>NC_081297.1:26297500-26922500 GCF_030435805.1 Mustela lutreola | reverse complement strand
GCTTAGATTTTATGGATGTGAAAACAATCCTAAACCGTGGTATCTCTTGTGTAAGAAGCAAACAGAAATTGCTACAAAACCATCACTACTGCAGAGACACTGAAAAGGCCGTTATACACATTTTGAAAGAAAGCCACCTTACTATTATTTTTCAACTAAAAATTTATTTTTAAAATAAATAAAATTTATTTTATTTTTCAACTAAAAAGGAGGAAGTCTTGGCCAATAACCAGGACTAAGCAAAGCTATGAATGCTTTTTCCTGCACATGGTTAAGATCCCTTCTATAAAAAGGAAGTTCTACAACTGAATGCAAAGAGTTGATGGAGAACAATAAGCTTTTTGTAATCCTAAATTCGTTTCATGTTAGGAAAACCACTGGGATGAGGGTCAAATAGAGAAGAATTCTTTAAGTCATCTTCACCGAAAGCCCTAGATAGCCAGGAATTTAAGAGACTGACTATGGGGCCAGAGGCACTCTCAGGTCCCCTAAGCAAGCAGATGCATTTTTTAACATCTCCTTATGCAGAAGCCTCAAATGCTCTGTGGTTTGGTAGCATCCCAGGGAATCTTTAGGGATTACGCTGGCAGAGTAGGTAAAGCAGGGTGAGAAGTGTTGCTCTTTCTGCTCACATATGTAGGGGCGTCCATGTCCTCAAAATGTGAAGGCACCAAGACAAGAGAAACTCTCTGGACAGTGAAACTGACAGCTTTCATTTTCTTCACTCTTCTTTCACGCAGCTCAGCTTTCCAAGATGAAAAGGCACCATTTAAATACTTCCCATTTTTTGTTTCCTTGATTTTTCCTGATGGTAAGTAATTTTAATTCTAGAAACAAACCCTTTCTATCATGGAAAGGAATGCAACATTTAAAAGGAATGCAAGATAAGCTCCATCCATAACCAGTTTTGGTGAGGATGGAGAGAAAATGGAACCATCATGCATTGGGGTGGGAATGTAAAATGGCGCCACTGCTGGGGAAGACCGTCTGAGGTAGCCTCAAAATGTTAAATATAGAATGACGATATGATCCACACCTAGGTGTAGATCCAAGAGAAATGAAAACAGACATCACAAGAAACCTTGTATGTGAGTTTTCATAGCACCATTAGTCACCATGGGTAAAAGTGGAAACAACCTAAATGTCCCTCAGCTGATGAATGGATGAACAAAGTGTGGTCCTTCAGTACCATGGAATATTAGTCAGCAGCCAAAGGAATTGAGGACTGGACAGCTGCATGCAAAGAAATGAAACTGGACCACTTTCTTACACCATTCACAAAATAACTCAAAATGGATTAAAGACCTAATGTGAGATCTGAGATCATAAAACTCCTAAAAGAAAACACAGGCAGTTAACAGACACATGAAAAAGTGCTCCACATCACTTGGCATCAGGGAAATACAAATCAAAACCACAATGAGATACCACCTCACACCAGTCAGAATGACTAAAATTAACAAGTCAGGGAATGAGAGATGCTGGTGAGGATGCAGAGAAAGGGGAACCCTCCTACACTGTTGGTGGGAATGCAAGCTGGTGCAGCCACTCTGTAAAACAGCATGGAGGTTCCTCAAAAGGTTGAAAATAGAGCTACCCTATGACCCAGCAATCACACTACTTGGTATTTACCCTAAAGATACAAATGTAGTGATCCGAAGGGGCACGTGCACCTGAATGTTTATAGTATCAATGTTCACAATAGCCAAACTATGGAAAGAGCCTAGATGTCCATGAACAGATGAATGGATAAAGAAGGTGTGGTATATGTATACTATGAAATACAATGCAGTCATCAAAAGAAATTAAATCTTGCCATTTGTGACAACATGGGTGGGACTAGAGGGTATTATGCTTAGCAAAATAAGTCAATCAGAGAAAGACAATTATCATGTGATCTTCCTGATATGAGGAAGTTTAGAGGCAACATGGGGGGCTTAGGGGGTAGGAAAGGAATAAATGAAACAAGATGGGATCGGGAGGGAGACAAACCATAAGAGACTCTTAATGTCACAAAACAAACTGAGGGGGTGCCGAGGGGAGGGGTGTAGGGAGAGGGTGGTGGGGTTATGGACATTGGGGAGGGTATATGCTAAGGTGAGTGCTGTGAAGTGTGTAAACCTGGCGATTCACAGACCTGTACACCTGGGGCTAATAATAAATTATATGTTAATTAAAAATTTTAAAAATTTTTAAAAAAAGAAGAAAGAAAAGAAAACACAGTCATCTCTTGGACATCAAACTTAGCAACATATTTATAGATCTTTTCCCTCAGACAAGGAAAGCAAAAGCAAAAATAAAACACTGGGACTACACCAAAATAAAGTTCTTTCACAATGAAGGAAACTATCAACAAAACAAAAAGGCAACCTATTGAATGGGAGCAGTCATTTACAAATGATAGATCTGATAAGGGGTTAACATCCAAAATACATGAAGAACTTACACAACTCCACACCACAAAAACAATCTGACTATAAGGTGGGCAGAAGATCTGAATACACATTTTTTTTCAAACAGGATATACAGATGGCCAACAGGAAGCTATGCCCAACATCACCAATTTATCAGGGAAATGCAACTCAAAATCACAATAAGGTATCACTGCACACCCATCAGAATGGCTAGTATCAAAAAGATAAGAATCAAGTGTTGGCGAGGATGTGGAGAAAAAGGGACACTTGGCCACTGCTGTAAATTGGTGCAGCCACTACAGAAAACAGTTTCTTCAAAAAACTTAAAAACAAAAAGACAATACTATCCAGTAATCCCATTACTGACTATTTACTCAAGGAAAATGAACACATTAATTCAAAAAGATACATACCCCTATGTTTTTTGCAGCATTATTTACAGTAGCCAATCTATGGAAAAACTGAAGTGTCCATCCATAGATGAATGAATAAAGAAGACACGATGTGTGTATGCAATGAAATATTACTCATGCACAAAAAAAGAATGAGATCTTGGCCTTTGCAATAACATGGATGGAACTAGAGGGTATTATGCTAAATGAAGTAAGTCAGACAGAGAAAGACAAATATTGTATGATTCCACTTGTATATGGGATCTAAAAAACAAGTGAACAAATAAGCAAACATACCACACACAAACTAAGCTGACTCTTACTTAAAGGTAGAGAACAAACTGGTGTTTGTCAGAGGGGAAGTGGGCGTGCCAGGGATGGGTAAAATAGATAAAGGGATTAAGGAGCACAAACTTTCAGTTATAAAATAAGTCACGTGATTGAAAAATAAACCATAGGGCATAGAGTCAATAATACTGTAATGACATTGTATGGTGAGAGATGGTGACTACGCTTGTCATGGTGAGTGCTGGGTCCTATATAAAATTTTTGAAACTATGTGCCTTTTCATGTGTCATACACTTGAAACTAATGTAATATTTTATGTTAATTATACTTCAATAAAAAAATAATAAAGTGAGGACAAAGGAATTAAGGACGATACATGATACAACACGGATGAATCTTGAAGACATAATGCTAAATGAAAGAAGCTGGTTACAAAAGAAGACATATTTTATGGTTTCATTTATATCAAAAGTTCAAAATAGACAAATCTACCTAGAAAGGTAATAAATTAGTGGTTGCCTAGGGTTAAGGGGCTGGGGTGGGGGTGGTGAAAGTTAATGGCTACGTGGTTTCTTTTTGGGGATGACAAAAATGTTCTAAAATTGATGATGGTGATGGTTGCATTATTCTGTGAATATACTAAAAATCCTTGAATTATACACTCTCGTGGGTGAATCACAAAGCGTGTGAATCATTAGCATCCCGCTTTCATTAGGGCCACTCTACCCCTGCTCTGGTGAACATCTTTCGTCTTCTCTGCCATTGGTACTGGAGGATTCTATTATCCTAAACAAAAAGTCTGGAGATAATCTCAAGTACATAAGCCCCATTTATTCATCTAACAAACATTTACTGAAATCCTACAAGTCAGACAGTATTTTTAGTACCAAGGATATAGTTAGTGAACAAAACACACCCCCCCTCCCCAATTCTCTGTCTCTGTATCCATGCAGGTGAATTTGGACAACAAACTTAGTGGGAGCCCTAGAGTGTCATGTAGTGGACCCAAAAGCTAGCGCCATTATAGTATACAAAATAAATCACAGTGTTCTTGACAAGGGTGTTCACAGGACCAAGGGATTCAGAACATAAATGACTTGCTGTGTTCTGTTTCACGGGCTATATTTTGAGATAAATGTTTGCAAATTTAACAATGGCAATAATTAGGATGAACAATGAGGATGGGGAAGCCCTCAGGGCCAACTTCACTGGTTGAAGGGATGGCAAAGATTAGTCCCAAAAGGAATAGGTCCAGTGGAAGGAGCCTGGGAGGCAGCTCCCTGGAGAGCTATTCCGAACAAGGAGGGAAGGTGTGTTGAGTGCTGGTGCCTGAAACCAGGATCGCTATGTGGGGAGGGGACAGAGTTTACCCTCAGGAGGACTCAGAGCTGCTAATCCAGGGGAAGGTTTCCTTGTGAAGTGGTGGTCAGAAGTCCTGTCACCAGGAGTATCCCTGCAGGGCTGCGTGCCACCGGTGAACAAGATAGGGACCCCTATCCCTGGAGAGTGGTCGTTGGACTCCTGACGTCCCTCTGGATCTCAGAATCTGGGAGCAAACCCCCACCAACCAAGAGCTCCAGCTGGTGGGTTGGCTCAAACATGGGGGTTCCCAGCACCAGTCATTCATATTCAGAGAACAAACACAACATTGGCAGATTCTTAAGCGCCACTGAAGCCTGGGCTTTAAGAAGTAAACATTATCTGGAATTGGGCTGGCTGCAAGTAAATTAGAAATGCAAATCTCTCCAAAATAGAAGCATGCTGGCACCCTCTACAACTGCCTCACCCGGCTTGACCCAACCATACATGAGCCCTGGAGTCCTTTACAAAGTTCTATCCTGTCCCTCTGCTCCTGTGGACTATTTCAGGAAGCCCCTCTCCCAGCTCAGCCATCTGAGCTGCCTACGCCAATCTGCCCGGTCACCGCGGTAGACTGTTCACTCTGGTTTTGCTTTCTGCCTCCTCTCTGGGGTAATGCCTCACTTCCTGCGGCTGCCTTCATCCAGCCCCTACACCTCACTGCTCCTTTGGCTCTTGAGGCTCCCCCTAAGGATTTTGTGGATCATAGCACAATTCAAGGCCTTTATACCCTGGATGGAAGGTCCAACAAGTGTGTAGCTGGCACTCATTAGCCCCAGAATGGTGTCATTTATTATCTACTATGTGCCAGACATGTAATGATTTAAAGTTCATTTAGTTTCAATAATGACATCTCAGAGCAGATGTTATGCCCATTTTATAGACGAGGAACCTGAAGCTTGGAGGCTAAGTAACTTGCTCACTTCCCCCATGAGTAAAGAACTAGAATCCTATCCTCTATCTGCATCCCAGATGCACGTTTTTCTCTAGTTTGGAGTCAGAACTGTACTAAAACTATACCAGATTTTCAGTAACTATTTGTTGATTATTTATTTTTTGGCCATTTGCTTGTTTTTAGGGGATGAAGAAAAATATTTCACTCATTAAAAAAAGAAAGCAACAGGCCATGATCTTATGACTTTTACATAAACAGTGGCTGAGCACATTTCACATGAAAGCTTTCTTCTTGACAGATTTACTTTGAGGTTTTATACTTGGATAATTCTAAGTAGGAAAAAAAATGGTCTCTGTGGGTTTACAGAAGTTTTGGCTCTCAAAACCTAGCTTATGAATGAAACTAAAACAGTTTCCAGGATAGTGGGGATGACGCGTCCTTCCTGACACAGACTCTCATCACCAGGAAGTGGCTTTCCTCTGATGACTAACAGGTCAGGTGATGGCCCATTGACACAGGTACGGGCACCAAATGTGGCAGGGAGAGCAGCCCTTAGCTGTGCCTCGCTCTAGATGTGTACACACGGGATGGGGTAGGGGATTAGGCCCAGACTGTTCGAAGAGTCTTCAGTTTTTATCTGATTCTTTTCTTTTGCTGTACATTAATACTCTTTACAGATTTCATTTAATAATAAGTACACATTGCCCTTTTGTTTCCCCTAGGGAGAAAACAGACAGACACCAAACCCAGAAGCTAAAGGTCAAACTCCATGAAACAGCAGCTCTGTCTGAGTGGAACCCAAATGCACCACGGCAGGCTTCCCCATTCCGCCATTGGCAGTAGGGATGCAGATGGATGCTCTCTCCCCGTCACCAGAAGTGTGGAAGATGGGAGATCCCGGTCAGGGCCAGACAACACCACTCACTGGGAAGATGACTAAACTGTGTAATCCCTCAGTTTTAACATCAATAACATGGAAACTGTGGAGCCCTCACAGGGCCTCAGAGAAGATCCAATGAGGTCCACATATGGGAGTCCATAGTGAACCATAAAACATCGCAAAAAATGGTTACCATTACTTTAGTCAACAGACTCTTTCCAGTGTGTGTGTGGGGGGGTTCAACTGACATGCTCTTAAAAAGAAGATCTCTCATGTAAAATTGCCCACAACAAGCTCTCTTCCCCATCACTGGTTTTTCTCCTTTGTACTTATCACTTCCTAATATGGCCCTTGTTTTCTTAGTCACCCATTATCTGTTTCCCCGTATTAGGTGATTTCCCCAAAGACATTGTTTTCATTTGTTTTGTTCTCTGTTGAGTCCCCGAACCTTGTACCTACTAGGCTCAATACATTCTTATTGAATGAATGAAGGTCAAGTGATATTTTTAGTCTAAGTAAACCCCACACTAGCCCCTAGCTCTGACATCATGAATAAACTATCACAAGATCATAGTTATAGGAACTTGAGCTTTGAAAGAAGGATTTAAGTGGTTTATTCATCTATGCATAATTTTTCTGAGCATCTACTATGTACAAAGCTTTGGGCTAGGCAATTAAAGAACCATGCTGAGTGTGGGTCATAATCACGAATATTATAAAATATGGGACACCTGGGTGGCTCAGCCAGTTAAGTAGCTGCCTTCCCCTCTGATCATTATCCTAAGGTCTTGGGATTGAGTCCCACATCAGGCTCCTTGCCCATCAGGGAGCCTGCTTCTCCCTCTGCTTGCCACTCCCCCTGCTTGTGTGTGCTCTCTCTAACTATCTCTCTCTCTCTCTCTTCAAATATATATATTATGAAATAAAGCAAAATGGGTTTTGTAAAAAAAAAAAAATGATGTCAAATACATATTGAAACAACAAGTGTCCCCCTAATTCCCAAGGATCATTCTATTTGATGTCTTCATAGCCCATTTACAAACATCCTTGCTTATAGTGGCTTCTTTTTAGATTTAAGAGGTTTGTTTTAATTCCCAGAGTGACATCTGGTTGGATGCTGAGGGGAAGATACTATATTCTCTGGTCTCTTTCACACTCACTTTTAAAATATTTGCAATTACTGGAGCTCTGTGGGTTTAAAAGATAACCCTAGTGAGTGTGGTTGATGTGGAAAGCAATCCCTCAGCAGAAAAGGTTAAAAAGAAAGTCCCCATTCTCACATGATGACTTCTAAATGAGCCAGTTGTCTGTGTCTTTTGTTTATCCTGCAGTTGGGTATCATTTTACTCGGGAAGCTATTCATTCATCATTGTCCTAATGAGTTAATAAGTAACCAGATGCCTGTATTTTCCAATTATGTGCCCCACTTTATTTCTGGGCAGTGACAGAAAGAATGGTTCGAAAGGAAGGACCCCAGAGAGAAAGAGAACTTAGCAACAGCTCAGAACTTTTAGAAATACATTTGTGGTACACAGATTTCAAAGAATAACTCATTATCACTGGATTAAGGGTACAGAAAATGCTTCACAACAGCATATATAGACACAAAAAACACAAATAATTATTAGAAGTCACAATTAAGTGGAAGAATATCCATTTTGGAACCCAAGTAATTTTTTAAAAACTTTGGATTGAAACTATGCTGCTACTTAAACATCTGACCTGATGTATGAAACATAATAGGGACCGTGAAGAAGAGCAATGAAAACTCTAGAAATTTCCCACTCCCATAGTCCCACATCTGTCCCATCTCTCAGAAGAGGAAGAGGATCTGTAAAGCCATAGAGTTCACATCAACTGAAGAAAGCCTTCAAGAGATAAGCAATTACAAAATCGCATCAGATCTTTATGAAATCAGTTAGATGAAGAAAAAGACATCAGGCCTGTTAGCATTTCTCTAACACTAGGGCATTTTTATGGGGGAAGCAAAACTATTATGAATGAACTGACTGAATGCTCTCCTTTCCATCCAAATGTGTAGGTTTTGTTAGGACAATACTGCCATCCTGTCCTCAAAGCTATGGGTAGGTTCTTTTTTATCAAACACCTGCAATGTCTCCCTTGCACACCGCCTGTTCTCACACACTCTTGCCTGATTATATAGACAATATTAAACTCTTCCAACCAGGATGCAGACTTTCAAGGTGATTATAGGATTCCTTTCCAGAACGTAAGAACCTACAGTACAATATATCCTTTAGTTGCATCCCAATTCGAACACCTCCTCAGAACATGAATTTTAATAATTTAGGTGTGTATTGAAAAACCACCATACCTAAGTATTTCCTTGATATTAGCAGGAAGTCAGAAATTCAACACTGGCTTCTCCCATGGGAGTCTTCTGTTTTAGTGCCCTTCATTATTATTCCAAAGTTTTTTTTACACCCATTGTTTGTCTGGGTCTGGGAGCCAACTTTTATATTCAATGCATAGTGTTCTTTTTATCTTTTTAATCCCTCTGGAGCTTTTAGAATGGGACCAGGTATGTACAGATGCTCCCACAGCAGAGCAGTAAAGAACATTCGATAAATTCTTCCTCTGCGTCAGACACTGGGCCAAGCACTTTATCTACCTCAGTTCACTTAATCTTTGTAACATCTCCATTTTATAGATAAGGAATAAAGTCACAGAGCTTGTGAGAGCCAGAAGTGAAATTCAAACTCAGACAATGTGGCTCCAGTGCCCTTACTTTATTCCATATTGTTTCTCGTAGCAACCTCTGCCTCCTTATAGGTTACGAATTTAGGAATTTTATATGGTGATTGCTATGGACCGAATTGTGTCCCCCGCTGCCCCCATTCATATGTTGACATTCTAATCCTTAAGGTGCTGGTTTTAGGAGGTGGGTCCTTTGGAGGAGATTATATTTGGATGAGGTCATAAAGGGACGTCCATGATGGGATTAGTGTCCTTATAAGAGGAAACACCAGAGACCAGAGCTCTCTCTGCCATATGAGGACATAGTAAGACCGTGGCCAGCTACAAACCAGGAAAAGAGTCCTTACCTCGTACTAACAAAATCTACCAGCACCTTGATCTCCAACTTCCGGGACTCCAGAACTGTGAGAATAAATGTGTGTTGTTTAATCCACCTAGTCTGTGGCATTTTGTTATATAGTAGCCCCTCCTGCCTGAGACGGTGACGATTCATCTGTCTACCTCTGATATTAAGGTACCATGAAAGTAAGCAGGTAGACAATGGTCTTTAAGATCAATGTCAGTGCTTGTATTATAACAAATATTAAAGAATTGTACAAAGCCAGAAAATTTGCTTGAGACAATGGAGTCCAACCCTTTACTGAATAGAAGAAAGTAAATCCCGGAGAGCTTAAGTGACTTGCCCCAGGTCACACAGAGGTTAGTACAAGGAATAGACAGATGGTTGTCTATTTTGTGGGGTTAGAGAAGATTATTTTCTATCTATAAGGTAAATGGACTCTGCTTTGAAAATAAAAAGTTCTCATTCTTGTCCTACCCAGACTCAAAGTAGTAAGTGTAATTCCTGTTTCATTATTCTAATGACAAGATCCCACCACTTCTGACTAGAAAAAGCCAAAGTATGAGATGTAATTAGAATCATATGATGCCAGTTAAAAATTATTTAGAAACCAGCAAGTTCAGTGCTTTTTAATTTTTCTCCCTTTCTCTAGGACATAGTTAGTAGAAGTGAATCATTACAATGAGACCTGTGACAGAAATGTTGACTATTTCTGCCATGTCTGTCTATTTATGACTTCTTCAAACTACAGTAATTGTCGGCAATAAATAGACCGTCTTCAAACAGCAGGACTGATTTGTTATTCAGTATTATAACCAACTGTGAGTAGTTCATTCTTTGGTTAAATTATGCTCGTCAAAACCGAAAAAATGGGAGGAAATAAAACGCACTCCATCTATCATGATAACCTACAGTAATCGCGTATATTCTCGAGAGAAATAACAGAGAATAAACACCATGGACACAGAACAATGAGTATGGTGTATGACTGGAGCAGGAAGTCAACGTGAGTGAAGATTTCCGGGGACAATCTTATCAAAAATGTCCACCTGTTTGAATTTTAGAAGCATCCACACATGGTTCCTTGAAGGCGATAATTACCTGATCAGACCTTCCCTTTCACCTCAGGGGAGGAGAGATGTCCGTGTGAACACAGGTACATGGGCATAAATATGGTGGCTTCCCTCTTCAGGTATCTGCAAAGCCTGAGGCCAAGCTAAACTGTGAAGGAACACAGCGTACCCAACCACCGGCCAGGTGTTCCCGAGTGTGGACCTTTCTGCTTCCAAACTACCAGTATCACAGCCTCAGCTCTAGGTTCTGCAGGTTGGCCAGGGCCTTATTCTGATGAAAGAGAAGAGGTTCCTGCGCTTGCTTACACACTCATGCACACACACACACACAAATACACACACACATGCAAATCCAAACCAGGAGTGTTACACCACACCATGTTCCACGCACCGGGCTTTTGTGTGGGGTAGATGTCAATGTGCAACCTGTTTAGACTATAGGAATATACTTTTTATTTTTAGAGAAATTTTTTTAAAAAAATTTGTGAGAATGAGCAAGAGAGAGAGTGCGTACACATGAGAGTGGGGCGGGGGTGGGGGAGGAACAGAAGGAGAGGGACAAGCAGACTCCACGCTAATCTTATGACCCTGAGATCATGAACTGAGTTGAAACAGAGAGTCGGACGCTTAGCTGACAGAGCCATCCAGGCACCCCAAGATTGCACTTTTTTAAAGAAGCAGTTACAGCCCATGTGTGCTTCACACTGAATTCAGGTCTGCTAAAAATGGGACTTTTTCCACATGAGCTGTAGTAAAGCTAGACCTTATTTATCGTATACATAAGCAGCTGATTCTGAATCTATTTCATCTTCCCGGTGCTAATCAGTCCTGAAGGATTACTAAAGAATGCCCTGATTACAAAGAAATGTTATTGACTCCCTACTGCGCACCAGCGCCGACCAATGGGGAGGTGAATAGCACTGCTCTCCTGCTTTCAAGGATGGCTCAGTGCTGAAGAGGAGAGGACGGAACGCGCAAGTCACAGAGGGATGTGATGATAGAAGTGGGCACCTGCCTGAACAGAGCGTCACCTGGGGAGGCCTAACCATGGGGAGAGGGTGAGTCTGGGGCTGAGTCTGGGGCTGAGCAGGGAGGACTTCACGGCGGAGGCTGCTATTTAGCTGGGCTGTGAGAGTTAAGAAGACATGTTTTTAAGATCTTGATTCTGTGGTGATCCCTGCTTTGTATTATTTGCAAGTCTCACAAACGCTTTCTGTTTCGGCCCATTAGAAAATGACCGACGACCACCTGGGCTCCTGGGCCCGGCTTCCGCTAGCTTCTCTCCCAGGCAGCTGTCCAAGCAACCCTTTAAAATGATAAGCCAGGATCCCATTGTGTCACAGTTCATATCCCTCCAAGACCTTCCAACGAACCCAGCCTAAGTATGACTAACAGCGTTTGGAATGCCTTCTCCCTGCTTGGATGTGTCTCCTCCTGTCTTCCTCTCTCTCCCTCCCCTCATTCCAGCCACCAGACTGGCCATGCTCACACCTCCAGGCCATTGTCCTCCATTCTGTCTGCCTGGAACTGTTTTCCCCAAACGTAGTCTCTTGGTTAAGACCGGACTTGTCTCACAGAGATGCTTCGTGATGACCCAGTCTAATTAACACCCCTGCCCCAGCCTCTACTCTCTATCCTCCTCCACTGCCTTCTTTTTCTTCCTGGCGTTGCTCAGCAACTGGGACAGTCCTGACTTCTCTTCCGTCCACCCTGGGCCCTCACCAAATGGAACTTCATGAGAGTGGCAAGGACCAGTTCTGTTCTTTGCCTTCTCCCCTGTGTTTGAGGAGCATCTGGAACGTAGTGGGTTGTCAGTAGCCATTTGCCGAAAGAATGACCTAGTAGAGAAGGCAGCTGGAGTGTTTCTTCATTGAACATAGGCCACCTGGTGACACAACTGGCGAGGCTCTGCGGCCGCTTGGAGAGATTGCTGGGCCGGCTTGCAGCTGACCTCATCCCTGGTCCGGATTGACAGTCAGTCACTACACCAATAGATTTGACCACAGGGCTGAGAGAGAAAGTAGTACAGACATTGCCCGAAGAATTTCTTCGAATGGCAATTTTTACAGGCAGTCAGAAGCAGTTGCATGTTTATTTTTGTGTAAAAATTCAATCTCACTGATGGGATCACTTTCCGCTCCTGTTTATTCAGACCGTTTTCCTGGGAAAGTTAATTTGAACCAGAGGAAGGGTATCAATGCTTTTCAGTTTTTGGCTTCTCTCTCTTTATTAAAACACACTTTCAGTATAACACAATGAAGTGGTCCACTGTCGTGAAATGTTACCTATCTATCTATCCATTTATTTATTTATATAAAGGGTCTCTTTACTTCATGCTACAAAGATTAAAAAACCATAGTGAAGGAATATATTCAATTTTGGAATTGCAAAATCACTGGCGATTATATGAAGACATAGGACAGAGGAGAAAGTGAGGTTGTATATCGGGAAACATTTCTCAACTTGCCCGGGCAGATCCTGAGCACAGATCCCCAGGGAACCAGTGAAAACCTCCTTCTTGAGGTCATGTGCCTCCAGACTGCTCCAGATACTTGAGCTTTTACTGGAGGGAATAATGCTGTCTGGGCCCCTGAAGGCACAGGGATGGGGAGAGGTAAGTACGATCTAACAGGCTGTTACTTTTTGTAGTGGGTATTGATTAATGCTAAGACTGTACCCAAAGCAAGTCCAGTCCATGGGGGGAAAAAAAAGGGCAACACAAAGTCAGTGTCAATAAGCAGCTACTTACTGGGTCTCCCACCTTTCAGAGAAGGTAGTAACATGGTCAATGATCCCAAGTCTAGAGTTGCACATAAATTTCGGAGATTTCTATTTAGACATAAGCCCAGCATCATTGTTCTCCCCGCAGCACAGAAAACCATCCAGTCAAAATGACCAATTCTACAAGAATGGAAACATCTCCCAGAAACTGGTGGTCTTAGAGCACTCAGGCTGCTATAACAGAATACCACGGACTGGGTGTCTTACGAACAACAGAAATTTATTGTTCACAGTTCTGGAGGCTGGAAGTCCAAGATCAGGGTGCTGGCATGAATGGGTTCTGGAAAGACCCCTCTTCCGGGCTGAAGACAGCTAACTTTGTGCTGTATCCTCAAATGGCAGAAAGGGCAAGGGAACTTTCTGGGGTTCCTTTTATGAGGACACTAATCCCACGCGCAAGCTCCCCGCCCCCTTTCATGACCTAACACCTCCCAAAGGCCCAGCCTTTGGAGACCACCACTCTGGAGACTAGGTTTCAATGTATGAATTCCGGGGCAGGTGGCAGGAGGACGCAAATCCTCAGACCATAACACTAGCCTTACCCTAAATTCACATCTGCTTGTGAATTTCTGCCTGAATTTTTACAGCATAGTGAATCGTATACCGGTATCTGATTTTTCTCATTCCACTCAAAAAATGAAAATTTTGAATGTCAGTGGGGCTCGGTTGGGTTTTCCTTTTTACCTGGATACAAGTATCACAAGGAACAGCAAAATAATTTTAAAACAGCCAAGAAATATCCTGGAAAAGTTATTTCCATTCGGCTGCCTTCTTTTATAAGTGAAGCTAACATGATCATGACGCAGAGACTATAAATTCTATATATGTGGACAGACTGTCAGTACAAAAAAGAAGGCTGTAATCTCATAACAACATATGGAAACTGAACACAATTTGATCTTTAAATTTTAAAATAGTTGGCAGTGCTCGAAATTCCAGAAACTTAAGTTCTTTGGGAACATGTAAGTTAAGCCGGGGATCCTAGGAAATGAAATTCATTTTTTCCCCTAGTATCATTTTTAGAGCCCATTTTAAGAATTCGACTGAATTTATATTCAAGATTTAAAATTATAGCTCAATGATCTATTTTAAAAAGTAGAAGTTCAGCTGGGAGAAAAAGGATGGTTATACTTAATGTATCTTTAGTTGCTTTCACAAGTGAGTTTTTCTCTTCTACTTAAAAAAACAAAAAACAAAAAACAAAACCCTGAACTGTGGATTCAAATCAATGAAAAACTGAACTCTTTGCACAAGTATTTGAATTGGCATTTATATCTTGGGCTGAGGCAAATGATCTAAATGTACAGTTTTGGTTTGTTTTTTTTTTTTAACTTGTGGAATTAAAAAATAAAGACTTTCTAGAAGACAAACAGCAGGTTTTTTTTTTTTTTTTTTTTTTTTTTTAAGTGGCTCCAATTCATTTCTTTTTACATTCAGTGATAAATAGGGATTATATGTTCTCCTGAATAGCCTGCTTCATGATTTCCCCAGTGGCAAGGCTGGCTAAGTGTCGCTGCTCAGGGGTCCCACGGGGATGACGCCTTATCCCTATTCATCTACCCAGGCCTGAAGGACCCACTGGACACTCAGGCAGTACCAGGGGATACGAGTCATGGGGGACTCTTGCCCCTTTCCCTTTTCCTCTTCCTCCCGCCTTCTCAGAGACGTGCAACAGAATAACGAGAAGCAGGAGGCCTGCTTCGAATAATGGTACGTGGAATTTTTAATTTAGCCTCCAGTTTGTTCCAAACATGATTGAGCATTTGGGGGCATGTTAGAAATTGGTCCGAAAGTAACTGGACATGCTCGGGATTCTTTTTTTCCTGTGCCAAGCCATCCTGCTATTCTCACATTTTCTTTCCTTATTATTTGTAGATGTGTTTGGCTGCCCAGCAAGCTACAAATTATTGGTGAGAAGGCAGCCTGCAGCAATTTTTTATTTTTAAATTAGGTTACCGCTTGACGTACAAAATGTAAATTTTCTGTAATCATACGGGGACAGTGGCAGCCCATGCTTTACAATTTGTCCACTCCCTTCTCTCTCAGACGGACAATCAGCAGATGGTCTGACAGACTTCCTCATGCATTCTCTATAACAGGCTCTTGCCAAAGACTATCCTCAGCTCCAGGGATGGGCATCCTTCCGGGAGGCCCTTGGGGGAAGCTGGGGCTGGGCCTGGAGGCCCCTTGGCATCAAGCCCGACTGTGTCTATGGTCACCTATTCATGGGATTGATGACCCTTCAAGGTTTTCAGTGGCCCCGTCCAGTGGGGAGAAGTGTTGGCCACTTCCAGAATGAAGATCAATTTATGAACATGAGAACTGCAGTCTTTGGAAGAAGTAATATAATTGGCCCACAGCCTGATCCTTCCACCTGACCAGGAGAGGGGAAAGGAGCAGAGCTCCCCAGTGTGGGAGGATATGGGCACGAAGGCAGCCATTCCCAAGTGGGAACCTACGCATGTGTTTTATAATCTTCTGTATTTAAATTCTCTGTAGGCAAAAATGGTGGGAAGGTCTAAGAAAGAGGCAGGATCTGGGGTCAGCCTCCTTGGATGTGAGTCTTGGTCCCATGCTGTTTATTGGCTCTATGATAAGGCAAATTAAGTTACATGTTCTGTGCCTCGGTTTGTCCATCTTTTAAATGGAGACAACAATGGCCTCATAAGGTTGTCGAGAGGATTAAATGAGATCTTCCATAAGAAGCACAAAGACCAGAGCCCAGTACATAAGTACGCAATACACAAACACATTAGCTGGGATGACTGTAAATGTTACATGTCCATGACAGCATATACAGTGAGAATTCATCTTTTTTTTCAAGAAAATTCCTTGGAATTTCTGGGAAGAAGAGTTTCATAGAATAATACAGCATCTCAAACTTAGCAAGGAGAGAGAGGACTTCACTAGTACACAGAATTATGTGTTTGTGGAGTGTTTCCAGCGAAAATTCCAGGAGGCTAAGTCAGGTGTTCAAGGGCCTACCTCCGTTACTCATCATAGGCTCCTTCAATCAAAGACAGTCTGCTGCATTCGGTGGCTTGTGCAGCTCTGGTTGAGAACTGCAATAAAGAGGTGATGAGTGACAAGAGGGTAGGCTCCTGCCACTATCTGACTGCTTGGTTAAGTGTCTGATAATGCTGGTCTACACTAGATAAGCCACAGGGTTTTCTTGTCCTGTGTGAGCCTTCCAAGGAATGAGAAAGAAAGCCAGTTGGTGCCTATGGAGGCCGGTGAAATGCCCTGTGGATTGTTTTTCAATGAGGGACGGTTTACTCCTATGGTGTACAAGATGATTCTCTCTAATCTACTAGAAAATCCAGTCACAGGCAAAGAGAGTCACTACCAGACATTTCCAAAAGGGCTGGGGGGAAAGACAGAGATAAGGGGATTCCAGCTTTAGGGGATAATGTTGTTTGAGCAAAAGAACACTTAAATAGAAACATCGCAGTGCAGAGTTAATAATAAGGTAAATGGGCCCTTTAACTGCCTCAGAATCACAGAGCAGATGTTCTTCACCTAGATAACATGCTCCCGGGGAAACTTTCTCACATTTTAACCTAACACCCCAGGTGTGATGGAGCCCCGTAGAGGTCAGCGGGGAGAAGGGAATCGAGATACTCCAGTTCATTGATTTGTTGGCAGGAAAGCGGCTAACTCTGGACAGACAGGCAAGTTGCTCAGGCTGCAGAGCTAAGTCACAGCGAAGGCAGGAGTGGAATCCAGAGCCCTTGGTCTCTCCCTCTGGGCCTTCTGCGCAACCCCTTGTCTGCATATGAGCCTTCAGGACCAGGATAGCTCCAGCCAAGGGTGAGCCTCAGCCCAGGACTGACCAAATCCATTCTTCCTCCCCACCTTCATTCACTGTTGCACCCTTAGGATCCTTTACAGTGGCTCTGGTTACTCATTCATTCTTTTTTGTTCCTCACATCTCAGAGCTCAGATGTCAGCACATCATTCCCTGGGAGTGTTGGTGGGAGGCTCATCTCCATTCCCCCTCCATCCCCACATATCTCACACCTGATATGACTATCTGCACTTGATGGAGGAAACAAAAAAAAGCATCTATACAGAAACAAAAAGATCCAGAATTAAGAAACAATAAGGCAACCCCTTGTGCACTGTTGGTAGGAATGGACTTGGTGCAGCCACTATGGTACAGAGAATCTTCAAAAACTTAAAAATAGAACTACCCTATGAGCCAGCAATTCCACTTCTAGATATTTATTCCAAGAAAAGGAAAACAGCAGCTGGGAAAGATATCTGCACCCCCATGTTCCCCAAAGCATTATTTTATAATCATCAAGATACAGAAGTAACCCAAATATACATTGATGCATGAACAGATAAAGAAAACATCACACACACACACACACACACACACACACACACACACACACGGGAATATTATTCAGCCATAAAAAGGAAGGAAATCTTGCCATTTGCAACTACGTGATGGACCTTGAGGGCATTATGTTAAGTGAAATAAGTCAGACACAGAAAGACAAATGCTGTATGATCTCACACATATGTGGCATCTAAAGTAAAATAAATAGGGACGCCTGGGTGGCTCAGTTGGTTAAGCAGCTGCCTTCGGCTCAGGTCATGATCCCAGCGTTCTGGGATTGAGTCCCACATCGGGCTCCTTGCTCTGCAGGGAGCCTGCTTCTCCCTCTGCCTCTGCCTTCCACTCTGTCTGCCTGTGCTCTCTCTCACTCTCTCTCTCTTACAAATAAATAAATAAAATCTTTAAAAAAATAAATAAAGTAAAATAAATAAATAAATAGCTCAGCTCACAGGTCTGGTGGCTGTCTGTAGCGGTGTGTGTGTGTGTGTGTGTGTGTGTGTGTGTGTGTGAAATGAGTGGAAGTGGTCACATGGCCACACACCCAGTTACAAGGTAAGTCAGTCCTGGGGATGGCAGGTACAGCATGGTGATCCCAGTCAATAATACTGTATTGTACATTTGAAAGTTGCTGCCAGCACAGGTCTCAAAAGTTTTCATCTCAACCAAAAAAATTTTGTAATTATATGTGGTGAGAACGTTGACTAGGCTTCTTTTGGTGATTATTTTGCAATGATTGGAATCATTATATCATACACCTGAAATGAGCATTGTATATATGTCATTTATATTTTAGTTTATGAAAAAAAATTTTTTTTAATTAGACCTCAATTTAAAAAGATGAGGCCTCTTTTCCCATAGAATTATAGAGAAGTGGTTCCTAAGTCAAACTATATTGCTCCTTGGAAAATGTTTTTGCTGGGTTTTCCCCCATGAACTCTAAGTTTTGTAAAAGCAGCAACCTGGTCCCTCTCCTGTTGCCCACGGTTCCCTTCCTGGGCACACAGAAGGTGCTCAACAAAGGCTTGATTAATGAAAGCTGAATGAATGCATTCATTATAACTCATAAGAATCAGTCCCGTCCTCCTAATACCTTCTCTTCCTTAAGCTAAACAGCTCCATTTTTTTCTGTTTCTCATGGTTTCCAGAATCCTCATCATGTGAAAGCCCCTTCCGGGCAAACTACAGGCTCTTCAAGCTTGCTTGAAGATGTGCTCCAGAAGGAGCAGGCTGGCTCAATCCATTCCTCCCGTGAGCTGGTCCCTGTGTTTCTATGAACGAGGCCAAAGACCGCGTTGGCTCCCATAACCGCGGGGCACCACTTTCAGTTCATCTGAACATAGTCTCATCGAAGCCCACCATGTATTTTTAGAAAGAACTTACCTAAAGAACTTACAGTCTATCTGAAGAAGTTAAGAATAACAATAACATGATAGTGGAATATATGTTGCCATATGTATGTGTGTGAATGGAGGAAAAGGAATTGATTTTATTCACTGTAATTACAAAACTATTTTGACTACATTTAGAAGAGTGAAGGGCTTCTAAATTATATATGTGCTAGAAGTCATACGTGAAACATAGCTGGGAGGCACTAAGTTAGAGTATAGGAACCAGATGTTCCCCTATTTGTTTAACTCAGATTTATCCACATTTAAATTTTTCCCTTTTCCAATGTAAGGAGAATATTGGTTGTTTTGGTGGTATTTTCACTGATCATGGCCAGTATATGTTGTCTGTCTCCTGTATCTCTCTCCCTGGTCACTCTTGGGGCACAGACAGAGAGGACCTGGTGTCCCGAAGGACCTGGGCAACAGGTGAGGTGGCCAGAGAGGGGAAAGCAGGTGGTGGAACAGATGGAGGGGAGAAGCTCATTTCTGTGAGCTATCAGGCAACCCCAATTCTGTGAGCTATCAGGCAACCCCAACCTTGGGCGTAACTGAGCAAAATATAGAAACATCACCAGTGTAACTGTGTGGGGAAAATGTAGCATCCTTGACAGCTCGATAACTATTATGCAGAAAATAGCAACAGCCAGAATCATCCAAGGTTGTAAAGAAACATTAAAACCGTTATGAATGAAGATCTAAAAAGAAGTGATCAAAAAAAACCACTACAGGATTTGGCAAGCACCTGGATGTGAGGTTAATTAAATTTTCACACTTTGGAAAAAATATATGAGTTCTATGCCTAAAATCCACTGACGATGACAGCATTGAGGGTGGTGAGAAATATTGAAGGGGGCCTAAGGAAGGCTGGAAAGAGCTTAGTTTTAGGGACCCATTTATTTTATTATATCTAAATCACAGACTGCTAGAATAAGGAACAGATTCTAGCAAGGTTAGCAATCTTGTTTCTAATCATGCTAGCAGGCTGCACAGAGGTAACCATTCGTTTCAACATCTGGACATCAGAATTTGGAGAAAAGTCTGAATTCTTTCCCTCAACAAAGATCTAGGTATCTAGGATTTTCATTTAATTCCTGGATACATTCTGTAGGTGGAAAACAGGGTTCTTAAAGTGTCCTTGCCATCCACTTAATTTTTTTTTTCTTTTAAATTGGAGAAGTTGACTGTTCTTTGATGTTCATTGACCAAAGGGCAAAGGAAAGCCAATTTTGCAGGCAACCCCACTTGATCTGTGTTGGCAAATACTGAAGCTTCCTCAGAGTATATGCTCTTTCACTACACACTTGCCGAAGTAAAATGCTCATCCTTTGCCCTCAGTGACTTGCAGAACAGTTTTTCGTCGCATTAGTTTAGACTGTTAAATAGTAGTGGTATTTTCTTCCAGATAAACTGGACATGGACCACGGGCCAATTACCTCATAAAAATAATTCGTTAGCAGGTTATGAGGAAGATCATGTAAACTCAAGACTAGAACAGCAGTCCTCATTTCGGAAATGACACCAAATAATTGATGATATTCAAGAAAATCTCAGGACGATCCACATGCCGTGCATTAAGTAGAATAATTTCATATAAAGTGTGCCGTATTTTCTAGAGAGTTGGTACAAGCCAGTTTTTCATCTCTGGTATTTATTCCTCTGTGGTAAAACCAAGCAAAGCCCAGTCAGAAGACAAGAGCCACGGGGAGCCCTTTCCTGAGTGCACCCTTCTGCCAGCAGCTGTGTTGCGATGGATCGTCCCACAGATCTCCCTGTGGTTGATTCTCACACCAATCAGGGCCACTCAGCTACTACTGTACTCCTTCTCACAGCCAGAAACTGAGGTTCAGGAAGGTCCACAGAGTCCCTATAGAGATGTCTCTTTTCGGTGGAAAAAACATGACTCGAACCCAAGTCTGTCTGCCTCTGGGATCCATGTGGTTCCCATTGTAACAGAATGTTCTGACAAAGATGTCCCTTTTTCTTCACCCCCATGACCCATCACGGAAGATCTGTGTAAGTAAGGGAAAAACGTATTTGCACAAGAAGTAGTTCTTCACATTCTCCTTTGTTCAAGATGCTGAGTTAGACGTTGTGAACAAAATATAAGGAAATGGATATTGTTCCTATCCCAAAGGGGCGGTACATGGAGAACCATGAGCTGGGTTGCACACCCAGGAAAGAGTCACAGAGGGAATCAGCATAGGAACTTAGTGGAAAATCAAGACCTTCTGGACGGCATATATCTGGCAGGATGTAGTCATTGTTTGAAATCACCAAGGGGTGGTGACATGGCAAGAATGACCCGGAGCTAGAGTCTGAGGACCCAATGGGGCTCCTTGGCCCGGGCTCTGACTCCCTTTGTGGACTTAGATGGCTTTTCATTGTAAATGCTGAGAGGAGTCAAGGATATGTGGGTTGTTTTGAGTCCCAAAGATCTAAGCATCTATGTTCTACTTTGATTAAGAAAAATCTTTCTCCCTTTGTAATGCTTTCATCACTTATGCAGCACACTAGTGTGTTAACTAAGCTTTTCCCCATAAATGAATTGTTTTGACATTTCTTTGTGCTGCATCTGATCCATTTAATAAACACTGCGGAGGTCTCTGTCACCAAGGACCAGACAGGCACCGACAGCATTTTTGGATGGGCTAGCCGCAGGAACCTTGGTTCTCAGCCAGATGGGAAGACTCCTGACAGCAAAAGGGAGGTTGAAAAAGTCCTCTAGGGGTGACGTTTTTGCAAACCTTTTGGCGAGTAAGCCTCTTTACTCTCTGGAAAGCATCAAACTTGCCATCCCCAGAAGCGATGTGTCTTTGGAGAGGAAAGAATAACACTCATTTTGATAATAGCAAATCTCAGGTGGGTTGTAAAGGAGCTCCTCCTGTGATTACAGAGGTGCTTCCAGCAAGATCTGAGATAATTGACCCCATGGAGAATGCATGTAGGGAAGCCGAAAGGGGAGGGCTAAAATCATAGTTAGCAGACACACTGAAAAACAGCTTTAGGTTCACTTTGTGAACAATGAAAGCCAACACTACAACCCCTCCCCTGCAACCCAGCGCCAAGCTTTTTAATGTCCTACTTATATTTAGGGTGCTGTTCCTTTACTTGTGGTCATGGACAAGGAGGGGTGTCTTTCAGGTTCAGACCTGTGTGGATTCGAATAGCACATTATCAGTCTCTTTTACGCTACGCTGCTTTTTGGTTAACTGTGGTAGTGACGTTCATTATCTTCTGTGAGCCATACTCCAAGGCCCTTTGGGCACTGGTGCTCATAAATTAATATTTATGATGAAGATTAATAAAACTGAAATAAAAAAAGGGACTTAAAATTAAAATTTAAAAAGCTCTTCAATCTGTAAATCCATTTCCAGCAAAAGGGATGGAAGAGCAGTTAGTATCACGCGTGTTCTGAAACATTTATCAGTAGGCAAATCTCTTAATTGTAACCATTATATTATGTTATGAATGATCCACTAATCTCTCAATTTCATTCTCCACTGTTCCTCATTTAAGCATATTCTTTTTTCCCTTGTATGCCTACTTCATCATTAAAGAAGGAAAAAAGCCTCTCATGAAATAATTTACTTTTCCTCATATTCTTGCGTACTCACATGCTTTTCTGTTTATGCTTTTGTTAAATGTGAAAGAAACCAAACAAAAAGTTTGAAAAAAAGACTTGAAGGAAATTCCACTCTATTTACCCACTCCTCCCTAAACTACCCACTTCAGATAGCCTTAAAATTAGTTTTTTAAAAGATTTTCGGAGTGGCACTGAATATCTCTCATTAATAAGTACCCTCATATGTGAAAGTTGTTTTTTTTTTACTTGTGTTCAGAAATCTTACCTGTGGTGGTTTTAATGTACTGCTTTTTTGCTCTGTTCTTGAGAATAAATCATAAATAAATAAATCACGATAACATATTCAGACAGCACAAATTCAGGTTAAGTCTCACCAAAGCTTTGTAGCAGCTACAGAGGAGTTAACAGTGATTCTCAGCAAGGGGTGTGTGGCAGAGGAGACTTTGCCCTTCCCCATCCCCCACCCCAGGGGACATTTGGCAACATCTGGAGACATTTTTAATCTCTACAACTTGAGAAGGGCTCCTGGCATCTGGTGGGTAGGAGCCAGAGGTGCTAGTCAACATCCTCCAGGGCTCGGACAGCCCACGCGACAAAGAATGATGAGGAATGACAGGCCAATATCGCCTGGGGTTGAGAAAGCCCTGGTTAGAAGGAAGTGGGAGCCACGTGAGAAGGCAAGGCCCCCGAGACAGCTGTGGGGAATTCGACCCCAGTATCCACTGCGTGGTTCCAATTGTTCAGAGTCTCATGGGATTAATCAACGTGGAGTGAGATTAGGGAGAGCAACGCAACTGCCCTGGAGATCGTATGAGGTTTTGAAAATTATTAACCACATGATTTTAGTTATATTTGGGGTTTATTTCCCATTTTATCATGAGATTACCAACCCATTTGCCTTTATTTTCCATCAGGTAAAAAGCTGTAATTCATTATTTGGGAATTCTAATTTTTCAGGAAACATTTTGGCTTGGCCGGCTTCACTGTCAGCCTCTTGATAGGCTTCCCCGGCGTAAGGAGTGTGATTTATTTGTCATATAAACTTCAGGCTGGTTAGTCCCTGGCTCTGACTTTAGAAACTGTCACATTCTGGGGGCAGCTGTACTTTCCCAACGTTAATGTGAGAGCTTGAATGTTTTTTTACCCCCCTCCAGAAAAATGCCTGTGTGTCAAATGTCAACAAGATAAAAGTATTCCTAATTTCATAGCAGGCATGACTAAATATAGAATGGAACAAACTCCAATGACTTTGTGGAGCCAAAAACAATAAGATAAATCCATAGGGCTGCAAAGTGACTGTCTTCCTGACAACTTCCAAATGTGCCACATGGCTTTTCAACAGGATGGCCACAAGGGAAGTTGATACAGAGCCTATGTTAAATCAGGCTTCCTACCCTGGCAGCAAAAAGTTTTCCCATCTCATCACCTTGGTTGGAAATGAAGGTCTAATATCCTGACAGCGAGCAGAAGTACTCTGTAAACAGTAGAGGGATGCACACTTGTAAGAGTCATCAATGTATTAATTTCCAGTTTGTTAAAAAGCAAACGGTGCAGCCCTTTGACAGAAATAAATATGGGAAAACAACCTGTACTTGCTTAAGTTCTGTCCACCATAAGCCATTTGGCCCTATGAGTTAGAAAAAGAGATGTTACTACCACCCCCATTTGCTCCGTGAAACTGAAGGAGTTTGTGCAATATCCTTCCTTCCCTGGAGGGTCTGACACTGTTTCACTCAGAGCAGTGTCAACTGAGGCCAAGTTCATGGGTTGACTCCACCCATGGGCAGCCTGCTTCTTCAAGTCCTGTCACCAAAGCCCGCCCACCTAGCCTTCCCTAGATGTCCATTTAAGAATATGCAAACTGCTGTAATTGGAAGGCACAGGAATGTGGGATCATTCCTACTGGTCCACTTCCAAGAAAGGCCATCCTACAGTGTAACATTGATTTCATAGTTGAAAGATAGGAGTCTTTAAATTGAATACGGTGCCATATATGTCACCATTTCTTGCTCCATTAAAAAAAAAAAAAATGTGTCCTTGTGTTAAAATTAGATTTCTGTGAAATGTCCATTTATTGGCCTGGGAACATTTCTCCTTCTCAATCCGGATGCTGTGAGTCTGGAAGAGGAAAGACTCCATCTCTGCTTCTTTGTACCACAGTAACTGTCTTATTTGGTGGATTCTGAGGGATTGAGAGATGGAGGGTGATAGGAGCAGTGATGGGAAGAGGGTGCTGACAGGACAAGGGTCTGATTGCTGCTGTGGGAGAACAATGTCCTGATGGGGCCTAACCATTTTGCTTCTCCAAGAGCCTGACCTTGTTACCTTATCTGTAGACTCATGGAAGGTGACCACTGTGGGCCAGAATGTGTAAGTATGTCAATGATTGCAGAGCCAGTCAGAGGCCAAGTTGCAATCAGCCTTCTACCGTACACTGCCCCTGATTACAAAGCAAGGGAGCAGGATGGACCCACAGGAAGGATGGAGAAGACCAAAGACTTGAAATTCCAGTGTTTAAGAGCCATGGGACTCAAGAGTGCTCAATTTTGGTGAATATGAAGTGTGGATGGAAAAGAAAACATATAGCTTTCCTTTCAAAAAAAAAAAAAAAAAAAGGCATACTAAAGAATACAAGGGCTCAAACAACAAATAAAAAAAACCAAAAAACCAAAATCCCAGAACAAAATTAAACTAAAGGTTGAGGGGAGGCTTTCAGGTGGTAGACCTCTGACATTTTACCCAGTTTACCCAGAAGAGCTTTTCTGCTATCTAGAAGCTCAAGCTGGTAGAATTAAAGCAAGAATGTGTGCTTGTCCTTTGGGGAAGGCTGCCACAAGCTCAGAACTGTCCTGGAATAGAATGAGCCCTCTCCTACTATACTGATAGAATCAATGTTTCTCTAGCATGGAACCTCCCAGTTTCTGGGAGGTTCTCACAGGAAGGGAGCCAAGTGGCAGACAAAGGGTGAGGCCAGGAAAGGTCTGAGATGTTCCAGAAGCTTGACTCAAGCTGGATGGGGAGGGGGGTCCCTGGAGATTCCAGACCCTGTCCCAGGCCCATTGGAACCCCTGCCCTCAAAATGGAGACCTGAGAGGTCACAGGAAGGGGTAGAGAGGGGCCCAGCATGTCCAGCACACACCCTTAGATCTTCATTCAGGTGAGCTGCTTCTGGAGCCTGCAGAGCTGAAGGCAGGGGTCTGGGATCTCCAGGTCAGCAGTGTAACCTCCGTTCTGGGTCATATTAAATTTTCATCACTGTATCTCTGTGAGAGAGGAAGCCTGTCCTTTCTGATAGGGATGACCCTCTCTGAAAACTGTTCTGTGACAGGGTAAATGATTCAGAAAGTTTCTGATTCAGCCTCAAATGAAACTGGGAAAGGCTCATTAAAGGCACTAATGGGTTGTTTCTTTCATTCCCAGGGCTGTCTTGACTTCTCCAGCACTGTGGCTGCAGCGTGAGGCCTCTGAGCTCCTCGTGGGAGAGCAGACTTACTCAGGTGGAACTCTGTGAACAAAGGCAGCATTCTAGTCTGAAAGGCAAGTCCATCCTGAAGGTATCTGAAAGTCACAGAGTTATGGCTACCAAGGCTTCCCAGGGCTGGCTGTTGACTGGCCTGGAGTTCTGCTCTTAGAACAGTATTCAGGACATACAGTACTATAGACTGGATGCTGGGCCCCACACCCCACTTTGTATGTTAAGACCTACACACCAGTTGACGGAGTTTGGAGGTGATTAAGTCCTGAGGCAGGAGCCCTCCAGAATGAGATTAGTGCTCTTCTACCCTTGTGACGACGCAAAAAGAAGTGTTCCACGAGCCAGGAAAGGGCTCTTGCCAGACATGGAATCTGCAGATGTCTTGATCTTGGACTTCCTAGCTTCCAGAAATGTGAGAAGCAAATTTCTGTTGTTAACAAGTGACCCAGGCTATGGTATTTTGTTACAGCAGCCCGAATGGACCTAGGGCTTGATTTTTTCTGATCAAGATGCCTAGAAAAGGCGTGAATAATTGTTTCACACCCATTTTACAAAGATCTCTGAATTTTGTGCAAAAACAGAGAGCCTTCTTCCCAGATGGCAAAGAAATGGTTAAGAAAGCTCTCTTCTGCTTTTATCTTCCTTGAGAGAAACAAGATGTGTTGTGGTTTATGTCATAAAATTTCTGATCATATGGGGGGGGTGGGTTTCATGAATTATAAAATGCTGTTCAGTCATTCTAAAACTATGGGTTATATGTTTCATATGGAAAATTTCTATGGACATTAGCAAATAACTGCTTTTTCACATGGCAAAATGTCCAGGAGAACACAAAAGCCCACCCTAACTTTAAAAAAATATGTATGTATTTTTTAAAGATTTTTTTTTTTTTTTTGAGAGAGAGAGAGCGGGGACAGGGGCAGAGGGAGTGAGAATGAAAGAATCTGGAGTAGACTCCATCCTGAATGTGAAGCCCAAGGTGGGGCTCAATCCCACAACCCCGAGATCACGACCCGAGATGAATACAAGAGCCAGACGCTCCACCAACTTGAGCCACCCAAGCGCCCTGAAGCCAACCCTAACTTTTGATCAAAATGGTTAATTTGGTGAAAATAGACCTAAATGAAAAGTCATGTTTTATGTAAAACCATAAAAGCCAACAATTTTTATGCTTTCAACTAATATAGGAGCCAATGATCTGTCTTTAAAAATTTCTGACATGGAAGAAGGTTGGTATTTATGGGTTAAACTGCTGTTGAAAATCTGATTCAGAAGAGGCCGGAGCAGGGGGTCCTGCTATGGTGGGAAGAAAAGCACACTCCATATGGCAGCGAGAGGATATGGTCATAAATAACTTGAGCTATACATGAGAACGCTCAAATGTGTTTTCCACCTAGAGACAACACAACTAAAGAGCTGGAGAAACAACACAGTTAAAGACCTCCCTTCAGACAGGTGAACACTGAAACCATCAGGGTGGCCTGTTTATTCTTGTGCTCATCTTTTTATGAGATGGGGACCACGCACCCATTAGGGTCCGACAGAGCATGACACTATTGGGTCTGCTTCACGTTCAAGGTGTTTTCCCTGGCATTAGATAAAAAACCCCTGTTGATACGTTTGTAGCAATTTATGGGCCCAATGCTGCCTCGGTGCTGACCAATGGCTTCTTTGTAAGATGGGAATGGTTAATAAGTGCACTCTGATGCTGTGCCTACTCTGCCCGTGTATATGTGAAACAAATAGGAAGCAACCCTATCCTTCCAATGAAGACCACTGACTCTCTGAGTCTCTGTAAGATCCCCCGGCTGATGAGGACAGTTCTGGGGTGTGGATCCCATTGTGGGGAGGTCAGCTAATGCTAATGAAAGGTGGGCCCATGGTTATGTGATGTCATGTGAGTGGGGATCAGCACTGGCCTTACCCTGTGTCCCCCTCCATGCCTCTCCACCAGCAACAGAGTGGTGGGAATAACAGAGAGATACACCTGAGCTGGAGGAAGGTTGTGAAGGCACCAGGCTGCCCTAACCCCAAAGCTAGAACCAACAGACCACAGGTAGAGTGAAGGAGACAAGGGAGCAAAAAGAAAGGCATTTCTTGGGTGGGTCTGCTGAAAACTACCAAGTTCGTCTTAAATACTTTCTTTTCAGTAAAATTTTTATCTGTTACCTCGGGATTATCAGGTCTGTGTGGTTAGTCTCCTTCTAAATGCAATGGGTCCAGCTGTTTGATTTGGTCCTAAGACTTTTTTTTTTTTTTTTTTTTTAAGGCAATGGTGAATTTTTAATAGGTTCCTTTCTTTCCTTTCCCTCCTACAACAGACCTGGGAAAGGAACTTAAAACCAGAATGCTATCAAATCCTTTATGAAACATTTGGGGCTAATTACCCTTGCTGGACGTCTCAGGATTTTTTTCTGTCCCCCTCCCCGCTTTCATTTTAATGGAACACAGTTCAAGTCTCATAAATGCTTAAATATGTAGTCGTAAAGTTTGAGATGTCTCACGGGCACCGCTGTCTGCAAACCTGCCAGGCGGGGCTCTGTGGAGGTTCAAATTTGAACTGGTTTCCGCCTCTCAAACAGAGCATTATATAAACTGAGCCGGGAGACTTCACATGCTCCGTGAGACATGTCATTTCATAAAGCTTTCTCGATTCCACACCCAGGGTCACCCCTGGAAATCTGGCCCCCCACCCTCTCATTTAAACAGGGAGAAGAACTGTGCATTTGGCGGCTATTTCTTCTCCTTATCCAGTTATCACCAGCAACTAGACCTTTCATTTCCTTGCTCATTACTCCAGGTTTTGAGAAAGAAGCCAGACCAGGCCAGGGGTAGATACTCCAGTTTCCCCCTTTATCTGGCCACAGCCAAGGCCATAAATCACACATCCTCTAGAATTTGCCTTCCCCCCGCCCAGAGCAACATGCCAAGTGGTTTAGAGAGGTAAAAAACAGGATGCCGGCACAGAATAATTTGGGGCCCCACAACTATGAATTAGGACGGAACAGCGCAAAGGAAGGGATCCTGTGTACCCCTAACTCTGTTTGCTTCTAACCCTGCCGAAGTCAGCATGCCTGGCCGCAGCAGGGAGAATGGAGGAGAGATGGCCAGGGAAATTAGAGGCCCATGAATCCTTCCCGAACTTCAGAGCTATAAGAACAAATTTTCCAGGCGGGCCCTTCCCTGAACACAAAGGGCCGTATCTGACAGGTTGAGGATCTGAGCTTGGAACCAGGGAGCTGAGATGGGCTGGTTACCCAGAATCCCCTGCTCTCTCTTCCCAGGAGTCAGTGGGGTTCTTGGGAGAAGAAAACACTTTTCTCATCACAGCAAAGACTTCAGGTGCTTTTGTGTAAGAGTCACTTGTTTGTGTACCTCGGATCATTTTCCTAATCACACAGATGTCTTTCACTCACTGAGTACATTTTCTTCCTTCCTTCCTTCCTTCTATCCTTCCTTTCTTTCTTTTTTAAGATTTTATTTATTTAATTGAGAGAGAGAGCACGGGAGCACAAGCAGCGGGGCAGGGAGAGGGAGAAGCAGACTCCCTGCTGATGAGGGAGCCCAATACAGGGCTCGATCCCAGGACCCTGAGATCATGACCTGAGCCAAAGACAGCCCCTTACCTGGCTGAGCCACCCAGGAGTTCCCATTTTCATTTCTGTTGGGTCACTCTACAAACCCTAGTGGTTGCTGACTCACTTTTGAGTGATACTTTACTGTGGGAATAGAACGGAGACTTTCTTTTTTCTCGTCTTTTCTTTTTCTTTAAAGATTTATTTATTTGTTTCAGAGAGAAAGAGAGAAAGCGGGAGGAGGGGTTGATGGAGAGAGTCTTAAGCAGACTCCCTGTTGAGTGTGAAGCCTGATGAGAGGCTCCAATTCAGGACCCCGTAATCACAACCTGAGTGGAAATCAAGAGTCAGATGCTTAACTGACTGAGCCACCCAGGCGCTCCTTGTCTTTTGCTTTATACCCCCCAACTTACTTGTCCTTTCTTTTACCCCCTTCTCCCCGTCGAGCAGTAAAGGTAATTGATTGGTTAAAAATCCACACGGCATCCTGTCGCAGGCATATATCATGAGCAACACTAGCACAAGTGTGGAGACGAGAAACAGAATGTCCGACACCAAGAGTGAACCCTACGGTTAACTGTGGACTTTCGGTGACTGTGATGTGCCCCGAGGCTTGATCTCTAATGACTGTACCATCTGGTGGAGATGTTGATGACAGGGGAAAGGCTATGTATGTGCAGGGGTGTGCTGAGGTATGTGGGATATCTCTGTACCTTCCTCTCAATTTTGTGGTAAACCTGAAAGTGCTCTAAAAAAATAAAGTCCTGGGGCGCCTGGGTGGCTCAGTGGGTTGAGCCTCTGCCTTTGGCTCAGGTCATGATCTCAGGATCCTGGGATCGAGCCCCACATCGGGCTCTCTGTGCAGCGGCGAGCCTGCTTCCCCCTCTCTCTCTGCCTGCCTCCCTGCCTGCTTGTGATCTCTATGTCAAGTAAATAAATTAAATCTTTAAAAAATAAAATAATAAAGTCTTTCAAGAAATTGTGTGTCAAAGAACCGAACAGGTAGATTATTTGCCAAGTGAGTGGTGTGTTTAGTAAGCCGGTGTGTCTATCTTGACATGTTCGATCTGTTTAGACTTTTCATAAAAGCCCATTTTCACCTCTCCGGTGAGGTGACTCTTCATGCAGTCAAGAGTCAACAAGACGACCCTTGTACTGGCCTTTTCAAACAGTCAGGCCTATGAGCGTCCACTGGTGTACAAAGTACTTATCAAAGTGCTGCGGAACTCTCTTTCTTGTGAATATCATTCCCACTGAATGGTCTTATCATAACCAGATGCTGTATGGTTATGCTGTTAAAATGTCCTCCTTTCAAACCTGCTTTATACATCAGGAGTTGAGCAGACAATCCCGCATAAAAGGGTGTTTTGCTGCTGCAAAGCTTGGCCCTGGAAAGAAGCAAATAGGAACCCCCGGCGGTACCGATACTTGAGCAGACAAGGGTTGTATCCCATGGTGGGTGAAACCAGTGCAGGTGAAGACAGTAGGATGAGGTTGGGGAAGGAGTTCAGGGCAGTGAGCGGGAGCTCAAAGGTACAGGCTTGGGGGGCAAAGGCTGAACGAGATGGCAGGTGGTAGAGATGGGGAGACAGTACGAGCAGAATTGATAAGCCAATGGAAAGAGAGGATTTTTAAAAGGTAAAGCACAAAAAACTTATTTGATTGTTCAAACACCTTCTGACATTTGCAATAGATGCATCCCCTAAAGGATGTCTATTTGCTGGGGCGTGGGAATTGGAACTTACTCGTTTTTAGGACTCATTTGATCTTTCACTGAATTACATGTAATCCCAAACCTGGAATCGAACAATCTTCCATCCCTGTGTAGCCACTGGTAAAGGTCTCTCGCTTTTACCAGTTAACTCTGTAAACTCCTTAAAAACAGGTCTGCCATGGTGCCCAGGGTACCCAGGTCATTTATAAGAGCGGCTCTTGTATGTTCTAAAATGAGAGGCTTTCTGCTTGTATTTTCTAAAGCTTAATTTTCTAGGTATAGCCTTGCTTACTTACACAGCAATTTCGCTCATATGGGGATTAGTGCGTGACTTCAAGTTGAGTTTTCTTGGTGCACTCATCTGCCTGATTTGGAAGATACAGCATGGTTACTAAGAGCTCACATCTAGGGCCAGACTTAATCAAAAGGAGCTCTGGGCATATTTTGTGCTTGCAGCTACACATAATGAGAACCAGAATGGAGACTGCCAAGACTACTCGAAAGCTTCAAACATACCTAAATATTCTATGCCCTTTCGTACTTACAAAGCAATTTCACAACTTTGTGATCTTCACACCAACCACATTAGTTAAATTTTATAAATCCCTATTTTGTAGATAAGGGCGCTGAGGCCCAGGGTGGGTAAGTAACAGTTAATACAGGCTGCCAAGCTGATAACTAAACCTAGGTGTGATATTGTATTTATAATAAGAAATGTATATTTGGCTTTCATCCCTGTTCCTGGCACAGAGCTCCCAAAACTCTAGGCATTTCCTAAGTGGAAAGAGTGGTAAAGGTGTCTTTTATTATTCATAACAAACCCCTTTCAATCATGTCTGAGTTTATGTTAACGGAGTGACTTTTGGAAAGCCCCAGTGGTTGGGGGGCAGTTGCTAAGAGAACCAACCATGTGATTATAGGGTAGGAACTTCCCAATCACAGGCACGGAAGAGAGAGTGGAGGTTGAATCAGTCTCCAATAGCCGATGATTTAATCAATCATGCCTACATAATGACACCTCCATAAAAAAACCAAAAGGATGATGCTTTGAGAGCTTTGAGTTGGTGAACATGTAGGGAATCTGGGAGGGTGGGGAGCTCAGAGAGCATGGAAACTCTGGCGAGCTCAGAGAGCATGGAAACTCCCACTTACCTTGCCTTATGCCTCTCTTCCATCTGGCCATTCCCTGAGTCCTATCCTTTTAAAATAAGCCAGTGATCTCGTAAGTAAAATGTTTCCTTGAGTTCCCTGAACTGTTCTAGCAAATCCATTGAACCTGGGGAGAGCTTCGTGGGACCTCCTGAGCTATAGCTGCCTGTTGAAAACACAGGTGACAATTTGGACTTGCAGCTGACATCTGAAATGGTGGGGGGGAAGGGGACGGTTTGGTCTTGTAGGACCAAGTCTTCAGCCTGTGGGATCTGACACCATCTCTGGGTACACAATTATGAATGAGATAAACTGTAACTGAGCTGGTGCTTGACCTGTCACACACTGGGTGTCAGAGGTGCAGCAGTTTTGGGGTGATTACAAAGGGTGGGGGGGACCTAAGTGCTTTCCTTTTCACACTAGATTTTTTTGACACCAGGTTGCACCCTGAACTCCCAAGACTTCTCGGTTTTTGCTCTAGAGGTGACGGTTACGGAGAGCAGACACCCACATCTGTGTGTTTGCCTCTGTGGAATGCATGAAATGAGATGCTAGTCATTCTCCATATCATTGCAAGTCAACGCTCCTCATGACAGATCACAACATCTCAGAAAACGTTTAATGAACAGTTGTTTCTGGCTTTGCAACGTGCAGACTGCTTCCCCAGGAAAACCTTCTGGGTTAATTCAGTGTGACCTTATCCTGTGTTAGGAATTCTCCTCCACCCACAGCTGGTCCTGCAGAAATGAAAAACATGCACACGCCCTAAAATCTTGTCCCAGATGAGTGGCTTTGGGGGATGCTAAATTCCCAGGCAGGAGGAGACAAAAGAGAAAGGGACACTTGCTGTACTTGTTCTGGCTACATTTCACTGATGTCTCAGTGTGACGTTATTTCTGGCATCATTTTGATTAGTGATTCAAAGACTGGTTTAACTTGGGGAAAGTCTGTCTCTTAACAGATTTCAATTCTGTCTTGTCTTCTTTGCTAAAATTCAGCTAATTTTGATACTGTGTTTATCTATGGCTGGATAGATCTGATCTTTCCACTTGAGAGATCTACAGTAGGAGATGTAAGACATTATGTAAATATGTAAATAATGTCATGACAAGGCAGAATGAAAGTAATGATAGAATTGCCAAATGATGTAGGAATTAAACATTTTATGGAAGAATCTACCTTTCCAAACATTCTTTCTTCCACTCTCCCTTTTGCTCACCACACTCTAGTCATGCTGTTTTCTTTCTCTTCCTAGAGCACACTATATTTGTTTCTGCCTCAGGCCCTTTGCACCTGCTCTTTCCTCTGCCCTTTGTTCTTCCTCCAGAACTTTGCTTTCTTCATTCTTTCTCATCATTTGGGTCTCAGCTCAGATGTCATTATGTCAGGAAGCCCCTCCTGATGGCCTTATCTTGCTTGTTTAGTTATTGTCCCTCTTGACCAACAGAATATAAGCTTCCCATATGTCTTTGGGAGTTATGATTAACTATGTGGTGAACATGCTCAAAATACACTGAGATTCAAAGAGAGTACAGTTAGCCCTTGAACAATACAGAGATTAGGGGTACCAACCTCCCACACAGTAAAAAATCCATGTATAACTTTTTGCTCCCCCAAAACTCAACTACTAGCAGCCTACTGTTGACTGGAGGCCTTACTGACAACATAAACTGTTGACTAGCACAGATTTTGTGTGTTACATGTATTATATGCTGTATTCTTATAATGAAGTAATCTAGAGAAATGAAAATGTTATTAAGAAAATCATAAGGAAGAGGGGCACCTAGGTGGCTCAATGGCTTAAGTGTCTGCCTTTGGCTTAAGTCATGATCTCAGGGTCCTGGGATCAAGCCCCTCATCGGGCTCTCTGCTCAGCAGGGAGCCTGCTTCCACCCCCAACCCCGCCTGCCTCTCTGCCTACTTGTGATCTCTCTCTCTGCCAAATAAATAAATAAAATCTTTTTAAAAATTTAAAATAAAAATCATAAGAAAGAGAAAAATACATTTATGATACTATACTGTATTTACTGAAAAAAAAAATCCACATGTAAGTGGACCCATGCAGTTCAACCTCGTGTTATTCAAGGGTTAACTGTATACAGAGAAAAGAGAACAAGACTGGGAATTGATCTTTGGCTTTATCCATTTAGGTGGAATGAAGGAAAAAAGACACTAGCAATGAGAGCTGAGAAGGAAGAGGAGAGTAACATAGAGAGAGAGAAGCCGAGGGTACTGGGTGCCTCCAAGTGAGAAGCTGATCCCACTGAAGAGGATGGGAGACTGGCATTGGATGGGACAGTGAATGGTCACCGGTGGCTTCTGAGGAAAGCAGGAACAGTAGGGGCAGAGGCCAAAATAGCAAGGGCTTATGGAGGGGGTGGTGAGGATATAGGTCTCCAAGAATAGCACACGCTACCTGCTTGTTCGTAGACAAGGAAGGAGAGTTAGTGTGCCATCTTGGGACCACAGCCACTTGAGAGAATTAGCTTTGGGGATAGATGGGAAGGTCTTAGTTTGAGAGCAGACCAAGAAGAAACCAGAGAGGGGAAACATGATGAAAGAAGCAGGTGGAGTTTTTACAGGAAATGCTGCTAGAATATGCAGGAGAAGAAGAGACAGATTGCACAGAGGAAGGTTAGGGCCTGGCTTGGGGTCCGGGGTATCATCCTAATCTATAGGAAGAATGCTAAGGATGGCCATGAATTATGACCTAAAACTCTGTGGAGAAGTGGTAGGTGAGACTATCTGTTCACTTTGCATTTCCAAGTTTTGGAGTTCTTTTCTTAAGACGTTCTTTCAGATTTTTCATCTTAAATTAGAAGTGCCTTGTTTTAGAGCCAATTAAATCTGATTTAACGAACATCTCTGAGATGAGGAACCATGATTTTTTTTTTCACAGCACATATGGTTTTTAACCCCCTCTTTATGCTTTCTATTTTTTTTTTTTCAGGTAATACACATTCATTGTCAGAAGCAAAATTGGAAAACACAGAAAAGTGAACGGATGTTAACATATATCTGTATTTCTAGTATCCAGAAATAACTGCTCTAATACAGCATGGTGACAAAGAGCATGAATTCTAGAAGCACCTGCCATGCTTCAAATCTGGTTCCATCACTTCTTGCCAAGGGATAGTTACAAATTACGTAAACTGTAAAGTTTCAGCATCTTCCCGTAAAAAGATAGTGACAGTGGTAACAGTCACTGCCCAACAGGGCTGTGGTGAGGATTGGACTGTATAATGTTCTCAGAACATAAACTGGTACCTCAAAAGTGTCCACTTGTATGATAATGGAGTGTCTTCCACTTGACTCTTTAAACATATAGATATTCTGCCCCCTGTGACATGGGGATTGCTTTGTCTGAATATTATGCATCCTGTTTTTGTTCCCACATACCATTAACTTGTGAACACCCTCCCGAAACATCTACAACATTTCCTGTTATCCTAGGGTAACCAACGGCACGATTCCTCCAGCTCGAAAGAATTGCTTGTGGTCCTGACCTGGCAAGATCAACCGTTCCCACCCTCTGGAAGCAGAAGAACTCCGCCCATCATCATCACCCGAGGAGTTCACTTTACAGAGAATCATCACGGGGCCGCAGCCGGTCGTATTCCCTCTTTACATAAACAAACGGGAAGCGAAAACGAAGAAGCGGCACTGTGCCAGGATGTCAGGGAAGAAACAGACCGAAATGTGCCCCGCTTCCAGTTCTCCATCCGGTCTTTGAGGCTTCTCTTTCGGTTGGGCTGTGTTTGCAGAAACACAGAAGGACAGTCCCCTTTCTAATCAGGGTTTCCTACATGCTCAGTGGCGCCGGTGGTTCAAGTAACAGGAAAGGGATGCAGCACGAGCAACACGGCCCAGCCCTAGGGCAGCCCTTGCAGACACTGGTTTCTGGGGCCCAGGGCGGCATTTCCCCATCCCCACCTCCTGGCAGTCTACGTGACTGTTGGGGTCATGGGCAAAGCTCCTCTAAGGCAGCACCCAGAGGATATCACAGGCCTACAGCCCGGGGTCCAAAACCCTCTCACTAATACCCCACCCCCAGAGTGCCCCTGCGAAACGCAGAGTCTGCACACAAACATGACTCCTGTCGTCACCCTCTTAATTTATGATACTTTAGATCACTGGTAGGCTAGAAATAATCAGCAATTGTCTTTAAAAACAATTTAAGTTCTCTTCTAATGAAGGACATTGACTTTAATTATTTGAGCCACAGACACAATTTTCTTTCTCAGACAGGCCCCATTTATCAAATGCCACAGGATTTTAACAAAGCATACATCATATTCAATTGGCTAAGGAAGTCCTCCAACCTGGTTTTAATAATTCTGCTCCTAAATGCCACTTATTGGGTCATCGATCCATCGTTCTCCTAACCCAAGTTACCAAAGTGTAAATGCCCAAAGAAGGATCTGGAGGCCTATGAAGCTGACAATCAGCAGGGGTGGAGAAGGTTCTCAGTCGCCCAAGGTCTCTTCATTCTGCAGAGGAGTGGTATTACCAGCCTATGGACTCCCTCATGGGGCTAGGAGCTAAACCTGAAGTCTGGGGTTATAGTTTCTTCCTTAATTCAAAACACATGGTAATACCAGAGACGGAGCCTGACGGCAGGCTGATCTGCCAACATGGAGGCAGTGCCCTGGCAGGGGCTACTTCGTTTTGGAATTTCTAGAGTATTAAAGGCCCTACAGAAAAACTGTGCTCCATGTGTGGAGAAACCCAGCCCTCTAGAAAAGCAGAGGCTAAGGGAAGAGGGGATTTGGTTAGTCAGTGCTGGGAGGGGAAGGACATTGTTCTAATACATGAAGTGGTATATGTGAAGAACATTTCTATATTTTCCCGTGGTTTGAAATTGGTAATGCATGTGAAATATATCAAGGTGGTCTTTGTTGTAAGCCCTTTCATATTCCTCCCTAAAGCTGCTGCAAAGGGCCTTTCAAGCAAGGCTAGATTTCCAGGAGTGCTTAAATGGTGAATGAAGAATTGATAATGAAACTACTATAATTTACAGAGCATCTTGTGTGTGCTAGTCAATATCCTGAGTGCTTTGGGTTGGATACCTTCTTCTCAAAACAATCCTATAAGAAATTGATCTTCACCCCCTATTTTGTAGAAGAGGAACGTGTGGCTCGGAACAGCTGAAGAGCTGTCAGATTCATGCAACAGGACGTGATGGACCTGTATTTGGTGAAGACACGTAACGTGAAAATGTATCAGTCCAACCCCAAAGTCTCTGCTCATCTTGGATCCAACATGATGCTAAGCTAAAAGAGAGAGAATAAGCACGGGAATGAGGAGAAGCGCACAGAGCCTGACACAGGGTTCGATCTCATGATGCCAAGATCATGACCTGAACCAAAAATCAAGAGTCAGACACTCAATCGACTGAGTCACCCAGGCGCCCCTCCTTGCAGCATTATTTACAATAGCCAAGGCATGGAAATAACCAGATTGTCATCAATGGATAAATGAAGAAGGAATTTGTAGTATATATACACAATGGAATCTTAGTCAACCATAAAAAGGAGGAAATCTTGCTTTTTTTGACAGCATGGATGGATGCTGGGAGCACCAAGCTAAGTGACATAAGTCAGACAGAGAAAGACAAATACTGTATGATCTTATTTAATAGTGGAATCTAAAAACTAAACAACACAAAAAGCAAACTCATAGCAGAAGAGATCAGACTTGTGGTTGTCAGAGACAGAGGGTAGGAGACAGAGGAACTGGAGGTAGGAAATCAAAAGGTACAAACTTCCAATGGTAAGATAAGAGTCCTGGGGATTTCGTGTACGACCTGATGACTATGGCTAACATTGCTGTCCAGCATATGGAAAAGTCGTAAAGAGAATAAATCCCAAGAGTTCTCATCCAGGGGAAACAACCCTTTCTTTCTCTCCTTCCTCCTCCCTCCCTCGCTTCCTCCTTTCTCTCTCTCTCTTTCTCTTTATACAGGATGACAGACGTTAGCCAACCTTATTGTAGGAATCATCTGACAATATATGTAAGTCAAATCATGGTGCTGTACACCTTGCACTTACATAGTACTTATGCCAATTATATCTCAAAGCAGTTGGAAAAAAAAGAAAATCACCAGCTAGGAAAAAGAAAATAATTGTGAGTGTAGAGCTATGTATTTTTCCCAGTGGCACAGAAAACTGTGAATTGATTTGGCAGTGAGTTTGAAGATGCAAATGAATTGACGTGAACTTCTGACCAGCAGTCTGGAGAACAACACAAAGCCGGATGAGAAAACAAAGCAAACGAACTACTCCCAAGTCTTGGCCCTCAGCAAACGCCTGGGAGAGGCAGAAAGCAGGAGATTTTGAGCATTTTTGAAAACTGAGATTCACCACGAGCTCCACATTCGTTTCTGATCCTGCCTCCCGCCTCCACACTGGGCACTTCCTCCAGGCCTGAGAACGGAGTGTCTGCTTGTCCAGAACATTCTTGTTAAATCACTGGCTTGGAAAGCTGTGAAAAGAGTCAGCAGACCCTGAACCAGAGGGTAACCCAAACAGTTTACAAATGACAAGACCAGCCCTCTCTAGCGGATGGCTCTGACTCTGCACAGATGTGTGTGTGCGAAGGCAAGTGTGTCTTGAAGCTGAAAGATTAAACAAACAGGCAGGTAACGCTGACAGGCTATACTGTCTAACTGTGGATGTTTATGGATCTCACCACTTCCTTTTGGTTTGTACTTTATCACAAGCAGAGTCCAGAGAAAATGGAGATAGTGTAAACCCTCCTTTGCTAGGAAGGAACAGTGTCTCCTATGGAGAATCTGGCTGGGAACTGGGAATCCTTGTGTTATTTCTGGCTGCAATAGTAATTCAGAGGGTTGAGCAAATAATAAGCTTTTTTCTGCCTTCAGTTCCTCATTCAACTCATTCCGATTTGTGTCCTTATATCTCTTTGCCCCCCTCCCAGCTCCCACCCCTACTGTCAGCCACTTAGGAGGTTGATCATATATGGTAATGTGGATATGTTATACGCTTGTTCCCCTTTGCTTGCACTGTTCTCCTATTTAGAAACCCTCCTCTGAACCATAGCCCGGATAAATCCTATCTCTTCTTCATCTTGCATCCTGCTCTGCGCACCCCTGAAATCCAGCAGGGTTTGTCGTCTGACCTTCTCATGGCCTCCTTCGACTCCTGCCAGGCATGGCCATTACCTCTTTCCCACTTGCCTGACTGATTTCCCCAGCTGCTTTGAAAATTGCAGCAAATGTCTTGTCCCCTTCTTTTGTGTCTCTCCCTCAGCTATCAGCACACTGACTGGCATGGAACCCAATAAACGTTGGCTGATTGAAAGGTAAAACAGTAATGTCAACACAGCAGCTACCTTTTTTTTTTTTTTTTTTTTTTGTTGTTGTTGTTGTTGAATGCCTACTGTCTCCCAGAACCATGCCAAGAGCTTTGCAATGCAATATTTCACTCAGGACAGCAACATTTTGGGGTCTCATTTATGTTCATTTTACCGTGGAGGGAACTGAAGTTCATTAACAATGATAATTGTTAGAACAATGATAATGGTCATACAACGAGCAGGTGCTGAAACTGGGATTTAGCCCTAGAGCTCTAGTGTTCCCTTCTGGTACCACTCCTGTGCCCCCCTGCCTCAATCAAGAAATACTTGATTGATTAAAACAACAATGATACAAGGCGGGGACATTTGCATTTGTGATTCATGCGACCATAGGAATGGTAAGTAGGCAACTAAAACAGGAGGAGGAAGGAGATAATTTGAGGACTCCTTGCCAAGAGCTTTACAGGCAGCAGATTCTCATGTTGGATCCCCGCATAGGCGACACCGCTGAGTGCTTCAAACCTTGAATTCTGAACTCAAACTGACTGGGTTTGAATCTTGGCCCTACAACTCACCAGCTGTTTGATCTTGAGTGATTGACTTAAACCTTCCTTGTGCATACATTGGACAATAATGGTACCTCCCTCATTTGGTTGCCTTGAGAATTCAATATATATGTAAAAAGTGCTCATATAAATTCATGTCAGCTATTATCATCAAGAACCTCTAGGGGCACCTGGGTGGCTCAGTTGGTTAAGCGTCTGCCTTTGTCTGAGGTCATAATCCCAGAATCCTGGGATCAATCCCTGCACTGGGCTCCCTGCTCAGTGGGGAGTCTTCTTCTCCCACTGCACCACCCCCCACCCCTGCCACATGCTCAAGTGCTCAATCTCTCTCTCTCTCTGAAATAAATAAAATTAAAAAAAAAAAAAAGAAAGAAAGAAAGAAAAAAGGAAGCTCCAACTTAGACCAAGGCAATAGAATCTAGGCTTACAGGCAGAAGTTGGGTATTTCACAGGGATTTTGGGGGGGAAAGAGCTCTAACTTTTACCCTTTAATCCCTAACACAACAAAGAAAGTGCAGACAGGTAGTTTCAGAAGAGAGAGAAAGGCAACCCAAAGACCGTTTCTTAAGGATACACTGCTGTCACGTTGACCGGAAACTCGTCATGACCAAGGTACGAGAATAGGGTGAGCGCCAGGAAGGTCCTTCTGCTGGTACATGGTTGACACTGCACTATATTCATTGGCATTTTCTACAATTACTAAACCCAGTGATGAAAAGCTGATGCAAATCTGGCCTGAGATTGTTTCTTAGGAGCGAGGTGACCTTGGGCTGGGTGACCTAACCTCCATTTCTTCTCAGTAAACTGTGGTAATCATAGTAGCTACCTCGGAGGATCCTTGGGAGAATTACTGTACATGTTAAGGACTTGGAACCAAAGAAACACCTTTAATTTATTTTAATTTTTATAGTTATAACCAGTATAGATAAGTAGTTCCCTTGGGTGGTTGCAATGTAGCCTTGACAGACCCGAAGGGCTTACTCTAGACTACCCTAACAAGATTCCCCAGCACTCCAAGTATTTTATTCTATAAAGTGGATTAAATATGGGACTATTATTAGACAGCTTTGGCTGGAATTCTCAGAATCCCCTTTCAACAACTCCCTCCCTGCCATGATTATCTGATAATGTTATTCAGATTCAGAAGCTGCGAATTTTTTTTTTTTCTTTTAAGATCTGATATCATCGGGTGATGTGCTCTGAATGTCCTGCAGAGAGCTTTTAGTGGAAGGCCAGGTCGTGTGGCAATGGTTGAGCCGATTCTTTCCAAGGGTTTACCTAAGGCTTCACTGGGCCTGGGAGGCAAACTAAATATAACATCAGTGGCTAAAAGGAGGCCACACCAACCACATCCTTGTCCCTGATTCCGACCCTGAGCACACTGAGAGCTGGCATTTCAGGCCCTGTCTGCTGCCATGCCTGGATTAGAGCCCTCAGAAGAGGTGTTAGCAGCAATTTGCGCCCCCTCCACCCCCAGGGCAGAATATCAACAAGCACTTCCTCTTGCTTAGAAAATGCTTGGGGGTGCCCCAAGCTCCTGGCCAAGAAAGAAAACAAACGGCAGGTTATTTGGCCCAGACCCGTAGACGCTGTGGAAAAGCCACAGCGGCTTCCCCAGAACAGGGAAATCACAAACAACATGCTCCTTTAGGGAAACAAAAACAAAGCCGTATGGTGTGGGAGACACAGCCCCCGAGCTCAGATCTGGCTCCTCAGGGAGGAGAGAACAGAGGGCCCTTCAGATTCCTAGGAACCACTACCCTACGACTTTCATTCAGCTCTGTGTCCCCAGTGGCATCTGCTACCTAAAACACCAAATTGCCTGCTTATGAGCTTGGGTCACTGCTTGTTTCTTTTCTGACAGAACTGTCCATCAAGAGATTTCCTTAAATTTCCCCTGGAAACTTGACAGGAAGCTCATGAATCATAACCCTATACACATTTGGAAATTGAGGATTTCTTTTCTTTCTTTAAGAAATTAAGAAATTGTTTTGTATCCCCACTCACTTCTAGGAGAGATGATACAACACAATTGAATATCTGCAAACTTGCTTTTATTTTGTAGCAAATAAATACATTGATAATAATGGTTTAGTATTTATTGAGCCCTTACTATTTATGAGGCATGGTCTAAGTATTTTATATGTAATGTCTCATCCCACAGTTTTTATTTCAATTTTATATAGGAGGTTTGACCTAAAAATTGGGACTTACACCTAATTCACACTCCAGGGGACATGCTATTACCCTAGGCTAAGCTGACCCTTTGTGATAGGCAGGCCATAACACCTGCTCTTCCCGGTGTCCATGTTGGGGGTGGTCATGTGACTGTTCAGGCCAATGGGATGTGAATAGAAGGGAAGACCACCACTGCTAGGTCTGTCTGACACCTAAAACAGTCTGATGGGTACTTACTTCCCTTCTCCCCCTTCTTTTGGTAAATGAATAGGTCTCTGGGCCCCTAGAGGAGGGCAAAGTCCTGAGATTACCTAAGTGATCCTGCGGAAAGCTGTCTACCAACCAGAACACTTTTGGACTTAGCAGGAGTGAGAACTAAATTTATGCTGTGTTAAGTCACTTTGATTTCCAAGGTACCTGCTGCAGAAGCTCAAGTTACTTTACTTGATGTGCCCTATGATAAAAATGAATCAAGTGTCCACAGTTAAAAAGTTACTATTGGGGGAGCTTATGGCAGAATGGCCATATAGTTCTAAAGTGCATGTTTTCTCTCAATCTGCAGGGTGTGCAGCCCTATTGGGAAATTCTCCTCTCACTTAGAAAGATGATAAGGACCAAGTGCCCTCTTTCCATCTTCCAAAGGGAGTCAGCATGACATGAAAATAATCAGATTGCACAATCATCATTTATTGGGAACCCATCTGGTGTGGGGATGAGCTCATACCCTTGAGAAAGAAGAACACTTCCAGCTAAGGATGGTTGGTGGGGCTTCCCAAAGAGCCCAGCTGGTTTTCAGAAGGTCCTGCAGTAGGTTAGGACCAGGCTAAGTGAAGAGTGTTCAATGATCACTCTGGTCAAGCAGTTTGGTCACCGTTATTGTAAACATAAAACACATTGTATTTATTAAAGGGCATGTGATTGATGGGCCTAAGAAATTCAGTATTCTTGCTCTGTCCACTGCAGCAACTTTGGGTCAGTACCTAGTGTTACTCCTGACCTTCTCCCTCCTACCCCTTTGCCTTGTTCACCCCACTTGGCTTTAAGATCTCTGCTCATGTATCGCCTCTTCAGGAATACTTCCCTGAATATCTAAGACAAGGCAAGTTCTTACCTTCTTAGACCACCAGGTACCTTGTCCTCAAAGCCTTGACCCACAAATATAATTTCACCTGAGTTTGTATGATTATTATATTAGGGCTATTGAGTGAATGAATGATCGTCAGATCTCTATCATTGGCATATAACCTCTATAAGAATACGGAATCATGTTTGGTTTTGTTCATCATCCCATCTCTAGAACATAGCCAATACCTAGCACATAGTAGGTGTTTGCTCGTAATTTGTTGGGTGGGTGGACAAACACAGGAATGAATGAGTGAATCTGCATTTAATTAGTGGAGAAGCAGAGGCAGACGTCAGCCATACCCAGATTCACTGTAAAAGCTAGAAATGTAACTTAGAATACTTGGCTCCAGCATCTGCTGCTGATCGTGTTTTCCAAATGACTGTTGAAGGGGCTATGCAGAATCAACTTGAATATGCATAGCTGGGCACTGCCCCAGAGCAAATGTCTAGATACAAGGTCCTTCTCCACAGGAGGCCAGCCACAAGCTTCCCTGAGTTTCCATATGATGCCCTTTACTTATAACACCTCCCAGTGGTTTGGAGAATCTAAAAGAAGGGAAAGCATTTGAAAGGACGGGGTAAACTATAAAAAAGATATGCCCGTGTAGTTATCTTGAAGTTAAGAAGTGTGAAAAATTCTCTCTCGAATGGTGGGATTTTGGAAAGATACCAGCTTGTGAAGAATAGGACATTTTGAGGATGTTAGGCAAAAAAATCTCCATTTAGTTAAATATCATATTTTCATAGCAATGGCAGAGAAACTAGGGCCCCCATGCATTCCAACAGCCCTAACCCAGAGACGCTGAAACGTACAATTTAAGTGAAAAATTGGCCACTCCCCTTCTAATGGGATTACAATCCGCAGGCCCCACCTAAGTAGAATTTAGAAGTTCTTGCCATCCAAAGGTCGTCTGATATTGGTCCAAAGCTACAATTCTGAGTTGGTTTGCACAGTGCTTTGAAAGTAGATTAGCATGTGTTGGGAGGGGCTGACCCAAAGTGAGAGATGGTTGAAGTAGTAACTAAGGGCTTTTTAAACCTCCCAAGTATTACTTTCTTACCGGAACCAAGGAAAATGCCTTCCAGGAGGATGAAAACAGACTGCATGTCAGACTCAAAAAATATTTTATGAACAAAGTAAAAATCGAGTTCTTACATTGTTTGCAAATCCTGTCCACATCAAAGAATTGGAAAAGCCAAGAATGGGAGTTTTGCTCCCGGTCTGATTGCAGAGAAGTGCTTCCGTGTCAGTGTAAGAACATACTGTTGCAAACGACAGGGTGTGTGACATTCAAGCACTGGTGGAAATGCAAACACATCATTTTTTACTGACAGGCACCAGCCAATGAGTGGCAGAAAAGGTTAAAACACACAAATGTGCGGACTTGACAAAACTTAGAAAGACATATGATAAATTAGCTAATTGTTCTTTTTGGTGCAAGCCTTCCTTTTTTCCTCTCCTTTACCCGTAACACATGGTATAGATCACTGGAGAAAAGGCTAAGCCCCACGCCATATGGAGGCATTAAATAATACAAAGGGCACAGCCCTTTGAAAACATACATTGCCATAACACAATGATGAAAGGGGAACAGCAAAAATAGCAAATTGAGAATCAAAGCCCAACTTGCCACATGTGGAAACGTTTGCTGAAATCATGGCAAACCCACTGGTCCCAGATTGGTTGTGTTAGTTGTTTCAGAAGATATGGATGAATCATTGAAAACCCAATCTCATTTGAGAGGACTTGCGTGTCGTTAGGAGAACGCAGCACCGACCTCACTATAACTCATCATGCGGGCAGCTGACAACGTTGCACTTTCAAAATAGTTCAATTTCTAGAACCTCTCCGTTTCAGAGACACGTTTTTCTATTAGGAAGAAAACACACAAACCTTTCTCACTGACGACGAACGCCATCCCACTCGGTCGGGCCCACAGGTTAGCTGGCGGGTGTTTGTGTGTGTGTGTGTACCCAGGTCATTGCGGGCCTGGTTCTGGGCCACAAAGAGCTAACGGTAGATACATGGGATGGAAACGGCTACATTTAATTCAATAATTTTTTTTATTTTTTTAAAGATTTTTATTTATTTATTTGATAGACAGAGAGAGATCACAAGTAGGCAGAGAGGCAGGCAGAGAGAGAGGAAGAGGCAGGCTCCCCGCTGAGCAGAGAGCCCGATGTGGGGCTCGATCCCAAGACCCTGAGATCATGACCTGAGCTGAAGGCAGAGGCTTAAACCACTGAGCCACCCAGGTGCCCCTAATTCAATAATTTTAAAAAAGATTTTTATTTATTTATTTGAGTGACAGAAAGAACACAGGAGAGTGAGAGGGGAAGCAGACTCCCTGCTGAACAGAGAGCCTAATGCTGGACTCGATCTCAGGGACCCCGGGATCATGACTCAAGGGGAATGCAGACACTTAACTGACTGAGCCACTCAGGTCCCTGGTACATATAATTTAAAAAGCACTCTTTCCTGATTCCGGACACCTGGGTGGTCCCTAGAAGCACTGGTCCATATTTCCTCCCCAAAGCAGCAGTGATGGGTGAACACAGATAATTTGAAAGCCACTTCTCGGAGGACGGTGGGAATGTGCCCCGAGACATTTTTCCACGCCTACTTTCTCTGATACAGCTTCCATCCTAAAATCTGGAGGACCAGATATGTGGCCTCCTTTGGGCTTTGTTCAGCAGCCATCAGAAACTAAAAGGCAGAAACAAAGTTGACAACTCTTATGAAGGGTGCTGTTTCTACAAATAGACCAAAAATAAAAAGATAAAAAAAAATTTTTTTTAAACCGATGACATCCAACTTAAAAAAAAAATCACAATCTAAAACAGGCTCACATATGCTATACATATGTGATCCACATCTTTGGGGCCAGAAGCAATCTTATGGCATGGCAATAATTCAGGTTGTTGGTCTTATTTATTTTATTTTTCTTATAATTCATACTGTACAACCAGGGGCTGGGGGAGGTAGTTGGGAAGGTACAGGGGTGCATTTATCACGAAGCTTAAACTCCAGGGCTTCTCACTTCTTGTCTCCGGGAAAATTCCTAGCAATATGTGCACATACTCATATTTGCATAAGTAAGCTATGTCATCAGTTACGACTCATGGCTCTCTCCATACTGACTTCCCCTCTGCTAACCCTCCCCTCTTTATCAGGTAGCATCGGACTGACTGCAGCGATTTTTGGAATTCACGTAAGGGTAAAGCTGAGTTGAGGTACTTGTAGTTTGAGATTAGTGGGATGTATTTATGAGGTTCACAGTCATTTACAGCTATGAAAAGATGGAAGTGAGCTGTACGACTGTGGAAGGGGATTCCAGTCAGGTTCCTCACTCCTAAGTGCCAACACCTTGTCTTGTCCTCCACAGTCCAAAGCTAGACCTTATGCAGCTATGACTCCATGTTACAGCACCTGGCTCTGGAGGTACGTGACCTTCAACCACATAGGAGAAATAGGGTTTAAAATGCTGGGAGCCAAGGGCACCTGGGTGGATCAGTCAGTTAAACATCTGCCTTTGGCTCAGGTCATGATCTCAGGGTCCTGGGATCCTGCTCAGTGAGAAGTCTGCTTCTCCTTCTCCCTTTGCTCTTCCCCCTGCTTGCGCTTGCTCCCTCTCTCTCTCTCACACACAAATAAATAAATAAATAAATTTCTTTTAAAAAATAAAAAATAAAATGCTAGGAGCCAGAAGCTAGTCTGTGGAGAAACCTTCCAACCATCAGACCAGTAAAATTATAAGTAAAGATTTTGTTTCTCATAACGCCTAGTCAAAAGTTGAAGTTTTTCCCTCTGTCAAGAGTACATGTAATATACAACATACACAATTACAGAAGCACTTATAATTTTTTTTCTTATCAAAGGGAATAGAATGTAATTGAATTTTCCCAGAATTCCTCTGTTCAGAGGGCACACACCTGTGTTCTTACTATAAACAAGTATGTTGGGTAAGAGATCACATGGAAATAAAGGTTGGCAGAAGATTTTTCCTAATTTAACAGCAATTCTTGCACACTATTTCCAACAATGAGCATGCCTGAAAGAAACCTTTCTAATGTAACAGTAATGAAGGGGCACATTTTGCTAGGACATGCAAGAGGAAGACAGTGATTGCCCAGTGAAGAAGAGATCAAAGAATAAGAGAGTGAAAAGATGCAGGACAAAGCAGGGTAACACCGATGTGTCTGGCGGTGAATTGACAAACATGTCATTTCTCTGGATTTCGTGATGCTTATGGTATTTGCTGCTTTACATTTGAATGAACTGTGATTTTCCATTCACGCCTGTTTGCACAGTTTTTTTTTTAAATTTTTTATTTTTTATAAACATATATTTTTATCCCCAGGGGTACAGGTCTGTGAATCGCCAGGTTTACACACTTCACAGCACTCACCATAGCACATACCCTCCCCAATGTCCATAACCCCACCCCCTTCTTCCAACCCCCCTCCCCCCAGCAACCCTCAGTTTGTTTTGTGAGATTAAGAGTCACTTATGGTTTGTCTCCCTCCCAATCCCATCTTATTTCATTGATTCTTCTCCTACCCACTTAAGCCCCCATGTTGCATCACCACTTCCTCATATCAGGGAGATCATATGATAGTTGTCTTTATCCGCTTGACTTATGAGGAAGTGGTGTTGCACAATTTTTAAGTCATTTTTCTTTCAAAACTTCCCCGCCCTGGATTATAGGGTTATAGATTCTGTATCGATTGTAGGCTCCACGATGAACCCTCGTCTGAGAGAGTGATGTGGAAAAGTGCAGAGCGCCAGCCACTTCGGAAAGGCAGAGGTCCCTGTGGGGAAGAGCCAGGCACTCCCAGCAGGGCTACCTTGAGGCAGAGCTTAGTGGGGATCTGGGAATGAGGGAAGTCCTCCAGGGCCTGCAGTCCAGTCCTGTTCTAGAAGGGGTAACTATGTGCTGACTAACCCCTTCAGCATGACCTTGCGTGATCAGGTTCATTCTTGTAATAATAAAAGCAGCTAATATTTACTAAGTGCTTTGTATGTGCCGAAAAATGGGCTTAATTTGATCAGAGTTCATCCTCATGATGATCTTGTCTTTTATAACCCTCATTTTTTGGAGGGCGCATAATGCTTTTTGTTTTCCATTAGTGGTTCCTACTAAAACAGTGGATCATGTATAGACTGCCACCTCTATGCTTAGATATTCTAAATCATTAAATCTAAGGTGGGGCTAATAAATTAATACATGTATGTGTATATTTTAAAGTGGCTCTCCTGATTCTGCTGCTGCCTATTAGGGTTTTGTAAGCATCTGCTTACTCTATGGGGTTCCTTCTGCTCAAGGACCCTCTAGCACATTAGAATCACCTGGATAGCTTTAAAAACATACCAAAGCCCAGACCCCACATCAATTAACTCAAAATCTCTGGGTCAGGCCTAGGAATGGTGGGGGAGGGGGACAGTTAAAATCATCCTAAATGAATCTAAAGTTCGGCCAGGAATGACAGCTATCTCTCTAGCCTACAAACAGACTGCAAACCATGAAACCATTGTTATGAAAACAGCAACAGAAAAATAGAAAAAGAATATATACTGGTCTCTGTGCCTGTGTCCTGGCACAGAGCTCATTAAAACCCTTGTAATTTTCCTAAGTGATAAGAGCATGGGGAACATCTTCTGTTCTAATATTTGGTCTTCGACCTTGGGTCCTGACACAGAGCTCCTAAATCCCTTGGAACTTCCTGGGTCGTAGCAGTGTCTTTTGTTCTAATGAGGGGACTCTGGGTGGGCTCCTGGATGGGGACTGCTCACCAGAAAGTCCAAGCCATAATTAGAAGCTTGGAATGTTCAGGCCCACAAGTCTATCCTCCAGGAAGGGGAAAGGGGCTGGAAATGGACCTACTGATTGATCAGGCCGTCAGGGAGAAACCTCCATAAAAATCCCGAAAGTACTGGGGTTCAGAGAGCTTCCAGGCTGCCGGGAAGGTGGTAGAACCCAAACTCTCTAAGGGGACAGGAGCCCAGGATTCTCCCAGACGCCCATGTGTGCAGGACACCCCCACACCTGGTCAGAGGGTCATGAGGATGGTAGCAAGATGTAAATAAAGGAGAACACACAGACTTTCCCCCAGATAATGAACTAAACAAAATATATAGAAATGACCATTAGTCACCTTTTCACACCAATAAAGACACCCTTGATGAATTTTTCCCAAGATAAAAAACAGTAAGAGGACAGTATGTTAAAAAACAGCACTCCTCATTTGTATATGCTTTCGTATGTGTAGCACACTCTTGGGAATGTGAACTTACTGGAACGGAGCACCGGTTTGAACTATCACCCCCGCTTTAGAAGGAAGAAAGCAAAGGCTAGAGAATAAAAGATTTTCTGGTGAAGTTTTCCTGAGCAAAGCTAGTTTCTCTCTGCTCTTTCCTTGAAGACTCTATTAGTCAAAACGCAATTATTTGGTTTCTTGACTCTTCCCCAGGAAGCTGTGAGCTTTTGAGGATGAGCCTGTATTTTATTTTATTTTATTTTATTTTATTTTATTTTATTTTATTTTTTTTAAAGATTTTATTTATTTATTTGACAGACAGAGATCACAAGTAGGCAGAGACACAGGCAGAGAGGAGGAAGCAGGCCCCCTGCCAAGCAGAGAGCCCGATGCGGGGCTCAATCCCAGGACCCTGAGACCATGACCTGAGCCGAAGGCAGAGGATCAACCCACTGAGCCACCCAGGCGCCCTGTATTTTATTTTAAATGTCCTTTTAAGCCAACCTGGCTTGTCAGCATGAGTGGGGGCTGGGCAAAGGGGGCTGATAAGTCCTGTCTGGAACACATTCAGACCACCCCTGCTCCGGCCAGCTGCTTTAGGCTTTGGGCTCCCCTACCTTCTCCCTGCCCCTCAGCTTGGTCCTGCAGACAGCTGACTGGCCATCCTGGACCCCTGGGACAGTGAACTGTCTGGATTTGTCATCCTGGCTCTCCCCCCAACGACTGGTTTCCGTTTGTACATGTGGGCATTACCTGCCGGCTGTGGACAAGGCAGTGGGGGTTACAGGCATCTGTCCCTGGGCTGACCAGCCCAGCTCAGCCAGAGACAGGCGGTGAATAAGCCCGAGGTGCGATTAGCTAGCTTCTCACAGGGCTGGTGATCCGACCTGAAGCTGAGCAGGGCCAATTTGTTTTCCAAGACCTGGTGGCCAAAAATACAATGTTCTCTTTAGGACACTCGCAGTGTTAAGGGAAGTCCTGGAAAAGCGCCCTGGGTTGGGGGCTGGCCCACTCTGCTTCCTTGATGTACAGTCTTGGTCTTTATTTAACTTGATGAGACATGAGAGGAGACAACAAGAGATAAAGTGGGAGTCGGAGGTAAGGAGTCAGGGCCCCCAAACCATGTGCAATTACAGCAACAGCTAAGGACAGAATTTTCCTGACTAAGGAATCATACCAAACGCCAACCAGGAGGAGTTCAGGAAAAGCCTCAGATGGACAAACCAGCCACGTGACTACTTGAATCTCCCATCTGGGAGACTTTTTCCAGAATTCTTTCAGATTCACAACTCATTATTTGGAAATGCCGTACACACTTTTCAGACTGCTGTCCAATTTGGGTAGACTGCTCTCAAGTTTCTTTTATGATGTATTGCAGATAGATTTGCTGTTTGTGGTAAAACTCCAGCTATGTGCCCTTCAAACACAAGAATTCTGGAAAAATATCTCATTCCCAGAAACCACTTGAACCATGTTCACCCCGTCTGCCAACGAGGTGATGAAGAAGCAAGAGCGGGAGCCCTGGAGGGTTCTGTCCTTCTGTGAAGTCAACGCAGGGCTCTTCGGCACGTCTTCCAAGGAAACGTTCCTTCAGTGAGCCCAGACATTCCATGAGGTGGGGTCAGGGGGAGGGGTGACCACATGGCCCTACACTGTTTAGCTATTACAGTTCATTAAGGGATTATATGCTGCCAAATTATGCCCCAAAATACAAAGGCCAGCTGTATGTCCTTGGTTCCAAGCAGTGGGTTGAGCCAGCTAACTGAGATAGCAAAACCACTCAAGTTGACTTAATGAGGGAAACTAGGTTAGAAAACCGTCAATGGAGAAAGAGCTAGTGACTCCCCCTAGAGAAGCAGTCAGGGGGAGACTTCCCCATTACTCCTCTGCCTTCACATCCCCCAGTCAGGTTCACATTCTTTTTCTCAGTCTCGGCTGGGCAAGTCCCCATGGCAAGTGGGATCTGGCTTTATGCCACCAGTCCGGATGGATGGATGGGGAAAGCAGACCTCTCATTTCCCTGCTGTGGAGTGCTCTGTACCCCCAGCCAGTGGACTCAGAAGGGCCACCCTCCTGCAGAAAAATGTTCTCTCATGAGAAAAAGAGGCTGAGTGTGGATGTCTGACTTCAGAGATTGCTGGGGAAGCCACCGAAGGAGAAGGAGGTGAGGACAGAGACTCAGGACAGCTTGTCAGTGTCCTTCCCTCCTTGTCTCCTGTCCCATGGCCACTTGCTCCTTACTAGCTGGTCACCACCCTCACCACATGGACACACACACACACACACACATGCACCCACATGCACAGCTTTTGAGAAAATAGCATTTCTCCTGTGAGAGGAACATGAACCCATGGAAAGAGTATCCTTGTCTTTCTAGCCAGAAAAGCCTTGTTCTGTCACAGGGCTCTGTCATTTACTAACAACGTGACTTTGAACAAATGATAAACCTTCTCCGAGTTTCCATAACCCCATCTCAAAATGCTGACAAAAGTACCTATTTTACCAGTTGTTTGGAAGACTGAATTGCATCCCGTTTATGAAGCACCTCTCACGGTGCCCAGTACCTAAAAGATGATGCTCGATTAATGTCAGCCCCTCCGCCACCATTACAACACACTTCATAGTACTCAACATGTGACAGCAGCTTATACTCCTTCCCCACCATCACCGGCTGATTTCTTATACTGCAAAGAAATGTAAGAAGAGCTTCAGGTCCCACCTGGTAGACAGCCCTGGAGATGCACCATGGTTTCAACATCAGCTGCAGGACCCGAAGGTGTCCCCCTCGACACGTCCTCAGCACCCGGGAAGTCAGGCCCCACACCAGACGGTCCCAGCTACATAGCAGGTCTTCTGAGCCCAGCGACCCTGCAGCCATGCCAGCTCCAGGCCCCGCCTTTACCCCTCTGGTCCCAGGCCCCACGTATAGGGCTGTGTTCTTTTAGTAGTAACACAAAGTTCAAATGTCACCAAGATTTAATCAGGCAAGGGAAAAATGCAGTCAAAATAACTCTGTTTCCTCTGTCCTGCTCTCCTCTCCTCCTACCTTCCCGCTACCCTCACTAATCTGCAGGGACTGTTTTCCCTCAAGGATTAGCAAATAGCTCCTAAATCAAGATGTTTTCTCCCTGTCTCTGGGAACTAACCAGGGACAAGGTAGAAATAAGCCTCTCACCCTGCAGACAATCGCACAATCCCTCCCTGTCAGGGGACTGCCGCAGACACAGAGTGGACTTTGGGGGCAAGTCAACCCCAAACCAAGGGAAGAGCATTAGCCCCGAGTCATCACTGGGTTCTCGTGGTTTCGAGATTCCATCCAGGGCGAGAAGCAAAGGGGAAGGAGCTCTGGCTTGCCCTGCCAACATTCCCAAGGCATTCCATCTCTTCTCTTAACTCTTTAAAACTTAGAGAGCCAAAGAGTTTCTGCGTGGTGAAGCAAGAAGGCCAACTTTGTATCAACACTGGAGAGACTGCTATTTCTGAGGGCACTTTACAGAAACGCACGCATTTTCTTTGGACATTTCCCAAGTTTACGTTAGGATTAAAGGGGCTGTAAGAAAACCTATCTATCAGATTTAATATCAACATCTGTGATTTTGGAGGAAAGCAGATAAAAGAGGGAAAGACAATGTATCTCTCCATAATGGGCATTTTCTGCAAAAGCTCTTGTGACTCTATTATGTGTTAGATAAGCCCTATGAAGACCTTATGCCAAGGGAAGACACCTCGTTAAACAGGGTACAGCTATTTGCCATATCTATTAAGTTTTTTGAGTTTGGGTCATTTTTTTTTTTTAGATTTATTTATTTATTTGAGAGAGAGAGTGCCTGTGAGTGTGGGCGGAAGGGTAAAGGGAGAGGGAGAAAGAGAATCTTAAGCAGACTGCACTGAACATGGAGCCCGATGCAGGGCTTGATCTCATGATCCTGAGATCATGACCTGAGCTGAAACCAAGAGTCAGATGCTCAACGAACTGAGCCACCTAGGTACCCCGAGTTTTGATCATGTTTGACCCTGTTTGAGAAGGGCATCTGCCTTCAAATTCAATAGGCTATCTATGCCAAAAGATGAGATCCCAAGTGGGGAGGGCAGGCAACTTGTAGGGGAAAATTCAGTCCCCACACAAGCTGTATGGTGTCAAGAGAAGAGGTGTATTTAGTCTCTTATTTCCACACACTCTGTCAAAAAAGGTGATGGGGTTTTAAGGACTCTTTCTTGCCTTTCTACAAACACTCCATTAGCGGAGATTGTTTTATTAAGACAGAGGAAGGGAAGATGGAAGGGAGGGAGGGGGGAGGAAAGGAGGGGGAGAAGAAAGAAAGGAGCAAAATTAAAAAAACAAATAGTGTGTGGAAAATGATTGCTCCATTAACATTAGTTAACCACCTTGGAATTCTCGAGAAAAAACAAAGGCAAGCTACATCAGCATTAGCTTTTGCCTGTGTCCCCGAGCTCATGCTCTCCATTCTCTGGGGATTTTGGCCATGAACCAGACTCTTATCCAAAGCATGTAATTATGGAATAGATAGGGACAGTTTTAAAGGCACTGTTTTACTCTATGATTAAACAATGTGACTTAAAAATTTTTTTAAGTTAAATATGTATATTTAGCTTATGGTCTGGGAATCTTTTAAGTATAAAGGTACCATAATAGGCTTTTAAAAACATGCCTGAATATAAACATATTGGTTCCTGAGAACAGCAAGACTTACTCAAACTGCCCTGAAATCTTTATCACAGACACGTCCTCTGCAGAGCCTAGTGACTCTAGCAGATGTGCTGATGGAGGACACCACCCAGTGTCTTCGGCTGTCTCTGATTCTGCCCTAGATTTGAGATCAATCATTCAGACTTTGACAGGCAGCTTCCCCGATGGCAGATGGGAGGTTGTGCGTGCAAACAGCACCATGACCATTGTCCATGAAGCCCTGTGCTTTGAAAGGGATTTAGCATGCTCAGAGCAATGGGACACATGTGTGTGTCTCTGTATGCATGTGTGTCTGTGTGTATCTGTGGGTCTGTCTGAGTTGTGTGTCTGTGTGTGCATCGGGGGGTAGGAGGAGGAGATTACAGGGAAGAGGGTGGTGGCGGTGGGCGCGAAACGCATGCTTATCGTGAGGAAACAAGGACAGGACCTCAGGGCTCCCCAGGCATAAGAAGGGCCTCCATTTGCCTTACTGACTCCTACCTCTTTCTAACCATGTTCTTTATTCTTTCCTGGAAAATAAAAGAAAATCGGGGTTTTCTGGGCAGTGTAGCACTTAGACATTACTCACAAAACTTTAAAGAACGATTTAAAGAATGATGAAATCAGTGGCCCAAGGGGTGATGAAAAGCATTTGATATACCAGGAAGGCATCAGAAAGAGCAATTACAGAATCACCTCTCCTTTCAGAAGACTTTTTGCTCCTGTTTGGGGTGAAGAGAGTCTGAGGACTGAGTCAGTTGGCAGGACTGGCTTAGTTGCTGAGTGCTGGCCTCCTGTCTGCCTTGGGGGAACAACACTGGGAGATGCAGAAGTCTTGATCCTGTGGTTCCATATTTGGGAAGGGACCAAGACTAGAAACTCTAAATCAGGTGCTGACCTTGGGAAGGAGGTGGGCGTGGCCAAGCCAGGAGTTCCCGTCCATGACAAGGGCAGCAGAGGCAGGTGGGGCATTGCCTGGGACATAGAGCCGCCTTGGGGCACTGACTGCACTGCCACCCCCACCCCTCCCAGCTGTGCACCCTACCATGCAACTGTTCATCATCTTGCCTGTGTCTACCTCTGCCTCTGGATTTTCTGTCCCTGTGCGTTCAGACTCTCATTCACTGTATTTGTATAAACAGAGGAATTCTTTTCAAAGCAATAAATACCTTTGCCTGACTCTAGGGATGTTTTCAGACTAATTACCGCCTCGAAAAGGACTTGGAAAAACTCTAAGTTGAAAGTAGTATATGGCACAATTAAGAACAAAATTTGCAAATACATAAAGATACAGGAAATTGCGTGCACACAGAGAAGTCTATTTATAGCAGCCCGAGAAATATATTCAGAAATGTATTCTAATGTAACCCATCTTAATTATTCAGTGATTATTTACTGCCTATTTTAGAAAATGTCAGCCCTAAGATGGATGGAGAACTCCTATGCTGTCTGTCAGGTGAAAGTCAGCTGCTGGGAGGCAGAAATACCATTTTTAAAAAATTCATTTGGATGCATTTTGATATCTTTTACTGACGGAATCTGAAGTTGCTGTGGGACAGTTGCTCCCACACCAAAGCCCAGTCCAGTGGAGCTCCAACACCAAGACATTTCAACCAGAATGAAGGTCTTACTCCAACCAGATCTGTTCTTTTGGACGGACAGGGATCAATGGGCAACTTACTCCAAATGAGCCCGACAAGGTGCCGGAAAAAAAATGAATCCACAACAGGAAGGGGAAAGCTGGGGCTTCTTTAGAAACACCCAACAACCCTATTTCCAGGTTTTGGAGAAAGCAGATCCCTTTCAGTTTTGCAGTTACCATTTCTGTGCCACATGTGGACATTTTCAGTTCTTAGCTACTAACTCACATTTTAATTCTACTTTCACCTCCTGATTTCCAACACAGGACTCAAACTTGGGCTTAAATTTATTGCACATTTTGTTCTTTCCTTCCATTGAATGCTTTTGTTATTAAATCCCCATGTGCGACCAAATGCTGGTCGGGGGCAGAGCTGGAAGCTTCATTCTTTAAGTGAAGGTGGCCCATACTTCTTTGTTAGTATTTTTTTTTTTTAAGATTTTATTTATTTATTTGACAGAGAAAGAGTGTGAGCACAAGCTGGCACAGAGGCGGGCAGAGGGAGAGGGAGAAGCAGTCTCCCTGCTGAGCAACAGTCCAGTGTGGGGTTTGATCCCAGGACCCTGGGATCACAACCTGAGCCAAAGGCAGATGCGCAACTGACTGAACCATCCAAGCACCCCTTCGTTAGTATTCTTAAAAAAAAAAAAGAAAAAAGAAAAAAAAAAAGAAAAAAAAAAAAAGAACCCAACAGTAGAGATGTAATTTACAGTCCATACACTCCATCCATTTAAATAGTGCAACTGAATGGTTTTATAGTATATTCATGGGGCTCTACAGTCATCACCAGAATCTAAAGTTAGAGCATTTTTATCACCCCAAAAAGATAGCCTGTACTTATTAGCTACCATCAGCACTCCAAATTTTCTCAGCCCTTTCCCAGCCTCTGGCAGCCACACACCTACCATCTCCATACATGTGCCTCTTCTGAAAATGTTATATAAATGTGATCTTTGTGACCGGCTTCATTCATTTAGCATAATGTTTTCAAGGTTCATGCATGTCATGGCATGTACCACACCTCATTTCTTTGTCTTGGTGAATAGCCTTCCACTGGATGGACGGATCACATTTTCTTTATCTGTTCACCCACTGGTGGGCATTTGGGTCCTTCCCACTTTTGGGCTATCAACCATAATGCTGCTACAGACACTTAGGGACCAGTTTTTCTGTAGATGTATGTTTTTCACTTCTCTTGGGTAGATCTCTAGGAGGGCAACTGTGGGATCACATGGTAAATCTACGCGTAACCTTCTGAGGAACTGCCATGGTGTTTTCAAGGCGGCCACACCAGCAGTTGTGAGGGCCCTAATTTCTCCACAGCTTCACCAACTGCCTTAGTGCCCGTCTTTCTGATTAGAGCCATCCTAGCAGGAATGAGGTGGTAGTGTTCTTGCTTACCTAGTCAAATTCTACGACATGTCTTTCAGTCGAGGGGATGTGGTAGCACGTGGAAAGGGTGCCTCTCAGGGGCTGGCTGCTGTCCCCCTGACTGTGCCCCATGCTTGCTGCTACAGATGGACTCTGGGGAAACAGGACGGAAGGTGCTGGAAAGCCCAGCATTTCCTCTTCTGTCCTCAGCTGCTCCCTCCACCATGTCTTCCTTCCCATCCTGACCCTCTCATACCCACCATCAGGGGCAAGAAGTCCAAGCGCTTTTGGATGTCCTCATTCGTCTCTTTATCGTCCTAGCACCAGCTCTTTGGGAAAAGGATATTCAGAAATAGCACTGGTATGGTTAAGTGAGTGGGCGACAAAAGCAAAACCCAAACAATCTTTTGAAATCCAGAGGCATTTCAGGGCCGCTCACTAACATATTTAATCCCATATTTGGGTCTGGAAGATGTCCCAACTCTGACAAAGAGTCATCACTGCATCATCATTCCTCAACCTGAGAACCCAAGGGGCCCATTTATATAAAAGCTAGGGAGCTCACTCTGTTCATTTGGGAGTATTATTTTAGAAAAAAATGCTTGTCTGTGTATATAAAAATATTTTGGGTCCCTGGGAAAGTAGAGGAGAGGCAGGAGCTGCCCTCTGGCTTAAGCGCTTCCAGAAAGGCATGCCAAGAGCTATTTTTAGAAATATTTCCCCATGCTCCACTACTATACAAGTAGTCCTATGGCCTTAAAAGTGATGTCATCCTATCAATTACAGTGGTTACGAAAGTTAAGTTCTCATATATATGCCAGACCCCAACAGAAATACAATCACGGCTGTCTGAATTCAATCAGTCCAGGCCCTGAATGAGAAATTAAATGCTCTCGGCTCCTCTTTTCTTGATCTCTTATTATTTGGTTTCCATGGAACTTAGTGGCCAAGGATAATTTTTGAGCCTCTATTTAGCAAGCGTGTGTTTATGAGATCATGGCCTTCCGTGAAAACAATAAATGCTTTGTTTTGTTTAGGAGTCCCAGAACAATGGTTTGGGGCCTGTCGGGAATGAAGGTATAAGGTTGGGGGTCCTATTCACAAAAAAGGAGGTTTGCTCGCTTGAGAATCCCTTCCATCTTCTCTCACACAGGAAGATGTGCTAATTCTCACAGGAGAGTTGTTGACAGATCATCAACACTTGCCCTCCACGTAGGAACTGAGAAGACATTAGAAAACTTGTCTCTAGGAGCTGTGAAGAGGTCTGAGGATAACTCAGTGAGGAGGAAGTTAAGGTTTCTCCTCCAGACGTAAAAGGAGGCACGTAGAACTGAGGAAGACATAAACTGGGATAAGAATACTCAGTTTTTACCTATTGTTTAAATTCCTTTTAGACCTTTACTCAGTTGTGGATATTACAAAGTTTATAATATTGTGTTACTTATAATATATTAGAAAATTTTTAAGACAATGTGTTATTCATTTCCTCAAAAGTCTATTTCCTCTCTAAAGTTTTTTCTAACTTAGCAATCTTATTTTTTAAAAAATCCTTAATGTTTGAACTTAATAGAAATGTAATGACTACAGGATGAATAAAAATGTGTATTTTATATAAAAGCATAAGCTTGTGGTTTTTCCTGCTGCTCTTGGGTGACCTGCCTTCATAAAACCGACTCTGGAGTGGCTTAAGTTTCCTCACAGGAAGTTCTGTTGTTCTTGTTTTGGCTTCTCAAGGAGCAGGCATATTAGGTGGGGTTAGCCCTCCATCCCCTTTCTTATTCAGTAATGAAGACATGACACACAACGACAAAGACAATGCGGGAGGCTTGATGAATGGGAATGGAATGGCCTTCCTAATGTAGGTAGGGTCAGTGCAGCTCTGCAGGTCACAAGCAATTTGGGCGAGCTAATGACTTTGGGAAGCCATTTTCAAGGCTACATTTTTCTCTTGCTTCCTTAGAATACTTTTCTCAAGGGGGAAAACAAAAGCGGAGATGTAAAAGAAACCAGCTGGGAGACTATTCGCTGACCACCACACTGTCCCATCCCAATGCTCCATATCATTTGTATCACAGAGTCCAGAGGTCAGGACTTCAAAAAGCCCAGAGCTATGTCTGACTCAAGAGACCATATTCCAACATGACCGTGGCAGAAAATCGACTCTATTCTAGTCCGTCCCATGTTCTGAAGTTTACAAAGTACTTTCAGGAAAATGCATCCCTACAATGACAGAAAACTCCAAAATGCACAAAACCAAATAAAAAGCAACCACAAGTTCTTTACTTGAATTGGTCAATGGGTATTGGATTAGTCCATCGGCTGGAGTTTGGTATTACAAATTTCAAGTGAGGCAAAAAGTAAATCCTTTGATATATATACAAAGTTAAGCCTGTTTTAGGGTAAGTTTATTGATGTGGTGAGTTTCCCTAGACTACCATGGAAGAACTCAATACCATACTTTTCTAACTGAAAAACCACTCAGTGACCCTTTCTCATTAAGATCCCTTATAGATAATAGTATTTATTTGGAACGCTGCGTTTTGGAACCATTTAAATTAGCCTGACCATAGGTAGCAAGATCTTTTCTGCATCCATGGCTGACCGAGGATGCAAGGATGGTAGGGGTGGGTTAGGATTTAGCAACAGAACTTGGAAAACCAAGAACTCTGTTGGGGTTGGTGGGCAGTCTGGGCGAATTATGTTTAGGAAATCAGGACAGTGGTCATAGACATCCAGAATGGGGGCCATGGCTGGATGGAAGACTGAAGGAGAGCCAAGCAGGCTGAACCCAACGTGTAGGTGTGCTGGTGAGGAAAAGATGAGGCTCTGACAGGTACCTGTGTGAACCACTTCAAATGCCCCCTGTCTGGATCTCTTCTATGTCCTGCCAGTCTCTGAGTGGCTAAGTGAAATATTTACTGAACCCAAGGCTCAGTGTGTCCCTGAAATTGCAGGAGGTCCTCTACCTCCTTCAGCAATCCTGCAATCGGTGAACCAGGGAAACAACCGATGAAACAAAATATAATGCCTTCTAACGACTCAAGAGAAGAAATGTAATTACACTTGTGCAGGCCATGAAAGCCTCTGAAAATCTATTAGGAAAACTAGCTTAGACTTTACCATTGGATTTGTCACAAAAAATAGAATATAATAAATTTTTTCCCTAAAAAAAAAAAAAAAAAAAAAAAAAAAAAACCCTCCGTGTGTTATATAATTTGAGGCAAATTTCCAGGAGAGAAGGAGGAAATTGGATCGGGGTATTGGTTATTTCCCCCTTGTTTCAGAAACAAAGGTGATGATTTAAGATTCAGCAGGAAGGGGATGCGTAGGAGCTAAGCGCCTTCTCCTAGTGTCTCTTAATAAACCAAGGACAACCGCCTCATTGTATTGCAGCTGGGACCAGGCTTCTTGTTAATTAAGCACCGGTAATAGGCAGGTCTGAGCTCTCCTTGGTGAATTTGAGCACAATTAAGCGGCCCGAGGTGCTCCTTCTAGGGAGCACTCCACCTCCTCCACCAAAACTCAGGATGGATCTCAAAACGTGAAAACCAGAGCAGCGCACGTGGCAGAGGTTTTGTGACACTGAATGTGTGTTCAGAGCCCAGACTCAGGTTGATAATCCCTTCTTCACTTCCAGTGGGACGCACGAAAGCATTCCCCTGTCGGCTTTCACACTCCCAATCCTCCAGGTTTCAGATATTTATTTTTTTATTAGGTTAAAATATATATAAATTTACCATTTTGACCCTTTTTAAGTGTACAGGTCAGTGGCACCACATCCCAGTGTTGGGCAAACTTCAGCATCAGCCATTTCCAGGACTCTTTTCATCTTGCAAAACGAAACGCCTGTACTCATTAAATGCTAACTCCCTACTCCTCGCAGCCCCTGGTCCCCAGCATTCTACTTTCTGTCCCCGTGAATTTGTGAATCTGTCACACATGCTCTCGTCATGTGAGTGGGAGCATACAGCGGAAGCAAGCAGGGTCTGTCCTTCTGTGTGGGGCTTATCTCACTTAGCATTGAGTCTTCAAGGTCATCCATGTTGTAGCAGGTGGCAGAGTCTGCCTCCTCTTTAAGGCTGAGTGATGTTCCACTGTATGGCTAGACCACATTTCATTGGCCCATTCATCTGTCAATGGACATTATGGTTGTTTCCACCTTTCGGTTGTTACAAACAATGCTGTGATGAACTTGGGTGTACAAATATCTGATTGAGTCTCTGCTTCCATTTCTCTGGGTATTTACCCAAAAGTGGAACTGCTGGATCATATGGTGAGTCTATCTCTGATTTTTTTGAGGAACTGCCATTCCATTCCGTACTCATCTTTTCCATCTCCTGCTGCTGCCCTGTTCAGTTCCTAGGCCTTTCTGGAGGCAGAACAGGACTTTGCCCACAGACGGGCACAGCTGCTGACATCTAGAAGTTGTTTGTCCCAGTGAGACCCCTTCATTAGGTGGCCCCGGGGTAGACCTACACATCTTTGCGTGCAGGAGCCTCCCTAGCCCTAACCTTTACCATGTCTGCTGGATTTGCGTCCTCCTTCCCAGGCTGGACCTGGGGTCTCTCTCTGAAGTCTAGCTCAGTTATTTGCGGCCAAGGCTTCTGCAAGGCCTTCAGAATTCTCACTTCTGGGACATGGTGCTGGCCACTCTCCTTGTCATGCCCCATGGGGCCTTAGTGTTCAGGTAGGCAGGTTCCTCTGCTGAGGGCTGGGGAAAGGGAAGGAAGTCAGGAATGGCTGGTGTCCACTGAGAAAATCACACGGGTCTAGGGTATCTGGGGGCTGACCGAGGCTGTGGCCCCATGTAAATTACCCTGAACTTAGGCTTGTGTGTGTGAGTGAGGTTTAGGCATCAAGACATGAGAAACTACCAGACAGGGGTGAGGACCCTTCCTGATTTGAAGAAGGGGCCCCATCGCAGAGCAAGGTTAGGAAGAGTGAAGCGGGGCATTAGGACTACAGGCCTAGCAGGTTCCAGCCTCTGTGGGAAGGTAGAAACAAGTCAGAGTCAAGAGCACGACCCTTGGGTTTAGCCTGGGTTTAGGAAGAAACATCTACAATCTGGTACATGTGGGTCCCAGCCACTGGATGCCAGGCTTCAGGGCCAAGAGAGCCTGCCTGCTAGTGCAGGGCATCTCCCAGAACTATGCAGCCTTGCTCAGTGCCACCTGAGCAAGGAGTGGAGTCCTGACAGTTTGGACACCTGCAGCTGGTAAGAATCAGCGAAGTGGCCTCTGACAGGATGCTGCCACCTGGCTCTCAGTGAAGCCCCTCCCACCCCCACTGTACCTACTGATGACAGGGGAGCCACCTGTGGCTTTGGATGGCTCTGTTGCCTGGCATGGCAAGTTGGCAAGGCCTGCCTGGACCCTGACCCACGGGCTGCCAGCTCCCTGTCCCAGGCATCAGCATTTCAGCTGACTTATTGGCACCCTATCCACCCCTGTCCCTCCTTTCCCTCAGACTCACGGTGGCCCACCCCAGCAGCTTGTTAGAGTCGCCAGGGTAGTCTTCATGAAATGTTTTGACTTGAGCTCCCCTCTTAGAGATGCCAGTTTTATCCATCTGGGGAGGGGCTTGGTGTCACTATTTTTCAAAAACATACCAGGGGTTCTAACCCCTGGCAGCCCAGGAAAAGAAGCAGCACAGACGTCTCTGTCCTGCAGACAAGTTCCTTTGAGTCATGTGGTTACCAGTTGTCACACTGTAACCTGCCTCAGAAACACAGATCTCTGGTCGGGGTTGGGTGCTGGGTGGCTCAGTTGAACATCTGACTTTTGGTTTCTGCTCAGGTCATGAGCCCATGGGTCGTGAGACTAAGCCCTATGTTGGCCTTAGCGGGGAGCCTCCTTGAGGATTCTCTCCCTCTGCCCTTCCCCCACTTGCTTGCGCGTTCTCTCAAATAAATCAATCAATCTTTTTTTAAAAAACAAACACCCCCGGGACGCCTGGGTGGCTCAGTTGGTTAAGCAGCTGCCTTCGGCTCAGGTCATGATCCCAGCGTCCTGGGATCGAGTCCCACATCGGGCTCCTTGCTCAGCGGGGAGCCTGCTTCTCCCTCTGCCTCTGCCTGCCATTCTGTCTGCCTGTGCTTGCACTCTCCCCTTCTCTCTCTCTGATAAATAAATAAAATCTTTTATTAAAAAAAAAAAAAAAACACCCCCCCTCCCCAGATCTCTGGGCCTCATTCCAGAGTTTTTGACTCTGTAGACTGGGTGTCAGGCCTGGGTATCTGCATTTCTAACACAGTCCCCCGTAAGTCTGAATCTCTGGTCCTGAGACCACACTTTGAGAGTCACTGATCTAGGCCTGCCATAGCCCTTAATTCTCACCATCCGGCTGACTGACAGAAATGGAAGCGAGTGGGGCCTGTCAGTTGACTGTGTGCAGGTTGCATTCTTCAACAGCCTCTTCAAAAGCCCTGCGTTCACCTTGGAGTATCACGGGACGGAACACTCTGGTGGGATCGCAGGTCCGGGGTGGAGACTCCAAACGCGAGATGGAAAATCAGCACTTAAAGACCATCCACGCAACTATTCCTCATCCCTGTCCTGAGAGACTAATTGGAGAATTAAAAGGGATGGAAGTTTCCTCCCTTCACGAGGATCACATACGGACTTAAAAAGCCTGGGTATTAGTAACATGTGTTTATTTCTAAATTAAAATGGTTTCTTAATGATGAGTCCTTGGGCTCCCCAAAGGCAGGAATGAAGCAGCCAAACCGAGACCCTGAATCACTCAGTCCTTTGTCCTTGAGGCTGGGAGGCCAGAACGTTCAGAGGTTACAAACCGCCGTCAACAAAGAGCATTGAGACTCTTGTTTTAGAAAAGAGTGACTCATCTTCGGGTCATTTTCTTGTCTATCTGCCCTCTCTCTCCACTCTTCCCGAACCGTGAGGAAACTGCTCTTCTTTATCTCAATGCACAAAGAACACAAATGCTGCTGATCGCAGAACCGGACTTCCTGTTAAGGAGGATATCCTACAATTTAATGGAGGAAGATTTCTAAGCAAAGCAGAAAGTCAAGTGATTTTAGAGTTTGCTTCCCACCTACAATTAACGAGGCTACAGCTGTAAAGGAAGAGGGAAAAAAATTAAATCCCTCCAAGGCAGGAGCTCTTACTATCATCTGTGGCTGAAAAATAAATACTTCATGTTTTTTTCTTAAAGAAGGAGCTCTAAATCTAATAGAAACAAAATACTTGTGATAGGATAGAAAATGAAAAATATCTGATCAGACAATAGACAAAGACTGGTGTCCCAGGCCTACTTATTTAATTTCCCACGTGTACAAAACAGAGAGGGGGATGAAATCATCTCTTTCCTGCCTAAAGGCCATGATCTGCCTTCCATCTGTGCAGAGGACTTTTTTTTTTTTTTTTTAAGGGTGATACACAACCTATAAACATTCCTTTTTGGTCATGCAAGGGTTACGGACGTTTTTAAGACCCAAGACTGTTTCAGGTCTGTAGGAGTTCCAAATTTGGCAAATGTAAAAGTCTCATAGCAGACTCTTTGACCTTGGGAGGATGTCAAGAAGGGAGAGACTATTTCAGAGGGGATTATATTTTAAGTGTCCACAATATGCAAGGAAGGAATGTCTTTTGGAAAGGACATCTCAATGTGTTATGTTCCTTCCTTTCTCTCTTATAACCTCTCTTATAACTTCCAGAAGGAATTCATACCTTGTTGAGTGCACTGGATGCTCACACTGATCTTGCCTGTATGTCTGTATAAAACGGTGAGGGTAAAGACAATAGATGGGTATAGGGACAGTCGAAGAGATGGATGATAGATAATATCTGAAATAAACAAGGGAAAGAAAAGTAATCTATGTCCACATGCATCAGTTCAGATATGTCAGTCTTATTACTCAAAGTGTCCTGCATGCTCCCTGGTGTTTGCACTATCTGGGAACCGGTTAGAAATTCAGATTCTCGGACGCTGCCCCATGCTCCAGACCTAAAGAATCAGCATCTGCATTTGACAGGATTCCTAAGTGATCTCTTGTCCACTGAAGTTTGAGAAGCCCTGCTTTTGAACATAACAGCCTAGAACGAAGAATAGTGATTTTTAGGGACTTATTATGGAAATCTTATTAGCCCACACGAAATCTTAGGTGGATACCTAGGAACGATGTCAGAAGTGTTCTGGTGAGGCAGGGGTGGGGGATCGAAGTCTTCCTAGTGCCCTCCCTGGCACCTCCCATCCCCACACCTCTGTGCAGCAGCTGTCTCCTCTTCTCTGGGGGCGGCAAGGATTCCCAGCGCGCATACCCTAACACTTAAAGCTTAGAGAACACAGGCCACCACTTAGAGTCCTCTGAACGACAGCTAAGCCCTGGGCATCTTACAAGCACTCAAGCAATAGCAGATGATCATTAACAATTGATTTTAAAGCAAGGTGATGTACCAAAGTCGAGCTCAGAAATTGCACAGAAGGACCCGGGAGGAGAAATCAAGAAAAGCAGGGGGATAGCATACTGAATACGAGAGGAAGACAAGAAAGACAAAGAGATGGAGAAAGGGAAGAGGCCCCAGTCGTCAGGGGCTGCCAGATAAAATATAGGGCACCCAGTTAAATTTGAATTTCGGATAAACAACATCCTTACACTAAACAGCTATTTGTCAAAATTCAAACTTCACTGATTTCCTGTGTTTCCATTTGCCAAATCTGGCCATCCTGGTTCCTGCATCAAGGACACTTTTCTCAGCAGCCTGGGCCCCAAGAGTCTTACTCTAATTTAGACCTCAGTCATATTCCCTCCACAGAGATCCCTGGAGTCATACTGCCTGGATTCAAATCCCAGACCTGCCCCTGCTGTGTGTGACCCCGGGCCCATGATTTCCTCTCTCCGTCTGTTTTCCTCTGCTATAAACTGCACACCCACACCCATGCTCATCGCAAAACCGTCTTTTACAGTCTCCTGGGTCTCGGCAGTGCTCTGTCTGACTTTGCCCCAGGTCATTTTCTAGAAGACCTGAGGTCAGTGTGGAGAGGTCCGGAAGAGAGAGGAAGATGAGGTGCCTGAAAACCCGCAGAAGGAGGTGCTCTCTCCTCCTTCCCCACGGGCCTGGCCGTCGCGTCTATCCGGTCAGTGCATTTCCTTCCTCCTGTTCCCAGGGGGCTGTGTCTGGGGATGTGCTGGGGAAGGAGGGAGGAAAATGTGTCACTTGATATTTGCTCCTTGACCCTGGCTGACCCGGCTAATTCACTGCAGGATGGAAGGAAGCACACTGTGGAGGCCTTCCTTTGCCAGAGCTTCTCGGCCTTTCGTCTCAGCCATCAGGGAGCGAGATCTTGCTTCCTCGACACTTTAGCTGAGCCAGGGGAGAGCCAATCACCTGGCAAAGTGTACAGGCCCTAGAATGATGATATCTTCTATCTCAAGGTCAGAAATTCTCAGAAAGCTGTTAAATCCCGGAGCCAGCATTTGGGAATGTGTTATTTCTTCCTCTCAGAGTAAACCTGACCCACCAGTCAAACCTCATCTTGAAGCCTTTCTTACCATATTTCTTCCCCATGAACTGCAAGATCTGAGGCTAGATTCCAGGAATGGACTGTTTTTAAACATTAAACAAAACAAGAAAGCCAAGGTATCTTGAAGCATGTGGGGCTCAAAGCTCCCCCTGCTCCCGGAGGAGATCCTGGAGCCAGGTTCTGAGGTAGATTCTGACTCAGAATCCCTAATGGAATTGAACAACGATCCTGAAACTGCTATCTGAATGCTTTGGTTTCCCTAAAACAGCATTCTTGGCTTTACTACTCTTCTTGGCACTGCTTCATCGCCTGCAGCAGCAAATCTTTCCCAGGAACCTATTGTTATTTGTGTATCTGATAGTTTACAGCAGAGCTCACTGACAGCAACATTTAGAAAGAAAAGGAAAAAAGAAGTGTAGGGTGAAAAGGACAAAACAGAGGCTTCCAACATCCTGGTGGGAATCGCAAAGCAGAAACTGCCTCTTTCTTGGCCCTCAGCACGGAGAGCTAGGAGGCTATAGAAAAGTCATTAACAGGAATAGCCACAGCCTGTACGGAAGGTGGGCATCAGACGCAGAGACTCCGAATGGGAGCACGCACTTTCTGACCCTTCACTGGAGATGCTCATCCCTGGTGTACTCTCTGTTCTCCCCAAGAACACCCCTTCAACTGCCACCCAGGGGCTGTGCTAAGTCACCACGCACACACAACACACAATGGGGTGAAATGGAGTAGTTCTGCTTTGTTGGGGCTGAACACTGTGAATGAATTCATTCCCTTCTGGGAAAAAGGACTGCCTTGTTCAGAACTTGATGTTCCCATGTCTCAGCTTACCTTTAAGCATTTCTGATACACCTGTTGGGATCATTAGTTCTGCCAACAGAAGGGAAGTGGGATACTTTGTTCTATTTTTTACTCTCAATGGACTGTGTTGCCATTGTGTTGGCTTCCCTTTCAGAAAGGAACACAAGCAGGAGGGAAACTTACAGGATTCCATGCTGCTTGGCAGGGGTGGAAAATATAGGTCTATAAACAAATACATGGAAAATAAGAGTAAACTAGGAGATGAAGGATAATAGAAATAAAAGAAAGAGCTACTTAAAAGACTGGGATAAATGTGAAAAGGCTTCTGGAATGAGCTACCGCATTCATTAGCTGGCAGGAAAGGTAAAAAAGGTAAGCAAATTGAAACAGATATATACTGCTTATCATATCCTAAAAGAAATTAACAGGGTGGAATTTATCTAAGGGATACTGAAAAGCATAAGGAGGAGGGAGGGATAGAGAGAGAGTCTTAAACAGACTTGGCACCAAGTGCAGAGCCCAACTCGGGGTTTGATCTCAGGACCCGAGATCATGAACGGAGCCAAAACCATGAGTTAGATGCTTAATCAACTGCGTCACCCAGGAGCCACCAAGTGAGCAAGGCGCCACCAAGGAGCAATATCTTTGACTGTCATTTTGAAAAAGTCTCAGAAGCATTTTCGTATATTTCTTTTGTTGGCTTTGTGATCAAGGTTGTCCGACCCTAACCCCCTCCCCCAGCTCCCTGAGCTCAGACATGGGGGCAGCTGTGTACTTCTGCCCAAACTCTTTCTCCCACCTTCTGCTTTGAATCTGCTTCTCTATTTCTCTGGTCTCTGACTGTTTCATTCCAACTGCTTCCAGCTCTAACACTTTCAGGCTCATGCCCCATTCAGCTGTCTCTGGGGCTTATTTCAGAGATCATGAGCACCTGCAAACCCTCTTACCTGGCCTTGGTTTTGTCTTCTCTAACTCCTGTCCCCCCCAACCCCCCCCCCCCATGTCCTGACCAAGACTGGGGTCAGTCAGCCCGGTTCAGGCCCAGAATGGGTTGCTGCTTGTTGAAAAAAAAGAAGGTTAAACACAGAGCCTCAATAAAGATGAATAAAATCCTAACTCAAAATAGTCCCTGCAGGGAGTTGAAAAAATACAGCCCAGGTATATTGATATTTGATTATTTAACTTCCTAAAGATAAAGCAAAAAGGAAATAAAGTAATGAAGAGCTGACACGTCCATCGACCTGCATCCCCTGGGGGCGGATGTCCCCAGGAAGCCTTGGGTTAAGTGCTAGAAGGCAGTCAGCTCACAGTTGCTGTATCTGGGAAGATGCAGAAATGAAGCTATTCTGAGATGACAATGAAAGAGACACATCTCTGCTGCAAAAATGACAAGTGAGGGCTGCTATTCAGAAGGGATAGTTAGGAAGCGAGACTGGCATTGTCTTCCAGCCTGGAGCGCCCTTCCACCTGGTAGGATCAAGAGTTCCAATGGGAAGAGCCAATGCTTTCATCAGAAAGGGAGCTGTGAATCCGTTCAAGTTCTCGCCCGGGGACTTGGCTGAGACCCCAGAATTCCCTTCCATCTAGCATGAAAGAAGTGAGTTAGAACTAAAAGGTTTTAGTTCAGCTGTTACCAGTCAACCACCTTGATCATAAAAGAACCTCATTCTGGTTCTCATGTGGCCTCTGGTTTTGAGTAGGACCACACACTGCTGTTCTGTAAATATGGGTTAGCGGCAAACTGTAGACCTCTGGGTGGCAGAGCGATGGCTTCATTGGCTAAAATTGTTCGATATGGTTTCCTTTAACATTGGGAACATCTGCTGAAAGCAGAAGAATGTGGCTGATTCTAAGCCATCCTATCAGGTGGTAATTAGACTGTAGGTTCAGTTGCTCCCAAGTTCCATTCTCCTTGCTAGGTGATAAAACTATGCTCTCAGCAAAGAGGATGCTGTCTTCCTGTTTCCTATAGCTGGAGGACATGAATCCAATTTATTTAAATGTATTTTAAAATTTGCATTTAACCTGTCAAAAGAGGTTTTTTTCTTTTCCTATTTTTTTTAATAAATTCCGATTTAGCAGTAGGAGGATTATGATGCCAGCTGGAAGGCCTGGGGATCTATTCCAGGATGAGTGGTTTTTCTTTTTTTTTCTTTTTCTTTTTTGTATTGAGATGTACCGTTTTTATGAAATTCAGGACTGGGGAGAAAGAATACATAGATATTTAGGTCGGGGTGGCACTCATTTTATTGTAGAAGTTGAAAACTGGCATCTTGTGGGCCAAATGTAGCCCACAAATGTGCTTTGTTGGCATGCAAGGTTTTTCTTTGAGCTTGGATTGGTTGCCTGCATATAAAAATTGAGATATTTCTCCCTTCCCCCCTCTCTCTCCGTCTCACACACACACACACACACACACGTGCACACATGCACGTACACGTGTGCGCACGCACACACACACACAGAAGCATTTTCCTTTACTTAGAAGAAAACTGCACAAAGATTTTTTGGAAATGTCAGAAGTGCAGGACAAGGAGCCTCTGTCTCCCCATGGCAGAGCTGAGTAGTACTGGCCCTATCTGCTAGGGCCCTTCTCCTTGTTATCCTAGTTATATGACTACCTGGCTCAGATGGGGTTTGAGTTATAATGCCTGGATGGGGCCTTAATTTACAGGACACTGAATGTGAGTAGAGGCATTCCAGGATTAACATGAAGGATTAGGTCCCAAGAGTACCATAGGAAATAGATATAAGCTCTTGAAAATAACCACTTTCTGATTGGTGAGTCTCAGAAGAGACTAAAATTGTTCGAGACTAAAATTGTCCCTCAGAAGGGACAGGAAAGTCTTGGTCTGCACATTATACATGTTTCTCTCATGCCACTTTAAGGTCATTTGACTAAAGGAAAGAGGAAGTCACAAGTCTCAAAGATACTTTTATCTGCTGTTAGGCATATTGGTTCACTACTGTCCAGAGGGGACCACAGAACACACACATCTAAGGAATTGTAATAGAAATAAAGGACAATGAAGAGGCTCTGAGCACAGACTCTGTCTGAACCAAATGCCACAGGATGTTAGTATTATCCCACAGAGGAGACAATGAGTGGGATGGCACATGGCCTAGGGAGCCTGGGTTCTGCTCTTCGGACACTGGTTCTTGGGAGAGACTGCAGAGCTGCCACTGGGGGCGAACACATGAATGTTTCGCTCTGTGCTGCAGAGTCCAAATCAGTAAGTGCTTCTGGAGGATTTTTTTTTTCTTTCTCCCTAAAAGCTCTTCTACTTGAAAACTCAGAGCCGGATCCCAGCACGATGAGGGGTGCCCTCCCCTTTTCCTCTCCTTAAGTAGTGGGTTGACGTTTTAACAATAGGGGTTCTAGGACCTGGCACCTGCACTGCTGCCTATAGGCATGGACCTGGCTACACAACACAGCCCTGGAAGGCAAGGGTGTTCCTGCTTGTGCGCAGAAGAGTGTGCTCAGAGCACTGGTGACTGAGCTCATCCACACACAGGCCTGCCAGCTCTGCTCCAGAAATAAAATAGTTTTATTCACCATATTCGGCCCAGAATCGTGGGAGGGACATGCAACGCGTCTGCTGTTAGAACTGTTCTCTCAATAGTTCAAATGTGATGTGCCAGAGGCACCTCCTTACCTAGAAGGGGAAAATGGGCGGGGATGGAGAAGGGAAACATGCATATTTTAACTGGGGGAACACTGATGGGATCTACCTCAAGGACTGTGCTCAAATCACTACTGGCTGTGATCTTCCTTCAACCTAACCAGCAGATATGAGCATGATTTTCTTCTACAAGAACGCCACAAAGATCCAGTGAAACAAAGCCTGATGTCAAAGACATAACTTCTTCTGTTTCGATTCAAATCCATTTGCTTTTAAAGGCCAGTTCCAAGGCCCTGGATGCAGAGTTCAATTTAGGACTTGCTCATTTCAGTCCCTCAGTGGCTGGCTCAACCCTAAACTATACTTTCTAAATATATTCTGGGACTTGGCTGAGTTATGAAGCCCTGACACATGATTACATCAATCCATTTTTTAAAAAGTTTCAGAGGCCAAACAAAGCAAAAGAAAAGAGGTCTTCTTCAGATAGATCTTAGGAAAGCTAAAACTTTGAGATGGAATGCTCGCTTTTGCTATATAGGTGACCAAAAAAGATAGTGAAAATTTTCATCTGCTTTCTTATGCATGCATGGGAGTTTTTTGTTTTGTTTTGTTTTTGGTTTTTTTTTTTTTTGGTTGGATAAGCCGTAAAGGACAGAACAATTCTACTTTTCTGATACAGTGGTTTAAGTGTGTTGCAGGGGGAGATGTCAAATAGGAACACTGTTCCTAGGGTGCCTCCAGGAGGAGATTCACTCCTGGCCTTTGTTTTCATAAGCTTCGCCCCAATACTCCCCACCATAGCCTCTACTTGCTGTGTCCGGGATTGACTTTGGCTGAGTAAAAATTGTCCTGAGATGCTCTCTTTTCCTGTCTGCATTGTTTCCCCCTACCGAGGCTGTGCTCTCTTCTCTACCTCACTGGTCCCTCTGTTTCTGGGAAACTCTATTGCAGGTACTGTTTCTCAAACTTGAGTCCATGTTGTATGGCCCAGATGTTCAGATTCAGTATGTCTGTGCTGGAGACTACACCTCTGAGATTCAGAAAATGCCCAGCAACTCTGATACACAAGCTGTTTGATAACAGTGTAATGAGATGATTTTCTAGTCCCCATCTTCCATGGCTATCAGCAGTACTGGACAGCCTGATGTTGCCTTCTGAGAATGTCTCTGCGATTCTATTTCTACCTCACTGGCTGTTCCTTACGAGTTTCCTTTGCTGGTTGCTCCTCATGGCACTGACCTCTAAACATTAGAGTGGCCTCGGGCCTAGTCCTTGGACACCTCCTTGCCCCCATCCACATACATCCCCAGGTGACGCCACCTGGTCCTGTGGCTACACCATCGGCTAGTGGTATCCTAGTTTAACTATGAACTCTCTAGAAGAAAAAAAAAAAAAGACCTGATTCGTAATGTTTGCTAATTTGCATGGTACATTTCTCCCGCCAGGGCCCATCTCAAGCTGCCCACGTGTCACCACTGAATGGGGAGCTGGGAAGAGATGCACACAATCAACTCTCGAGAGCCCAGACAAGCCAACTTTAGGGCACAGGTGACAATGTCCACGTTTACCTCTGTAGCCAGAACTGTCACACGCACACAAAACTCCATTTGAATTTTAATCATCTCAAGTTCACCCCATCCAAATAGAGCTCTCAGTCTCCCCTGGTCCTGCTGTCACTCTCACTGGCTTCTGGACAGTGTCTCCAATCTTAGGGTCAACCCCAGGCTACAGCTGCCCAGGGGTCAGTTTTGACCCTTCTCTTTCTCTCCTCACTTGTCACCTGATCCATCAGCCAATCCTGTCAACTCTACCTTCTAGATAAATCCAGAATCCATTCATTTCTCAGCACCTCCAGAATATCCTCTGATCTAAACCATCGTCATCCTTCATCAGGATTTTTACACTAATGATGGAATGAGTCACCCTGCTTCCATCCATTTTTCTATCACCCTTGTAGCCACAAGGATTCCTTCAAAACATGTCAGCTTATGTCACCCTTCCATTCCTGGACCACTGGTCTTCTTCTGTCTCACTCAGAGGAAAACCCCCTATCCTTATCATGACCCACACAGCCCTCTTGTCACCAGGGTTCCTAACACTTCCCTGATCGCTTCTCTGCCCCACATACACCATCTCCTCACTCTACTCTAGATCTGCTACCCACGCCCCATCCTGGACTAATTTCCAAGCCCATCAAGATAGCTCTGGCATTGCACCTTTTGTGTACTGGTGATATCTTCTGCTGGGCATGGTCCTTCCCCAGAAGGCTCTGTGGCTTGTCGCCTTTACTCTTGGTCTCTTCTCAGACGAGAGCCACATCATCTAAAAATGCAGCACCTCCCTGCTCAATTTTCCCTTAGAGGCCTCAGCATCACTTAAAAGTCTTGGCCACATCCCCTCTGTCCAGAGCAGTGCATGGCATGTAGTAGGTATTAAATAAAAATCTGTAGAATTACTAAATAGTGTGTTGGTTCCTAAGTATTATATTCCCTGCAGTATTTGTATTTTGAGACTGATTTGATTGAACTTGGACTGCATTTTCCAGAAATGATCAATATACTTCTAAGCCTTATTGGTTTTCCCAATTAATGTTCCAGTCAGGGCATCAGAGGACTATGTGGAAGCATTGTCCATGTAGAAATGTGACCTTGGCATTTTTGAGAAAAGTTAGCAAGCAGTAGAGGATAATGATCAGAGGTGTATTTATTGACGATCTCAAAATATTCACATACAGATTCTGACTAGGAAGGAGGACAGCCTACACACTCAAAAGTGTTAATTGTGTAGAGAATTTCAGTAAGTTTTTCATGAGCAAGTTGTCTACCAAGAAGAGCTAACATCCTAAAATAAGCCACCAATTAGGACTAACAGTGACACAAATATGTGTCTGCATAAGAAAGGAAGGCACTTTGCAACCCTATCCTTTGGGTGACAATTTTATTTGATTAAAGGACTGGGTTTATGACCATGAAGACATTCTTTTTATTCATCTATTCACAGTCATTCAATAAATATTTAATCTGTCCAATATACATGCCAGGCACTGTTCTAGGTTCTGGAACTTAGGAGCAAAACTGACCAAGTCCTTTGAAGCAGTTAATTACTGAGTGACCAGAATGGAAAAGGAAAAGAATGAAAAATCCACAGATGTGGTATATCTACTCCCAGATTAGAAAACAAAGGTCCATGGCCATAGTTTCTCCCATATTGTTTTATACACATAAGATAATAGTGTTCTCAGAAGTGTACTGATGAATCAATACAATCAAAAGTGGACTGTTTTTAGCTGTCTGTCCAAAGCAGCTCTAATGTTACACAGGAGGATAATACTCACTCTGTTAGAGCAATTTATAAGAGATCTGTTTTCAAAACACCCACAGAAAGTGTTCAGAGATCACATGATGGTTTTTGCAGACATAGCTACAATACAGCAGGTTGGACTGTCCCTGTTCCAATGAAGACAAACTCTGAGGGACTAGCTGGATTGAGTGTTTCTGATCTCAAATTGTCTGTCCTGCATGAAACTGGCTCCTGTGACTTCAGAACGTTGTGTTTAATAACCCAGAATTTGGCCTCCAAGTGCTGAGCACTGCCTAAGATGTCCTAGAAATACAGACCCAACTCTCAAGGAATTTAACGGATTTTTTTCCTATTGAGAATGACAGTTTTGATAAAAAATCCAATATGATCCACTCAATTATTTCTTTTTCATGTGAAGACACCAGAAAGTACGGGTATTAGATAATTTCCTTGAGCTCCACCAGGCCCAGATGATCCATCTTGGCCATGATCTTACCTCAGTGTCCTACACACTAGAATTTTCTGGGGGCTTACATACCCGTGCCCAGGTTCCCTCTCCAAATATTCTGACACACACAAGTCTCCCAACCAGCCTGAACACTGGGATTTTTTTTTTTTTAAAGTTCCGCAGGAGCTTCCCATGTGAAACCAAGATTGAGAAGCACTGCTGTAGGATGAGTCATGGCATGTGACCCATGACATCTGTGTCCTAAGAAGCAGTCAGGACTGGTAGACAAGCTGTCTAAAGAGAGAAACCATCCTTTGGTTTCAAGCTCAGCTGGATAATGCCATTTGGTGCAGGATGGGGAAGCTCGTGGGGGTCCTAGCCATTTAAATCAAAGTTTCCTGCCCTATTTTCCACACTAGCCCGAGGAATGAAAACTCTAGAGTGGTATCTATAGGGACAGGCTTTCCACCATGCAATCTCATTCTGACCAAGATGGGAAGTCATAGCTTTAACTTGACAAAAGCTACTGCAAGAAATAAAATCAATATCAGCTCACCAAGTTTGGGTCACTTAGAATTGCATGGGAATAGCCAATATGGGGGAAAAGGGCCTTCCATGTGGCCTGTGAACCAGAGAATTAGAGTCCTTGATAGGCCATGTTCTTCTCCAGAGAGTGGTATATTTATAGAAGGAACAAAACCTTATGCAGGATGAGGGGGTTGGATAATAATATGTGTGAATACACTGATCTGTCTGAACAGTTTCTTGGCTGTCTGCTTTCAATGGTAATAAATATCCACTAAAAGCCGTCTGCTGTATGTGTTTCTGGTAAAGTCTCACACTTCCCTGCATGAATACATTCAGAATGTAAGCACCACACATTCGACTATAGAGACTCTGTTGTATTCTGAATTCTTAAGTTATTCGGCTTAGCAGCTGTGATAATGTAATGGTTTGCAAAATAATAGACTGGCAATACGTCAACCTGAAATAACACATCAAATAATGAATAATGTGGGTGCAAAAAGGTTTAATTTATACTGCGTTAAAAATACTGCTCCAGAAATATCACACCATTTCAGTCTTTCCAAGACAAAAAAAAAAATCCCTTCACTTAAATATTCAAATAATTGTGGTAAAAGAGAATGCTTTCTTATTTCTCCCCCGCCCAATAAAAATATCAAATTTGCATTACTCTGTGAAGAGACATATAAGCTAAGTCTGGTCAGTTGTTCGCACACATGCTTCTTTCTACTTTAAGATACATGTATGGTTGAAGATTTCAGAGCATTTGTATGAACATTTAAGAGTAAACACATTTCCCATCATTGAGAATTGGGCATGGGGTAATTGAATGTAAAAGAAAATGAGGCTGTTTCTGTTCATGTCTTAATTCTGTTCTTCTTCCCAAATTTTCTCACTGAGGGAAGTTTATAAAAAGCTTTCAGATTTCATTTATTTTTGTTTTCATCTAGTGAATATTTATTACACTCTTGTTATGAACCAGAGACCAAGATGTGCTTCCTGCCCTCAAGGAGCTTGTCATCATGTGGAGATTTGACATGATAGAAATAGGATGGAAACAGGGGGATTCAATACAGTGTGATCTGTGTTGCTGTCAGGGAAATGCAGAGGGAGGGGAGGGTGCAGGGTGTCTGGAAAACCTTCTCAATGGTATTACTTTTAGGCTGAAAGGATGTGACTAGGAAGTTAAGGCAGCAGAGGGAGGAGGCAGTGTGTGTCAGGCAGACCAAAGCACGTGCAAAGGCCCTGAGGCAAGAAAGAGCATAGTGGTTAGGAGGAACTGCAGAATGTTTAGTGTGGTGGGAGTCCAGCACTCTCAGGGTACAGTAAGGGGAGAGCTGAGGCTGGAGAGGGTAGCAGGGTCCTAACCATGAAGGCCTTTTAGTTATATTTAGATAATTATATAAGTCCTTATCTTGAAGCAGAGAACCACATAAAGGTTTTAAGTAGACTAGTGGACACGACCCTGACTCTGTTTTAGAAAGATCACATTGCTGCAACACAGAGCATGGACTTGGGGAAACAAGAATGGCAATTGTTTGAAAGTGAAAGATAATGGTGGCCTGAGCCAAGGGGAGGGAGGAGGTAGAGTGGGTGCCTGGGTTCTGTTCTGTGTGTTCAGGTAGCTGGTAGACTGAAGGAGGAGTAGGATTACGAGGAAATGACCAAATCCAGTTTGGACATGTTGAATTTGAGGTGCTGCATCATTCAGGAGAACAGAGATGTCCAGCCCTTCCTGGCATATGTGGGTCTGGATGCTGGAGAGGATAAACCAATGGGTAGAGGAGCATCCTTAATAAACATGCATCTGAAACAGTTTGGGCTGGGCCACAGAAAGCTTGGCCTACTTATTCTTGGGATTTGGAACTATAAAGAAAGAAAATCTCCAACATGATACCATGTCCTCATAGAAGTTGAATAAAGACATTACCCCCACTCCAAGGCAAACTCCCAGGAAAAAGGTCCACATTTGCTCTCTCCTTAATTCGTTTACATGTTGTGCTCTTAGATTCATTAGAATTTTCCACAGGTTAATTTTTGCCTCTGGAGTAATAACATCGGCTTTGGAATGAAGAGAGACCCTATAGAAGCATATGGGCTTGAGTAAGTTTAGTTAGCTGGCATTCGTAAGCAATGAATTTGAAACACTTTGTTTTCTAAGTGTCTTACATAAAATTGGAAGTCCAAGGCAAATCATCACCAGGAAATCCTATCTGTCTTGGCTTTACTGGATAAAGATCCCTAAAGAACCTCTCCAGGTGACAGTGAGTCATGACCAAAAGTGTGTATATGTGTGTAAAAGACCATCAGCTATTAAAAATACAAGCCAAGTGTCCCTCCTCTCCAAGATAGGCAAATTTTTAAAATGTCCTTTCATTAATAATTGCTTTCTACATGTGAGGTATTGTGTTAGGTCCTTACATATGTTCCCTCTAACCTGTAACAACCAGCCTCAATGGCGGAGAGTGCTGATATATAAACTAACAACGCGGAGCAAGTCTGGTCACTCTGTCAAGATCACACGATTAGTAGAGAGTGAGACTCTGAGTTTTGGGGACCTGGTGACTGCAAGCCCTACCCCTTCCACCCACTTTGCTGCTTTCAGTAGCACCTAAATTGTCTTCATTTCTTATTTTGTAGCTAAGATCGTGCCCTGTTATGTCCATAAGGTTTTGTTTAGGTAAAACTCTATCCCTACTCTCTCCTATTTTTACCAAGCAAAGTATCTTGTATTTCTTTGTTTTTGCCACCGTGCCTCACTCTGCGATGGGCTCGTGGCAGCCCGTGAAACTATGAAAAAGAACTGAGCCCAATCTTGCAGTCTGAGTGAGTGTTTCTGAAATCTGATTTGATGAACAGCATAGTTAGAAAGGTGCGTTTCTTTTCAACTCAACCTGCAGTTGGAAAACAGGACCAATGGAGCACTCCTGGGTGCCTGAGGGCACATGACCAGCCCTGGAAATCATTATTCTCCTCAGTCATGAGTCTTCTATATTCCCTTTCATGGGATGACCTTGTGACAAGTTGCTTACAATCCTTTGCTCGGGGGCAGGCCGCCATGTTGACGTTACTCCAGGGAGCAAAGATGATGAAACAGGAACAGAAGGTCCTGGGTTCCTAGACATGGGTCCTGCTCTGTGGTCGACGGTATGTCCCTGGACAGAAGATTAAACCCCTCTGAGCCTTGGCTTCCCTGTTCCTACAGGACAAGTGTGATAACCCCCATCCTCTGTGCCTCACCAGCAACTCAGGATCGTAATATGAAGTAACAATTAAAAAAGTCCATTGGAGTAAAGACAGTACAGAGGCGAGACCTTAAGATCACCATATATCTCGAGATAATGGAGACCAACCCGACTGTCTGTCACCCTCTAGGCTGCTGATGTAACTGGAAAAGGTGTTGCTGCTTTTAATTCAGGGAGTCCCAAGAAAAGAGTGCTAGTTCCCAGTATCTGCCCTTAAAGCAGATGCCACTTCTCACCTTTCCTGCCTTCATTTTACTCAAATGCTTGACTCTGATTCTGAAAACTGTCATCAAGTCAGCAACAGTATAAAATGCCCAGTTGGAAGTGACACATTCATCATAGGTTCCAATTAGCGTCAACCTTCCTTAGGGGAGATGGGTGGCTCATAAGGAATGCAGGGGCGCTCTTACTGTGAGCAATGGTGTCCCAACCCTCTCGCTTCACCTCTAGCAGCCGAGATGAATAGGATGTCTGACGCTCCAGTGATGTGTGTGTGCTTTCTCCTAAGGGGCCAGCAGCTTGCAGGTCTAAGACCCGTGCAGCACGGGTGTGTGCCCATGGGCAAAAAATAGGTCTGCGTGTTTTCAACGTAAGTACATGCCAACACATGAGACAATGTTTTATGTATGATGCTGTGTTCACAGGCTGTCAGTTTTTTCTTAAATTGGTTAACAATGAATAACAGAAATGGTAACTGCATATATCAGGATTTATTAAAAATCCATGATCTATCGAATATCCATCTGGAGATTCTAATGGTTAAATAAAGGTTCCTATGGAATTTTTCTGTGCCTATGTCCAGATAACTCTCTCCTCAGTATTGCCAGTTTCCAGAACTCCGGTCTGTTCAATTCATGTTTCTAAATGACTAGTGAACGGAACACATGATATAAACTTAGTTACTGCAAAGGTCAGAAAATTTTCAACCAAACCTAAAGTCATATTCAATATAAGCCTGATATACTTTTAACATTTGCTGTAATTGTTAGTCCTATGCTCTAAAGCCACTGGTATAGACAGGAGCATGTGATAGGCATTTATTGTATTTTAGCTGATGACTCTGATATTGAGCACAAGAGATCTGTCTCAAAATAAAGACCTACACACAAACAGAATAGGAAGTAAAGCTTCCCCCCCCCCCCCAACAGTACTCAAATGGCAGAAAGAAATGTCACTCATCACAAGTCAGGAAATCAAGCCCACCTTCATTCTAGATAGACCCTTGTATTTTAAAGTTTCAACTGTGTTTTCCTTAAATTTAAAAATCACTGAGTAGTAAGTATACCAGCCAGAAAAAGTGACTCAAATTCAACCTGGTTCCCCTTTATAAGATGCAGCAGGTTGCTTATCTATCAAGAAAGCTTTTTGTGAAGTTATTTGCCTTATGGCTGTTAGATCACACCTTAAACTAGGATGTTTAAGTACACTCCACGGCTCACAGAGGGGACTGCCATCATTCAAACAGGAGCTTTGGGGTTTCTGAGACCTACAAAGTCCTCCATGCCTGTGGGGGTGTAGGCATTTTGTCCTTACACGAAAAAGCCCGACATACCAAAGACAGCTAGCTTTGCATCACCTTCAGTCATCCCCAAAAGTGCCTTGGTCACTCCAAAGAAGGACAAATCCTTATTATTCTACAGATCATCTCTGCCAGGGGTTACCAAAAAGTAACCATGTTTCAGAAAATTAACAGAGTCATTTTGAGCCCAAATCCGTGGTATTAAGAAAAAAATCCAAAATGATGGCAAGGTGTGTGAAACAGCAATACCACCACAGAGGGGATTTTCTTCAATGGGGGCATAATTTAAACCCTCCAGGCATCAAAGCTCCTTAACATCATCAGCGCCTTCTTGGAAGACACGGTCACCCCACAGAGGAAATCCGCAGCTGTGTCACACTAATGCATTTCTTTGCAGCCCCTGCTTTTCTCCCCAGGCACTCACATCTTCCATCCTGACTCCAAAGGGCAGTCCCCACCCCAGTCTCTTCACTCCTATCTCATCTCTCACGGCACCCCCACATGCACAGCTGGCAAAAATTTGTTTCAAATTTCTCATCATTCTGTGTTAAGAAAAAAATTTACACATGGCACTGTATTCTACAGTCCTAGGAATTCAAAATTTCAGGAAAACAGGGAGACCAGAAGGGATGCTACGTACAATGAAAACAAACATCTCCTTTTCTTTGGAGCAATTGCTCCACGCAAAACAAACAGCCCGCCACGTCGCTTACCCTCTCCACGCTGCGTCTTCTCAGAGATCCATAAGGAATTTTCAGTAAAAGTCTTTGAGATCTATTCGGAGCCACTGCAGCCTGAACCACCATGGTGTAGAGCTGCGTGTGTGCGTTCGTGTGTGGGTGTGTGTGTGTGTGAGAGAGAGAGAAAGAGAGAGAGAGTGTGTGTGTGTGTGTGAGAGAGAGAGAGAAAGAGAGAGAGAGAGTGTGTGTGTGTGTGTGTGTGTTCCCAGCAAAGTGAGAGACAAGGCTTCCTCCAAACTAAGTTATGGTCTCCTGGAGGTTTCCCAAATATCAAATAACCGAAAAGAGTTTTTTCTTTCGACCATATGAGTCAAGATGTGGTTTGTCGGGAGGCGGGGGGATGGGGAAGCAGAAAAATAGCCCAAGTTCTCCAACTTCAGCCTGCCTTCGGCAGCACGGTGTTAGCAGCCCCCTGTCTGTCCCTGCCTGTCAGTCCTTCGGTGAGACTGTATGTCTCAGAAGTTGGCAAGCGACGCCTCTGGGGACAGTGATCCAGAAATGTCAACTTTGCTTCTCGTGGCTACAGACAATAACCAGGTCAGTTGTCTAATCGAAGCTCTATCAGTCGTATTATTCATTCCATCACGTGACTCCAAAGCCCCTCGGCCATACAGTAGGTCACATGCTCACCTTAAAAAGACTATTTGGAATATCACCATCTGGTGCGGAGATTAATGTGAAATCCTGCATTCTGATTTCACTCTTTTCCGAACACAGGAAAAATATTTGCAGACCCATGACATAACGCACTGGGGACTTGGAGGAATCCCTGTTCACAGTCATAAATTACACGTATGACCCTGAGCATCAGATGCGCCTATCTGGTTTTTCTCTCCTGCTTTCCACTGCACAGAAAATAAATGTAGGAGTGCAATTAATTATATATGTGAATGTAGTCCACAAAGATAAAGTGTGAGAGAAGGAAAAAAAAAATGCTGGTATCACGTGGTCCAGATGAATCGAATATACGAGACAGACTTACATTTGGCATCTCTTCATTTAAATGTTTGTGTTATAGAACATTAATTTTTATGTGTGCCAATAAACGTGAAGAAGTTCTGTTTGATTTTACAAGGCTCTGAAAAGGACGAAGTTCAGATTCATTCATCACGTTTCCCTATTCTTTTATAATAATAATAATAGTGTGTAATTCGTGATCAGACAATCCACTGAAAGATGGTACACATGTTCGAAATTTTGACTTTTCTGTAATGTTTTATAATTGATATATTCGTCATCTATGGCCCCCTCTTTCTGTTCTCCTCCTCCCAAATCTGCTTATCTCTATAACAGAGAAAATTACAATAAAGAAAAGCAAGTAAGGGGCTTCCAGAATTGGAGGTTTTTGTTTTTGTTTTCTTGTTTGTAATGTATTTCTATATCCACTGCTTCTCTCTATTCTGGGTTTTATGAAAGGGATGCCATTTCCCTTGTAGAAATCCATGCTTTTCAGTATTAGCCTGATATCACTTACATGCTTTGGGATTCGGCTTTATATTTACTCTCTGCAGACCAGTTTATTGCAAACCATGGAAAAGAAAGTTCTGTTTATTCAAAGATTCTAATAGGAAGTGGGGTGGGGTGCAAGGGGAAAGAAGTGAAGGTTTACACTGCTGGAAAATGAACCAGGAAAGACTCTCAGAAGGGGGGTGCTGGTGGGGGCGGGGTGGGAAGGATGGATACGTGGGTCTGGTCACCCAGTGCAGACACACATTAAGAGGCAGTTAAAGAAAGCATCAAGTTGATGTGGGAAATTCCAAATATACAACAATCGGGCTTTGTTCGTAATTGGTTCCATATGTGCATCGGGGAGCCAGTGAGAGGGTGAGAGAGAAGGCCGGCAGCAAGGAGAGACGGGAAGTTCCTCAGCCCGACTTGCGGAGCGTCTCTGGCTAGGTGGTTGAGGTTTATATGATTTTTTTCCTCTTTTCTCGCTTCCTTCCTGAACTGCTTGGTTTCAAACTATTTTGGGGTGGCAATAGAGCTGAACTGATATGAATGATTTGGCCAAATGCATCGAATTTCCTTAAAACCCCACTCGACTACTAACAGTTTTGAACAAAGGACAGGCACATTTTCAAAACACTTATGTGTCTCTAGTCCTGGGTTTGCTTCCTTCCGGGGGGGTTGAGAGCGGGTGCTGGACGACATAAGCTGAGAAGTCACTGTCTCTCTCTCTCCTGACCTGGGCCAGGGCAAATCCCCTGGGAACTGAATTTATTTATATTTAACTAAATGCAACTTCCTGTTTCCCAGGGGTATTAATGAGTGTTTCACTGAAGAGCTTAAGGCCTCATGGCATAGTTCAGATCATAAGGGACACTTTGATGAACTAAGTGCAAATAAAACAAAAACATATGCATTTGATTAAGGTTAAAATACATATAGAAGAGAATGTTATTTGAAACAAAAATAACCCTGAGCCAGACTCATACACATTTGAGCCCCATATACTCTACCCCCCGGGGGGTGAGGAGCAGGATCATTTCTCACATCAGCATCCGCTCCTTCTCCCAGCTAATGGGGAGGAGGAGGTTGGCTCTGGAGCTTTCTGCCATCCCCACAGAGTAGCCAGCCACCTCCTCAGTCAGTTCTGAAGGCTCTCAAAGGGTAGCTTATCCAAAACTATTGTATTGATGGTTTTACTGTGGATGTTTAAGATTTACACATGTAAAATTAGTTATTGAGACTAAAGTATTTAATTTCAGAAGGCTACTGTTATAATATAATACAAATATGTTTCCCAGGAACGGTTATGCACTCACACCTTTGCAGATATGACCACTTTAGGAGAGGTGAGGGGAACTGACGTTTACTGAGTACATAGCAATTGCCCATCAGTGTGCTAGAAGGTGACCCAAGGCTATCTCCACAGCAGAAATGAGCTTCGTGGTCAGTATTCTACAACTGATGAAACTGGGGCTCAGAGAGGTTAATAATTTGAGCAAAGTATCCCAGCTAGAACTGTCAGATCTAAGATGAAACCAAAGTCAAGATGTTTTATTTCAGAGCCTGACCTGGTCCATTATACCCTCACATGACACAGAGGACTTGATCAGATTACAGCAGGTTTGAAATCCAGAAAAGACAGATGTCTGTGGGACCTAACAAAGAAGGGGAAAAATCGCTGCCTTTGAGAAAGAGAATTTAAGCCAGGAAATGGCATTAGAAGGAGCAGATCTAGAGTCTGGAAGTGCTGCTCTGCTGTCCCTTGGTAAGAAGCATGGGTGATAGCAAGAGCAAAGAAGCCCAAAGGAGCTGGGGAGGCAGCTCAGTGGGAAGGCAGGACCATCCCTGACCTGAGGGGTAAAGGGAGGAGCCTAGGGCCAGGGTCCCCTTGTAGAGGCTGGAACACTGTGGTCCCTCTGGGTGAGACTCGATCACTGCTGAAGCCATAGGCCAAGGCAGAGTGAAGAGCTGGGGAGGGGGAAGAAGGCCCTGCTCCTCCCTTCTACTGCCCTCCAGCTCCCACCTGCATCCTCCAACCATAGCACTGATGCCAGCCAGTTGACTGGGAGCCCTGGAAACAGCCGGGGAGGGAGAGAAGAGGAAGAGATCTGAGGGTAAATGCCCAGGATCAGCACTGAGACCAGAGACATGGGAACAAAGGACTGGGAGAGGGTGACTTTAGAGTAACTAAAAGACAACATACAAGCATGGGGAAAACATTTGAAACAGAGTATTACTTAGAGAAAGCATGTTTTTGCCAGGATGCTGGGCATGGAGATCCTCCGGGCACCCATGGCGCCGTGTAATGGCCCATGGGACAGGTGGGGGGCTTGCTGAGGGGATGCAATGTGAGTGAACCCCAGGAGACGGGGTGGAGAAGACCCACCTCAGCTCTAGAGCCCCTAACGCAGCTGCATCTGATGCCCTTAGAGTACAGCACCCAAGGCTGGCAGAGATTTTTTGTTTATTTTGAACACTTCCTTCCCATCTCAGTGGAAGTGTTTACATTCAAACTCTGGAATGAAAATGCATAGGGATCAGCTGAACCATATTTCAGGAAAATCAATGGTCTTGACACACCAAAGCAAGATGTATCAAATCCAATGGGTGTTCTTGGTCATGAATAGCATGAGGTGGAAGTGGGGGCTTGGGGGATAATGGCCTGTCAGAGAGAAAGCATGTGACAACACCAGAGCTAGTGGGGGCTGCCACAGGAGAGGAGAGACCTCACTGCTGAGTGTGTGAGCAGGGGTGCAGCAGCTGATGCAGATCAGGTGAGCGACTGAGCGTACTGCACTGCTGTGAAGCCATGGGAGGGGTGTGTGTGTGGCAGTGGCAGGGGTGTTCCTGATAGGACACCGAGAACTGAGAACTGAGAACAGAAACAGGGACACTGGTCACTGTAGCCTCTTGTCCAGAATATGCCTTGGCCTAGCAGCCTCCAGTGTTCATCCCAACTGTGGCCCAGTGCCTGCAATGACCATCTGGAGGCTCATCTCTCTGGCCCCCTGAAGCTCCCCATGCATGCGTATCTCACCTCAGACTTGTGATCACTGGTACTAGATAAACTCGTCCAGTCGGCTTTATTTTGTTCTTTGGCCAGAATGCGGAGAGAAGGGATATAAGGCAGAGAGGTCTGGGTCAGGTTTTGGGGGCGGGAGGAAGGTCGTAACAGGTCACACAGTGGGTACAGTGGGGTGCCATAGTGAATGAAGCTCCTGACCCGAAGGCAGCCTGGGGCCCATGTGAGCTGGGATGAGGGGAAAAAGGGCAATGACCCGAGCAGTGCTGGGAAGGGGAGTTGAAGCTCCTTTCTGGAAAATAAGGACAGAAGCATTTCAAGAAATGTTACCCTTGCCTTTCATTCTCTCTCTGGTAAAAGGTGAAATATCGCTTACTTTAAGGACATAGGTACAAAGCTGACGGTGTGAATGGCTCTTCTAATGTCCATCTCAAGCCATTCTTTGTTGTAAATTGAGCAGCCTGTTGAAAGGGGACTCTTTCTCAGTTTCATAAGAGGTCTGAAGACCAGATACCAACCATTCCCTCCTTCTCCTTCTCCTCTACACGTCTCGAAGTGTATAAAGGAAAGTCTGAGACCAGATTTGAGGCCCTGTGTTGACTTGGCTCTGTGGTCTGTCAGCAAAGGAGTCAGAAGAACAGGGAGGGTGGGACCTGCTGCCCCCTCACTTCAGGCCCAGCGAGGGGCTCTGAGGAGCCTGTTGGGAGGCAGACAGCGAGCTTTTCAAGGGATGGGAACTGGTTGAGCATGGGTGACAGCCAAGGGAAGAGAAGAATGGCGTACGGGAAGTATCTCCAATCCCAATGTCTTGGGTCAGATGTGGGTGCCTGAGAGAGCTAGTCTTGGTCTGGTAAGGTGCTCAGTGCATTGTATGAAGGCCTAGGGAACCTCAGGAGAAAGAGGCTGGGTCTGTGGGGCAAGAAGTGATCTTAAATGACTAAGTGGAAGAAAAGATATCAGTTGTGCCAGGAAACAGTGGTAAGAAAAGGGCAGGGTCTTCAAAGAACCCATAAGGTACTCCACTTCACAAGGACAAGAGCTGGGTTTGGGTGTCTTTCAGCCCCACAGAGAGACCCCAGATGTGTTAGAGGCAGCTCGGTGAGCAGAGCCCGTGAGTAGTGACAAGAGGAGGAAGCCAAGAGCCACACACTGGCCTTTCCCATTGCAGCCCTGAGTGGAGGAAGGGAAGACAGGCCTTGAATGAAGTCTGCAGTGTTTAACTGTTATCCTATAAAACAGGTGGAAGGATAAATGGGCTGAGATTGAAACAAAGACACACACAAAGAACTCCTCAGCAATTTGGAACATTCCTGGAGTAGGAGTGAGGGGAGCTGGGAAGGGAAACTCTGTCTTTCTTTAAATGCCCCATCACCCTTCCCATTAGCTCCTAACTCAGCTAACCTAGGTCATTCATGTCACGTTTTATTAGAGTAAGCTCTGACTGAGGTTATGCAAACAGAAATGCTGCCCGCATCCATAATTTTGTATTTGAAAAGTGGCTGGAATTTCGGCCAAACACGAAATCCAATATCCCCAAGAGCAAGGGGAAGATATCAAGCAACACAGTTATCACCAGACCTCACATGCTCAAGGCCTGCGAGATTATGCACAGTTCCCCCCGGGGCAGGATAGTTGAGGCTTCTCTTGGTTTTAATGTAGGTCTGCATCGATGGAGCGCATTGTTGGCATTTCCATCTTTGGACAGATTTTTCTTCTCTTATGGCGTTTGGAAGAAACTGTAGTTATAATTACACCTAGGGTGGGTAGGCAGATAAAATTTTCCTTCCCTTCCTTGCCTTTCCATTCATTCTTCCTTCCTCTTCTCCCTTCTGCTTCTCTCCTTCCTTCCTTTCCTTCCAGCCTCTTTCAAGTTTCCCTTGTCCACTTGGGCTACGTTCTGGGCTTTATTTAATAGTTCTTCTCCATGACCAGCCAGACAAAGAAAATAAAAGAAGTTTGAAGTGAATTGTTCAGGTTGACTCCTAATTATTATTGCTGGTAGCGGTCTGGTGGACTGAGATGAGCCTACTACTTGCTTCCGAGATTACATTGTCTGTGCTCTTCTTGTATTCCATATCAAGCTCTATGTTACTGGCCTTGCCCTTGTCTAAACCAATTTTAAAATATCCTTTTACTGCTTATGCTGCATGGTTCACTCAACAGTTACTTTATTGAGTGTCTAACAGAGTAATGGCAATCCCCTTATATGGCACAGTCTTTTGCAGACACTATTCTAAAGGCTTTTAGATACATTAATTCTTTAAGTCTTATAACATCCTATCAAGTAAGCACTTTCCTTTTCCCTAGAGGAAGATGGAGACACTGAGGCTGAGAGAAATGGAGTAACCTGCCCAGGGTCACTGGGCAGAGAGGCTTTAGGGTCCAATAACTGGTGGATTTGCTAGATAACTACTGTGTATCAGGCGTTGAGCTAAGAATTGAGGATACAAGGGAGCTTCTGCTTTTTGGAAGAGTTTGCTTTTGTTCCTCAGACTTAGTTCCCTCTGTGATGAGGTATCTGTAGAGAAGTAAGAAATAAAAGAACCTTTCACCTGATTCACACCTGAAAGGTTACCGAACAGCTACCCAATAGGATGAAATAAAATTTATCAAAGTTCTTTGTAAATGGTACACACACACACACACACTCAAACACACTTTCCACTCTTACTTCTGCACACTGTTTCCCTGTTGCCTCGACATAACAGCCTTTGTGGATATCACCATCCACCTCTCCGCCTCTTCATGCATAATCCCCCGTGACATCCATGTTTCATCTGTCTGCATTCTTTAAAGGTCGTCCAACTTAGCCACATATATTGGTGGTAAAGAGGCTTCTTCTTAGAACCTTGAGAACACCTTATTCAGTAGTTTCACTGGAGTAACTAGGAGCAGAGAATTAATTACCCCAGAATAGGACCCCCATTCCCATCAACTCAACAATATACATTCCATCATAAAGGAAACCAGACTACATTCTTCCGGGGTAGGGAAGAAAATACAGCATTTGCTGCATGGAAAACTCACGTGCTAAACAGGCATCCCAGAATCTCATTCAATCTTTCTGGCAATGATCACGCTGTAAAGAATGTCAAGTGGAAAATATTAATGGCCTCTGTGGAGGATTAGTCCATATTGTTTTAGCATCCCTTGCTTCACAGACATCAAATTCTAGCTCATTGGCATGCTGGCAGGATTATTCAATTATTCATCTGGAAAAGGAGGGAGCAGGTAGAGATCCTGCTTGCAAGGGGCAGATATATGATTCCTCCATATGAAAGTCCTTCACATCTGCCCTGGATATGATTTGCCCCCATCAGAGTTCCACTTGCCCTTCTCAGCATGAGACTAAGTCAGGCAATCAATGGCTGCAGCCTGGGATAATGGCTATTCTGCATGGTAGTAATGGCTTATTGCCTGTGCTATTAGAAGTGATGTCATGTCCAGGTCTTGAGAAATCGATAAGATTGCCAGGATGCCTGTGTGATTAATCAGGTAATAAGCTGACCCATGTGGGGCTGGCTGTGTAGATTGGCTTTCGAGACCATTTTGCAAAGCTCTTTTTCATGGGCCATCCATCCATGTGGATGGATTTTGATAACTAGCATTGATTTGCCATTTTTATGAAGTACAGTTTGCACAGGGTAAACTGTGTAATTGCACCCAGAATGGCAAAATAAATAATGTTCTTATCTATGGTATTGACGACCCAGGATTAGCTGAATATATATAGTACACTTCCAAACAGAGTCAATGGATGTTGACTTTTGATTTTATTATCTTGGCTCTCAAATTTCAGGTGTCTTAGATAAGCACTGGGTAGCAAATGATCAACTTTTTAATCTGCTTCTAATTTCTAGGCTTACTTTTTCCAGGAAGAGAAGTTTAATGTAATATTCTTCAATAGGAGAATGGTGGTCTCAGTTCAAGTAATCCCTCTGATGCTGCAAAGAGAAGGGCCTTCTTTGGGGCCATCAGATTGCTTCCAGTCCTGTGCCCAGGATCATGTCATTCCCAAAGGCAAGTGCCCATTTGCGCAGGGGTCTCTGGGATAAGTCACATGATCTGTATTTCCCCAAGGTAAGGAAGGAAAGCACTTGATCTGTCAAAAAGATAGGTACTGAGAAATCTCACTTTATGGGAATGGGTCTATGTTGAGTGTGCCCTAGAGGGCTACCAACACCCCGTAAGTCAAAATGAGAAAAAATTACAAAGTAGAAGATCAAGGCCAGAATGGGTAAAAGACATACAACAGACACCTGCTGAAATGTCAGTGAGGATGCAAGGGGGATGCTCGCTGCTACTGTCTACATGGGGTCCTCCACTCCATTTGAATTTTAAACCTGAATTATAGCATGAATGCAGATAATAGACTTGTTGAGAAAATTAAATGAGACTGTAGTATCACATGTGTGGGAACAAAGGCATAAGAAATGCCATCAGAGCCAGGTTCTGACATGCACTCTGTAGAAAAATATATTTTAGACCTTATTCTGTGAGCAACAGGGAGTCATTACAAGTTACCTTTTTCAAGGAAGTGATACCCATCTAACTTGAATTTTTTTATTTTGAGTGGTAAAGACTGAGTGGTAGAATGGAACATCCAGGTATATCCAAAGACAGGAGAGACATAGCAAGGTTATTGCAATTGTCCAAATAAGAGGCAAGTAAGCCCAGAACTGGGACAATGGTGACAGGCTGAATATAAGATGTTGGGGAACAATAAACAGTAGAGGGAGGTATACAGTCATCCTCTATCATGGGGTGGGAGTAGGGGAAGGATGGTCCTATTAGCTAAGGACCCAGGAGAAGGGGCAGGTTTGGGGAGATGATAATGAGTAGCTCTGGACATACTGAACTCCTGGTGCACAAACATTGTGACCTGGAGCTTAAGAGGGGAGTCAAGCCTGGAAATGCAGTTTTGGATTTCAACCACAGACAAAAAACCACTAGTCAAGTTATTAGTTAAGTGTGAGGGCAGACATCCAAGAACACAGACACTGACTTCTCACATACCTCTTCTCAGAAGTTTATTAGAAGACAGTCTCCAGTAAAAAAAAAAAAAAAAAAAAAAAAAAAAAAAAAGTTAAACCTACAAAGGGGGGATATGAATTCTAAGGAAAAGAGAATGATTCCTAGGAGAGCTGAAAATGGAGTTCTCAGAATAATGAAGAGAGAAGCCCCAAGGACCCAGTCATGCAGTGACTCACAGAGGAACTAGCCCTGGTACAGGAGCATGGAGGGGCTCAGGAAGGAGGGGTCTCAAAAAAAGAAAAAAAAATGTATGGATCAAGTATCTAATGAGTGTGCCAAATGGAGAGGAGATACAAAGCTCTATTAAAGTTCTGAAAGAAAAATGACTGATAGGTACACAGAAAATCAAGCCCACAGTGTAAAGGCAATTAGTACCACCTGGAAAAACATAAAGTTATAAAATCAGGGTATGTAATCATAACATACACTGTTACCCTGCTGTAAACAATGTATTGGTAGACATAATAAGATTCAATTTTTATTTAAACTGTGATATAGATATATCGGTAAAAATCAAGGGAAAGAGATACATGGGTATTTGTAGGGATGTGGAGCAGCGCTTTAAGTGAGTTAAAGCCTCATCTTCAAGGGATGTCCTTGGGGAGAGGACTCAGAGATCGGGAGAAAGGGTTGGAAGCCTGATATTTTTCTTTATAGGCCTTGTAGTACTCTTCAACTTTCGAATGTTACAAACACTGCCATGAACATGTATTATTTTGCTAAAAATGAGCTGAATTGTAAACAGAGGAGCAATGTTCCAGAGAGTGGGAGCAGATGAGGGCTGGGAGCAGTGTATGGCATTGAAGGGTCACTGATGGCCTTGAGAAAGTGTGTCCAGAGTGCTGACAACAGAAGCCGGGCTGCAGGATGGAGAGCTGGAACTGTCTGGCCTCATTCTGAATGGACAGATTGGAGTTCAGGTACTGGGTTATTGAATCTGACAAGAAATGTTTCAGGAGCCCTGCTTGATTTCCCACATTTTCCTTTCCTTCAGTGTATGCATCAGGGCTCTTAGGCTATGGATCTGCTATTGAAATGGCTGCTGGATAAGAAACCTCCGAGCTATACCTGAAAAGGAAGAACCTTAAATCCTATGAAACCAGATGAGGACACACGGACAGAAGGAAACAGGACAAATACATCAGCAAGGCACTGGTGACAATTCTGGAGATAGTCCTGAAGAGTCATCCGTGTACTTTGACTGGACCTTCTGTGTGCATTACTTTTGGTGTGACACTGTGTGTGTGTTTACATGAATACACTCGTGTAAACACACATGTGTTATTTCCTCTCACGAGGCCAGTGGCACTGCAGCAGCTACAGGAGCCCCAGAGTGGTGACAACTAATTATGAAACACCAGGTCTGATATGTCCCTCTTATCGCATTTTGCAGAAGCCTTGAATTCCCACAAAATCCCCCGGTGGCCCCTGGTAATCCTGGAAAGGAAGTGACAATCTGGAAACAGCTGTTCTTGAGATAGTGGGATGACATCCTAATGAGCATGTTATGAGCAACAGAGGAAACCCAAGGCTGATGGGACTGTGAGGCAAATATTTTTTCTAGACAATCAGACTCACAACAGAAGCCTATATTCCCTAGCAAGGCTGACAGGAGAATCACTGACCTATAGATGTCAAGTTCCCAAGCCCTGTGGGATGTTGGGTACTTTCTCTGGCTCTCTCCCAGGAGATGGCTCTGGCAAGGCAGTCCAAAGTCACCTTGCTCAGAGGCTCCACCTGAGAAAGGCTCACCCAGCTGGAGAGCAAAAGCAGCCTAATACAGGCCTGTACCTGGGCTCCATGTGCTCAGGTGTAGAGCTCAGGACAAGGTAGCTCCTGCATTTTGGGAGCAGGCAGGGAGGATGGCCTCGCATTGAAGTAAATGCTTCAAATTCATCAATGCTTCAAATTGATGAGTAAATGCTGTGCTTCCACAGAAATAAAACCTCTGCTAATTTCATGGAGAAGGTTGAGGGTGAGTAGGGAGAGAGAGCTTAGGGGTAAAGGGGTAGAGAAACAGAAAATGACTTACTGCAATTAAGGGTTTGAAACAGATGCATTTTCTAGGGGAAGGCAAAGGGAAAATGAGGACTAACTCATGACTACCTCCTTTGCATCAGGCATGGCCCTGGGCACTTCCTTGAAATTACCTCTTTTAGATCTTCACTATGATCCTGTAAGCTGGGTAACATTAGCTACACTTCACTGATAAGGAAATCAAAGCTCTGAAAGATTAAATGCTTGCCAACAGTCATGTGAGTAGGACATGGTGCTGAGCTGGGATTGAGACTTGATGCTGGGCTGCTCATGTAACTTTAAAGTTCATTTTCCATATTCTTTAGGGATGTGTACATGGAAACACATCAGAGCACCCTGTCTTTAACAAGACTTGCCCTCAGGACAAACTACGTTATGAAAGCATAAACAATGGGGAAGGGAAACCCTTCTCAGGAGCCTCCCTGGGGAAGTGAAATACTCAACTCTAGCTGGCTCTAGCTTTCCTTGTGTGGGAAGGGAAATCCCCAATTCTAGCCCCTCCATCCATCCAGTCTCACCTAAGGGAGAAAAGCACCCTGAGAAACTGTGGTGTGGTTCACATCCCAAGGCCACAGGCTCACTAAAAGACTGAGAACTAGCATAGGGCTATACAGTGCCTCTCCTCCCATATCTTACCACCACATTGCTAAAGGCCTATTTCCCATAGTTCCTTTCATACAGTACATCATGTCCACTTTAAATTACAAGACATACTAAGAGGCAAAAAACACAGTCTGAAGAGACTGAACAAGCAACAGAAAGAATGAGATATAGCAGGAATGTTGGATTTATTAGACTAGGAACTAAAAAATTAACTAAGATTTATATCCTAAGGGCTTTAATGGAAAAAGTTGTCAATGTGAAAGAAGAGATAGATGGCTAATGTAAACAGAGAGATGGAAATTCTAAGGATCAAAAAGAAATTCTGGAGATCAAGAGCTGTAAAAGAAGAGAGTAACTTGATAGATTTATTAGTAGACTGGACACAGATGAAGAAAGAATCTCTGAGCTTGATGACATGCCAATAGAAACTCCAAAAATGGAAAAGGAAAATGGAAAAAAAAAAAAAAGACTGAGAAAAACAGAATACCCAAGAACTGCAAGACAACTATAAGATGTGTAACATTTGCATAATGGGAAACATATGCATAATGGGAATAGAAGGAGAAGTAAGAAAGGAACAGGAGCAATATTTGAAGAAATAATAACTGGGAATTTCCCCAAATTTAATGTCAAGCACAAAACCAACCAACCAGAGAGCTCAGAGAACACCAAACCAGATAAATGCCTCTTTCCAAACAAAAACAACCCACAAAAACTCCAAACAGTAAAACCTCCAAAGTACTCCTAAGTATATCATAGTCAAACTCAAGAAGATGGAATATAAAGAAAAAATTTTGAAAGAAACCAGAGGAAAAAAAAAAAAATCTTCCCTACCATAAAGCAAAAGTAAGAATTTCCCTCAGAAACCATGCAAGCTAGTAGAAGGTGGAGTGAAATATTTAAAGTATTGAGAAAAAAAAAGTCCACCAACCTAGGATTCTGTACCCTGGGAAATTATTCTTCAAAGCTGAAGGAAAAATAAAGATTTTCTCAGACAAACAAAAATTGAGGAAATTTGTTGCCAGGAGACCTGCCACATGAGAAATGTTAAAGCAAGTATTTGAGAGGAAGAAAATTATATTGATGAGAAATCTGGATCTATGTAAAGAAAGAAGAGGATCAGAGAATGAAAACAGCAATAAAATAAAATTTTACTGGTTCTTTTTTTTTTACAATTTATTTATTTATTTATTTATTTATTTATTTATTTATTTGAGAGAGAGAGAGAGAGAGAGACAGATAGCAAGAGAAATCAGGAGCTGGGAGGGGAGGCTTCCCACTGAGCGGGGAGCCTAAGGTGGGGCTTGATCCCAGGACCCTGGAACCATGATCTGTGCCAAAGGCAGATGCTTACCCAACTGAGTTAAGCCAGTTAAGATGTAACATTTAAGTATGTTCAACCTAGTAATAGTAACAGTGCATTTGATTATGTATGCTCATGTATTTATATATATGCATGCATGTATATGTAAGTATATATTAAATATAAGTGAAATAAAGGACAGAAATGATACAAGGGACAGAGGGGAGAGGAATTAGGAATATTTTGTTAGATAAGGTACTTGTACTTTTTATGAAGTTGTATAGTGTTATTTACAGGGGTACTTGGTGGGGCACCTGGATGGCTCAGTGGGTTAAGCCTCTTCCTTCAGCTCAAGTCATTATCTCAGGGTTCTGGTATTGAGCCCCACATTGGGCTCTCTGTTCGGTGGGGAGCCTGCTTCCCCTCTCTCTCTGCCTGCCTCTCTGCCTACTTGTGATCCCTCTCTCTCGGTCAAATAAATAAATAAAATCTTTAAAAAAATTTTTAAAATATAAGTGGACTTGGATTAGTTGTGAATGTATATTACAAACTCTAGGGAAACCACTAAAAAGAAGTTTTAAAAAAAAGGTATAATTGATATACTAAGAATGGAGAGGCAATGGAATTATATAAAAATACTTAATGAAAATCACAAAAGCAGGAAGGTATAGAAGACAAAATTAGGAACAGAGAACAAGGACAACAAATAGAACATAGTAACAAATATAATAAATGTTTATCTAACAATATCAATGATCACGTAAATGTCAATGGTCTAAATATACAATTAAAAGACAGAGATTGTCAGAGTGGATTGGAACATAGTAACAAATATAATAAATGTTTATCTAACAATATCAATGATCACTTAAATGTCAATGGTCTAAATATACAATTAAAAGATAGAGATTGTCAGAGTGGATCAAAACAAAGGCCCCAACTATAGGTTTTCTATAAGAAATCCACAGACACATATAGAAAGGAAACAAAGAGATGGAGAAAGATAAACTATGCTACAACCAATTGAAAGAAAGTGGGAGTAGCTATATTAATTTCAGACTCAGCAGAATTCAAGTAAAACTATCAGAAATAAAGGGAGTATTAGGTAATGATAAATGGGTCAATTCTCCAAGAAGACATAACAATCATTAACATATACGCCCCTAATAACAGAGTGTCAAAACATATGAAGAAAAAACTGATAGAACTACAAGAAAAAAACAAGTCTACTATTATGGTTGGACATGTCAGTACTCCCTATCAGGAATGGACAAATCCAGCAGGCATACATTCAGTTCAGCACATAGTTGAACTAAACAACATCATCAATCAACTGGATATGATGGATGTCTATAGACTATTTCACCCACCAACAGCAGAATACACTTCTTCTGAAGCTCACATGAACCATTCACCAAGATAAACCATTTTCTGAGACATAAAACATGCCTTAACAAATGTAAAAGATTAAAAATCATACAGTGTCTTCTCCCAGACCACAACAAAATTAAACTAGAAATCAAGAACAAAAAAGATAGATAATACTTGGATATTAAACACCATAGTTCCAGAATAATACATGGATCAAAGAAAAAATCTAAAGAGAAATTAGGGGGTGCCTGGGTGGCTCAGCATGTTAAAGCCTCAGCTCAGGTCATGATCCCAGGGTCCTGGGATTGAGTCCCACATCAGCCTTCCTGCTGAGCAGAGAGCCTGCTTCCCCACCCCTTCTCTGCCTGCCTCTCTGCCTAATTGTGATCTCTCTCTGTCAAATAAATAAATAAAATCTTTTAAAAAAAAGAGAAATTAAACATTTTTTTGAACAAAATGAAACTGAAAACACAACTTTTAAAAGTTTGTGGAGTGCTGTGAGAGAAGTGCCTAGTGGGAAATTTATAGCATTGAATGCATAAATTAGAAGAGAAAACAAGAAAGATCTAAAAATCAGTAATATAATATCTTCACATTAAGGAAAGTAGAAAAAAGAAGAGCAAATTAAATCTAAAGTAAGCAAAAGAAAAAATAATAAAAATTAAAGCAAAAATCAATGAAATTAAAAACAGGAGATCAATAGAGAAAATCAATAAAACCAAAAGATGGTTCTTTGAAAGGATCAATAAAAGCAGTAGCTGCTTAGCCAGGATAAGTTAAAAAAGAGAGAAGACACAAATTACTAACATCAAAAGTGAAAGAGGAGACATCTTTGGACATTAAAAGGATAACAGAAGAAACACTATGAACAACTCTTGCCCACAGATTTGATAACCTAGATGAAATGGATCCATTCCTTGAAAGATAATCTGCCAAAACTCACACAAGAAGAAACAGAATCAATAATTGATAACCTTGGGATGCCTGCATGGCTCAGTCAGTTAAGCATCTGCCTTCAGCTCAGGTCATGATCCCAGGGTCCTGGGATTGAGTCCCACATCAGGCTCCTTACTCAGCAGAGAACCTGCTTCTCCTTTTGCCTGCTCTGCCTGTTCTGACTGTAGCTCTCCATGCTTCTGCTTTCTCTCTGACAAATAGACAAAAATCTTTTTTTTTTTTTTTTTTATTTTTTATTTTTTATTTTTTATAAACATATATTTTTTATATACATATATTTTTATCCCCAGGTCTGTGAATCACCAGGTTTACACACTTCACAGCACTCACCAAATCACATACCCTCCCCAATGTCCATAATCCCACCCCCTTCTCCCCAACCCCCTCCCCCCGGCAACCCTCAGTTTGTTTTGTGAGATTAAGAGACAAAAATCTTAAAAAAATTTTTTTTAAATAATAATTGATAACCTTACAAAACAGAAAGCACTAGACCCAGATAAGTACACTGCTAAATTCTGTCCGACATCTATGGAAGAAATTATACCAATCTTCCACAATATTTTCCAGAAGATAGAAGCAAATACTTTCAAATTAATTTTATGAGGCCAGCATTGCTCTAATATCAAAACCAGAAAAATACATTACTAGAAAACTACAGACTGATACATGTCATGAACACAGAGGCAAAAATTCTCAACAAAATATTAGCAAATTGAGTACAACAATGTACAAAAAAATTATATACCATGATCAAGTGGGATTTATCCCAGGTATACAAGGCTGCTTCAACACTAAAAAATTAAATAATGTAACAAAAAATGCAAGAATAAAATGTTTAAGAAGAAAAATCACATAATCATATCAATAGATGTAGAGAAACTATTTGACAAAATCCAACACCTATTCATGACAAAAGCTTTTAAATAAGTAGGAAGAGAGGGGAGCTTTCCTAACTTGAAAAAAATATCCTCAAAAGCCTTCAGCTAACACCACACTTAATGGTGAGAAACTTAAAGTTTTCCCACTAAGATCAAGAGCAAGGGAATGATGTCTTTTTCACCATTGGTTTTCAATATCATCTTGGAAGTCCTAACTAGTGCAATAAGACAAGAAAAAGAAATAAAATAAATGCATATTGGGAAAGAATATATATAAAACTGTTCACAGATGACATGATTATTCATGTAGAAAATCTGAAAGAATTGAAAAAAAATTTGTGGAACTAATAAGTGATTATAGAAAGGTTACAGAATACAAGGTTAATATTCAAAAGTCAATTGCTTTCTTATATACTGGAAATTAAAAATATGTTAAATTAAAAATATGTTACCATTTATGTTAGCATTCCCCAGTGAAACATTTAGGTATAGTTTAAACAAAATATGTACAAAATCTATATGAGGAAAATGGGAAAACTCTGATGAAAGATACCAAAAAAGAACTAAATAATTAGAGAACTATTCCATGTCCTTGGATAGGAAGACATGATATTTTCTAAATATCAGTTTTCTCAAATTTATCTATAGATTAACACAATCTCAATCAATCCCAGCAAGTTATTTTGCGGATATCAACGAACTGATACTGAATTTTATATGGAGAGGTAAAAGATCCAAATTAATTGATTTAATATTGATGGGAAAAAAGTTGGAGAGCTCACACCATCCAACTTCAAGACTTACTCTAAAGCTACCTTAAGAGAGTATGGTATTTGTGCAAGACTAGGCAAATAGATCACTGAAACAGATTAGAAAGCCCAGAAATAGACCTACATAAATATAGTCAGGTCTTTGGCAAAGGAGCAAAGGAAGTACAATGGAGCAAAGGCAATCTTTTCAACAAATGGTGCTGGAACAACTGAATATTCACATACAAAAAAAAAAAAAAAAGAATCTAGATCTTATGCCCTTTATAAATATTAACTCAGAATGAAATTTAGACTTAAGTATAAAACCCCAAACTATAAAACTCCTAAAAGATAGCATAGGAGAAAATCCAGATGACCTTGGATATGGTGATAACTTTTTAGATATAACACCAAGGCAAGAGCCATGAAAAAAATAACTGATAATCTGAGCTTCACTGAAATGAAAAGCTGCTCTGCAAAAAACTGCCAAGTGAATGAGAAGAGCCATAGACTGGGAGAAAATATTTGTAAAAGATTTACCTGACAAATGGCTGATATCCCAGATATACAAAGAACACCAAAAACTCAACAATAAGGAAATAAACAACCAGATTAAAAAGTGGACAAAAGACCTTAACAGATACCTCACCAAGGAAGATACCCAGATAAAGTAAGCATATGAAAAGATGCTGAACATCATATATCATTAAGGAATTATGAATTAGGATAATAATGAGATACCACTACATACCTATTAGAATGGCCCAAATCCAAAACACTGACACCACCAAAGGTTGGCAAAGATGTGGACCAACAGGAGCTCTTGTTCAATGCTGGTGGGAATGCAATATGGCATAACCACTTTGTAAGATAGTTGGTTGGTATTTTTCGAAACTAAACATTTAAACCACACAATCCAGCAGTTGAGCTTCTTGGTATTTACTCAAATGTATTGAAACCTACATCTACACAAGATGTAGAAACCTACATCTACATCTACACCTGCACACAGATGTTTATAGCCATGTATTGTAATTGCAAAATCTTGGAAGCAACCAAGATATTTTCAGTTGGTTAATGAATAAATAAACTTTGGTGCATCTGAGCAACAGCCCATTACTAAACACCAAGAAATGAGCTATCAAGCCATGAAAAGACATGGAGGAAATATACATGCATATCATTAAAGAGAAGAAACCAATTTGAAAAGGCTACATATGAGTCTAATTATATGGTATTCTGGAAATGACAAAATAGTAAAGGAGACAGTAAAAATATTAGTGGTTGCCAGACATTAGGGAGGAGGAGAGATGAATAGGTAGAGCACAGTGGATTTTTAGGGCAGTGAAACTATCTTACATGATTCTACAGTAGTGGATACATGTCAGTCAATTACAGTCAACCCATAGTGTGTGTAACACCAATAGTGAACCCTAATGTAAACTACTGACTTTGAGTGATAATGGTGTGTCAGTATAGGCTCAATGATTACAATAAATGTATCAATCTACTGTGGGATGTCTGTAGTGGGAGAGGTTGTGAGTGTGTGGGAATAGGAAATGTATAGGAAATCTCTGTACTCTCTGCTCAGTTTTGCTATGAAACTCAAACTAGTCTAAAAAATATTTTTTAGCAATTAATAAAATAACATATAAAGAGGTTGATCTGGAGATGATAATCTGAAATGAACAGAAGGAAAAATAGTGGATACAGGAGAACAATTAGAGGGTTAGCCCAAGTGAGGGGTAGTAAGGACCTAAACTGGGGCAATGAAATTATGGATTGTATTTACAGAAAAGGAGGAGTATGTGACTGCACTTTCCTCTAGGGAAGAGGGTATCTGGGAGTTCCCAAATAAGGTAAAAGTGGTGGGTATATTGGAAAATGGGGGGGGGGGCAGGTAAGGAGAGAAGGTGACTACATTAATGATTTTGTGGTATTTAAATGAAACAAATTCTTACTTAATTAATTTTTCCCTGAGGTGACCAAACTCACACCAACCCCTTGGTATGTCACTGACTGCCCCCACACAAGACCCTACAACCACTTACCACCAGCCACCACCATGGCAGACTGTGGTTGCTGGGCAGAGGGTATCAGCTGCCAAAGAAACTTCCCATCCTCTTACTCAATCTCTACTTATACTTCAGAAAATCGTGATGCTGGACAGGAGCCTCCCATCACTGGAAATCCAGAAGGTTGCTCTCCCTTCTTGACACATTCCTTCTCGAAGGCATAACTTCCTGACCCTCCGGTCAGAATGAATGTGAGGTAGTGGGATTCCGGTATCCAGCCTGGAAAGGGCAGTTCCCTCCGGGAATCCTGCCAGTGTAATGTTGCCTCAAATAGATGACAGATTATAAATTAATAAAGCTCAAAAAAAAAAAAAAAAAAAAAAAGCCCCAGACTCTAACGGCTGCCAAAACACACCATTCCCTGTAAAGTTCCTGAAAGGGACTTAGTGATGTATAGTGAAAGAGCCAACCCCCCACAGCATTTTCCAGATTTGAGACGCAGACTGAATGGTCCTCAGATGGACCACTGCCGCCTTTCCCAGGAGAGAGCCAATGTTGTTCTTGGAAGGAGAACCCCTTTCTTTGCTAACTACCCCCTGCATGCTTCACACAGTCTGAAGCTCCCTAAACCCCCATCAATAATACAAAACAGACAGACCTATCACCAACAGAAATCCCCAAGAAAAGAGTAAGAACGACTGTGGTTGGTTTGGGGCAGAAACGATGTTTAAGTTGCTGTGGATGCCAGGGGTTTTCAAAGATTGTGTTTCTAAAATCATCACAGGAATAGAAGTATCCTTTGTCAGCTGCCGCTTCTTTCAAAATCAGTCGCTCAAACCGCCTCACGCCATAAAATCCGTTCCTGAGGAAGCACTGGTGACCTAATCTCTAGGAAAATGGCCAGGATCCAGCGGCTGGGGCTCTATGCAGAGCGACGAGCTCTCTCTACCCTCACCCTCAGCATTCTCCGTGGGAAAAATAAAGTATGTTGAGCCCACCTTCCCTTTTGTTTTCTGGAATGATCACTTCACTTCACCAGGAGATCCGCGTCTCCTAGGGAATACCTTCTAAAGCTGCTTTCCTCTCTTGGGCAAATGTGTTCCATTCATTCAGCCTCCCGCACATTGCTTGTTCTCAGAAGCCATTTCCCTGCTAGGTCATCTGTACAGACCATTCCCTGACACTCAGGCATTTAGCGACTTTATGGTTTTGTCCCCTCAAGGCACATAAGCACACGTCAAGCCACTGTGGGAGCACTGGACCGTTGCGGAATAGAATCCTAGTCGGGAATGGGGACAGAGTCCTGAAGACTGCGGGGGTGCAGAAGGGGATCTGTTGTGCAGAATAAGGGAAAGCCTTTACTTACAAACACATCCATGAGCAGATGCTCCAGCGTCACTTCGAAGTCTTCCAGTTTGGCAGCTAATGTCATAGTGAACGCTCCGATGCGCGAGGAGGCTCCACTGACACCCACGCCCGCGAGCTCCTCAGCTCAGAGAACACAGCAGGTGTCAGACGGAGCCACAGGTGGGACTGGCACCAGCGGGACGGGGACTAGAACATCACAGACGGCGCTGATAGAGCCCCGTAGCCAGAAACCTTCAAGGGTTAAAGGAGAAAGCTGGGTTTTTCTAGCATGAGGGACCAGACCGGATGCGAAGTGATGTCACCAGGTAAAGAAACCAGCCACGGCCGGCTCTTTACGGCTCCCCAGTCTGAGGTGCTGTGCGAAATGCAGGGAAACCCCAACTGTGGGCGAGGGAGAAAGCACCGAGGAGGTGGTGAGGGGCAGCCGGGAGAGAATGGAAGAAGCCGTCTGACTCTGATATTTATAGGGCCACATGTTTTTGACTCTAGCCCATTTCTCAGTTCATTTCTGACCTTTCATAAATGGCCAAGCACACTGGGGTGTATTGTAGAGCGGGGGCAGTGGGTCCCACAGAAGTTGGCTGTGACCAATGCTAGGGCAATTCACACAGACACGCCATCAATAGTTCTTTGTCAAAAACCCATCAGACCTTGTTCTGTACACGATGACAGAAAAGCACATAGTCTTGTGAAAAACAAGGAAACGAAAGTCGTGGGGGTACTAAATTTTTCCTTGGAATATTATTAGATCCTTACACTCTCCCCCGTTCTCTGTCCTCTCCACCCCCTCCTCTGTGAGAGTAGATAAACATCAAGGAAAAAATTTAATCTCTTGTGTCAACTCTTCAAACTTCTGCCAGTAAAGAATATCCACTATATCTTGCAAATGTCATTTTTCCTTTTTGGTCTTCAAAATTTGACTTTTTTTTTCATACCTAAAACATTGCAAAATTGTGGCAAAATACACGTAACATAAAATTTACCATCTTCACTGCATTTTATGTGTCAAGGTCAGTAGTGTTGAGTACTTTTGTATTGTTGTATGATGCATCTCTAATCTCATATTGCAAAACTGAAACCTGTACCCATTAAACAAATTGCAAGCCCCCCTTCTTCCCAGTCCCTGGCACCCACTGTTCCAGTTTCCATCTCTATGGATTTGACTGGTCTCAGCACCTCACATAAGTGAAATTATACAGTATTTTGTATAAGTCCTTTTGTGTCTGGTTTATTTCACTTAAATTATCTTCAAGGTTCAACTATGTTACAGCATATGTCAGAATTGCTTTCCCTTATAAGGTTGAAATCTTATATCCTAAGAAAGACCCCTGCTTTGGACAATTCTTCAGGCCTGCGAAAATCTCTCAGGAACACTTGTCCATCAAGTCTTTAGTGACCATTCCTGCTGTGACTTTCCTAACAAAAACAGCCTTGCTCTACAAGTAAGTGCTGCACTGTTCCCTAAACAATTTCCAAGCTGAATGATCCATGAAAAGTCTGGTCTCCAACTCCGAACAGGGTGTGACTGCTTAACAGTCAATATTGATGCCAAAGAAGAGGGAGCCCCATGTGAAGTTGAGGAAATATAAAAAGGCTCTATGAAAAACTTCTCCCCTTCTTGTCAGAGCTCTTAAAAGTGGGAACAGCTGAAACTCTCCAATTTAGTATCTTTCCATGAATTTTCATTTTCCCAAAGGAGATACAGCCCCACTTAATTCAGCATTTAACATTTAAACAAAGCAACCATAAAGGACAAGGAAAAAATTGATAAAACGCATCATATTATTTCTAAAGCAGATTTGGAGTCTGTCAGGGTAGTTTAGCTTGACAGTTGATCATAAATTGTACATAAATGTTCTTTGAGCTATGGTTTTGATTCTGTTTGGGGGCCTCTTATAGAGGAATGAGAGTGGCTTCATGACAAGCATTTCTGTTTAGGCAAAGGCACAGGGAGGGGGCAGCGATGCCGTGATGAATGGCTCCAATAGCCAAGAATGTACAGAAAAAATATTTCCTGGATGGCTGAACTCATACTCACAGCAGTTCCCATCAGCAAATGCATTTGCCATGTCTGCAGTGGGTGCAATGACCAGAGAAAAGAATGCCAGCAACAAAGACTCAGCACAAGCCAACTTCTTGCCATGCGGTTGCCATGTTTTGTTAAAACTATGGATTTCCAGCAGAGACTCAAAAATCCAGGTGCCTTCTCTCACCAGGAAAGACAGCGTTGAGTGAAAAATCAGCCACATGGTCAGGAAGATTATTGGGGAAGACAGGTGTATCCATAGATAACAGTTTGGTTCTGGCTTCTTGGCCATCTCAGGAGAGCTTTCAAAATCAGGTTTTGAAATGCACTCTCTTTATGAATTACATTTGGATGAATTATTTCGAATGTCTGGAATTTTGTAAAAAGGATACTTGCTTCTTTCGTTAATTTTCTTCCTGAGATGGACAAGGCATGAACCAATGGAGAACAGTGAATATTTTTCCTTAAAGGCCGGCAGTCTCCCAGCCCCAGTAATGAGTTTACATGGTCTTAAGCAACAGACAATGGCTTCTCTAGAATATGAACAGCAAACTTCATGGACTAGAAACTGTATAATTTGAGCCATGGAAGTGGTTAGTATTCGGGAACTAGGGCTCTGAGGATGATGTGTTGAGAATATCCTACTTTTAGGAACAAAATGACTTGAACAGTTTCCAAAGGGAAGAAATTGGCCAAAAGGGAGTCAGCATGAAGAGAAGAAGAAAACTGGTAGTAGGTTGTGGATGACATCCATAAGAGACATTTTTAATGAATTCCAAAGTTAGTGGATGAAACGAGGCATGTGGATTAAGTGGGTACCCTTGAGGCAGCAGGACCCCACCAGCCTTAAGGCAGGGAAACTGTTGGTACAGTACTATAAGGCAAGTTCACTGGCATCAGTGCTTATGAGAAGCTGGTGAAGGATGGCTTTGGGAAATTGAAGGTGGAAGTTTTTTTTAAGTAACTCTGTTCTGTCTAATGAATATATATTTTTGCTAATGACAGAGTTTTCTTAATGCTAATGTCAACTCTGAACATTTATTTGCTCATTCATTTATGCATCCTTTCTACAAAAACGTACTCAGCACCCGGCACAGAGGGTGGGATGATGGGTGCTGGTGCTGCTAAGATGAAGGCACAGCTCTTTCTTCAAGACCTTACAGTCTTGAGAAGACATGGCAAGATGTGCTGGTGCAATTCTATACTATCCTTTTTTGAGGTTATAAGAAAAGGATATATCTCCCTGTCAAGGCCATTTTCTCTGGGACGTGGGGGGTTAGGGAGAGCTCACTGATAAAGGGGGAAAGGAGAACGTCACCCCTGCCCTACGGGAAAGGCATGAGCAAGAATAAGTGAGATTCAGAGTCCACCCCCAGATGGATTTACAGCAATAAGTGCAGGGGTCTGGCAGGGGGCAGTGATGGAGGCTAGAGGTCTGAGCCCCAAAGACCATTTGAGAAGGTGGCAACCAAGGTCTCAAGATTCACAACACAGGATCCTGATACCATCTCAAAGACATGCCTTTGATGGCATAAATCTCATTTGAGAAAAACGACAATACACTTTAACCATTGATCAAAGCTTCTGGGTCACCCAAGAAGGATCTGACACGCACCACTGTGCCAGCACGGTGGTGAATAAGAGTCAGCAACACATCTGATACAGGAGGCAAATGCAACTTGAATAGTAACATTGGTGTGTATGGTTTTAAATCTCGAGTGTCTTCCTGTTTAAATCTTGGGTGACCATTTTCTTCTTCCTTGTCTATGAAAAACTACCCCCAGGAAGCTCCACATTTTGGTGATAGAATTCAATAAAAGGAAAATCTGTGGAAGGTGGGGATTTGGCTGAATTCCCTATATAGCCAGGTAGACAGTCTCCCTCAGTTTCCCCAGGGGAGCTGTGGGCAAACCATCCTTCTAGAAGGATGTTTAGAGTACTGTGTTTTCTGCAGCCCTGAAAATGAACTGTCTACTTCAAAAGCATGAGTCTTGATGGAGGTAAGGTCCGTGGCTCAACTAGATCATAGTCCAATTCATATCAAACAATTTCTATTAAGTACAAAGATGAGCAAGCCCAAGGCGGTAGGCAATTGAATAGGCAAAAATGTTTTCCTGGAAAGGTCTCTCTCTCTGCCCTAGAGAAGTGGTTTTCTATTTATTTATTTAAAGACCATTTATTTAAAGGTCAGGTACAAAGCAGTGGATCTGACCACCATCAGGTCAATCAAAATTTGTCACTGAGATAACCTAGTAACCATTTTAATGCCTCAACTGGTGAATCTAAGCAGAAATTTGATCTGATGATGAAATAATTATTGAGATTTTTTAAAGGCAAAATCACTGACTCTTATTTTGATCACTCACTTATGTCCCACAGACCCAGTTTATAATATAAAATACCCCCAACAATATGTGTAAAAGCAACTAACATTAATGTCCTATTGATGACTTTGCCTGTCAAGCTTCTGTCTCACCTTAAAACCAGAAAGGGATGGTTTTTAAAGAAATCATGCTTGTTTAAGTAAACCAGACTCTTCTGCTTGCGCTAACAGATAGCTGCCTGTCTGGAGCTAGTTATAAAGGCTCTCCTGTCTGCTCTGGCTGTCTCTCGGACGACAGACATGGGAATTTAAAGGTTTGTTTCTATAGGGCCCCCGGCTGGCTGGCACAGCAGTGCGTCAGGGCTGGGGTATCAGCAGACCATGCTCTCAGTGTCTGCCCATCCTTCCCGTGTTGGTGTCAGACGGCTAACACAACCAACCTTGTCTTCGCTGCTCACAATGCACTTTCAATTTTGACAGCCTCTCTCACAAGTACAAAGGCTCTATTCCTCTATATCTGTCCCTCACTCCACTCCGCCTGTCTCTCCCACCCAAATCCCCCGCCTAGTCACAACGAAGAATTTCAAGACTTTCAAAGCCAACAGGCAGTGAAATTCGTGTCAGGCACATGCAGTAATGCCCTGGGCTCATGATGGAGAGAAACAGATAATAACTCTCCTGATCTCTCATTCTTGCCACCTGTCACATGGCCTACTACTTGGAGTATAGGAGGCTTATGGAGGTTCTGAAACCAGCACCAGCAGGGCGTGGTGGAGATGTGCCAAGAACAATCACCTCAGCCTCACCACCTGTGTTTTTTAGACACCTTGCTTTCCAGAGTTCAAATGCAAGTTTTGGAAACATAGACCCTTACCACATTCTCCCAAATTTTTTACGGATGTTTTTGATGACTTTTTCTCATCTGTAAAAGTTGCATGGGATTTAAAAGATTTCCATGCCGTCCAAGGTTGTTTTGGGAATATACATGATAAAGGTAAAGTGCTTAGAGCTAGTCTGAAATGAGAAGATATGCAATATGAACTACACGATGGTTGCTAGTTGCTGGGTACTGAACATGTAGGTACCCCCTGAAACTCAGAGGCAGAAAACCTAATGCCCAGTGTGATGGTATTTTGAGGTGGGAATGCAGGGAGGTGATTAGGTCATGAAGGGGGTAGCCCACATGAATGGAATTAGTGTCCTTATAAAAGAGGCCTCAGAGAGCTCCCTCATGCCTTCCAACTGCCATGTGAGGTCACAGCTAAAAGATGGTTGTCTACGAATCAAGAAGTGATAGGACTATAAAGCAGGAAGTAGGTCCTCACCAGACACTAAACTGGCCAGTGCTTAATCTTGGACTTCCCAGCCTCCAGAACTATAAGAAGTAAGTTTCTGTTACTTGTAAGCCACCAGTCTATTGTATATTGTTATAATAGCCTGAACAGACTGAGACACTACTGTTACATATGTTCCTCTTTGGGGACCTATGAGTTGACAAGTTGGCTCAGTTACATCATTGCCCAAATGAGTGGAGTCTGCTGGTGGTAAGAGAACCACCATCCATTTTTAGTAACTCTGACTTAGATTGGGTCTTCTCTACCCAAAAGCCTTCCTCATGTTGCCTTAGAATGATCAATGACTCTTAATCGTTTCAGAGACAATGGCCTTTTGTTACAATGAATTTTTCATAATGTCCCTTACTGTCCTCAAGTGAAATAATGGATAATGTAACCTGCCTACACATATTATTTAAAAAATATCAACACAACTCTGCTACATGAAGAAGCAATAAAATGAAAGCAATCTATAAAGAAATAACACATACCAGCACACACAGAAGTCTTTGTACAATGCAACTACACAGAAAACATGGTGAACTGATCACTTAATCACTGTCAATGCAACCAGTCCAAACACAAACTGACATTAGCCTGCTCCCCATGATATCAGTGTGGTGGTCTGCCTCCTTCTCTTCTGTTGTTTGGGGACAGCCTCCCTGGGCTTGACCAGAGGTAACAGGAAAGAGGAGAATCTAGACGGAAGGAAATATGGCTGCACATGTTTGGGCAGAAGAGAATGGTGTTTGGCACATCCTGACCGGTCTTAGCAACTTAGTAGCCTATTGCTCCAGACCAACTCAACTGTGATTTGAGAGGCTATAATAATTACCAGACAGGCCTGGAATGGAGCTTAATATCTCCTCATCTCCAGTATGTTCTTGAGATACTATGGCCTTGAATAGCAAGAGCTATCTAGTATAACTTTAATATTTTTCCATTTGGATCCTAGGGTCTTCCACTAAGGATAGACCAGGAAGCTAGGCACTTGATCTTGAATTTTCATTTTTACTTTTCTCAGGGGATCATCAAAATGCCTACGTTGTATCTTGCTTGTCCTGGTCTTACTCCTCAAGCTGTAGAGGAGACAGCTGGGGCAAGTGAGTCGTCTGTGGCAGGCTGGAATCACATGTGTGAGATTCTCTAAGAGCTCATAGGTGATCAGAATCCTGAGGCACTGGCTCCTAACTGTTGTTTCATCCTTCCTTTGGCACAGCCCTGTGTTTTCCACTCCAGAACTTGGAAGGGCATTCTGGGTACAGCTTGCCATAGACTTGCAGGGGGAAGATGACTCTTCACCTTTACTCTTGTTTGATTGATCTAATCCCATCACTGAGAAAAATGAAGCTTCTACAAAACAACAAGATAAATATTTTTGTTAGAAGCACTCTGAAGGTGTATGGATCTTGGGCTTTGGGTGTCCTCTACCCACACCTCACAGCCCTAATCAATGAGAAAAACCCAAGCTTCAGATGCAATTGACAACCCCTGGTCAAGGTTAGCTAGAGCACGAACCTGGATGAGAGAAGGACTTGAAATGATGTAAATGTATATCGCCACAGCAGTACTGCTCCAGAGATAGGCCCTAACTTCTTTGCTCGGGGTGTCCTTTGAAGGGAGGAGGGCTCACTGCATCGTAGGTTCTCTGACATTTCCACATAACTATAGCTCCTGGGGTAATTTCATAGCAGGGAGATGAGCCTGTAAGGCAGGTGCACACAGGAGCTCTTTACTGATCTTCCATAGTCGTAAAATGGAGTCCAAAACATTCAGTGTCGTAGAGCTTTGCTTCTCTTCTGAATCTGTGCACTGATCAGAGTAGAATGAATCTTTTCCAAAATATGGTAAGATGAAAAACCCATTAGTCACATCAAGAAAACAGGGCACTGAAGTGTGAAAACTTGAGTAATGATGCTGTATTCAGTATATTATTAATTATGATACACAAATATGAAAGTTTCTACTTGCTTCATGATTTATCCCACATTATTAGGGCTGTCTCCATAATTAATATTGCTTCTCTCACTTTTAACAAACCTTTGGCTTAAGATGGAGAGTGAATGACCCAAGAATTTATTCCATGGGATTGCTTTACAAATAGCCAGGCTTTGCTGTAAGTTGCTTTCCACATGGTTACCAGTGGGCTTGCTGGTTGGAACTGGAAGTTACAGGCACAGTGAGGACAGCACAGTGCATATTCTTCCCCGTAGTGGAAGGCTGTCCCAGGACAGCTGAGGCAGGAGTGACACTGGCATCCCCAGTCTGTGACTTGAGGATGTGAGCCTCTTTGGCTCAGTTTCCTTGTGGGTCTAGTTCCAGGCAGAGATTAGACAAAGGTTTCTAGATGTTGGGATTACGGTACAGTACAATGTGCACATCAAGTTAAATACTAGGGGACCAAGCTTGGATTGCCAATATGCGAAGCTGGGGCATTAAAAAAAACTGAAGTAACAAGAACAAGTCAATTATTATCTGCCATCACCATGATTTTATTTAAGAAAAGACATTTCAACACATAGCAAAACTGAAAGATATATCATCTTAAATTTTAAAGTGGAAGGCAGTCAGCTGGATGGCCAAGTCCGTCTATTGTCTATGTGCATTTTCCAAGAACTTTATTTTAGGCCTGTGTGGGTCAGGGACTGGGGCTGGAACCAGGGATGGGAGGGTCTTCAGCTGCAATTCAGCTCTGATGCCTGTGGCTTCATCTCCAGTTTTCAGTACATCCTCACTGCTTCCCAAACAGACCAAAGACACGCAGGAGTGAGCTGATGGGCAAATCATTGGAGACAGACCCATGTGATTTAACCTCTCACCAGCTCTCTTGGCATTGAAAACCACCTCAGCAAGGCAGAAGGGAAAGCCCATATAAACGCTCTGCCTTCACCCTGAGAGGCGTGGAAAAGGGTCGAAGCCAGATCAAGGTAGAGTGGAGTGATGCTTATTTCACTTCTCGATCCAAACACGACCTTGCAGGCTTGTTCTGGAACCAGCGGCACGCTCTGGGAGCTCCAGGCCTCACTATGATGAAGATTCTTCTCTAAGCAAGCGCCTGGGAAGGAGCAACCTGATTTCTGTCCACAAGACAGGATGCCCTCTTTTTTGAAACTTGTTTTGTTGATGGTTTAGAATAGGTAGTATATGCAGATGATACAAAATTAAAGATTAATAAGAGAGTACAGATAAAAAGTTAGTCTCTTTTACATCTCTGACTTACAGCCATCCAGTTCCCCTTAGTTAGGTTTTGTTTTTTTTTTTTTTTTTTTTTTTTTTTATTTTATTTATTTGACAGAGAGAAATCACAAGTAGATGGAGAGGCAGGCAGAGAGAGAGAGAGAGAGAGAGGGAAGCGGGCTCTCTGCTCAGCAGGGAGCCCGATGCGGGACTCGATCCCAGGACCCTGAGATCATGACCCGAGCCGAAGGCAGCGGCCTAACCCACTGAGCCACCCAGGCGCCCCCCAGTTCCCCTTAGAAACAACCACCTTTATTATTTCCGGTGATGTTCTAATCAGATTCAGGCATAAAATATGACCATTTGTATATGCAATACGTATATGTAATACATATGTTATAATTATTTACAACTGTAAATAATATTTCATCGTCTGGAAATTTTCATTTAACCTATCCCCTATTAATGGGTATTTGCATGGTTGCTAAGGCAACATGAAAATGCATTTTGCCCAGGTGCCAAAATATTTTTTATTAAAGATTTTGTTTATTTATTTGACAGACAGAGATCACAGAGAGGCAGGCAGAGAGAGAGGGGGAAGCAGGCTCCCCGCTGAGCAGAGAGCCCGATGTGGGGCTCGATCCTAGGACCCTGGGATCATGACCTGAGCTGAAGGCACACTTTAACCCACCTAGCCACCCAGGTGTCCCAGGTGCCAAAATATTTTTAAGGTAGAATTCTAGAAGTGGAATTGCTGGCTCAAAGGTCATATGCATTTAAAAAAATTATATTGTAAATTTTACTCTCTGTAGAGCTTTTGTCAGTTTATACTCCCACAAAACAGAGAGCACCTGATTCCTGACACCCTCAGCCACAGGGTATGATAGCTAGCTTTTGAATCTTGGGCGAGGTGATGTGAAAAATGGCATCGCATTTTACTTCACTTTAAAATCTCCTTTAATAACTGAAAATATTCTTCACAAAAATTCCCCAATATTAATTCCCTTATCTAAACCAAGGCATCACTGATCCAAATGGGTCCAGCTGTGTCTCATAATCATTCCAATAATGGGCATACACTAATGATTAGCAACAAGATGTTAGACCCATCTACCCAAGAAGTCCACATTTAAAGGCAATTTAAGAGAATCTTTATTAATGGTTCCCTTATGCATCTCTGTATTACATACCCCCAAACACACCTGTTAGGATGAATGAAAATTAAAACCACACTGAGCAAGAACAAAGGATAATTCATCCAAATAGTCTCCTTTGTAGAATTTCCCTTCGGCCTTGAGAAGAGATATCAAAGCAACGAAAAGATTTACTCTTGAGAGACTTTGGACCATGACATGTGATCAGATGTGGACTGGAAGAAATTGATAACATTTGTCAGCTACTCAGTTGCGAATCTCCCGCACTCCGAAGCTAATCTCATGGAGGATCAGCAGTGTAGGCAGTGAAGATCCCAGCATTTCCACTGTGTGCCAAGGTACATGGGCATGAACACCTTTCAGTGTTGCTGCAGGGTCCCCGTGGCATTGCTGAGCAGACCATACCATGACTTTTATTGGCAAGGATGATCCTATTGCCTCACTAATTCTCCAGGTCATGAGCTGTGCTTGGAAAAATGATCATAAACATTGACCTTCGGGATACCAATTCTTGGGCATTTTTTAAAGGGACAGTGTAGATGCCATGAATTTCTTGGATGTGTAAGAAATCTTTACAGAACAGCAGCCAACAGGCTAAATAATTTATTTAATTCATTTAACTTAATTTTAACATATTAAATATTTATCGAGCTTGTTTTCTATCAAATTTGCATTGAGGTTGTAGTGATTTTGTCACACACTGCCAACCCTAAGCTATGAATCCTGTGTCTGGAAATGGTTAGATTCATGAATTGTTAGGTTATTTTATAGACCATGACCTGTACTTAGACTATTTACCTCTACTGTTGTTTAGTAATATCTTTTTTGCTCACAATGGGGTAGATATTGTATAGACTACTGGTGGAGCAGGTATTTCACATCTAGGGATTTGCATTTCTAATTTCTAAGTAAGATATTAAAGCTAGATTGCTTGCTCCCTTGCTCATCTTTCATCTATTATCTACCTAACCACCTATCACCTATCTAATCTTTGGTCTATACCGGGCACTGTTTTAAGTGCCTTATATATACAAACTTATTTAATTCTCACAATAGCCCAATTAAGCGGTTATCCCATTCTATCACATTTCACAGACGGGGAAACTCAGGAACAGAAAGGTTAAGTCACGTGATCACAGTCACACAGCCAGTTCAATGGTGCAGTCTGAACACAAGCTCAAGTCTCCTGGCTCTGGAATCTGATACAATGATACACTGGCCTTGTGTGTGAAAGACATTCTAGTTTTGTGAGCAATCACTTGTCCCCTGTCTCTGAGGGAAAATCATTCTTCTGTTGAACGAAACACACAGAGCCCTCGTGAGGAAGCAGAGCTGGTTAAAAAGTGTAGGGGGGTAGGGAGGAGGGTGACTGGAAAATATCTGGTATCCATTTATAAGATACTCTTAATAGCATCTCCATTGTGTCATGGAGAGAGTCAATAATGGTACCAAAGGAATTTAGTTGAAGTGAATGTTGGAGCAAAGAACATACAGTGATGTAATTCTTGAAGTTGGTGGTGGGGGGGGAATATAGTGTTCATCTGGGACTGGAGATGAGGGAACAGGCCCTTAGGGCCTTGGCCTCAGTTGGCCTGTCTGCCTAAGGCCAGTGTGAAACTAGTGGCCTGAGTCCAGATGTTCTATCTATTATCTATCTCCTGTGCTCTTGCTTCCACCCCTGGTTAAGAGGACTGTGGACTGCTCAGACAAAACAGATTAATTCAGGCGTCTCCTTTTTGCTCTCTGCAAATCCGTTCTTCACAGGCACTGAGGTGAGGAGGAGATGGGGTACAGCGGTTCTGCCTTCCTCGTGCAGGTGTTTCCTTTAACGAGGTGTTGATGGGAGGTGGTGGAGACAGAAAGGCATGGAGTGTGAGAAGAGGGAATGGCAAGATGTCTCACCAACAAGCCTATATAATTACACTTCTCTGGGCTTATAAGAAGCAGGCACCAGGCCTTCAGAGTGGAATAACTGTTTTTGCTTCCTCTTAATTAAAGGAATTATATGACTCCCTTGCGAGAAAGCAAAATGACTTATTTTATCATAATTAAGCTTTTAAAACAGCAACTTGCAGCACTTTGAAAAAGTCATGGAGTATATGGAGTTACACTTGATTCCTTTTTTTATTTTGTTTTGTTTTGATGCTGAAATTGGGCAATTAGAACACTTCTTCTTTCTCCAAATGGAACAGAGCTCTTTCTGTCCTTCCAGTTTTTCAGAGCTGCTTCTTAAGGAAGCCTAACAGCTTCCTTCTGATGTTTTTCAAAAAGCCTTTCTTACGACATTCTTCAAAAAGCCTTGCTTGGCTGTAGCATTCCCCAAATTTAAACAATTCATCTACAGATTAATTTTCCATCCTAAAATTCAAACTAACTGGAAGTTCTTTTGTCTGTTTACCCATTAGTTTTCTGCACCTAAAGGGAAACACATCACCATCCTCCTACCTGTGCCATTTTGTTAAACAAGACTTAAAATTAGGAACATTTGTAAATAAGTCCCCAATCTAGATATATACCCAAAAGAAACGTGTCTATATGAGCACTTAAAGATATGTCAGGGATTTTCAGAGCAGTATTATTCATAAGTGCTCCAAAATGAAAATAATTCAAATGCCCATCAGAAGCTGAAGAGAAAAATATATAGTATATTCATATTGAGTAATCATGTAATGGGATAAAATAGATCAATAAAGCTAAATGAACCTCTGCTGATTCAAGAACATGGGTAAATCTTATGTATATAGTTTTGAGTGGTGGAAGCTAGACACAAAAGAATACATATATTGTGTTTACACTTACATGAAGTTCAAAACCACTGAAAATCTTGAAGATTTTCAAGATAGGACAAGGCTTAGAAAACTTTTTTAAAAAGGACACTTTGACTTGCAACATGTTACCATGTCATCTGTCTGCATATTGAAAAGAATGCTTTTTTAATCAAAAAACTTGAACGTATAATACTGAAGTTGCTAAGGACTGAATGCAAATCTCTTTCTGACGGATTTTCTTTTTATGGGAAATTTCCACCATATATTCTATGTTATTTTGTGAAGAAATTCTCAGATTTGGTGTGCTATGTGGATACAAAGGTAATACTCAAAGGAATTGTCTGAGAATATATGTTTATGTTTTAGCAGAGGATTAAATCACGAGCTTCAGCCACAAAACCATTTTTTTTTCCTTCTCTTTTCCACCTCACATCTTGCCAACTGGCCTCCTAAATCCTCCCACTGCCTTTTTCATCCCCCTTCTCCTCTGATGTGCAATTAAGCTGTTCTCCCCAGTCCTATCTTCTGCCTTCCCCCTGCATCCCCTTGCCATCTGGAACTTTATCCTCTCTGATGATCATTTCTCTTCCTCCTTCGGCTGCATTATTCCTAATCCCCATTACCTGTCCTAACCCCTGTCCAGCACCCTGGCCTCAAATGCCCCGCTGTCTCAGCCACACACAGCTACGTCTTTTGCCAAGATTACACAATACAACATAAAATCAAATGAATTCTCACTAAACAAGCTGTGGCTTTCTACTTGGTGATCTGGGTTGGTGGCACCACCACTCACTCAGGTGCCTGACCCTCACCATGGGTTACATTTAACTCCCCTTTTCCCATTTTCCAACTAGTCACCCAAGGATACCAACTCTGCCTTTTACTTTCTGTTTAATCTCTGTCCCCAGGGTTGGTACCATCTTGGAGATTCATCGTTTTATTGGCTGCTTTGGATTCCTCACTGATCTCTCTGTTGCAAGGCTCTCCTCATGCTAATTCTTCCTACGTTTGGCTACTTAACTGGGTTGAATAGTGTCCCCCCCTCAAATTCATGTCCACCAGGAACCTGTGGATGTGAAATCATTTGGAAATAGAGTCATTGTGGATATTAGTCAAGATGAGATCAACTGGTATTAGAGCAAGCCCTAAATTCAATACCACTGGTGTCCTTATTAGAAGAGGCAAATGGCTAACAGACACATGAAAAAATGTTCATCATCATTAGCCGTCAGGGAAATTCAAATCAAAACCACGTTGAGATACTATCTTATACCAGTTAGAAGGGCCGAAATTAACAAGACAGTAAACAACAAGTGTTGGAGAGGATGTGGAGAAAGGGGAACCCTCTTACACTGTTGGTGGGAATGCAAGTTGGTGCAGTCACTTTGGAAAACAGTGTGGAAATCCCTCAAAAAATTAAAAATAGAGCTATCCTATCACCCTGCAATTGTAGTACTAGGTACAGGTACTTATGCCAAAGATACAGATGTAGTGAAAGGAAGGGGAACATACTCCCCAATATTCATAGCAGCAATGTCCACAATAGCCAAGCTGTGGAAGGAGCGAAGATGCCCTTCGACAGATGAATGGATAAAGAAGATATGATTCAGGAGTGCCTGGGTGGCTCAGTGGGTTGAGTCTCTGCCTCCACCTCAGGTCATGATCCCAGGGTCTTGGGATTGAACCCCACATCGGGCTCTCTGCTCAATGGGGAGCCTGCTGCCCCCGCCCCCTGCCTGCCACTCTGCCTACTTGTGATCACTCTCTCTCTGATAAAAAAATAAAATCTTAAAAAAAAAAAGAAGAAAAAAAAAAGATATGGTTCATATATACTATGGAATAGCCACCAGAAAGGATGAATACCCACCATTTGCATCGACATGGAGGGGATTATGTTAAGTGAAGTAAGTCAAGCAGGGAAAGACAATTATTCTATGGTTTCACTCATATGTGGAATATAAGCAATAGCACAGAGGACCATAGGGGGAGAGAGGGAAGCTGAAGGGGAGAAATCAGAGGGGGAGATTGTAGACCCCAGGAAACAAACTGAGGGCTTCAGAGGGGAGGAGCGTGGGGGGAGGGAGTAATAGGGTGATGGGCATTAAGGAGGGCACATGTTGTGATGAGCACTGGGTGTTATACATAACTAATGAATCACTGAACACTTCATCAAAAACTAATCATGTACTATACAGTAGCTAACTGAACATTTCTTTGGAGAATAGTGTGGAGATTCCTCAAGAAATTAAAAATAGAACTTCCCTATGATCCTGCCATTGCACTACTGGGTATTTACCCCAAAGATACAGAAGTCGTGAAAAGAAGGACCATCTGTACCCCAATGTTTATAGCAGCAATGGCCACGGTCGCCAAACTATGGAAAGAACCAAGATGCCCTTCAACGGACGAATGGATAAGGAAGATGTGGTCCATAGACACTATGGAGTATTATTCCTCCATCAGAAAGGATGAATACCCAACTTTTGTAGCAACATGGATGGGACTGGAAGAGATTATTGCTGAGTGAAATAAGTCAAGCAGAGAGAGTCAATTATCATATGGTTTCACTTATTTGTGGAGCATAACAAATATCATGGAGGACAAGCGGTGTTAGAGAGGAGAAGGGAGTTGGGGTAAATTGGAAGGGGAGGTGAATCATGAGAGACTATGGACTCTGAAAAACAATCTGAGGGGTTTGAAGTGGCAGGGGTGTGGGAGGTTGGGGTACCAGGTGGTGGGCACGGATTGCATGGAGCACTGGGTGTGGTGAAGAAATAATGAATACTGTTTTTCTGAAAATAAATAAATTGAAAAAATTAAAAAAAATAAAAAATTAAATTAAATTTAAAAAAAAAAAGAAGAAAGAAGAAAGAAAGAAAGTATGGAGCATTATCCATCAGACCAGATAGCTGCGTTTTCATCTGTCATTTGATATAGTCAAAGTAAAATTGTTATTTAAAAAAAAAAAAAGAAGAAAAAGAGGCAAATTGGACAGAGAGACATTGTCACACAGAGAGAGAACACCATGCAAAGGCAGAGACAGAGATGGGAGTGGAGTATCTACAAGCCAGGGAATGCCAAAGATTGCCTGCAAGCAGGAGAAGCTGTAAGACAGCCACACATCAGGTTCTCCCCGAGAGCCTTCAGAGGGAGCGCAGCCCTGTCGATGCCTTGGTTCCACACCTCCAGCCTCCACAATTGTGAGAGAATAAATTTGTGTTGCTTTAAGCCACCCACTTACATACTTTGTTCTGGCAGTCCTTGTAAAGTAATAAAGTAAGCCACCACCATTGTCTTCACAAAACACTGCTTTTTCCCCGTAATACTTCTCTCTTCCAGAACTTTCAATGCCTCCTTTTTGTCTAATAGCTTAATTTCAGTGATGCCTTTACTGGTTAGGCGGCGTGCTCTGCTTCTGCTGTTATAACCTTATGGGAGTTCTGCTACAGCCTTACAAAGCCTCACGCTTCGTCCCTTCCTAGCATCTACCTGCCTTTTCCACTCCATGTGCGCAAAGTCTGAGAGGACTTCTCCCCTTGACATCTTCCTGCTGAAACTGTGCTACTTTTTCAAGGTGTTCAAAGGCCAGTGCCTTCGTAAAGCATTCTTCAGTTCAGCGGGGCATGTGTATTCCCTCTTTTAACACCCACAGTCAGTGCCACTGTTATATACTAAACACATTTTACCATGTCTTAGGGTGATTTCTACATTTTAAACAAATTTACCAAGAAATGTTTATGGCAGAAATATAAAGAAATGCTATTTTAGTAAGTTGGATCACTGAAACATACTTTCAAGTTTACTAATCAAATACTGTAGCCCTTTAGATCTGGGTCACCAGCACTGATGTATCCTGGCAGACGCACAAATTATGACTCACTTTCCTCAACGCATGTGCTGAAATAATTATAATATTTGCATAAGACACAATTGAACTTTACAATCTCTAATGCTCTACAGTGACTGCAGTGATTGGAGCTGTGACACTTTCTTCTGCATGAAACCCTGGGATGGAAGCTTATTAATGGAATGACAGGAGCCACTATCTTCTCCGTTTTGCTAAAGCAATGTTTTCAACATATTATTTTTTCACGATTTGATGGATTGGTTGATTGATTGATTTAGAGCATGTGAGCAGTAGGAGGGCAGAGGAAAAGGGAGAGAAAGAATCTCAAGCAGATTCTCCACTGGGCGTGGAACCTCACTAGGGGCTTGATCTCAAGACCTGGAGATTGTGACCTGAGCCAAGGTCAAGATCAGATGCTCAACCAACTGCGCCACCCAGGTGCCCTTTTAACACATTGTTAAAAGGACTCAGGGCAACATGCAAAGATATTCTGCAACTTTTTTTTTTTTTTTTTTAAAGGCTTTTCCCAGATCAGCCTAAGGGGCTTAAATTTGACCATATTTTAAGAAAATGAAAGGCAGAATTATTCTAATACTTGTTAATGCCAATGAGGAGATAACTTTCAGCTTTATTAGTGTCTCTGGTGATTGTACCCCTGGCTCTAGCCTTTCTGATTCCTGACTCAAGAGAGGAAATCATTTTTCTTTGCTCAGGGCAATGATCAAGGCCCTGACCTTGGTGCTCACAGTTAGAATGCTTTGATGAGCAAGGTTTCAGTATCCTGGCTGGCTTTGGCCCAGAGCAGCCTAAACACGGGGGAAGGGAATAATTTTGTGGCTGCCCTAATGAAGAAAATCCAAACTGATCCACATGTGGAGATATCACATCCCACAGAGTGGTAACTGTCACTCTTGTGAAGCATGTTCATCAGGGCTGTTGCTGGAGGTTATCTGGAGAAGGGAAAGAGTGAGGTCTTTATAAACTGTAGACCTCATGCTATCCATATTCCTTCTGATTTGTCAAGAGATGCACTGGGCCTCTATCTCCAAGATCACTCTCACACTGTTGTGGAATAACCCTCTGTGAAGCATAATGATGTCTTGATTGGAAGAGAATTTTTATGACTTGTGTCAAAATTTTAATTCCATTAAATAGATCCATTGAGTAAGGAAGAGATTCCTCATGGTGGAAATATGTCATTGCAAATTGCTTTGTTTCCACTTCTTTATCCTTTGCAATTTTGTTTTTATTGTTGTCCTTGCCTGGAGGAAACGATGTGAAGAACGGCTCCCTGGTTCCTTGGGAGTGAAGGTTGCCACAGATTCTGATGGAAATTGGTTGTAGTAAACCAGTATCTTACAGCAAAGCTCCCATACAATACCACTGTCTTGGAGGTCCAGATAAAGAAGTTCTTCATATGCCTGCCTACAAGCTTGTAGTCTATGGACATTCTCTGCTCTCTTCTTGTCCCCTGATGGGAATGTAGTATTTACCCTCAAGAAGCTCTGTATGAATTGGCCTTTGTGGAGATTTCTGGAGTGGCAGCTAAATGGGTCTGCAGGAAGCAAAAGGTCCAGGCCTTGAGCACTGCAGACCACACTGAAAGATGGCCCAAAGTTAGACATCCCATCCATCTAGGACAAAGTGGAAGGTTGTCTTCTGGAGCCCAAAGCTGAGGTGATTAATCTGGTGTTGGCTTTGCAAACTGCTGGGAGAGAAAGAGGGTCTTAAGCCTGGAGACCACCGTAACCACTGCCTGACTCCAAGATTGACCATTTGATGGCTTTTGGAGCATCTTCTTTTAAAAACTGCCAATTCAATATTGATCATTCAATTCAGTTTTTACCTTGGGAACCCTTGGTTTCAACAGGACTGAGAAGCCTCAAAGACGTAAATAAAATGTGTATAAGTACATGTATAAGAAACAAAGAGAAGCCATTGTGTTCATTTCAGTTTTTCAAACTGGGGCATAGTTAGTTTTGGTTCTTTCAGAGGCCAGACAGTCAAGGGGGTTGATGGGAGCTCTGTACCGTCATTAACTTCTGCTGTCTTTAATCAGCTGATTATCAGTAAATGGGGAAGCTAATTTCAATATTCCTGTCTCCTCTTCTGGCTATGCTCTAAAAACCTAAAGAACCCCATTGTACTACTGCTGAATAACACAGAAAGCAAAACTGACTATAACATGAAATATGAAACTTAAGGAATGAAAAGTACTTTCCATCTTAGAAATTTCCCCTTTGAGGAATTTCCATGTCCAAGAAGTATGGTGGAATGTGACTCTGGGGTTTTAATACCAGTGAGTGGCAAGGTAGTGGCATGAAATAGAGGCTTTGCAGTGGGTAGAGCTAGAATCATGGCATTGCTGCTTCCCCACCATGGGGCCTGTGGTGGGCCCTCTAAGTCAACTCTCAGCCTCCTTCTCCACCAGTGGTGGCAACAGTACCTACCTCACAGAGCTGTTCTGACCACTTAATGGAGAATGTATAAGGTATTTAGCACACAGCCCACCGCATTGTTGTTTCATAAACAATAGACCCCATTTCTGTGTTCTTTCTCAGTAAGATCTCAAGATAATGCAGGAGGGAAGTAGAGAGAGCTCACGGAAGAGGAGGAAGTAAGAGGAAATCGAGGAAGTGGGTGTGTGTGAAGGTGGAGGGGGCCACATAGCAGTAGCCAACGACCTCGGATCAGGATGAAGAATGAACCAGCCTACCAAGACATTACTAAGATGGCTGCTACTGTCCTGAAAGTCCCAGCCAGCTGTGGACCTGGAAGGCTCGCTGCACATATTCAAGCCAGAGCCAGAACTGCTGGGATTTGGATGGTGAAGCATGAATTTCGGAGAGTGTTGCAAGACTGCCTTATTCATAGCATCCACCTCTTGACAGCACAGTCCCCCTATTTTGTATGACTGATTTTTTAAAATTCCCCACTTATTACATTATGGCAGAGTTTTACAGTCATAAAATAGTAGTATTTTCGTTAACAGAATGAGACTTTCCCTGGTTGTTACAAAAACAAAACTATTTCTTTCCTTCTGGCCCTGTGTCACCAGCTGGACCCCAAGACCTGACCTTTACTCCCCACTTGCTTGGACCCACTGACCTTTGTCCCACATTTTTCCTTAAGGTTTTCTTTCCAACTTATCTCTTTAACTCAGGCAAAGGACAGTATGGGCACAACATCCCATGATGGGGTTTGAAACTACCCGCCTCCCAAGCAATAATGACTGCTGCACTCTGGAGGCCCAGACCACCCAGACCAACTTGAGTTAAAGCCCCAACTCATGCCTGCATAGATGGACCATGAAGTGACCTCTGGAATGACTGACAGTTACCTTTACCTCATTAAAACACTAAAATCTCCGCCCAAGGAGAAGCACAAGCCTTGTTCACATAACATACTATGTACACATAGGTACATTTCCTTAAGGCGCATGGGTGACTTTAGGCCCACCTCTATATATCATGCAAATCGTCCCTATCTAAATATTCATCTTAACCCTAAAGAGAAGGAATCCATTCATTCTTAATAGAGGAATCATGGCTTTGGAAGTCATTCCCCATGATCTCCTTATTTGCTACAAATAAGCTTCCTTTGTGACAACTCTCCTGTAGTTTCTGTCTGACTCACTAAGGAGCCAACTCACATTAGTTCCCTGATACCTGGAGATTTCCATTCACTGACTGTACCTCCAGTTCCTAAAGTTCGCTTGGAGGTGTGACAGGAGCTGACCTGAACAACAAAATATCTTCCTGGCAGAAAGTGGATTTCAAAAAGCAGGATGGTCACACTACCAGGGTTTGTGTCAAAGAACAATCTGGGACTCACAGAATCATGTGAAAAGGTGGGAAGCAATTCATCTGGGAAAAAAAGGGTTGGTTTTGCCCAGTGCTGCCTTCCTGATTCACTGACGTGCTGTTTTAAAAAAATTGTACCTGAGACCTTTCTCATATTTTTTTTAAGTAAAGAAGTTTCAAGCTAGTAAACATAGCAATTAAGCTCATTAGAATTACAAATATGCAATGGGGGAATTAGGGGTAAGGAGATAATTGTCCCTATAAATAAGCAATTTATGGTGAAGTGGAGAGTTTCACACTAGATAGAGTCTTCAAAATAAGAACAGGAAGCTGAAGAAACACACTGGCAAGCATTCTAGAACTTTAAGAACCACAGGTGGACGCTGGCCTCTTAAAACTAGGATCCTCCAGTGTGGTTGTTGGTGCATAAGGAAAGAGGTCAGCCAAAGCTGTGTCTTTCCGCTCCTCATAACTGATAGTTGTCTAAATCTTTTTTCCTCTCAAATTTCCTTGGGGGTTGTTGGATTTATCTTTTGTTGTTGTTGTTGTTGTTGTTGTTTTTTAACTTGGGTCTCGTTGGGTAATGATTTTGTTAAACACAAGGAAATATTTTGCTGTTGTGTGTCAGGTATGTTTTCATAGTCGTCCTTCCCCATGCTTAGCACTATCTCTGTGTAGCCCAGACTCTCCTGCTAACAAAGGTTTACTGAGCACCTACTATGTGCAGAGAAAAGAGTCATGGTTTTGGGCATTGGCTTTGTCTTCACTGCTTACAAATTGTCTTGTGTCGGGACGCCTGGGTGGCTCAGTTGGTTGGACGACTGCCTTCGGCTCAGGTCAGATCCCGGAGTCCTGGGATCGAGTCCCGCATCGGGCTCCCAGCTCCATGGGGAGTCTGCTTCTCCCTTTGATTTCTCCTCGCTCATACTCTCTCTCACTACCTCTCTCTCAATAAATAAATAAAAATCTTTTTAAAAAAAAATTGTCTTGTGTCAGGTACTTCTTTAATTTCTGTCTCAGTTTTCTCATCTGTAAAATGGGACTAAGGGTATCCATTCCACAGAGTTGTGAAGATTAAATGAGTTAATACATGTAAATCACTAAGACCATATAGCAAAGGCACATTCAGCAGAAACTTCTCTCAGGTACTGAACTGTTCCCTGGTGTCAGACACTGCTGTCTTGAGAGCTTTGCAGTGAATTAACTTATTTAATTCCCATGAGGACACTGAGAGGTAGGTACTATTATTATCCTCTTTTATAGATGATGAAATTAAGGCATAGGGAAGTTAAGTGATGCTCTATTAGAAAGACTAGCAGAAATCATCAAAGAGTAACCAGTAACACAAGAAAATACAGATTAGTACTGTGGTATAATTAAAAAATAAATATTAGGTCTTAGTCCTTGCTTCCTGGCACAGAGCTTCTGAAACCTTTGGAACTGGGGCACCTAGGCAGCTCAGTCGGTTACACACCTGCCTTTGGCTTAGGTCATGATCCCAGGGCTCTGAGATAGAGTCCTATGTCAGGCTCCCTGCTCAGTGGAGAGCCTGCTTCTCGTTCTCCCTCTGCCTTCCCCTGCTTGTGCTCTCTTTCTTGCTCGCTCCTGCTCTCTCTCTCAAATAAATAAAAAAATCTTAAAAAAAATAAAACCTTTGAAATGTATTCTTTGTATGCTAATGAGATGATTCACTGGGGAGCAGAGGATATATAGTTAAAGGATGGGGCTGGTCCCTAGAAAGATCAAGCCACCATTAAAGGGATGGAACTTTAAGCCCTGTCCCCTGAACTTCAGAGATGTCAGAGGGCTGGAGATGGAGTTCAGTCACTAAAGCCAATGATTTAATCAACCGTGCCTACATAATGAAAGGTGCTAGGAGGGTGGCTCACCTAAGAGAGGAAGTAGAAGCTGTCTGCTCCTCTCTCCCCAAACCTCACCCTATGTGTCTCTTCCATTTCCCTGTTTTTGAGTTATAGCCTTCATAATAATCCAGTAAACAGAGCAAAGTGTTTTTCTGGGTTCTGTGAGTTGTTCTAGTCAATTACCAAACTTGAGGAGAGTGTCATATGACACTCGGTTGATTTTCAGCCAGTTGGATGAAGAATGGGAGGCCTGGGAGCTGTGATTGGCATCTGAAGTGAGGGCCAGCTGTAGGACTGAGGACTTTAACTTGTGGGATCTGACACTAACTCCAGGTGGAGAGTAGTAGAATTGAACTGAATTGCCAGACACCTACCTGATGTTTTAGAATTGAGAATTGATAAGTATTGGTCTGATCCAAATCTCTTGCCTCTAGGTGTCCTCTCTCTCACTCTTTTTAAAAAAGATTTTATTTATTCATTTGAGAGAGAGAGAGAGACAGAGAGAGCATAGCAGGGGGAGAGGCAGAGGGAGAGGGAGAAGCAGACTCCCCACTGAGCTGGGAGTCTGATGTGGGGCTCAATTGCAGGACCTGGATATCATGACCAGGGCTGAAGGCAGATGCCTAACCACCTGAGCCACCCAGGTGCCCTTCTTTTTCTCTTTTTGAACTGAAACTGCATTTCTTCTGCTTTGGAAGGATTCTCCTTGCTGAGCATCTCACACCCATCCTTATCTCTGCATTCCCATGACTAGGTCACCTGTGCCTGCTCAGTGACAGCATTATTTCACCTGTGTCTTGCATGTTCATGTGATGCCTTAGACCCATCTGGGCATGTCTGGGAGGACCCATGGTGTAGCCATGCCAGGTGTCCCCGAGAGGGTACATGTAGCCTCCTGTAAACAACTCTAGAGGAAGAGAGCATCATGTCATGCAAGAGAAGACATCATGTCCTCTGTTAGGAGGGTGGGCTGAGTCTGCTACTCAGCTTGCCCTAGTGCCTCTAATCCCAAGGACTCCTACTTGGGACCCAGAAAAGGGAGCTGCAAATGAAACAGAGTTGAAACTCAAAGGGCAGTTTCCCCTCAAACCTCCACAGTTTGACACCAGCCTGGGGAGCAGCCCAACAGGCTTTGTCATGGGAGGGTAGGATGGTGGGAAAGGGAGTTGGCACCGTGGGAGGGGGTGGCATCTCAGCTTTCAGGGGATGCCTGGGCAGTGTGGGTTCGCACAGGGCAATGGCAGCTTAGTGGAGCTTTAGTGGCCTTGGCAATACATTTTTTCCCGGGAGAGAGCCCAGAGCAGGGCTGGAAGGAAATCACTGCCAGGGAGTTGCTGAAAGAAACATCCCACTTGCGCACTGGGCAGGCTGACCAGTATCCCTCCATCAAATTCTTGTCCTTGGGATCTCAGAACAAAAGCTTATTTGGAAATAGGATTATTACAGATATAAGACACGGAGATGTTAGGGTGAACCCTTAACACAGCTGGTGTCCTTGCAGAAAGAGAAGAAGAGGCTCAGAGACAGACACACAGAGAGGAATATCATCACATCATCATGTGATGATGGCAGTTGAGACTGGAGAGATGCATCTACAAGCCAAGGAGCACCGAGGGTTGCTGGCAACCACCAGGGGCTTGGAGGGAAGGCATGGGACAGACTGTCCTTAAGAGCCTCCAGAAGGAAACAACCAGGCTGACACCTTGGATTTGGACTTCCAGCCCCAGAACTATGAGAGAAACAGCTGTGTTGTTTCAAGCCACCCACTCGTCAAGCCACCTACTCCATGGTGATTTGTCATGACAGCTTTTGGAAACTAATACGCACAACTTAGCCTCTTCCTGACCACTCCCAAAGTACACGAGGAAAGATTTTGAAGGATACCCACAGAGATTGTGAAGCGGGAACCAAATAAACACTTTTTTTTGATTCTTTGACTTCTGTTTTCTCTCTCAAGCTAATAATCACTATGAGGGAAACGAGGTCATGGGACTGTGTCTCTCTCCACAGTGACCTGTGGCCATTGATCCATGATGGCAGAGTATGGCTGATTTGCTGCACCGACGGAGGATCAGATCACTGTGAGTGATTCTGGACCTGCGTAAGTGACACCTTGTAAAATGTGAGGGTCTTGGGGTCGGAGTATACAGGAAGTACCCAGCACAGCCTGAAAATCATGTAGATTATATGGCTTTGTTATCAGCAGAGCCCAGCCCTGCACACCTCCCCTAGCCGGAAACCGGAACGCTCTTCTTCTCCATGTCCCGTATGTCCCTGGAACTGTACTTTAAGCGTACATGTCCTATGATCCTTAGCTTACTACCCTCATCCCTCACAGGCAACTCCTTTCTTCTACGTTCTCTGAGTGTTTTAGTCTCTTCCAGTTGCTATGACAAACTACCATAGACTGAATGATTTAAAATAACAGGAAATTATTTATCACAGTTCTGAATGTGGGGATGTCTGAGATCAGGGTGCCAGGATGACTGAGTTCCAGTGAGAGCCCTCCTCTAAAGTATAGACACATAGTAGACAGCAGAGAGGGCAGTGCACTTGTGACTCATGAGGGCACCAGTCCTATTTATAAGGGCCATACCCTCACAGCCTCATTTAATTCCAATTACTAATGTACATCCTAATACCACCACATTGAGGGGTAGAGTTTCAGCATATGAATTTGGGGGGGACACAGCATTCAGTCTATGACACTGAGTACTTACTTTGAGTTGTTGACTTTTGAGCCTCACAGCCCAGGACTCACCCTCCTTTGAATTTGAAGTAAGGTCTTTATACCCAGATTATTATGGTATCAGTCTGCCTCCATCAAAAAGACCCCTGCTGTTTCTGAGCACTTCCTGAAGCCCTGACTTCAGTTTACTCTGGGGCAAACAGCTCTGGTCCCTGGGCTTTGGCTCTTCTATCAACTGCTTATGCTCCAGCCATCCCCTCTGTTCCTGGTGGCCCTGGAGAAATGATCTTTCCTGGTCTGGCCACTGCTACCCCAGTTCCAGTTTTGAGACAGGGGTTATCGTTCTTTCTTCCCTATATAACTGTCCTAAGAATGGACACAAGCTTTGTCTTAATTTCCTGAACTATAGAGACAATGCTGAAACTTTTACTAGGTCTTACTTAGTGACGATTCAGCAATAACTGAAAGAAAAATTAAAATTGCTTTACAAGTGTAGACCTATCCTAGAGTCTGCTACACATCCTGTATCCCACACAATGCTTGGATAGTCTTCCATGGATGAAGGAGTCTAAGTCTCTCCAGGCTTCACTTTCAGGAAAAACTGCCTTCTTGGATCACACGAGAGGGAGTAATTGCCTCTACCACCATCTGAAGTCCACTTGGCTGGGTCTCAAATTCCTGCCTTTCCCCAGAAAGACAGTGAGAGTATGGATTTACTCCAAGAGAAAAACTCACCTCCAACTACATAGTATCATCTGGTTCTTTATCTCCAGAAACTCAAACACATTCACTTTGCTAATAAGTTAATTAATACATCAATGCTCTATTTTCTTCTAAGAAGGATGCAAGAAGCTTAAGTTATCAGGTTACATCATGAATATGCCTTAATGGACCTGGTTTTTCCAGATGCAATGTTCATCTTCATGTCTGTATAACCTCTGTGTTCCTATCTAGACAATAAGATTCTTGGTAATAGAGAATAAGGGTTGTATCCCTTTCTTCTCATTTTCCTATACAGTCCATCCTTATGTTGTTCTAGCTACACACACACACACACACACACACACATTCTCTCTCTCTCTCTCAATGAAGACCTAAAATCATGGATCCTGTATACACAGCAGGCACTCAATGATCACCAGCTTGTTTGTTTTGTCACAAAGCTTCTGAAACAACTGAAGGATTAAAAAGACTGTAAATAATGCCTGCTTTCACTCTGAAGATATTTGTTCTTTTCAGTTTTTACATGCTAAATTCATTAGCTTTTTCAAATTGAAGAAAAATTGAAAGTATTTCTTTCCAGTATTTCTACAGTACCAGTCTCTGTCCCAATTACCATATCTCTAGACCCCCTGCTGTGTGCATGGCCTCACCAATTTGCCATTGGCTTTCTAAGCTGCTACTCACACATCCTCCACCCTATCCAAACCCACATTCCCTGGGAGACCTCCCCACCATCTGCTCCCGTTCATTCAGGCACAAATACTTAGGCATTTCAAATTCAAGCTAAGCTCTTTGCTGTTTCTTTGTCTCTTCTACAGAGAGAAAAGAGCTTGTATTCTTGCTTCTTTGAGTTCTTGCTTTCTGCCCCTCACACAATCAAAAGAGAAAGAAAAGGTATTGTTAAAATACGGGATATTTTAGAAAAACAGTCAACTGTTCCCAACATTTCTCAAAGTAGCAAGTGAGTTTTTTGTATTTAGCACTGCCAGACCTGGCAGATGATGTTTTGTCATAAAACCTTGAAGCCATTAGTGGACTGACACGTCTGTATCTCTTTGGGCTTGTCATATTTAAGAAGCAGCAGACAATAGAAATGCAGTTCAGTTAGGTTTAGGGAAGATGCCTCAAAGAGCTTTGCAATTAAGGCATTTTGCTTTTAGGTCAGTGAAAGTTACACAATGTAATGTTTTAAATACAGACTCTGGACTCTTTTTTTTTTTTTTTTTTTTTTTAAGATTTATTTATTTATTTGAGAGAGAGAGAACATGCACACACAGGGGGTCAAGGGGAGGGGCAGAGGGAGAGGGAAAGAGAGAATCCCAAGCAGGCTCCAAGCTCAGCACAAAGCCCGACATGGGGCTTGATCTCCAGACCCTGAGACCATGACATGAGACAAAATCAAGAGTTAGACACTTAACCGACGACATAACCGACTGAGCCATCCAGGTGCCCCCAAATCCTAGACTTTTATTTTTTTCTCGGATAAAGTAACACAAACAGAGAATACACTGGTGCTTTACTTTTCAAATTCCAATAAATACAGTGAAGTTCTTAATTAAATGAAAGCAATAAAAAAGAGGGTTTTTTTTCCCCCCTACTCAGCACCATCTGAATCTAGTTTCTTCTTCACACATCATCTTCACCTTTGAGCTGAATTTATGAGGCTATGTCATGTTGACAAATACAAGAAAATAATAAAATCCAGGCTCTGTGGCTGTTTCATATTATTGCTTTAATTTGAGAAATTTCAAGGAAGGAGAGGCATGAATCAAACAAGACAAAAAGCAATGCATGTTGCAGCCAACATGCATTTCCTTTGGTTTGAAACCAAAGAAGCCCTTTCCCATCCACTGGGTTTATTTATACTCTTGCTCTCATTTGATGTATCAGAGTCTCTTAGAACCAAACTCAGTTTGCTTGACTGTATTGGAGGATATTATTAAAAAAATAAACTCACCCAGAAATAAAAGAGTAATTTTGATCACAGAAGTAATATCTAATTATAGATAAAATAATCTGCTCACCTTCACCTAGGTCTTAAGTTGAGCTCAGCATAAATGGGGGTATTTTCTGGTTCCATTGGTGGGTGAAAGCCAAAACAAATGGGCTTGGTTGAGGGGAGTGGTGGAGGGTATGGTAGGTTCCTCTTTCCAAATGCATTCCATCCCCAAATGCTAGCTTCCTCTCCTTTTCTCAATCCTCAGGGATGAGAAAGCCCAGGGATGTGGTTGTTTTCAGCTTAGGGTCAATCCAAAGTTTGAACTTACATGCCTTTTGCTTTTTTTTTAAAGGACAAATTGTAGCTAGCAAAATGCAGTTTGAAAACACACTTTCGAAATCGTAATTTCTCGTCTTAAGAATCGTTTCCCCGGGGGTGCCTGGGTGGCTTAATGGGTTAGGCCTCTGCCTTCGGCCCAAGTCATGATCTCAGGGTCCTGGCATCAAGCCCCACATCGGGCTCTCTGTTCAGCAGGAAGCCTGCTTCCTCCTCTCTCTGCCTGTTTCTCTGCCTACTTGTGATCTCTGTCTGTCAAATAAATAAATAAAATCTTAAAAAGAAAAAGAATATTTTCCCTGTTTCTCTGTTAGGTACATTGCCTAATCTGGATCAATAAAAGCACGGGCAGAAAATAGAAGAGTCTAAGAGAGAAAAAAATGTAAAGAGTATTTTTTTTAACATCTGTATTATTATTCACATCCAGGACTTGCCATTTTCTATAGTACAGTTGAAGCTGAGAAAAAAAATTGATCACATTTCACAGAAGAGGATAAATATAGACATTGACTGTTGACCAAGGACCTAATCCAGGTGAGCAGAGAGTGGATTCATGGTCCTCTCTCCACGCCCTGCATGACCTGAGGGGATGGCCTAACTACAGTGCTGGAAACCTCCCAGCACGGCGGTCTTCAAGGGCACCATGCGGCCCTTTGGTGAGGAAACGTGCCACAGAGCTCCCTGCAACTGCAGAGTCTGCAGAGAGCGGGCTGCCTGTGCCTGTTGACACACACCCACCGGCTAAACCACAGGTCCAAATGCAGTGTGCAGCACTCAAAGGCCACATGTGGAGTTTTAGATTGCCATAATCATGTATAATGTCTACCCTTGGTTTAGAAGGTGGGTGGGAGCAGGAGAAAAATGCCCCGGTCAAACTAAAAATGTTTCCTGTAGTCAAGACAATAATGGATTTGGATATAATTGAGGAGAAAACAAAAACCAAAATTCAATGCATGCTTACTGTCTGATAATTTGGGTTAAAAAACAATGGAAAAACAAAGAGCTTATATCAAATCATATCAGGATTGAGAGAGAGAGAGAGCAGACCTGGTCTAAATCTAATTATGTTTTGTGAAAGTCACTGTGGAGTCTAATGTTTGTGTGTAGATGAAACCATGTAGCTAGCTAACATTAGCTATTGTTTCTGCTAGGGTTCCAATGCTATTAACTCCAAAACAAAGAAAAATGTAGAATCTAGAGGTGGAATTTCCTGGAAACTCTGGCTATTCAGCTGGGTGGTTCAAGAATGAAAGGTCCCCAAGCACCCCAAAATTGTTATCCATTCTCCTTTAGTATTATTGTCAGGATTTGAAATTGTCCAGAATCAAGTGAAGATATTCCTTGGATAATAAAAATAGCTCTTATGTATGTTGTGCTTACTGTGTAGGTGCTACTCTAAGCACTTTACATGTATCAATTTATTTAATATAATTACAGTAACCCTATGAAGTAGGTGCTTTCATTACTATCCTCATTTTACAGATAAGAAAACTGATGCATGGTGAGGTTAAGTAACTAACCCAACTGGTAAGTGTTGGGAGAAGGATTCCAACTGTGGTCCAGGGTGTGTGCCTTTAACATTATGATGCCCTACCTCCAAGTTTAAGCAATAATGCCCTCACTCTGTGCCAGACTCTGAGCATTTTACATGAATTCACTCACTTAATTATTACATCAGTTCTAAGAAATAGGTACTATTATTATTACTATTAGCGTTTTGTATAAGAGAAAACTGAAGCACAGTGGGGCAAAGTATTGTGTTCAAGGTCATATGAAGTCATAACTTTTCATAAGTGGACAACCTCGGAATCAAACCAATCACTCTTGTTCTGGTACCTGTACTTTTAACAACAGGCATGTGTATGATTTAAGAAAGACACTAGGTCTAACTCATCTGTTTCTACTTTCATCCATAAGCAAGGTGCTTTCAACTTTGAAAAACACCAGTAAATATGTATTGAACGCCTCATTTAAAAAACGTGTGTACACAAATAATTTACATATTAGGAAATTAGTATCTTATAAAGATGGTATTCTCCAATTACTGGGGAGAAAATGAATTATTTAATTAATGTTTGGTGGGACAGATGGCTAGCCACTTAAAAGAAGAACCATTAAAAAAAAAAAAAAAGCCACAGGTAAATTTGTTTTGATCTTTGAGTTGGCATGGAGTTCTAAACATATTAACAAAGCCAGAAACAATAAAGGGAGGCATGATAAATTGGACTACATAAAAATTAAAAATTCTGTATGGCAAAATTCACCATAAAGAATGTTAATAGGCAGACAGTCAATTAGCAGAAAAATTAGCAGCATCTAGGATCCTAATATACAGGACTTACTTTTCCTAATATAGCCAGAGCACTTACAAACCAGTAAGAAAAAAATTATTGAAAAAAGGTCAAAGGATATAATCAGGTAATTTTATAAAAGAGCCAAAAAACAGCCAATAAATATTTGAAAAGATATTCAATAAGTAGATAAATATGAAAATCAGGTATCTTTTTTATGTATTATCAGATTGACAAAAGGTGGAAAAACAGACACTGATGGTGAAAATACAGTGGATACAATCTTTCTGAAGAATACCCTGTCAGTATTCTCCTCATCCCGAGACTTTTCTTAGCTAGCAGATTAGGGGTCCAGCCAATTCTGGCTAAGGGATACAAGAGGGAATTTTCCAGGAGCCTCTAGGAAACATTGTTCTTGGGTAAAAAGAGATGCATGGGAAGAAATGCCCTTCTTCCTCATACAGGCGTTGTCATGTGATGCCTAGAATTCTGACGCTGTTTTGTAACCATGAAGGATGAGATTGAGAATGACACCAATACACTGAAGATACCAGATGAACAGGATGGAAAAAATCTTGTATTTGGTGACTTAGCCCTGGAATGTCCCAACTTCCAAACTTCTTGTTATGTAATATACTCAATTCCTTATGTTTTTATTTCTTTAATTAGAACTCCTATTCTTTGTAACTGAAGGAATCCTGACAAAATGAATCAAACGTGTATATGCTTTGAATCCAAAATATAATTTCTACAGCTTCATCTTAAGGCCATAACCAGACAAACACAAAGAGAGTATGTATAACATATTACATGCAGTGAAAAACTCAAAAATCATTTAAGTGCCCTTCAAAGAGAAATTGGTTAACTACACAATTAATGTATTTATACAGACAAAAAAAATGATGTAGATTTATATTTACAGACAAAAAATGTTATTCAAGACCTATTACTCAAGGGAAAAAACCAGGTTATAAAAGAGCATACATCTAAGATGTCATTTGTGTGAGATTATGTGTATCTGATTAAAGAGATGTATAGAAGGATATTCACCAAATTGAGGTACGGGTAGGGTTGTTAAGCCATAGATGCACAGAGAAGGACCCTTCCAGAGACAAACACAGGCAGGGTCTGGTAGGCCATTGCTCCTGGGAAAGTGAGTGTTGGTTATTGGACTTCAAGTCTTCTTTTTTAATGGCAAAGCTATCTCTAAGGTGGGGATAAGAATAAGGCGTTGTAAGGGCTCCTGGGTGGCTCAGTCAGTTAGGCATCTGCCTTCGCCTCAGGTCATGATCTCAGGGTCCTGGAATCAAGCCCCCACATCAGGCTCCCTGCTCAGTGAGGAGCCTACTGTCCTCTCTCCCTCTGCTGCTCCCCCTGCTTGTGGTTTCACTCTCTCTCTCTGTGTCAAGTAAATAAATAAAATCTAAAAAAAAAAAATAAAAAAACAAAAAAACAAAACAATAAGGCATTGTAGCCAAGGAACTTCCCATTTCTGGTCTCATTGGCAAGACTTCCTCTTGTGAGACGGTGCATCCAACAGAGCTGGTGTCTTCTGTTTCTGTCTGATGCCTTCAGCGGCAAGTTACACAATCCTCTTTAACCAGTGAGGAAATTATTATCTCACCTAACTCAAGCCCTGAGTTAGAGTGGACTTGAGATATGATTGATTCATCAAAGGCCATTAGCAGTCACATTCTTACTGCGACACTTGAATTAACTGCTTGGGATAAGGATAGCATTGCCCTTGCCCAGCTAGGTTTTCCAAAAGAACTAAGGTTGGGCTGGCTTTCCCTGAATGGTGGGTACCTGACCAAAATGTTAAGAAAAAAGTGGGAGAAGTATGTGGTTTGTGGGTGGGCACTCAGCAGTGTCCACTAACTCACTGCACTGGTCCTCATTTTATTACTTCAAGTTCCTTGCTTTAATCCCCAGTGGTTTTGTCTATAGGAACATAATATGCTGATCTTTCAGACATTACATGTTTCCTGTTTGTTTGAAAGCACTTCTTACGATAACTTACATCTTAGTTATTATTTAATGAAGCACTTACCACATGCCAAACACTATTTTAAGAGCCTTACACATAGGAAGGAGAGGGAATGTACTTATTTTTGAACTTATTTTTCCATTCCAAATAATCAATCTAAAATTATAAAAATGCATTCAAATTAATAGCACCTTGGGGCCCACCTGAGTCTCCTGGGTGCTGTGATTACTGTGTGATTATCTCTCCAGCCTGAATTACTCTGGAAATTAACAAGAGTCAATCTCTGACTCTTCAAAGCAGAGGCAAGATCCAGATGCTTCTTCTAGCTTTAGTCCTGATTTGCCTCATCAAAATGAGCCAGACATTTGCTATGCTATTTCTACTTATTAAGTTATCATTCTCTCAACAACACTATTAGGTTTATTTCATTATCTTGAGAGATTTTACAGATATGGAAACTGGCTCGGAAAGTTCGAATAACGTATCTGAAGTTAAAGATAAAAGCCAAAGTCCTTCACACCACGTTCCTTTTTCTCTTAAAAAAAAAAAAGAAAAAAAAAAGTCTTACATCATATGCTTTAATTGCATATCCTTAATTTAGTGATCCACTCCTTATTGTTCTTTTGAAACTCACCAGGTTTCAACCAAATGCTGAGCATGTAGTTATAGCTTAATAACTATCTGGCCATTATCCAATCAAATTAGGATAGACAGGGGATCACTGTTTTAAAGCATGCAATCTTGTGTGTGAATTTAGCTACCTCCTGGCTGGTACGTATTCTCCTGATGGTGCATTCTGAGCTACTTAGAATTTCCTATCTGCCTCTGTATAAAAGGCACTGTAGCCAAAACACAAGAATTAAGTCGATTTGTTATATACGTGCCATTGAAAAATTGCCCCACAGGTTTTTAGCTCACTAAAAAACTAAGAATCAGAAATAGAAGTCTCACAGCTTCCCCAGGACTTTGGGGTGGGGAACGAATGGTTCAAAAGCTTAAGAACAGCAGCCTATCAACCAGGGATTTGAAAAATCAAGTCGTGTTCTTCCTGCTGCTTAAGTCAATATCAAGGGCAAAGATTTTGCAATCAGAAGCTCACTAGCAATTTTGCTGGGAAGCGCTCAACAATGGAATGCCACTTAATCCCCCCAGCTGGATGGGAGCAGTGGCCCAACAGTACCAAGTGTGTCATCCTCATAAAATATGACTCAGAAGCATTCATGGAACTGAGATATTGAGGTCCTAAAAATATCTTATTTTTATATTGGTGTTTTCCCTAACTACAGCCTCGCTGAAAGAATGCATGTGTTCACAGTTCCACTTTCCCTTTCATAGAGCTTTTAAATTACATGCCGTTACGGCCACTTCCAGTTCGCCCAGAAATTCTTATTGTAAAACAGGGCCTTGTGAAGGCTGCCATCTGATTATCCTATTCCTGTACCCGACATTGCCATGGGGAAGGCTTCTCTTAACTTTTGGAAAATAAGAAATGCTTATTCTCAGGAAATTATGATTTCTTCTGCCCCTGAACTTTAAAGGCACTTGCTGGTGCCCATGACTGTTGTGCTCTGATGAGCTTCAGGAATCAGAGAATTATGCTTATTTTTAACATTGAGGAAATGGATCATTCTTTGACATAATAGAAGAGGTAATTTTAGAAGGCAAAACTGCAGTGATAATAACATATTATAATAAAGCCACCACATATTTCCTGGATGCCATACCATTTTTAAGCATTTTCAAAGCACTACCTAATTTGAGTGGGAGAGCATGTTGTAAACCCATGTCGTTGGCTCATTGGATCCTTGTTCACACTCATCACTGCTGTTTTATTTTACCAGTAACAGAAGGAGGCAGATGAAGAAGAGTAGCCTTGCCTCATTCAGCTGAACTTTGTTTTTCTAGTTCACATTTGAAGCAGCATCAGAGTGGAGGCCTCTGGGCAGCCTCTCCAATTTCCCACGGAAATACCTAAGGCACAGAGAATAAAAACTCACTCAAGTACCTCAAACAGCCTCACTATTAGGCTGTTGGAATTAAAATGAACAGTAATCTGGCTACACTTAATTTTATGAAACAAAGAAGACCTACTCCCATGAAAAAAGATAGGGACATGTCATTCCCTCTTCTTTGCATGGGCACCTGGCTTGGACTCAGGGCCTGAATTAAACATGAAAAGGACTGCAGTACACATTCTCTCTCTCTCTTTTTTAAAGATTTATTTATTTGTTTGTTTAGAGTATGTGTGTGTATGAGCAGAGGGAGGGGCGGGGTGGGGAGAGAGAGTCTCAAGCAGCCTCTGTGCTGAACATGGAGCCAGATGTGGGGCTCCATCTCATGACTCGAGATCATGACCTGAGCAGAGATCAAAAGTCAGCTGCTTAATTGACTGAGCCATTCAGGCACCCCTATAGTACTCTCTGCTTCATGGAATAATTTAGAGGTGACCAGAGTCCTAGCCCCTAATTATCCCTAATATAATGATATAATGATAATGAACATTCTGTGACTTCCAGGAAACAACGAAGGAGGAAATGGGAAGTAGAAGGAATGTAGGAGATGTGTGTATGTGTTGGAGAGGCTGGGATGGGGATAGAGATTGGTGGTATCTCACTGTCTTCTGAAGGCACAGCCTTTGGATGTGAGTATAATGGGTGGAGGCTAAATGGAGATACATTATGGGGAGAGAATGTTCAGAAATAGTCCACTGATTGAGAGTTGCAGAAACCTGGCCAGCTGAGGAGGAGACATATTTGGTACAGGAGAGCCACACAGGAATCAGATGGGATGTCTTATATCAAACTGTTCCTCTTACTGAAGATCCACATGCAGGGCCAGCCTGCAAAGATAGCTGAGTCAAAGCCTCTTCTGATGAAGGTGACTGGGGAGCCCACCTGTGTGCTCAGGGTATGGGAAGGTGTGTACCTATTTCCTCAGTGCCTTAAGATCAGGAAACCTGGCTGATTGTAACTCAGGAAGGCACTTGATATCTGTTTAAAAAAAACAAGGCAATATTGAGTCTGGATAAAGAGGATGAGTAAGAAGGACAAAAGTTACATATATGTGCATTAGAAGTGGAAAGAGAATCATACAAAAAGCAGATAGGAGTACAATAGGGAGCAACCACCATTTGAGGGATCCAGAGGCAGAGATTGTATCTTGTGTGCTACATCCTGAATTCATGGCAAAAAGGCTCACAGAAAACTAAGAAGGGTAAAGTATATTGGTAAAGGGTACAGAATTCACACTGAAACAAAGTTGTGTTTGTTTCACAAACACATTATTTACTACTATGTAGTAAATAACCTAACATAAAAATATGTAAGGCAAAATTATTAAAAAAATATAAAGAGAAATAGGGAGAAAAAGGATTGTTATTGTTATGAGAGACTTAAATGCACATCTTTCAGCTTACAGCTGACTGAATACACAAAATCAAATAATGCTATGGAAGAATGTCAACAATCACAGAGCTGTACCAACAGAGGTACATCTAACCTTCTGTCCTTCAGAGAATAAACCTCCTTCTCAGGAGCCCATACAAAAACCTGTGATATAGTAAGTCACATAGAAAATCTTAGTAAATCTCTCATGGAAGTTAATAAATTTTTAAGCATTAAAAACCAGCATAGGGTAAAAAAACCAAAACAAAACAAAAAAACAACTAAAACTCTATAAAACAAAACTGAAAGAAAAAAAGTTAAACTTGGGAAAGTCAGCCTTATTTATGATAGCAGAAATAGAAAATAACACAAATGTATCAGTCCCCTGGCTTGCTGCCTTATTACCAACACCAGCATGAACGTGTACCCATACATACATACATACATAAACAGAGTCATCTCATTACTAGTGATAGTAATAGCAGGGCCAGGGACAATTCTAGATTTCAAAAATAATAACTAATATAGCAAGATTTAGCTTGTGCTGGGACAGTTTCCTTCCACTACAAGTATGTCCTCCAACCACGCATTATTTTATTCGGGGTTCTACCATTAGAAGTTCACTTTAATACACTAAGCAATATACTTTCTAGCCTCATCATTTGGAGGCTAAAGATGCCTTAGAGAAGTACTTAATGAAGTTATTATAAAGTGCACCTTTTCCAGGTGCAGGCCCCAGGGAGGAGTGAAGTTTCTGCTGGTGTCAACGGAAGGAATAATGTGTCATTTCACTGATGGCTTCTCTAAGTTGTGATCATACCAAATATCTGAGGGGAAGGTTTGGGAGAGTGAACCAGTTATGATGAAAAACATATAATATATAATATATAACAGATCTCTAATATTAATTTGTTTTCCTGTGATTTTTATCATTCAAGTGTGGTACAAAAAAATTTAGTTCAATAAAGCTTTGATTGATTCTAATATATATACACACACACACACACACACACACACATACACACATATACACACAAACCAATATATCATATTGGTTTTTTCTTTTTTTTCTTTTTTTCTTTTATGTATATACATATCATGTATATACATATACATATATATACATCAATATATCTATATATATGTGTGTGTATATATATATATATATATATACACACATTTATATATAATCTGGTACATTTACTGTATCTTGTTCATTATATTCATATTTAAATCTGACTTTGGGCAGTGCTAAATAGCTACACTTGGAGTTCCCAATCTTGGAATCTGAAAAAGGTTAGGGTATTAAGGAGGGCACATGCTGTGATGAGCACTGGGTGTTATATGCAATTAATGAATCATTGAACACTACATCAGAAACTAATGATGTACTAGATGTTGGCTAACTAAACATAAATAAATAAATAAATAATAAAAAAGAAAAAAGGCTAGAGAGGGTGGGAGGGCCATTGTCCTTTCTTTACCACTGAAAATGATTACATGGTACAGAAACAATAATACCTTACATTGATATCACTTCCATATGTGTGAGCTCAAAATCTCACACGTGCATTATCATAGACTGCTGGGTAGCAGCTGAACTCGGGATTTTCACATATTGGGATGTTAATTTTGTGATGGTTAATTGAAATTGTTTCCTGGATTCCCCCCTCCACCCCTACCCAAGCAAAGTAAATTGAAGGAAGATATCTTATTTATTCAGTTCTCTCTCTTAAAAAATATCCGGAATGATTTGTGGGTATATTATTTTCTCATGTCAAAGTGCTAAGCTTTTGTTCTGTCTATTGTCCCTGTTTCCAATTACCTTTTTCCTCACTCCAATTCCTCACTCCCAATTCCTATTCCTATCTCTCCAGGATAGTAAGAAAGTAGATTTGCTGGTTTACTTTTCTGCATTGTTGGGGAAATGCCATTTGCTCATTATGTTATATTCTCAGTGTTAGGTAGTTTGGCTAAGTCAGTGCTGAACTTAGGTCATGTGAATATTGGTCTGCCACTAATTCACATGGTAATAGACTGTAAGTCATTGAACTGCCATACCTTTAGTATGCACAGCTATAAAATTAAGATAAGATTGTAAAAACTTACTGGCAATGGTATGTTTAATTCAAATGACTGATCTCTATTAGTGCAATGGGTTCTCTGGGGAACAAGTACTTAGTTTAGAGATGACTCCCTGAGGTTCTCTGCAAAAACTTGTGTGCATATATGTGTTTTCTTAGGAGAGGGTTCCTAAGTTTCCTCAGGGTTTGGAGGAGCCTGTGTGCCCCGGAGTCTCTGGGGCAGCTGTTCATAAACACTGGTCTGGGGACCCATGTAGAATTTTCATTGGTCCATGATGAAATGAGAAAAAAAAAAAAAAGAAAAGAAAAAGACAGTTGTAAAGGAGTTTCTACATAGCTAAATGTAGTCAGCTTTAAAAACTGCATTTCATTTTAAAAGTATGTATTTTCCAGTTTGTTGGTATTTAATTTACTGTTATGATGGTGTTAATGTAGGGTAGTTCCCCATTCCCCTGTCCCAGTGGCTTCCCATGGCAAAATTTAAGTGAGCTTCAAAAAAATTTTAATATTTTCATGGCTCATGAAACTGAGTATTTGGGAATTACAGCTTTTCGAGAGGATTATACTGACCCTTTATTTTCCCTTCTAGCTTTTGCTATCTGTCTTTGGCTATTTTGAGAATAGTATCAATCAAGTATCATTGGTTTGCCTCTAGAGCCAGCCTATTCAATACCAATCAGTAGCCATCAGCCTTGAAGAACAGGTCTTCACCTCAGGTGTTATTGCAGGGATAGCTCTCACACACAGCACAGTGCACTTAGACTTTTCTTCCCCTCAGACCTCACGTTGAGCAGAACTGCTCAGCTTCTTTCCCTCAGGCCTTGCACTGCCAACTTCCCCCTGCCTTCTCTACCCCCTTCTGAATACAGTGCCATGTCCCATTCCTTGTTCTTCCCTAGGGACCCACTAACTTGGCCAGATCCCCATGGGGTGAAAACCTACCTCCTTTCCAGTGCCTCTTTCCCCAAGCAGTCTTCCTAGAATTTTGGAAGATTAAAATCCTCCGTCTTGTAAAAGAAGTTACAGTTCAAAGAACTGAGACTTGAAAACGACAACTTGGCATGCCTGGGTAGCTCAGATGGTTAAGCATCTACTTTTGGCTCAGGTCATGATCTCCAGGTCCTGGTTTCAAGTCCCATGTTGGGCTCCCAGCTCAGCGGGAAGTCCTCTCCCTCTTGCTCTGCCTCTCCCCTTGCTTGTGCTTTCTTCTGTCTCTCTCTCTCTCTTAAATGAATAAATAAAATATTTTTAAAAAAGAAAGAAAAGACAATGACAAGAATAAACTACATTCTTCATCCTTAATCCTTCATTTCATTTGTTTTTCCCCCTGGTCTCCTTCTTCCACCAGCACTTTATTAGCAGTATAGAAGGGCAGCTCATTGGGGAAGAACTGGATGAAGGTAAAACACCTGGTCAAAGAAAATAAGCCACGAAGAGAGGCAGAGAAGTGAAGAGCTGGTCTTCAGTCTGAGTAAGACGGGACCTGATAACAGCGCTGTTGGTTTGGGGCTTCAGAAGTACTGGACAACTCATCTACCCCAGTTCTTTGAAGTGCCTTGAGACTGTTATCCATGCTGCAGTGCTATATCTGGATTCATTCATTTATTCAACAACTGTCTATCGAATGTAGGCTGCACACTAGACACCGTGCTAGGTACAATGAACAAATGCAGGCATGGTTTCTATAAATGTGGACAGCTCAGACTGACACTGAATCAGCAGGATTAGGGAGAAGGGTATGTTTCAGATCAATGAGTTGACAGATGCATTTCCCAAGGAAGTTGCTTTAGCTTCTTAAAAGGCAATACAAAGATTTCACACCAAGATTGATGCATCTAATCAAAGGGAATTGAAGGGTTGCAAGGCAAGATCCATACCAGTACGTCTTTGGTAATTATTCTCTAACAAAAGGCATAAACTGAGGTTACTGATGTACCAGAGCATATGCTCCTTTCTAAGAAAAGAACCCAGATCCCTAAATATTTGTGTCTTCCTCAATTTCTTGATTTGCCTTTCTGTAGTTCCATGTGGCCATTGCATCTGTGAGAGCATTGAGATCTCAGTTTCTCAGAACCCAGTCAAGAGCAAATATAAATCCAGGGCTGACTTAGTGCCCCCTGAAACAGATGCCCTCCACGCCACATTCACAGAGACCAAAATTAAATCAAGCTGGCATCTGAATTGGCTGGGCAGGAAGTCTATTTAATGCACATGACCTTTAAACAAAGTTCATGTTAACACTGGCCGCTGTGTAAATCCTGGTTTTTTAGCTAAAAAGGTAAGTACACCCTTCATACCTCATGCCCATGTTCCCAAGACATGGGAGAAAACTTGGGTTTTAGGATGAATTACATTAGAAGTTTTTAAATGGAAAATTTTTCTATGTAAATGATCCAGGGTTTTTGTTTGTTTGTTTGTTTTGTTTTGTTTTATTTTTATCACCAGATGGAAACAAAACATAACTCCCAAATTATTATTGTCCTTAAACTCTATTGTTAGGAGGTGAGTCGACTGGAATTTGGATGCTCTTGGTGCCTTAGGATATGAGTGATAATAGGGCAGAGGGGATGACCAAACACATACGTGGAAAGACCTGCACTTCTCCAAGGGAAGAACTGAATGAAGGAGAATAAGACTGGCTGACAGCACTGGGAGATGGTGCACACTGGGGTAGACACTGGACCAGTGGGAGCTGGTGGCTAGGGTGACAGGGAGAGGAAAGAAGAAGTGTTGGGAAGTACTCCTTTCCCTGTGTTACAAGGCTTCTTCTCTTAGTTTCGTAGCCTTAACACAAAGCACAAAGGACTATGACCAACATCTAATAAGCTTTCAATAAATGTGGATGTTACACCTGAAATTCTACCCATTAGACACTGATTTATACTAACAACTTCTTCCATAAAATAAAAATTCTCTTGGGAAGGTTTGAGTCAATTGACCATTCATTCTCTATGATGAATGTTTAATAAGACTGCTTTCTTCAAGATATCTAGTGGAGATCAGCTGAATAATAAGAGTTTGATGGCCAAGTAGATAAGAAGAAGCAAGGGGATTTGGGGTCAAGGAGATACTGGGTGGAGTTTGGGCACAAATGGGGCCTTGGGAAGTCAGAAGTTTTAATTTCTCCAGGATAATGTCCATTGAAGGAGATGCCAGGAAGAATGAGCCAAATATAATAACTGTGGCTAGGCAATGTTTGGCATAATATAGGATTCACGTAACCCTAACTCTTCTAAGTTGTTAAGCATTCTTTAGAAAATAAAAACTTTAAAATATTTTTAAGATTTAAATTCTGTGAGTTGAAGTCAACTGGTCTGCTAAAGTCTAGTGCATTCTGAGCCTTACTGGCCTTACCCCATCCTGCAATCATCCACATCTGGCTGTCCAGATCTGCGAAGCTCTAATTTTCAGTAAGATGTGAAGTAGGCGTTTGATGGCAATAGAAGCAGCACCACAATCATCACCACAAAGGATCATTTATCAGTTATTTTGGGAAAGGGGAGGATTTTATCTTTTTTAAAAGACAGGAAACCATGCTAATAAGCTTTTGGTCTGCACTCATTTCTCACTGAGATCCCATATCAGTGTGTCCCAGTTTGCTACATATTTACCCTTAAAAGAAAATGAGGTGAGACGGAGATATCTGAGTCACAGAAGTAATAAAACTTCTGAAAAACAGCTTTTCTACCCTTATCCAACCCTGCACCTCTCAGCTGAGACTTGTTTCTTCAATGCAGTCTTGGTAAAGTATAGCTAGGGATACTGATTACTAAGAAGATATATACATATGTTCATAATCTGTATGAAGGGAAGGAGAGAAAGAGCCAGAGGAAAAACCATTAAAGAAAAATAGCATAGCATTAGAAAAAGAGAAGAGAAACAAGGACAAAGCTTGCTCTATGAGGATCTTCTGTTACCTGGACCAGCTTCCCAGGCTGAAACTCAGGGTGTCCCCATTTCTTAGTTCAGATGTTGGTGCTAGCCATTAACTTCTATTCATATGCTTTTCCTGGGGATCTTGCTGGTGGGTATACTTCTTATAATTCCTTTATTAGGCAGGAATAGGAATGACATGAATGTTGGCTCCAAGGAGATTGATGAGATAAAGTTTGAAAGTATTTTAGTATAAAAGGAGGTGTTCTAAATGTGAAGAGCTAGATCCACTGGGTTCTCTGCAACAAATTTAGCATTCTTCAAGTTCCCAGGCGATTCACTTAACTTGACCGTCATCTTTGCATGGTTGGTTTTATGGTTGTGTGATTGAAACTAAGCACAGAAGACTTTGAATGTACCCGCCAAAATGAATATATAACTGGGACCTGAGGTCAGACATTGCTTTGCTGGCATCCATTATGGGAGAGATCTTGCATGAAGGATAATGTGGTGGTATCTTGGCTTGCCCAAGGGCTGTTATAGGGGGAGGGGACGGAGTGAGGGGCAGTTCAGGGAAAAGAGTAAACTATCTTCATCTATTTTTCATGATGCTGTTAGGACTACACAAATGGTCAAGTTGAAGTCCCTGAAAACTCAGGTGTTGGAAGGCTGAAAGCTGGCCTATGCAAGTTGGGTCATCAAAAGTTCCTTTTATATTTTGTGTAGTTAGTACCATGGCAACAGCGAAGTACTCAGATGGTTAGCAGAACTGTGAGGGTGCAGGCTATGGAATAAGGTCTCAGTAGACAGAGTAAAACAGGGAGCCATGAAAAGGGGTTGGGGAGCATATGCCTCAAGGGTATACCAACTGCCCCTAGATCTAGGTTCTGTGCTCCCATCTTCCATTCGTCCAGAAACTGAGGATCAGATTCAGGCAGTACAAATGTTTAAGACCCAATCTTCAACAAAATGAATTATTAGCTATCTCATGGCTGAAATGTTAGCTATATACAGATGAGAAAAAACAAGAGCAACTGAAACAAATAGTTGAGAAGACATCAGAGCCATTGTGAAACCTATAAAGCTATGCAGAACAACATTTCTGTGCCCCTGGAAAGTGACGCTTTCAGACTCCATGCCTCATGAACACATAGAAGAGAAAATGCTCAGTCAGTAGGGTTCTGGATTGATCTACACACAGGATTGTTTGTAAAACTAGTTCCATCCCCTTAAAAATTTATTGAGCCCCTATAGATTCTGGGAAGTGTCCAAGAATCAGTCCATCTGCTTACATACAGTTACACACAACTGGTACGTAGGTGAGTCCAACCAGGGGACAGAAGGAGACCCACACAGGGTAGAAGGGGATTTTATGAAGGAAACACTGGTAAGCCCTGGCTAGGCCCAGGCAACATGGTGATGGAAGGCTGTGTAAGAGAAAAGCCTACAGGTTTTAACTTCAAGGGACTTAGATGGTTTAATCTTGATCCTGTAGAAGCTTATAATAAAACAAATCCTGCAAATAGGTAGATGAGATTACCCAGAATTAGGTGACATATTCTTTGACTATGTAGACATATAGTCAGAGAAAGACGCCCATAATAACTGGTAACCAAAGCCAACTTCTAGCTACTAGCTTTGTCAGGAAAAGTTTCCACAAGGTCATCAGCAGTGACTAGATATGGCTTATTTGAAATTACACTCGTATTTGCTGGCCTATGCAAGTGGTCTACATCTCTCAAACAATGATTTCTCCTCTCCAGTAAGTACTTTATGTCCTCACGAAATCTTAATCATGTGATTATTTTATTATACCAGGAAGAGGAGAGGCAAGAAGAAGATTTGTACCTAATCAATCTGGGCACCTATTAAATACATTACTTCCATTATCAGATTGAACAACACTATGCATTACTTATTATTAATTTTATTTTTCAAATCAAGAAACTGAGGCCTAAAGAGTTTATGTAGTTTTCCCAGCCCCTGAGAACAGAGACGGTCCCGGAAACTGTGTCTATCTGCTTCCAATGCCATTCCTCCAAATAAATGCCAGGATACCATCTTGATTCTCTAAAACAACAGTGGAAAAGTATATTTTAGAGCCCAATTTGGGCTGAAATATTTTATCTATGAGTGAGTGAAGTTTCACTGGGTATATATGATGCAAAATTCTTAAATATTGGCTATATATATTTATGTGTCTACATGTGTGTATATGTAGTATGTGTATTCACATTCCATTAAACATTAATGGAATATATATCATATATGTATATTATATATGATATATATTCCATTAAATCAATTATATAAATATATGTTTCATGACATAACAAGCCTGCATTAATGATGTTCTCATATTATTGTAGACAGAGAGTGGGACTTCTCAAGTTATAGGAAGGCTGCGTGTCTGTGTCTTTGCCTATTTGCTGATAAATGCATGTTAGGCAGAATGTGGCCCAAAACTTGTTTTCCTTGTTATACACCCCCTATCTTTAACCACTGGAGGCTACTCATATTTATTAGAAGAATCCGACCTTAACTGGATGGCTCCCTAGTCTTGAATCCATCTGCCACTCCTGAGCCCCATGACTATGAGGCCAGCCCACCATGTACCCCTTTAACTAGTCATCATCCAGCGTGGGTTGAACCTAGCAGCTGTATCATGAAGACCTGTATATGGATCCCTACCAGTCTCTCCCAGATTACCTGCGGGCTTACTAAAGACCTGGGACTTTTTGAGCATGGCCAAGGGTTTGCTTTGTTATTTGCGGGGCCGAGTCAAAGCCATCATTTTAAGAAGCTAAAAGGTGGATAATTGTTAAAACACATCACTAATTTGTGGGCACAAAGTATTAACATGGGTAAAATCTGCTAACTTGTCTTTCCCTGTACTTGTCTGTATTTTCCCTAATAATTAGTTATTTAATTGATTTCTTCATGTGTCCATTCCACACATATCCTCTGAATGTGACAACTTGCCCTGGAATGCAAAGCTGAATGGGGTACAGGCCTTGTCCTCCCTGAGCACTTAAGTGAGGGAACAGAGGGGGATGCAGAGTGAAGGACAGATGCAGGGGCTGGGTGAGGAGATGTGCACCATGCAGCAAGCACAGAGGGGAGGGGAGTGTCCAGGGCTTACGGGAAAGGCACCCCTTGGAATTCCCCACTTGGACCCTCCTACCATAGAGCCTGGTTCTAGGAGAATCTTGAAGTTCCTTGAGGGCCAGCTCAGGGTCACCCAAACACTCTGAGAAGCGAGGGGATGCCAGGGATCCCAGGTTCTGCTATGCACAGTACCAAGGTGAGTACCGAAACAGACTGAGGATGATCCACGAGACAAGAAATACACACTGGAAGAGTTGTCTGTCCTCTGGGCCCCAAACTGTTGTTCCTATTCAAAACTCTTCTTGCTTACTGGGATGTAAGATTTGAACCTGGTCAGCTGGAAGGCAGGCCTATCCTCTAAGGCGGCATGACTATGCAGTCTCTGAGCATTGACCTTCTTATTCATCCCATGAGGGTAGGAACAGTAATCGTAGTAATAATAATGTTTAGTCCACTGACCTCTCCTCTTTGTTATGAGGCTCAGAAGGGATAATGCACATGAAGGTGCTTTGTAGACTCTACAGTGTGCCCTGAGTATTTGCAGTGATAATGATTCGTATGGGCAAAATCTCAATTTCTGCATCCCCTTCTATCTCAATGGAAAGTCTTTTCCTCACCCTGCCATCAGGAGGTCATGCGTGTCAATGCGCAGAGGTCCTCTGCAACATGGGAGTTTGATGTTGCACCTTGTGGGTTGCATTTGGAGCAACCTCCTCTTAAGGGTTGATGAGTCCATTAATTTTTAGAAGCAAACAAAAGATGAAGCCGGCCTGTCTTCCCCGAGGTTTTATGTCTAATGTTCAGAGGATTTTTAAAACTAAATAATAGATTCCATCTTCAGAAATACTCAGAAATAGTCCCATTCTCAGAGAGGCTCAGTATCTCGCATGTTCCTGTTGCTTGTTGCTGGGTGATACATGTGTCCCATGGTGTGGGGATGGGCCTGCCCCTGTGCACTCACCCACATGAGACTAGGGTGTAGGGTAGGGAAAGGAAAAGGTGGAAGGGGGAAAGGTCCTAGGAAGTGGACCCAGTTGCGCAAAACACAACACGACGGTGAAAGCCCCAATCCACCTGCCCATCACCGTGGCTTCAAAGATTAATGAAGCTTGTCATTAGATTTCAGAGGCAGTCAGCATCTCATTGCAGGAGACCATTTCCTTGAATGGATAATTTTAATAAATAGCAGCCAGAGGCTCATCTTCTCTCTGCTTTGCCAGACCCTGAGGGGACAACAGCCCTGCTTGTAGCATTCTTGCCCTTTTTTGGAATCCCAAAGGTAAGAAAAACCTGGAGGATCACTGTTTTGTCCCTTGTCTCTCAGCAAGACTACCCCCAAACCAAACCAAATGGGGTGGGAACAACCTTGACACGGCTAGGGGAACAAGTTCAAGGCTTTAAAACCCTGGCTCTGAGGAAGTCTTCGGACTGCGGTGAATCTTACATGTAGCTTACTTTTAGAGCCAGAGGTAATGAGACTCGTTATCAGTGGCATACTTTAGAAAGCTGCTTTTTCTGCATCTCCCTCCCGCACCCCCCCCCACCAGAGGATATATAGGCAGTGCCTTGGGTGACCTGAGGCCAGAGTGAAGACTGCCTCACTCAACATTCATTGAGCTCCCCTTATGTGCAAGGTGTTTTTGAGACATGCTGCATTTTATAGTGTTTGACATCTGTTTTCTCAGGCAGTGGGGGTTGTGACCTCTATCTTATGGACCAAGATGCTCAAAGAAGTTATGTGAGTTCTCCAAAGTCCAAAGACAGTGAAAGTCAAACTCGGGTCTTCTAGCTCCAAACTCATGTCTTCTGTTCTACCACATCAACCTCCTGACAGTGGGCTGTCATTCCTCCCTGTGGAGACAAACATGTCTGCATTTAACTTCTCCCAGCTGGCCGCTTTTATTAAGGTTCCACATTCTGGATGAGTCCTAAGAATTCCTCACAGGAACAAGGAAACAAGACTAGCTTTAGGTCCACTGAATTTCCCTTAGAGATAGGAACAGTCCAGGGTCTGGTCATCTTGGAGCACCAGTACACCTTGTCTTCCTTCCTATTGACCCCTGCCATCAAACGCCACAGCACAGGAGGACCCCAGCCCCTGCTCCCTGTGTGGCAGAGGTTTAGAGTAGATCCTCGCAAGTGGTTCAAATCCATTTATTTCCAAAGTACCCACTCTCTCAGCTACTTTTGCACTTTTTAATTTGTTCCTTAGGTACCAACTGAAGGCTTTTTTGTTCTGCACCCCCTTCTCTTTTCCACCCTATTTTTCCACTCTGTGGACACTGGAACTGGCTCTTATGCATGGATTAATCTAGAAAGGCACCCTCCACACACATCCATGATGTCCTAAGCCCCCCAGCACCTCACACAATTTCATCTGACTGGACTTGTGGGGAAAAGCAATTTGACAAGCAGGGAGTGCCCTTTGTCGGCACTTTGCTCTTCCTCATGCCATGTTGGATCCAGGGCCAAGAAGACGAGTCCCTCCTGGCCTGGGGGTTTTCTGCCAACACTCAGCTGGACCAGATGACCTTTTGGATCCTGGGCATGGCTTGCAATTAATAAAGGACACCAGGAGCCAGTTATGCAAGCCCTCATTTTACAAGTAAGGAACAGAAGCCTGAGAGGTGGCAAGTCCTGCCAGCAAGAGGCTGAATTGGGAAAAGGACCCGGGGTGGTCAGTGCTCAGTCAGGATCCCTTTATGCCTCTTCTGCTGTTTTCCTGATGATTTTTGCCAGGCTTCGTCGTCAGAATTAGGGACTGATCTTAAAGAGAAAGATGAGTCAAGTGACAGAGAGGCCTGGAGAAAAAGGCAGTTCATTTGAAGTGGGGAGCGTGCTGCTGGGCACCTAAGCCAGCTTAGACGTGGGTAGGGATAGTCGTTATCTGTGCAAAGGGAGATAGCAAGTGTCATCCTAATGAAATCATAGCTCTTTGTCAGTTTTATAGAATGATCACTCACTTTATAATAACAACCCATAAATTAATAAATGCCATTAAGTTTATGGTCTTCTCCTAGTCAGAGTTCTTTTTAGCTGTCAATTTAATTTTTAATAAACTCTTCATGACTTGCAAAACCACAGTAGTCAATTTCTGGTCTGTGTTGAAGTGACATTTCTGATATGGACTTCCTTCTGCACATGTGTGTGCACTGAACTTGAAAGAGCCCTTAACACAAGAGAAATGCGGCCACGAGACAGTCGTCAGCTTACCCCATCAGGCAACCGGAATCAGGCTGCTGTGTCTCCCTTCTGGGCTCTCGGCACTCACTTAGTTAGAGAGCTCAGGCAGAAGAGCAGACAGGGAAGCCATCCCTGTGTGAGATCCTCTGAAACAGAACTGGGTGGGAAGCATGGCTCACCACAAACGATTTCTCATCTAAAAATAATACCAGAGGTGCCTGGGTGCCTTCAGCTCAGGTCATGATCCCAGGGTCCTGGGATCGAACTCCACATAGGGCTCTGCAGGAGCCTGCTTCTCCCTCTCCCTCTTCCTGCTGCTCCCACTGCTTGTGCTTTCTCTCTCTTTCTGTCAAATACATAAATAAATTCTTTAAAATTTAAAAAAAAATAAAAATATACCAGCTCTGCAGACCCTATATAGGCAGGATGACTGGGGATGAAACAGGCAAAAGCTGAGGAGCAAGCTCTATGTCATGGAGACCAACAGTGCAATAGTATGACGACAATGATAATGGCAAAGAACTATCTCATACTGAGTGTCTTCTACCACGCAAGGCAGGTGCCTAGCTCTAGATCCTCATTACTGCTCCTGATCCCTACAGTGCTCTGAGGAGGCAACATCATTCTACTCGGGCTCAGAGTGGTTAGGTAACTTGTTTGAGGTGACACAGCTAGCTTCATGTGGCAGATTCAGAATCTGTTTTCAGATTTCAGGCTGGTCATCTGGCTCCAGCTGTGGTGATGCAATCTTTCTAAAGGTATATCCTTCTTACTTCCAGCCATATATTTAAAAGATTTTTCTATTGATTGTTAAAAACACAGAGACAGCCTGGCATATTTTTATTAGTACTCCAGGTATGGATTCTGCAGAAGACATGCCATCCCTACTGACAGCCAACACAAGAAGCTTCCTACAGAAGTTAACTTTTCTTTTTCAGGAGTGATAAGAATCCTTATGGACTTGGAGGTTAGGAGACACGGGGTAGATTGTGGGGATCCTGGTAACTGCTTATTCAAGGAGGGCCTAGAATTCCTAATGGCATTTGGAATAGATTTCTCATGAGCCACTAAATCAGAAGAGACTATAGAGTCCTCTGAATCCAACATCCTTAACCACACAGAACAAGGTTCTGTAGCTCACAGAGTTTGCAGTGCGGTATCTACTATGACCAACTAGTTGGTGATGGAACTGGGTAAGTTATTTTACCCCCGGTGCTCCCTCCTCCATGCCATGCTATCTCTTGGGCTGAGTGGCACCGCCAGTAGCCCACTGCTCTGGCATTTCACTGTGGCCCAAGCTGCAGAGAGATGGGGCTGAGGTCAGGTGAGTAGGAGGTATCTGAAACTCAAGTGCGTTTGACTTGGTAACTGGTTTGAATGGGCACTGTGATAATGTAAACACAGTAGCTCTGTAGCCCATAAGCTAACTCTTCAAGTCATCTCTCCCAGCGCATTTTCAGAACTACATGATAGGTAGTCACAAACCTGGGGGGGGGGTTGATTGTGACTTTACTAGAGTGACCTGCAAAGATCCGCCAAAGATTGAAACAAATAGATTTTTCAAGAATGGTCACTATTTTCTCCCCCATACCTAGTGGAGAATCTTATACATAGTATCACTGATATATCTTTATTGAACAAGATAGATTTTAATATCTCAGTTTATTGAAACAGTGGCTTCTCAGAGGCCAAATCCAGTAACTTGTTCTGCATCCCACAGATCTATCGAAGAGGTAAGGTGAAATTTTGAAGTTAGATGTGTCTGCCTGCAAGGTCCCTAACCCACCCACTGTGCAACCCTACACTCTAAGGCGGGGCTCTCACACATTAGTGGGCTGAGTATATGTAAAAACCAGCTGGGGTGCAGAATCCTAGAACCTTCCTTAGGATTCTATAGGACCCTTGTCATAGCGTCTTACATGATTTTGCTGCAGGTAGACCCTGGTCCATGTATACAGAGCTGTTCGAAAGATCGTTAATAGCGGCCGACATTTTTGAGCCCTTACTCTCTCCCTGGAATGGTTACTTTAACTCACTCCTCTTATCAACCTTATGAAATAGGCTCTATTATATCACTGCATTCTAGAGATTAGGAACAAAGAACCTTGAAGCACAGAGAGATTAGGGGGCTGGCACTGGTCACTTACCCACTGGTGTGGGTAAGGCATGGAGCCAACTGCCATGCTGTAGGGAGCTTGTTTTCAGCCAAGGGCAGGTAAGGAGAGAAAGTAAAGTGTGATGGGCTGTGACCGTCTCCATTCAGTTCTGTCTTAGCCTAAAAGGAACTGGGTCCCCAGGAGCCTCCACCTGACTAAGGCAGCCCCTCCAGACATGGCTTCAGTCTAGGGACATACCAGAGGGTGGAGCTAAGCAGGGAAATGACAGAGGAGTAGCACAGCGTCTCTAATTGCCTCCATTACTGCTACAGTTTCATCCCCACCGATGAATGAGGAGACATTTCGAATAAATTCTTTTCTCAGCCACAACTTCTTCATTTATGGGTGCAAGACGGGCAGATAATTGGAAAAGACAGAAATAAAACAAAAACTAAGTATGAGCTCATACTATGACATCAATTACTTGGTTAAGTGCCTCCTCCACACCTTTGCCCAGCTGAAACTCTAGGTAATGAAAACTTTGGCTGTTAAAGAAGCAGACGATCATATTTCTAAAGAAATATTTCCAGGATCCAAACACTGGAGCTAATAAAGACTCATTTATGAGGGGTTACACCCAGATGAAAGGAGTACAGGGGCACGTTTCAGTCCTCATGGACTTGCAAACAGTGCATACACAGTGAGCTCCACCAACATCAAAACTGCCCCATAAAATATCTGTAGCCAGGACTGCTGCTTAAATTTTAAAAAGGCACAGGCACAGAAGTTTTTTTTTAGGTGTTCCATTGTATTAATAATATTTTTAACTTATATATTTTATGATATTTTGACATCTTGGCTCTCCCAGGGTGAGCTCATTCCTAGAGATAGCAAAAGACTTGCCTGCAAGCACACCTTGGTGCCCAAACCATACCCCCACCCACATCATTTTATCAGGCGCCTGCAAGCCAGGACATTATCCTCCTACCGGGGCCTGGAAAAGGACAACTGCAGACTGCCTCTATAGCCCAGAGCTCGCCCAAATTACTCAAAGCATCCAATCCTAAACGTGGTCAGCTACTTACACTGACTCGTCTGTTCTTTTCTGTGGAAAAAAACACAATAAAGGTTTTGGCCCACACTTTCACTTTGCTCCTTCTGCCTCTTGGCCAACCTTGATGTACCCTGGGTGGCCCTGCAAGGCACACCATGCCCCCTCCTCTTGGGAACTGTGAATCACAAATTCTCTTTCCAATAACACAGGTATCTCTTGATGCTGGCTTCACTGAAGCTCAATGAAAACAAAATGCCAGGTATATATTGAAACACCTCCTTATTAAAAGCCAGAATAAATCCTCCTCCTTTTCACTAAGGGAGTCACCTGCCCCCCATCTGTTTGTACAAGAAGTATTCCTCACCTGCTCTGAAAACCTTCTCACAGGGTAAGTAACCTCACGCCATGCTAGGCCCGTGGTTAAGTGTGTGGATGCCGGAGACAGAAAAGTGCTTGAGTTCAAACTCCTATGTACTAGCTGTGTGACTTGGGGCAAGTTATTACCTCTCTGCTCTCTCATCTATAAATGCCGATGTGAACATCACTTCCTAGGGTGGGGGGATTACCTGACATGGTGTACGTGGAGAACCCAGGACTATATGAAGGGTAGCTTTTAGCAGTTCTTATTTTCTCCAATCAACAGTCCTGGTACAATTTCTTGACAACCTTTGGGTGAGGCTCTGATGCGTTGCAGGGGGCACACTCCCTTATCATAAATTCTTTCTGCAGCAGAGAGATTGTACAAGCCTCAGAACCTCACATTCAGAGCTCCTGCCTTTCAACCTGATGCCCCTGGGTATGCTGGGAAAAAAGACCGTCTCACACAGTGGGCACCGCAACAGGCCAGCGAGCACTCAGCCTGCAGAACAGGGTGGGAACTTGTGGGTAGCTATCTTCCCATCTATTCATTTGCGCTCACTGTCCTGTGAAAACCTCTTCTCGGTGAAATTGGTGCAGTCTTGATTTTGGGGATGGACCATCTGCCTGGTCCCAAATGTGATTCATGAACTTGGATGGATTTGCATTAAGTGTTCATTTCAGCAAGAGGAATTATCAATTAAATTCACAGCATCGAGAATCTGCACCTTTTTCAGACTGCAGCAGGCATGCATAGACTCTGGTGTTCTGATTAGCATTGAAACCAATTTTGTCGTTTTTGTAAAATCCTCTGCTTTCAACTTTAATGTGATTGGCAGTAATCCTTTTATATCTAGGTCTTTCAAGAGCCCTCCATCATATTTAAAAGCACGTATTTTCACTCTAGATATATATTTCTCTAGTGAATGTATACATTTGGTACGAGTGTAAAATAAATGAAAGTGATGTACTTTTCTATTTAACTCCTTAGATGTAAAACTAATTAGGTAGCTAGGGGATTGAGGTATACTGATTAATGATCTGGCTAAGTAAAGGCTAGACAGAAAGCTCATTTTGGTTTCTATCACTTTAACAAAAATAACCAGGCTGCTTTTCTGCCTTAGTGGACTGAACATTTGATTAATCTTTGATAATTCAACTTCTGGTGGAGTTTCAGATTCATGAATATGAACATCAAGTCTGCCAATCCAAAAAATTTGAATCAATTTTTCTTTATGTTAAACAAAGGCTAGAAAAACTTATTTTTAAAAAATTCTTCATAGTTTACTTTTTGATGATTTGTATCATACCTTCTGGAAGTGGAAAATAGGGCTATTTCCCACTAATAAAATTTGGGATACTCAGTTTCTGTTAAAAAGTATTTTATCATAAATTACCCCCACTTCCTCTGAAGGGGGTTTCCAACATTGGCTATTTCCAACAGTGACTTAATTAGGTTACCATTCTTTCAGAGTCCTATTTTGGGCGAAGTTTGTGGCCCTCCTTGACCAGCATATAGTTGCAAATAAAGCCTATCCTGACAAACTTTTATGTGTCAATCCCCTATGTGTTTATTTATACGTGTATTAGAATTATGAGTGGTCACCATGGCATAAAAAACATCCCTGCGTGGACTGATTCTTGGTCTTCTGCCTGACTCCAGAAGATCCCTAGCCTTGTGTCCACCACTATCCAGTAGGAGCTGGATACGTGGTTTCACTGCCCTCTACCTCAGCTTCCTGATTTCTGGGCCAATTCCAGAATGCTGGAAGTACATGGTGCATTATACTAGTGGTGTGTGTGGGTGTGGGTTTGTGTGCATATGCATGCATACACACATATGTATGTGATGACCAACCATCCTGGTTTGCCCAGAGCTGAGAAGTGTTCCCAGGACTTAGAACTTTTTTTTTTTTTTTTAAAGATTTTATTTATTTATTTGACAGACAGAGATCACAAGTAGGCAGAGAGGCAGGCAGAGAGAGAGGGGGGGAAGCAGGCCCCCTGCCAAGCAGAGAGCCTGATGCGGGGTTCGATCGCAGGACCCTGGGATCATGACCTGAGCCAAAGGCGGAGGCTTTAACCCACTGAGCCACCCAGGCGCCCCAGGACTTAGAACTTTTAATGGGACCACCAGCAAAGTCCTGTCCCAGCCTGGACAGGTTGGCCACTTAGTGGGGAATGTGAGAGCACAGCCACAGATTCATGCAATCTGTTACTAATGGCCTTTGATTTGGAGGGTGAGGTGAGAAGGAGAGAAATTACATCAGTAAAGTACTAGCATATGACCTGGAACATAATGTTACTATTACTGTCTTTCTCAAGCATTTCCACAATTTGTTTCCCATATTCACAGCAATTCTGTGTGTGAAGCAGAAGCATTTCATCTCAAGAAGGCATAAGGGCTTCATCAGTGCTGTGGGTCCTGGTGGAATCCTGAGAGAAAAGCAAAACTTCTGAGTTGAAGGGCTGGAACCAGCACCAACCCTAGTTCACCCTTCTCCTCTTACCTTTCTGGGGAAAAGGAATTAAACGTGGAAGTCTATTTCAGGTGCTGCCATAGTCCTCACTTAGAAGATGGCTGTGACTTAAACAGCCCATATGCAGCAAAGATTTCGAAGTAATTTACAATCAATAATTAATCTAAACAACAGGGCTGTGTGCGCCACCTTGTTAAACAGAAGAGGAAACAGAAAGGAGTCTAAGAGACTTCCCTCTGAAGGCTCATGTTGCAGTGGTTTCTGCTAGAGAGTGAATAGTAAATGCTAGTTGGGGACTGTCTGTCATTCACAAGAAGGAGAATTGGATTCCTTTACTTTCATAAAATTGCCTTGGTGTCTGGAAGGATAATTGTAAAAGTAGAACCCAAAATAAATGCGTATAAATCAAACATAGCAGGGATGTTCAGGACATTGCCTCCCACCTGCTCACACTTCTCTTTAAGCCCAGAGCTCATGTCCATCTATTTTGCCATGATTAGCCCTAAAGCTAACGCAAGGTATAGCTAAGTCCCCATTCACTTGTCTTCCCAAAGCAAGACTAATTACAATAGACCTTTTTGTATTTATTTCTGTTGGACCCCAGGTCCTACATCCATCCAGCTCTCTATCTTCCTGTCTCTCCATCTATCCTTCTGTCTCTTTATGCATCTATCTATCATAACAACCACCATCCTCTATCTGTCTATCTGCCTGCCTCTCTCTCTGTTTATCAATCCACCTGCTTATCAGTCTACTTATCATCTATATATCTCTTCCTTGTTAACCCTTGATAAACATGATGGCTCTTGGAAGTTGGGGTGAAGAAGGGGGTCTTGCACGTTGGAGTCCCCTCCACTGATTGTCAGCTCCTGCACAAGTGTCCTGAGTCATGAGGGCACATCTGTCCTGATGAGCCTCCGGGAATTTAGGTGGTCTTTGGTAAATTCTGATGAAAGGAAAGTTTACAAATAAATTCCATAAAATATCCTCTTATCAGGCCTCCTCTTCTTAGCTTCGTATCTTCTTTCATATGACAATTTTTAGAATAATTGAAGATATTTGTCTGCCTAACCTTTTATTATCTGGCTGCCACCCCTGGTGCCATCCATGCCCTCTGATCTAAGGACACATTCCCAATTACCCCTGCTTCCCCCAGAGGGTAGCGGCAGGGACCGCTCATGACCCCAGAGATGGCTGAGTGAACTTAGACTCGGAGAACACTGCTACTTGTAGAGATTTAAAAAAATAATAATAATTATAGTTCTAATGGTGGAGCTAAAGTCTGTATGATGTCTTTGGTAGTTTCAATGATGCATTGACTCAAGGGGAGAATACAGTTGGCTGAGTCCTCTGTGCCCTTTCCCAGCTTCCGACACACTCAGGGTGGTCAGCTTTTCTCTCTGTGCTCACCCACTGCTCCAGCTACTGTGGGCCCTTTGGATGCTCCTTCTATCATTCATAGTTTCCCCAACCTCCTGCTTTGAGTCATCTACCCAATGGTATCACCTGACTGAGAAGTGGTCCCACAAGTGAGCTAATCATCGTGAACACTGCCACGGAAACCAGCACGTGTAAATGCACAGAGTGGAGTGGCTCTGCTCCCAGCACGCTGCGTGATAGGCAGGGCATAATAGGCATGATGCTCACTGGGCAAAAAAGAAAGACCATGGACAGTTTGCTATGTGGATAGTTCCAGGGAGGCACTCAGTCCTCACATCAACCCGGTGAAATAGACAAGAAATATTCTTGTCCACGTAGAAGACATCTCTGCTGGGGCCCAAAACCAGCCTCCGTGGGCTTTGCTGCTAACAGAGGGCACATGCTGCCTGCTTTGGAGGCTTGTCCTCAGACTGCTGGAGCTGTGTTGCCAAAGAGGGAGAGAGAGCCGGAGGTACACAGAAATCGGAGTCTACCCCACTGTCCTTGCAATGGCCTGACTGCTGAGAGGGTACAGAGGCCTGGATCCCTTTTCTCCAGAGGAGGTGAACTCAGAGATGCGATTAGTACTCCAGAGCTCCTTGGAGATCAGGCTGAAGCTGGGACTTACTTTGAAATCCAACCCTCAATCGGCTTCTTTGCCCTCCTAGCCTGTTCACCCTCCTCCTCTCCTGGTTTTCCTGGGAACACTTCCTGAATTAATCCCTTTCACCGGGGTCCTTGGTTCAGGGTCTGCTTCTGGGAGGACCAATCGAGACCCTTGGTTTTGCACACGAGGAAATGGAGGTACATGAAGGTTGAGTCACGGCACAAGCTCACACGGCTGGGATGCGGGAAAGCGGGGACTCAGGCACGGAAGGGAGCTGGCGGTGGGGCTCTGATGAGGGGCAGGGGTGGGCCTGGAGGTGCTGGGAAAGGCCTATAAGCTGAGCCTCATTTATGAGGGAGCCCGTGGGGCTCATCCAGCAACTCTGGTCCCCACCACTTCAAAGCCTCTTTCTTGGAAAGCCCCCAGCACTTGAAGTGCATTTACTTCCCCATCTGGTTTTACTGTCACAAAGGTTCCCAGTTCTACCTCTTTTCCCACAGACCCCTGGCAGTGGCTCTCTGGAGGTTCTGTGTCTGCAGGGAGAGAACAGGGAGCAGGGTGACTGCCTCTGGCCGACTTCCTACCCATTATTCATTCTTCCACCCACCGGACGGGCCCACCGGTCCCACGTATGCACGTATCAGCCAGGTTCCCAGAGATCACGGGCTCTCTTACTCTGAACTGTCACCTCTTCCAGGGAAAACAAAGACCCTTTCCCCCAACCTTCCACCCAGTACACTGGGAACAGGGCCAGCCCCATTTTATGTTTTCAGTAAGTTTCCAAACATGCTCATTTTGGTGGCAGCTTTTGTGCTGATTATCTCATTAGGGTCTTGGCCTTAAAACACCTATTTATGGTAGATTGAAAAAAAGTTTACTCTCTCAAGCTTTAAAAAGAAACAAGAAAACAGGCTATAGTTTTACTAGAAATTCTTCACTTGTAGGAAAAGATCTACTTGGCCTCTTGAGAGATGCCATCACCAGTGATTTGGATTTATGGGAGGGGACTGGCCCCGTTCCATGGAGCAGAAGCTCACGGATGGTGCAGATGTCTAGGTAATTTCCAGACCTCGTTTTGTTTCATCTGTCCTCTTCAGAGGAGTCCAGGATTAAACCTCATGAGCCAACAAGCTCCTGACTGTGTAGTATAAATTGCACAGATTTTTTATGAAACTAGGATAAATCTTACTCTATCCTGACAGAGTGGGGCTGACAGTCTCTAGAGGACAGGGGAACCATTGGAATGGCTCCAGAATGGATGGCAGAATTGTGGCTATGTCACCCCAAACAACAAGCATAAATAGTAAAACCTGGCCACAGATGCAGATGGCCGCTAGGAGGATATGTATAGCAGGGGCCTAGAAATCACTATAAAGGGAAAGCCTCCTGAGTAATGAGACAGCTCTTCCAGGTGGCACTCCATCTAGAAGACATCCTTGCTCCTGTCTGAAGTCCCAGAGGTCTGTGTGTCCACCACACAGTGGTGTCCACACACCACTCTGTTCACAGAGTACACAAAATTCATACCTCAGGGACTCTGTGCTGCATAGACAGACAGGGATTAGAAACAGGAAGGAAGTGGTAAGATTATCAGGAGCACCTTAGGGAATTTCATGCTGCCCACTGCAGACTTGCAGAAAGAGGAGACCACAGTCAGCATGATAATGGGCATCAGGAAGGGGCTACTTTGCAAGGACCTAAGCACAGGCAGGAAATATAGAACTGGGTCAAGGGGGGACGGTCAGGGTCCAAATCAGGTTGCACTGCCCCCGAACTCCGCAACCACTGCCCAGAAAGCAGGTGATTAACTAATTCTGGAATCATACTTTGATGAGGCCTGGGTACTCATTGTTGTTGTTGTTGGTTTTTTTTTTTTTTCCTGTATTTCTAACTGTATGAACTGCAGCAAGTGCTCTTTGTAGCAGGGTTCAGTACTTCGCAATAGATCTTTGTGTCATCATTTTAAATTCCTGAGCTTCAGGTTTTACTAAAGAGAAGGACCCAAATTAAATATCAATTAGCAAAGAAATCATTACCCTTGGGTTCTGATAGCAGAGACTAGCAAAACATAAAACGACACCAAACAAAAGTATAAGAACATCAAGGCAAGCACAAGACTTCCAGAAAATGAGGGAAGTTTAGACTCCTAAAAAAGTCTTCTTCAAAGGATGTCCTTAAATACTTGATTTCTTAAGTAATTTTATTTTTTAAAAGATGCATTAAAAGCAACAGCTGGTGTGTGTGTGTGTGTGTGTGTGTGTGTACACAGGAGAAAAGGTATCTTGCATACAGTTTTCAAAAAAACAAAAAACAAAAACAGGACCACAACTTAATTTTAGAGAAAACAGCTGCATGAAAATATTGCACTAAGAATGTAAAGATTTTTCTTCTATATACTTTTTTTTTTTTTTTTTTTTGACAGAGAGAGATCACAAGTAGGCAGAGAGGCAGGCAGAGAGAGAGAGAGGAGGAAGCAGGCTCCCTGCCAAGCAGAGAGCCCGATGCGGGGCTCGATCCCAGGACCCTGAGATCATGACCTGAGTTGAAGGCAGAGGCTTAACCCACTGAGCCACCCAGGCGCCCCAAGATTTTTCTTCTAAAGAGCATCTTTTCCTAAGCTGATTTTTTCCAATCTTACTTTTCCTATTAGGGAATTTATCTATGTCTACCTCCTTCCAATGGGAGAAACAAAGAAGAGCCTGGCATTTACTTACTTGCTTTCCAGCTACTGTATCACTAAGACTTACGAAGTATATCTTTAAGTCCCCAGCTGGAATCGCCACTGTTATTAACACTCCACACTACTCACTAGATAATTAACACAGGGCCAGGAGCACAGCTTTTCTAGAAGGTACAACTGTCCACTACATATGGAATCTTAGCCTCAGATGATTTCATTTCTTGGCTTGTCTTCTGCTTGCCACCACTTCGAGATCTCTTGATCGCCTACACGATTAGGGCTAAGGCAGGTGATTTTACACTCCTGACACATTCATCTCTCTTGCAGCAAGTGAATCAGGCAGAACATGAGTGGTCTGGGGTTTCACACCCCAAGCCAGGCGGTTCCCTCACATCTGCCCAGTGTTGTATTTGCTTTCTGGGGAGCGGACTGTGTGGACCCAGGAAGATAGTGACTAGCGGAATATTCAGCACTGTGATTTTTTCCCTCTCATGTTGAAAAACCTGTCCATGGACAGCTAAGGAAAGAGTTCTACCTGAAACCAAGATGGGACCCTTTGATGACCTCAGGCACAGCCAGCCATGGCCCAGTTTACCACAACAGGACTGGTGGGACTATGGCCCAAGAAAGCCTCTTCCTACAAAGGTGGGCAGGGTGTGTACAGACTCTGCTGGCGACCTTGAGAGAAGGTGCTAAGGCAGAACACAAAATCTACAGGCAGGGGGTAGCCCTCTGTGACAGGGACCATCCCCTATGTCCACTGTATCTCTTGTACCTAGCTCGGAGCCTCGTTTACAGTAGGAGTCATTGAGCGCAAATGTAGCAAAGCTGCAGTTTTTAACGATGATCCTCTTTGGAGGAGTTCGGCGTGGTGGAATTGCGTGGTTCCCAAACAGCTCAGGGGAGGACACTCTTGGGGCCTGGGAAACTAACAATATTCAGCAATCAGAGGCATGCAGTTGGCATGGGAAAGGGAGTCTGTCATTAGAGAGTGGGGTCCTGGGACCACCAGGCACGGCTACCTAAGTAGCACTTTATCTTGTGGGTATTTGGCAAGAGCGAGGTGGGACTAGAGGGGGCCAACTGGTTACCAGGATGGGGGCTCAGGTCTAGAGAATGGCAGAGACCTGGGTGTGGAGAAGAAGCCAAAGTGGGAGAAGCCCAGCCATGAGAGCTGGAGTATGAGATCCGGGTTAGAACAGCAACGTAACTGATGCAACAACACCACTGTGTCCAAAAATGTGTGCTAGAAATAGAGCTCCTGACACCATTGTCATTAAGTCCTGGGGCCAGGGCCGGAGTAGCGCTGTGGATGAGGAGCCAGTGGGGTAGGGGGCCAACGTGATGATGTGACAACGCCTGTACTCCTGATCCCAGTGAGTCAACTCTCAGCTGTAGGCAAGACTCAGCAGTTTACAGAAACGGCCTTTTTGGTTGATTTACAACTGTTTTCTTCCCCTCTGAACAGAGCGCATTTAGGTTAAAAACCAGACAGCATATAAATAAACTAACTGACAGTGTATGTACTCAGATTTTAGTGTCCTTTCATAAATTTGAAGTTTTAGAGTCTTCCCAAAGCCGAGGCTGTATAGATTCCAGGCTTCATCTGCTTAGAAAACAGAGTTTACTATGGTGGAAGCAATGTCCTTCTTGACTGATAAAAGGGGATGACAGTTATAATGGAGAAATTAATCAAAGAACAATGACACTTAAATCCTTGAAGTCATCATGAGGTGCACACATTCGCACAAGCACCCACATGCACTTACACACTGACACTGACACACACATACATGCAAAATTGTTTCTGAATGGGTAGGATCTAGTTGTAACCACTATTTTCTGCAAAGGAAAATGCCTATAGGCAATAATAAAATGTCTCTGGTTTCGACAATAGTATGATACAACCGGGATAGAAATGATCAGCAGAATGTTCAGAGGAGGTTTGATGATAAATCTTACATTTCATCATTTAGTGAAAACTAGGTGTTCGCCTTACGCCGCAGCTGGTCTGCTATCAGGAATGTGTGTCAGAGCCCACAGCTTGAGGAAGGATTTTTTAAATTCGCCATTTGATATCCTGGAATGTTCAACTGCACTTGCCTCGGAATGCCTTTTGAGATGAGCTCTCTTTCCCTCCTGTTCACTGCCACCTAGTGAATTACTTGGGAAAGAAACTATAACTGGAATGGAAGTGTTTTCTTAAAAAGGCAATAGCTTTGAGGGGTGAGTTTGATTGCAGATTTGAATGCGTACTGGAGAAGGGAGGTATTGGCTCTTGCCAAACAGCCGCGGCTGAGATAATGAAGTCCGCCCGCTGGAGCAGAACACACACACGAACTGTCCAGTGGGGGCTTCTAAGAAGTGCGGATTGAAGCCGGCAAGCCGTGACAACACAGGGCTTCTGATCACGACAGTCTGGTTTGACAGAATCTGTTCCTTTGACTGCCTCTTGGTTGAACCCGAATGCAGGGGCAACCTGTCATGCTGTCCACCCCATGCAGATGTTAGGGGCTTGGTATAGAAAAAAGGTGTTTGGTGGTCTGTGCAGGAGTTCCAGGGTATACAGGAGACATTAAAACTCTGTTAACGAGGCCCCCTGGGGGGATGATCACAGAAGTGAAGGAAATGTAATTAGAATGGAAATGTAATAACATGCGGCTTTCCTCCATCCTCAGCTCTGTCTTTGGCCAGCCTATCCCCACTATCAGTACAAAGGCTGTAATCTCATAAATTCAGAGCAGACCAGGGTGAGTCTCTTCTCCCCATACTCAGTCACCTGGCACTTCCTCCATCGCTCCACACACAAAACTGACTGAGACAGGTGGGTGTGGTGCTGATTCAGGGAGCGTTGCATGGCCCAATCTGGCCATCTGGAAATAAGCAGTTTGTTCCAGAATTTACCTTGTTGTTCTCTGTTGGACAGCCATCAGCCCTGCCCAGTGTCGGCTGGAAAAGTGGGAGGCTCAGGTTCAGGGAGTACTACCTGTGCTGGTCCCTGGAAAGAAACACTGAAGATCTGCAGGGGTTACTGCCAGTGAAGTGTGTGTGTGTGTGTGTGTGTGTGCGCGTTTGCGTGCGCACGTGCGCGCTAAGGGGCTGATGACTTTGAGTATTTTGTCTTATTGTACACTCTCTCTGAAGGGTGGGTTTTAATGCCTATGAGAATTGAGAAGATGGTAAGGCTGTTTGGCTCAGAAACTACGAAAAAGAACCCAATGATTTCAATAATCAAGTAAGACCAAAATGAAACTTGCTCACTCAGGAGATCACTGACCATTCACCTCATGACATCTCTTTTCCAGGCATCCTCCAGAGAAGATTTTTTCTCCCTAGGAACTAGTTTACATTTTAAGTTACAGAATGCCTGTAACTGAGTGCTTCTGGGGAGCCCTCACTGTCACACTCAGAAGAGTGTGCCCTCCTGAAAAAATGGTGATATCATTTGGCACAGGGCCATTCACTGGTTTGATGCTATTTGTATTGTAATTTACAGTTGTCAATTGAGTTGGAATGCCTGCACTATCCGTGGAGACATAAGCTATCAATAGAGCAATATCTAGGGGCACCTGGGTGGCTCAGTGGGTTAAAGCCTCTGCCTTTGGCTCGGGTCATGATCCCAGCATCCTGGGATCGAGCCCCGCATCAGACTCTGCTCCGCGGAGGGCCTGCTTCCTCCTCTCTCTCTGCCTGCCTCCCTGTGTACTTGTGATCTCTCTCTCTGTCAAATGAATAAATAAAGTCTTTAAAAAAAAAAATAGAGCAATATCTAAAGACCCTAAGCATACTGCAGGAGATCACTCAGGTTGAATTATTTTTACATTTGCTCTTTCTAAACATAATTTCAGTGTTACTACTTTACAGTTTATAGGCCGTGTGTTCGCTGGATCCATTTTTCCAAATCATTGTTCCTATCTCACATGGCGGGTCAAGTCCTTATTCAATATGAAGTAATGAAACAAAGACCACATGGATAGGTGTTAGCCCGTATACAGCATGGTGTGTAATTAAGGCTAGCTAACATGCTTTCCAAACAATAACCAACTTTTCCAGAGCCTAATAACACTGGGCCTCTTCCAGAGGTTGGTGGTCCCACCACAGGGCAAGTTCAAAGTGCACCAATGCAAAATGGCCAGAGCACTAGCTCTCCGTGGATCAATAAAACCAAGAGAACAGGAAGATATGGGGAGTAAAAATGACAAACTAGAACACTATAGCACTGCTGTGAATTTGGATCTTCTGTGCTCAATTGAGAGAGGCTATAAAAATAACCCCTACCATCCTGTTCTTGGGGAAAAATAGTGCCAAGCTTTAATTAGTTCTTTCCCTAGCAGCAATTACGTAGAGGGATTCTGTGATCTCCAAATTCCACTAGATGTAGATGTAGGGAGTTGACTTAACAGAAATTTTCTGGGCAACTCTGGGAAAAATAAATTTATAACCCAACTTTGCAAATAAATAAATTTTTAAATATTAGATATTTCCCTCCAAAGTAACAAAAATTAATTCACTTAAAGAGAATACATTTTAAGCAACTAATTTTGTGTGGGACTCACTCTGGCCAAAAAGGGAGGCAGATGTGGACTCTGCGGTCCAGGAGTTAGGGACCGAGGATGGATACACAGATCTGAGCCAAACAGGCAGTGAAACAGAAACATAAGAGCAACACACGATTTACCATCCAGCCAGTGCAGCTCATTAGCAATGCAGCTTGTTTTGCTGTGTTGCGTTTTAGTTTTTCAGCCAAAGGACAAAAATGTGTTTATCTATGGAAGACACCATGGTACCCACCACAGATTCTTTATCCTACCGGTCCATAAGAAATGTTAGAAATGCAACTTTTGAAAAACTTTAATTGTTGAAATGAGGTCATAGTAAAATTTTAAAAACTTCATTCTGATTCTCTGCAGACTTTTGTTCTCTGGTTGAGACGAAGGACAAAGTTTATGAGCAGTATTGATAAATATTATAATGACAATAGAGTAGCAAATATTTATTGAGCACTAACTATGTGCTAGGCAACTGGATTATAATTCCTTTTGTCATTCATCTTTTCAAACTTCACTTTCATAATATCCTTTAAGATAATATCATTGCAATGGATTGAATGTTTCTGTCCCCCCAAAATTCATATATTTGAAACACTAACCCCCAGTGAGACGGTATTAGGAGGTGGAACTTTTGGGAAGTAATTAGGTCATGAGGGTGGAATCCTTATGAGTGGGATTAGTGACCTTATACAAGGGATCCCAAAGAACTTTCTTGCCCTCTTTCTGCAGTGAAGGGATACAACGAGAAGTTGGCAGTCTAGCAGAAGAGGGCTTTCACCAAACCCAGCTGTACTGACCGTCTGATCTTAGACTTTTAGCCTCCAGAACTGAGAAAAATGTCTGTTGTTTATATGCCACTCAGTCTGGGATATTTTGTTCTAGCAGCTTGAAATAGCTAGGACAATTCTTATCTCTGTTTTACAAAGGCAGAAATTTAATGTCCAAGGTTAAGCAATGAATACATGACAGACGGAGATTCAAACTTTGAACTATCTGATCCCAAAGTCAGTGCCCTTAATTGTTATAGTTATGGATATGGTATACTTTAGATATTTAGTTACATATATAAAACTTCTTTTCCATTCCCATCTTCCTATCCCAGGAAACGCTCAAGGGACTATGGAGATAGTCTTTAAACTGGTCACTTTTGACTCCTGACTTCTGTCTCTGCTCAAGTAAATCCAATCCCATAAGCTGCCATTAGAGTTATGTTCTTAAAATGCAAGTCATATCACTCTCTCCAATATTCAAAAGTTCTCCATGGCTCCCTTCACTTGACAGATAAAGTAAATACTTCTGAATATGGTGCTCAAGGACCGCTCAAGGACCCCATGATTCAGCCTCATGTCCTCGGGAATCATCTGTCCATTTGAACACCCTTGTTCAATGTTCCAAAAGTCCAGGACTCTTGTTCACGCTGTGGCCCCAGTCTGGCTTGCCTTCTGCGGGGGTGGGGGGGGGGAGTATGGCACAGTGGGCATATATATGAGCTCTGGAGTTGACTGACTTGGGTTGGAATCCCAGCTCTGGCACCTACCAGCTGTGTTATCTTGGATGAGTTATATCACTTCTCTAAACCTTTTTTCATCTGAAAACATGCATTGCTGAGAGCATCAAACAGAATAACAGACATTTTGTACTTAGCACAGTGCCTTGCACACAGCATTCAGTAAATAGAAGCTAGTTTGATTTTCCTTGGGAAGTTCTCTGGCCTTTCTTAGATCTGTGTGTCAGGGATTACCTAGACATACAGACCTTGCTCTATTTCGTCTGAGCTTCATATTCCATTCATGTCAGTCTCAGGTCTGATTTTTGGCTTCAGTCCCAAACACACATCTATGGTTTGGCTTTCTCTTGGTCTTCCAGATGCACCCAAGAAAATAGTCTTTATAGTCAAAATTCATAGGGTAGAGTCAGGAGAGAAGCGGGAGATAGAAGAGGGTAAAAATCCAGAAAGTTCCATACTAACTACCATCAAGCCAACTAAAATTTATTGAACACTATACGCCAGGCTCTGTGTTAGGTGATGTAGGTGTATATACTTAACACACCTTCAAAAGATGGGTGTAATTTTTATTATCCTTCTTTTGTAGATAGGGGATGCTAATGGTCAGAGAAATTTAGTCACTTTTAAGTGACAGCCTGATTTGAACCAAGGCAGCCTGGTTTTAGGGGGAGGAACTTCTTCCTCCACCCACTGTCTGGCTGTACCTTCAATTCCCTGTCCCTGTCACTGATGCCAACTCTCAGGTAGAGCACAGACCACTGGTTGTCGCCCCCAAAAGTGCCAGCCTTGGGTGGCTCATCCGGGCCTTGTCTTATAGTCCACTCAGCAAAGCCAGCTGCTTGTGCTGCCCTATCACTTAGGTCATCCTCATTCCCACTCTCATCTTCATTCACCTGAACTCATGAATTTAAAACCACTGAATGCATAGGGTAAGGGAAGCATTTCATTTGCTTTTGCTTTTTTTTATTTGAAGTAGCAGCTGTGCTGGAGCTGGAGCTTCAAAGAATTCATTAAAAACATTCAGGTGTAGCCAGAGCTTGTGTACCTGGACACTCGGGAGAAAGGCTGAGGAAAATTCCCTGTTGCACACATTTTCCGATTGTTCTGTCATTATATGCAAGGACAGGCTGGGTCTAGGTTCTGGGAAACCTAGTTAGGGAGGTTTTAGGATGAGATATTTTAAAAAAGACTGTCCTACCATATATTTTTCCTCCTTAAAAATCAGAATAAATGAAATAACTCAACCTTTCTATATGCAGTTACCATCTAAGATCTGGGACATTTGATTTTTTATGCTTAGTGGGGCTCATGATCTGTCACACATTTGAATCAACATGAGAAAATCTAAATCTCTTTAAGATCTTGAAGCTGAAATTATTGAAGTTTATTTTTTTGTTGGAAATACAGCATAAATTGTTTTTGGATTAATGGGATTTTAGGTGGATTTAATTCTCCATCTCCAAACGTCCTACACTTTCCAGGTTTTCTAATAATTAGAAAAATATATAAATGTCTAAGGGAAAATCAGTCATTTAATTACTGTTATTGAATTCTGAACAGGAAGTGTGGTATGTGGGATACAGTTTTGACTCTGCCCCTTTTGGCAGAGTCAAGGTAACTTTGGATAAGTCTTTAGGCATCTCAGGGCCCAAGCTTCTGGATCTTCATGGTGCATGGACAGGATGGTACAGTGGGGTTTAGACTCTTGACCCCAAATTCCAGTGGTTCCTACATGAGCCTCTGGCTTTCCTTCTCCCTCCACCCCACCCCCCAACGATATCCACCAGGTTTCTACCAAAACAGCTCTGCTACATCTGCTGTTTTACATGGTAAGAATCCCAATACTGTGACTGTTAAAAAATATTCCACTTATAACCAAAAACATCTGAAAATTTCTGGGCCAAGTTACAGCTCAGTGAAGTTAGAGAGCTTCTCACTTGTGGTTTTTACAATCCTTTTGTCCATACTAGATCTCACACAGGCTATGGGATTGCCCAGAACTTCCTACGCTTCTTCATCTTGGGGGTGGGGGTTGGGGTGGCCAATGAAACCAGTGGGACTAACCTGTAATCATTAATTTTGTTAAAACACTTCCCAGGTTTTTTCCTTAAAATTCCTTGCTGCACATTTAGACTTATGAGAAGGTAAAAAAGGCCTATGCACCCCGCTACTCAAAAGATCCTTTCTCAGTTACTCACATTGGCTGACATTCCAATGAAACCCATTTACACTTTATTACAATTGAGGTGTGAATTATTTTAGCAGATCTTCTTGAGAAGGGAGAAGGGAGAAAAAAGTGACAGGGAGTCAAAGCAGAAAGGACATAAGGTGAAGGGAAAAGTGGTAAAAAATAAAAGGGGGTGGGGATAAGGAGACACCAGTGATGCATTTTATCTACTTCACATCCTATTCATATCTGGACCTGGTCAATATGGCCGTCATCCCCTTGGCTTGAGAATGTCTAACTACAAGACTTAAGCCTGTTGTCTAAGACTAACACAACACAACACGACACAACACACTCACCCCAGGGAATAATGCTCACAAACTACCCACAGATCAAAGCACAGAAGTAGATTCTCTTCCTCTTCCCTACTTCATCAAGGTTATCTTATCTAATTTAAAGCATATCTCCCATCAGATATTTGATGACCATCACATCATCTCTCAACTATTTCTAGAACCTGGATTTCTAGAATTCTAGAATGAAAAAATCAAGATGCTTTTACTGGATGTAAACCCAATTCGTGTACTGCCATGCTTTTAGGGATCCAGAAGATGCAGATTTCCTCCCAGTTAAGCATATTTGGAAAAAAATGCAAGATGCAGAAAAAATGATAGGAAAGAACACAGGTGGAGCAGTCCACTGAGCAAAAGATTCTTTGGTGAGTGGAAGACCGAAAGTCCCTCACTAGCAGTAATGCTTCAGTAATAAACATTCACAGCGTGTAGCTTAATCTCTCTCAAGAGAAAGACTGACTCATGCCCTGCTCATTTCTTATTAACCAAGCTTTTGATTACATAGGTATGTCAGGGCACCCTGACCACGGATTATCAAGACCCAGTTGAACCTCACATAATGCTTAAGACATTGGCCTACGGTATTACGATCCACAGTTTTAAAAGCCTTGGAAATTAAGAGACTTTATATGGAACAGGATATCTCAAAGAAGATTTCCCTCAGCTACACTGACTTTTCTAAGTTTTCTAAATTTTATACACAGCAAATACCTGAACTTCAAAGGCTTATTCCATTGGATTTGGCTTCCAGTACAACATTATTGTTAAGTCTTAAAGAGAGAGAGAGAAAGTCTTACAGAAATGTATTCTTGAAGAGAGCAGGGTTTGGGTGTTCCCATTTGGCATGTAGCCCTTAAATAGATCTGACAGCTCAATTTTCCAATATGATATGCAGGAAATATGAAATTAGCTCCCAATTATATCCGGTACAGTGATTATATGCACGGGAGGTTTCATGCAGGGGCAACTTGTCACAGCTACTTCCTGAAGCTTTATTTTCTAAAATTCTAAACCCAGCCCACAGAAAATCAGGAGCATTTTTAAAAAGTTGGAGTGTGAGGCATGATAACGATTTGCTTTTTGTTCTGGTTGGGTGTATTTTATATCTGCTTTCATAACATTTGCTTCTCTCTTACACATGTGATTTGGACAATAGTGGACTCCACTGTAGAAATGATGGAAAAAACCGTGTCCCCCACAACACACTTTATCCTCTACCCCAAGTAACAAATGTGCCCTTAAATCAGATCAGCAATGAGCTCATCTAAATGGGTATACAAATGTGCTCTCACATAGGTAGGTTCTGTGAATATCCTTTGCCTAGTGGGATGCTTATGAAAGTCTTCTTGAATAGGCTTTTCCCTCTTTTTACTGCAGTTTGGAAAACAGAAGTGATGCTCCAATCTCAAGGTGCCATCGGGGGCCATGAGGTGATATGGATGGTGAGGGTGATGGAACCCCAAATTACAGGAGGCCAGGGTCCCTGATGACTATGGACTCTCCATGCCAGTCCCGGATTGCCTACCTGCAGATGGATAGGGGGATTGCGTTACCATGTCTGCCCACTCTATTGGCCAGAATTTTTACTGGTATGGTTAGAAGGTAAAGAGATGTTTATTTTCCTCCCTTCCTCCTTCCTTCCTTCCCTCTTCTCTTTCTCCTTCCCGTCCATCTTTCCTTTCTTCCTTCCTCCTTTCCTTCCTCTCCCTGCCTAGGCCCCAAGTCTGTGCAGTAACCCCAGCTGGCCTGTGCAGAAAAATGCAGGAAAACGTAAAGCCAAGAGACTTTTCCTGACCACTCCTGCATCCACAGGCCAGTCCCAATACTCAACATGATGAGGTTGGGGCGTGTGAAACTGCCAATAACCAACCACTGTTGACCCATGAAGCTGACAATTTCATGTGGTTCAGTATTCTGAATTCTGTACTGTCTGCTTCTCTCCTGTAAGGAGTAAAATAAAAATCACCTCACACAATCCTATCAGAACAGTGAGCTATAAAAGATTCTGAGTTGCATGTGCTATAGGAGCAGGGCTGAGAAAAGTGTCCTCAGATGACATCTTGAGGGGGCACTATCAGGGGCTCTCAGGATTTAACGTACCTGACCTAAGTGACACCGAGCCCTTCCGTATAGCTTTTGGACATGGGGTACCCTCCCTATGGGCTCTCCTCCCTGTTGCTCCATATCTTCATGTGGCTGACCCCCCTCTCATCTTTATAGTCTCAGATTCAATGTCCTGCTAAAACCCCACGCAGCCTGCCCTAGAATAAACTGGTCATATTAAAAGCAAAGGGTGTTGGGCACCTGGGTGGCTCAGTAGGTTAAGCCACTGCCTTTGGCTCAGGTCGTGATCTCAGGGTCCTTGGATTGAGTCCTGCATCGGGCTCTCTGCTCAGCAGGGGGCCTTCTTCCCTTCCTCTCTCTCTGCCTGCCTCTCTGCCTACTTGTGATCTCTCTCTGTCAAATAAATAAATAAAATCTTTAAAAGAAAAAAAAAAGCAAAGGGTGTTCTTATAAGAGTTTTTACAGTTATTTCTTTTCTTTGGGTCTTCTTTTAAAACAATTTATTTCCAGCATTATTGAGATAATTGACATATAACATTGTGTAAGTTTAAGATGTACGGTGGGTGGGATGATTTCATACTCAAATGTATTGCAAAATGTTTACCACAATAAGACTAATTAATATATCCTTCACATCACATAATCCCTGTTTTGCAGTTATGGTGAGAACACATAACATAAGCTCTACTCTCGTTGCAACTATTAAGTATATAATACATCTTGTTAACTATAGTCATCATGCTGTACATGAGATCCCCAGAACTTAATCATCTTATAACTGAAAGTTTGTACCCTAGAATATTTCTTTACCCTACCCCAAGACTCTGGGAATCACCATTGTGCTCTGCTTCTATGAACTCAATGCTTTTAGATTCTACATATAAGGGAAATCATATATTATTTGTCTTTCTCTGACTTATTTCACTAAGCATAATTCCCTGAAGTTCTGTTCATGTTGTCACAAATGGCAGGATATCCTTCTTCTCATTACTGAATAACATTCCATTGTGCATGTATACACACACACACACATATATATATAAAATACACATTTTATATATTCTATATGTATATATAATTATACATATAACAACTTCTTTATCCATTCATCCATCACTGGACACTTAGGTTGTTTCAGTGTCTTGGCTATGTGATTAACACTGCAATGAACATGGGGATGCAGATAACTATTTGAGATAGTGATGTCATATTATTCAGATATGTACCAGGAAGTGGAATTGCTGGGTCAAATGATAGGTAGCTCTATTTTTAATTTTTTGAAGAAATTCCATACTGTTTTGCATCGTGGGGGCACCAATTTACATTCCCACCCAGTGTAAGATACTTCAAGCTCTACTGCTTCTAGAATAGTAGGCATTCATGTGCTTTCTGAATTGAATGGCAAATATGGGATGAGAAAGTGCTAGTTCAGTAAAAGCACCTCATAAAAAGCCTTGGAGACCATAACCATGGGTGAGATATTACACCCTACACAGGCTGAGAAGGACTATTTCATTGACTGTCTTATAGAGTCAGCTCTCTAGCAGAGCATACTGTCCAGTTTAGTTCACTCTTACAGAAGTTACAAAGAAAGTGAAAGAGGAGAACTTAACAAAGTGATGGAAAATTAGTGTTATAAGGAAAGACAAAGAGAATTATACTTATCTCATTTAAAGAAAATAAAAGTAGGAGGTATCCCATCGAAGTTTTCAAGTTCACTTAAATTTGAACATATTTTATTGCTGAAAAATAAAACACATAATCACCTCTGTTTCCCCTTATGTTTAAGCTGCCCAGAAAATTTATAGCAAAATTTGTTCATAATTGGCATAAACTGCTCAAGGTATGTGCATAAAGGTCTTCACTATTTTTAGTTCTTACAAATGTTCTCTTCTCTATTTCTAAGTGTTTAATGTATGAGCCACTGAAAGTCTCATCAAAAGTAGATGTGGCAAAGACTAAACAAAACAAAAACAACTATGCACATACAAACACTGCTTTCAAATGTATAAGTACAAGGACGTTATGAAAAGGCTGCTAAAATCTTTCAGTCTAGTTTAAAAGATCAAGTAAGGAGAAACTGTTTTATAAAAAGAATAGAAAGAATTCGCTTGAAAGAAAAAAAATGTCTATTGCCCATGAACAAACATGGAAACGAGGTTCTGAAGATGTCAGGGACATTCTTATCTTTGAAAATAACAAATGTGAGAGATTTTATAAATTGTAAAGTGCTCTGTAAGGTTTTTGTGGAAAGAACCATGATGCCCTTCAACGGACAAATGGATAAAGAAGATATGGTCCATATATACTATGGAGTATTATGCCTCCGTCAGAAAGGAAGAATACCCAACTTTTATGTCAACATGGATAGGACTGGAAGAGATTATGCTAAGCAAAATAAGTCAAGCAGAGAGAGTCAATTATCATATGGTTTCTCTTATTTGTGGAGCATAAGGAATAACACAGAGGACATGGGGAGATGGAGAGGTATATTCACATTGCTGTGCAACCAGTCTCCAAAACTATTTTTATCTTGCAAAACTGAAACTCTGTACACATTCAACACCAATTCCAATTCTCCATTTCTCCCTCCTACAACTTCCCTGGCAGCCACCATTCTACTTTCTGTCTCTGTGAGTCTGACTACTCTAGGAACCTCAGTTAAGTGGAATCATATAGTATTTGTCTTTTTGTGGCTGCCTTATTTCACTTAGTATAACGTCCTCCAGGTGCAGAGGCAATATTTTAACTCTTATTTATTTCTGCTTTATAAAATCACAGGCCTCTATGCCATGGGTTTCCCTGAGGCACGGATCCATTGAGGATAATGAGAGAATATACCATGCTGTGGTTTGGCTCATGATTTTGTTGTTGCCACAGGGTAGTTATAAAATGCACATATGTCCAGCTTAGGGATTACCTGAGCCTTACACATGCTTTCCTCCAAGACAAGAGTTACTTGTAAAGCATTGCTATATCTTCCTTGGATAGATTCCTAAGCTTGAAATGTTATGGTTGGTTTTACTATGGGAGATACCAGAGTACAGAAATCATTAAGTCTGAATTTTAATAAAATCAATCCATTAGAAGAAATTGTTTATTAAACATACCTACCAAGGCAAACCAATATGTGAGGAACCAAAAAGAATAACACGTGATCCTTCCACTGAGAAATTGGAAATCTTATTGATAGGTAAACACAATAAAAAAAAAAAATGAAGTATATACTATAGACTGAGTATTTGCTGCCCCTCCAAATTCATACATTAAATCCTAACATTATGGTGATGATATTTGGAGGTGGGCCTCTGAAGGTGATTAAATCATGAAGGTGGAGCCCTCATGAATGGGATTAGTGGCCTTTTAAGAGATCCTCGGAGCAGAGAAATCTCCTGCCCCTTCAGCTATTTGGAGACACAGCAAAAAGATGGCTGCGAATAAACCAAGAAGCAGTCTTCACCAGACACCAAATCTGCCGGACTCCCAGCCTCTCAAACTGTGAGGAATAACTTTCTGTTGTTGATAAGCCACCCAGTTGATTGTATTCTTTTATAGCAGCCTGAATGGACAAAGTTTACAGTAAGAGCATAAGAGACTGGTCACAGGATTCTATCGCTAACCAACAAACTGATGGCTAACAATGAAGTGCTATGTACTCCAGGGAAGGAGGACGTCCCGCAGGCAGGCAGAGTTGAGAGCAGGTCTCACATACAGCCGCTAACACATTGTAGGTGTTCAAGGATTACTGAAGGCAGGAAGGAAGGTCAGGGTTTGAAAAGGCAGAGAGAATGATGTCAGAGATTTGTGGCCTGAGGAATGGCATGAGCAAATGCTTGGTGTGGGAAAGTTCACGAATGATTTAAGAAACGGGAAGCAGACTGGTTTGTCTAAAGGAAGGGGACAGCCACAGAGGTGTCTGAGGACGAAGGTCAGATATGTGAAAGTGGGCCCTGTGGGGGAGGGCTTGGAGCAGCCGAATCTGTTTTTGAATTTAATTATCTAAGTAATTAGGAACTATGAAGATGGGTGAACAGGAGTAAGATGATTAATGTGGCATTCTAGGACAATTAATCTGGCAGACTAGTGAAGAGAAGAGAGTGGAAGACAGAGCAGTTGAGAACTCTTCACTGTGGTCTAGAGGTGGCCATGTCTGTGTTTCCTCTGAGCCCATTAAAAAAGAATGAGATGGTCTTGAAGAGAGAACACTGGCTCTACTGGAACCTCACCATCTTCATACTTTGGTTTAGACTTGTAGGAGGGGATGATTAAACTTTATTTCTTTCCAAATTCAAATGTTATGCTTCCATCTCCACCTTCACTCAATGAGCGTAATTATTGTAATTGAGGAGACATACAAAGGCGTTATTGAGTGTGTGCTAATTGTGGAATACACACCAAGAGGGTGGCCATGAACAATCTGTTGTGGGGAGGAGAGGCACTAGGGAAGAGGAGTTTATGTATCCATACAGATTTGTACTTAAAATTCCTTTTAATGACATTTATGTTCTGCCTACTTTCAGGAGGTCAGGCTTTGACAGCTCAGCTGGCAGTGAGAGATTCCTTCTTTGTCCTTGGTTCTCTGTGCTTATATTTTCCCAGAGACACTCGTTCAGAGGTATGGTTGGGTTGATCTGAGTGTCTTGGCCAAATATTTGGCTTGACCTTATCCCCGTGGCTTTTAACTTTCCAAATACTGCATTATCCTAGATATACCTTAACCTCATCTTTCAGAGCTCACTTCCCAGGTCACACACTTGCCTCAGATGTAAGCCAGGGACTAGTGCTAAGCAGATGCCCTAGGAAGAACCAAAAGGAGCTTAAGTCCATGCTCCAAAGCCTATGTCTACATGGAGGCTTCTCAAGCTCTCACTTGGAGCCGATTTATTCTTACATTTAAACACAACTCTAAAAAGCCCATTTTTTGTTTCCTTAGTTCTCATCCACTTATAACCTGTCATTTAGGAGAAATAGACTCATGAGGTGCAGAATGACCACTGATAATGTGGGAGCAGCCAGAAAAATGTTTCCAAGCAGGAACAACGGTCATGTAACTATCAGATATAAGAAAGGATGACCATACACTTATTTGAGTCAACTAAAATTTTTGAGAAATATAAGAGGTACGAGAGCAGGGAGCGAAATCTGAGTATACAGAGTGAAACCCCGTTCAGAGAGTTTCTGAATCCTACAGATCCACTGGCAGGTGTCCTGGCTTACCAACTCCCCCTTAAAGCTGCCAAAACTAGCCCAGGACTTGTGATGGTCATTTACACACTGGATGCTTTAGGACAAGCTCTGAGTGGACTTGTCAGAAGCTACAAAGAGGGGTGCCTGGGTCACTCAGTGGGTTAAGCCAGTGCCTTTGGCTCAGGTCATGATCTCAGGGTCCTGGGATCGAGCCCTACATCGGGCTCTCTGCTCAGCAGAGAGCCTGCATCCCCCTCTTTCTCTGCCTGCTTCTCTGCCTACTTGTGATTTCTCTCTCCATCAAATAAGTAAGCAAAATCTTAAAAAAAAAAAAAAAAGGTACAAAGAGACTACAGAAGAGGAAGGAACATGTGCAGAGGGAGTTAGTAAATAATCATCTACCTATCTGTGACACTCCTGACATGTACTTAACTCATGCACTCACTCACCCAGCAAACAGCTTAGACCACCTTGTACACTCCAGGAATTGTGTTGTATTCTAGGGACACAGCATGAAAACCTTACAATCTAGAACAGCCCCAACTGGAAATCCAGTGTGTGATTCATACTTAAAACACCTTAGTTTAGAAGAAGCATTTTGAATTGTATAGCAGCCACATGTGCAAGTGCAGTACTACATGCACACAGGTCCAGGCACATCTGGCTACTCCTCAATCACTGCATATACAAAGGTCCCAAGCCATCTTTGGTTGGGCTCTTTGGAGCTTACTCTGCAGCCCTCATAAAATCACAAATTACATAGGAAAAATCATAAATAATTACTACTTTACCTAATTACATATACTATGATGAGTCTTTCAGTCTTTCTACCATAGATTAAGGTATTGCTTATATGACTGTTCTCTATCTCATTCACAGAAATCAATATAAAATTCTATTTAGCTCTCCTGAACTCTAGCCAACTGTCCATCAACATCTCTGGCTGTACTGTATTCTCTTAAAAAATAAAATAAAATAAAGGAAACACCTTGACCATAATAGACACTCAATAAATATCTTTGAAAGACTGAAGAAATGTTTTGTGAATGTTATCAACGAATAACGAATGTTATTCGTTTCAAAGCACCAGGAAAACAGCACCAATATTCAGAAACATTTTCGATCCCAGAGCATTAGTTGCTTTTCTCCCCAGGCTCACACCGCTTTCGTGCATATAAGTGGAGGGGTTGGTTAGTGCAATTTCATGCCTTGCCTCTTTGCTCTGTCCTGTGAGGAAGTAGAGCTGACACAGAAAAGCAGGGACAAATTCCGTCCCAGATGCATGTGCAGCATCTGTCAGAAAGACCTGAACATGGTCACAACAGCTTGGACTTAAGGGAGGCATGCACACCGTGGGTGGTTTTTGCATGTTTGTTCCTCTGTTAAATTCAAATTGGACCCACTGGACCTGACGGGCTGAATGGACTTAATCACATGTTACGCCTCTTGTGTTTGCTATCTCAGCTGAAAGCAGATATTGAGAGTCACCCCAATAATGGGATTTCCCAAGCTCTGATGCTGCAAGGAAAGAAGCCGTGGTGGCAGAAAGAGAATCTCAGATGGCAGGACTCAAAGGCAGAGAGAAGCCTTGGGGTCCCTGAACTCAACTTCCTTGATGTGCAAAGGCCCCATTTACTGCAGCTTTATAAACAAGCAATAAACAAAGGCCATCTCATAAAAACATTTGCCCAGCTTACCTTCCCTCCATAAATAGTAGAGTGAACTCAGACCAGCACCTGGCACCATTTACAGCCACCCACCATCAATTACCCCTGGTTTTCAGAAGGTAGGTAATGGCTCTTGGCCAAGAAGACCTAAGGCATCTCAGGAAGATGGATGTAACTTGCTCTTACATCAGATCTGACTTCACGCCAAGGTTCACTTGGGCTCCCTTTCTCGTTCTGATTTTGGTTAAAAGCATGGCTCTGCGGCCACCAGGAGAATGCACCTGGCAGACCGCCTATAGCCGAGAGCACACTTGATGGGGGGCTGTCTGCTATGTGTCAAAGTCCATTGCTGTGTTTTTCCTGAGGCCTCACCATGCACAGGTTGCTCCCTGCCAATGACTGAGTCCAGCACAGGTACTAACATAGACCCGTTGCAACATAGACATGACGCTGGACTCCTATGGCCAGTTTAGGCTCCAGTACCCCCAAGGACTTAAGCACTCTGCATGTCTGCACACAGCTTAGGATGCTTCCCCCCAAACCTCTCTTCCTGCCCTAGTCTGTTTGGGCTCCTGTAAGAGATTGACAACAGAAATGTATGTCTCACAGTTTTTAGGAACTGAAAGTCTCTCCAGCAAGGCCAGGTGAAGAGCCTCTTCTGGGTCACAGAGTTCTTCCTGTAGTCCTACAAGTTGTAACGGGTTGGGAGGTCACACTGGAGGCTCAAGATAAGGCACTAATCCCATACAAGTGGGCTCCACCTTCATGACTCAATTGCCTCCCAAAGGTTCCACCTCCTACTACCCTCACCTTAGGACTTAGAACTTTAGTGCATGAATTCGGAGAGGGGCAGGGGGATACAAACATTCAGACCATAGTGTGCCTTCCCCTTCACTCAAGGTCGAACTTAACATTGTCTTTGGGCAACGTTAGACAACTAACTTCTCCTTGTCTCCTTTCACATGGGCAATTCCCCTAATAAAATCCTTGCTGTATAACCTGGTCTTGGTGTCTGCTTCTTACAAGACCTAGACTCACACAGGCTCCTTTTTGGTGACCCGGGAAAAGTCACAAGTCCATTCTAAGGCAGGGCCTGAAGAGGACCTCACACACAGAAGGCACTCAAGTCATACTGACTAAATGAATGAGTGAATGAGAGACCCTTACACTCCAAGGAGGTGGCCCTAGCTCTGAAGATGGATCTAATTATGACATTATGCAAGTGACAGTGCAAGTGCAAATGACAGTCTGCTGAATTCCTTATCATTGGGGCACCACCTCCACACCTAAGGAAGCAGAAGTCCCATTTTCTGAAAGTTGATGGGGACTTCTTCAAAAGCCACGGAAGCTGCAGTGATTCTCAATTTCGGAGATTCTAACTTGGAATTTAAGCAGCCTACTTTTTTTTTTTTTAAAAAAGATTTTTTATTTATTTGTTAGAGAGAAAGAGAGAGAGAGAGATACAGAGCGCAAGCACAGGCAGACAGAGTGGCAGGCTAGAGGCAGAGGGAGAAGCAGGCTCCCTGCCGAGCAAGGAGCCCGATGTGGGACTCGATCCCAGGACGCTGGGATCATGACCTGAGCCGAAGGCAGCCGCTTAACCAACTGAGCCACCCAGGCGTCCCAAGCAGCCTACTTTTTTGAACTGCATGTTCTTAAGGCATGGAGCACCTCCTTTCTATCCAGTGGGGCCAGAGAAAGGAGGCCTCATCATGAGGCCAATATTGCCAAGTAAAGGCTGAAGTTAAATACGAGTGAGACAGGTTGGTTACCCTGGGGAAGGGAGGATGGAAGGAAAACTAGAAGGAGAGTTTGAGGAGGTGGCTCCTATCTCAATGTGAATCGTGAGGGCACCTATTGATGCAGTGGAGACCTGTACTTACCCCCATAAGGCACTCTTGTGACCCCCAGAGGCATATTAAGGTAACCTGGAAGTCTGGGGCAGCTGCGGTATGTTTCCTTGCCTGTGGAAGTGTGAGCTGCCTAAAACCTGGGCTAAAGCGCAAATGTCCTAAATATTCAAGCAGTTAGTGGTAAATGCGGAACCTGAGAGATAAGAGTGCAAGGAGGTTGGCGGAATTGCCCCAGTGTGTCAACGCTATACACTTACTACAGCCCCATCTCTGGATCTAGGGCCCAGCAATCTGAATCTGAACACGCGTCCAAAAAATTATTGGCCCTAAATGTAGTCTACATGACCCCTGTTAAAGACACTATAATTGGGGATCTTGAGAGAATTACGGCTCATTTTTGGCAAGAAACCATAGAGGAGAGATTTCAGACAGAAATGTAACTGCAAAGAACTTCCACTGTGAGTCAAAAAGAATCAAAACTCCTTGGCCCTTCTTCCTCTGAATGCCCAGAGTGTCAGAGGCCACTAGCCCCTATTAGTGGGGAGGTAGGAAGAAGGACAGCAGATGTTTACAAGCAAAGACTTTGGGGAAGGGGCAGGAGGGTTGGACAATGGACCCATTGTCAGAGTCTGACAGTGTAAACTGCCTGTTATGAATAATGTTATAGACTACAACACTGTTGATAGATTTAAGCCTCATTTCATCTCACAGAGGCATGAAAGAGAAACAGCCAACAACTAACCTCCTTCCTGTTTGGGGCATGCCCACTGGAAGAGTTTCCGTGGGCCAGAGGTAGTTTCCCACCATAAAAACTGAAAACAGAGGACACTCACTGGCCTTGCCAGCCTCTCTGTTGTAGGGTGTGGGCACTGGACCTGCGTACATGCACTGACCTTAGACCTGGAGTCAGAGGCTGGTGTCATAGAGCCTTGGACACTGAGACGCAACCCCAGTGGGAAAGCGTGTGGCCCCAGGGCACCCTAGTGAGGACATCTGGTAACCAGGTTTGGCATCTCTGGGGTGCAAGCTGCAGTATCCGGGCTTGGTGAAGACGCAGTGGGATCCTCAGGGGACCCTTTTGGTGGTGGGATGTGGGGCTTCTTTCCTGGCCACACGACCCTTAAAAAACAGCCTTTCTCTGGCTGGGTCCTCTGGAAATTCTGTAGCCTCCTGAGTGGCCTCATTTTTAACAAATTTCCTTCTTGCATGACCAGCCAGATGTGCTTCTGCAGTTAGAACTAAGCACTCCAGCCGGCTGAAGTCGTCTTTTGTGGTAGGAGTCCTTGGTTTCCGGTTGAGCCTGCAGCTCTGGGGAGGTGGTCTGCCAGCAGCCAGGGCAAGCCAGGTGAGTGCTGGGCGACGGGGCACAGCATGACTCATTCTCGTTCCTGCTGACACCAGAGCTATAGGATTCTGCGGGACCATCTTTTGCACAGGAGGGGATGGTTGGAAAAGAATGATCCTTTCCAACAGGACTTGGTCCTATAGTACAAGCCCCTGTCCTCTGCAGGAGACAGCTGGCAGCGAGGGCAGGGCTCTGTGTCCCCTGGGTGGGATTACGCCCCAGGGAACTCCCTGGCTGGTGCATTTGCGGTGGGGCAGTTTTCAGGACTTGCAGGGGGAGAGGGTGCGCTGGAGCACACCTCCCTGACATTCAGAGTTTACATTCCCTTGCCTAAGATGTTCTTTAGGAGCAGATGCTGGGCCAGTGACAGTGAGGTTTGCTGTGATATATTGGCAGCATTTTTGAAGCAGATCAGGGAGCAGTGGCGAGGTTACCCCAATGCAAAGCTTCAAATCAACCTGTCTCTTTTACATTCGGAATGTGTGATTAATGGGGGCCCGTAGCACAACAAATGAGAGGAGGTGACATCGTGTGGGCTGCTCTCTGTTCTGATTAAGTTATTAATCACTCCTTAATTATGAGAGACAGAATTTTGTCTCCTGTTCCACAGACCTTCTAAAGGACATATTTAGGGCTGACAATTTGGAGGAGAGATGGTTTCCAGCTTTTCCAAAAACCCGTACCACACAGGGTTGGGAGGAGGTCTGAAATCTGCATATCCCCCTTTAAGTAATGAGTTCTCCAGGGCAAGGTAGGTGATGGCTCTTCCAGGAATATAAAATGTTGGGTAATTTAAGGCAGCTTGCACCTCCATTCTTGCAGAGATATAATGGGCATCTTAGCGAGGAAGCTCATTGTAGGGTGTGTGTTGCCATCTGGGTGACCAGGCACGAGGGGGCCTTGCAAGTGTGTGGACAGCGCTATCTGCATCTTTTCCTTCCAGCATGGGCCAGACCTTGGGTCCACTTTTCTCACATCTCACAGGAGACAGACAGCTAAGCCATTCTGAATTGTGCTCCTTTCTATCCCTCATCATTCCCTGATACCACAGATCAGCCAAATGACATCTTCGTCTCCCAAAAGGAGTTCACCCGCCATTTCACACACGCTGCTTGCTCTGCAGTCTGAGTCTTCAAACTTCACTCTCTGCCTTGTTTATTCCTTTCATATGCCTAAACTCAGATCAGTGTTAGTACCTCCAGGAAGCCTTCCCTGATGTCCCTGCCCGATGCCCATAACCTCTCCTGTGCTCCCAGAAGAGCTCATTCATACCCACAGTCTCCAGGCACCGGGCTGCTCATCTTCCCTTCTGGATGTTGCACTTTTTGTGAAGACAAACGGTTCTACTCAGTTTGTGACACCAAGTTCCTCCACGTATCAGGCATTAACAAACGTCCATTGAATGAAGAAAAAAATGAATGGGTGAATGCAAGAATCTCACTCATTATTCGGTATTATATGGAATGAATAAATGAACAGTTGCGAGCTAAAAGTTTCCAGCGAACTATGGTGTAGACTGCTGGTTGTTGACTCCATGGTTTTCCTGAGCACACAGCTAGGGCCACCTCTTCCACCTTCCCTTGCAGTCAGAGGTGGCCATGGCGGGAGAGGGGGGAGGGAAGGCCCATCGCTCCTAGCTTGCTGGGGGAGCAGAGCCCTCCCCTCTGATTGGATTTTGCATGAAGGAGAACTACATAGCCATGACATTATGTCATGGAGACTCAGTTTATCTGTCCCTGCAGCTATTGCTACCTTCACAGACACACCAGTCTCATCCAAGGGCTGTGTCTCCTGGCTGATGTCCCTTCTTGTGACTCTGGGGAAAGTCACTTCCCTCTCTTCCCTGTCTTGGAAGTATTGGGACTGGAGAGCGGTTTGGTCAATGTAATCTCACTCTGCTATAGCGTAGGTCCATGCTTTTCCACCTTTAAGGTACATATAAATCATCTGGGCGGTCTAATAAAAACACAGGTTCGGATTTCAGCAGATCCGGGTGGAGCCAAAGATTCTGCCGCTCTAACAAGCCTGCAAATGGTGCCAATATTGTTGGTTCACAGACCACACTTTGAGGACCTGGAATTTAAGAAGCAGGGTGCAGCTACTATCAAGTGTTCCCTAAAGAGGATATCACCTACAGGTGTGACAGAGCATTGCCAGATTGCTTGGTGCCTTTATTCCGGATATTCTGGGGCAAGGGGCGAAGATGAGACTCTGCATTTCCAACAAGTTCTAACGTGATGTTCATGCTGCAGTCCTAGGGATCACGTGCTGAGAGCCACTAGCTTCATGACTAAAATTTTGCACTTGGGAGCCATTCGTGCCAGCTTTGGAACCTGGCTCTGCCACTTATTTGCTGTGCAAACTTGAGCAAATTAACTTCCTGGTGCCTCCATTTCCTCCTGAGTGAAATGGAGATGATTCCGGTAATAGTATCACCCTCACAAAGTGTTCTTAAGCACTACCTTAATGCTTGGCAAGTGTGTTCTGTGTCAGAGGGAGCTGCTGCTGTTATGTGATTAGAGTGTGCAAGTGTGGGCTTCAGAAGGAGAACGACTTGGGTTCTAATCCTCGCTCATCTCTCTATCTATCTTTCCACCGGCTCTGTCCCTGGCCAGATGACCTCTCTAAGCTTCCTGGTCTCCATCTGCTGAATGGCAATCATTGCACTTGCTTCACAGAGGTGCCCGGGCATTAAATGAGAAAATGCAGAGAAAGCATTACAGGACTCCAATGAGTAACGCTGCACCCGCACCAGGCGGATTTAAGTGTGTTCTTGGCCTGCCCCGCTGAACAGGCAGTCGGCCAGGCCTCCTCTGCTGTGGCATTTTCCATCTGCAGAGCAGCCGTAGGATCCCACCAGCCTATGGGGCACTGCTGTGAGCCCAGCCTTGCCCTATATCCTCGCTCTGCCCCAGAAGCCTTCCTTCGTGCCAGCATCTTTGGGTTTATGCACGAACCTTTCAGCAGTTGCGTCCAGTTTCATTTCTGTGAACAGCTGGGAGGAATAACTTTGTCAAAACAGCCAAAACCCACAGGACTGGAGAGCTCCCATCTTCTCCTGACATACGGAGACTGGAAGTCTCTGGAAAAGCCAGCTTCCTCTGCAAGTGTCTAGGGCCACCTTACTGGGCTCTCCCCCAGGTCTCCCCCATCTTTATTTCTGGCTGTGAAGGGACCCTGGGCTGAGTCTTCTTTCTCAGTAGTGTTCCTCATATAGCCTTTCTTCAGTAGAAAAGCCTCCTGTGTGCTAGAAATCCCATTTACCTTCCAGAACCTTTAAGAACTGTGACGTGCTTTGGCTCCTGTCCTAGGAGAGAGGCCACTGGGCTGTCTGGAGCTGAAGTTTAAATATCCACTGTTGTTACTACATCTTCTGTGCCATGTTTTCTCCTCCTCGTGCTCAGTGTTCACGGAGGTTTGCTTGTGTTCAGTGGCCCCCTTTGTCTTTCAGACTGATGGGCCAATTTTATTTGCAATGCATCATACAATCCATTTAGTCTTCCAGGTACCTTAGGAGGATACCGAGGGTTGTGTAAAATGCTCCAGAGAGGCGGGTTTAGGGCAAATATTTGGCCAAGAGACCACCAAACCACACCGGTATCACCCTGCAACCCGGACACCACTAGTCTCTGGAGTTTCAGTCAGTGAAACTGTTTCCTGAGCCGATATTACAAATACCCTTACCCAGGAGATGCAGGACCTCTTTACTCAAGCAGAGCAGTGTGATCTAGTCAGACAGACTCCAGAGACAAAAATTTAAGTTCCAACCTCTCTGCAAACTCCTTTTGTGCCTTTAGCTATGATAATAACTACAATATCTGGTGCTGAACACCTGCTCTGTGCAAGGTACCATCGTTGTTGCTTGATCTGTGTTCCCACAACAGCCCCACCCGGTAGGTGTTAATATCCCCATTTCACAGAGTAGAAAACTGAGGGTCAGAGGGAGCGAAATTGCTTAACATGTAGTAAGCAATGGGGCCAGGATTTGAACCCATGGGTAGCTGATCTCCAACAGGACTCTATCCAATACCTACACGTTCCTTTCCCTACCTGTATCAAAGGCAGGTGCGGAGAGGGTAGGAACTCTATGTCCCCTCTGGATGGGTCCTTCCCTAGTGGTCAAAGTGGACCGCGTGAGCCTGTAACTACAATTATAGGCCGTATGAAGAGCAGGAGAGAGAGAAAGGGAAGAGGTAGTGCTTGCTTTGAAACATCAGTTTTCAGCGCAGGGGAGCATGAAGCCCTATGTAGGGCTGTTTCCAGCTTCCCTTTTACAAATGAGGTTGAAGAAAGTAAAGTTAATGAAGCAACACAGCTATGATGGGGAATGCAGCAGGAAGTAATCAAGCCCGGGACTGTGGGACGGTTGCCATGACATTCCAAAGCATGCACCATGATCACCATCTATGAATATTCCCTCCCTTGACTGATGGCCGGTTGCCTCTCTTTTCTTGTAAGCAAATGTGATAACAATATTAAGCAATTACAAGTAATATCCCCCAGCTGCTTCTTCACTGCCTCTGAAATATTATTTTGCATCTGCCCAAATAATTGGAAACCTAATAACAAGGATGGGGACAGCATATGCCCCTACCTTTCAAAGACAAAAGGATAACAAGCCCCCTCTTTCTAGGACATTCAAAGATGCCATCACCCTGCCAAACAGCCCAAGGCTTGCAAAAGTCCTGCTGCACTTTGAAGAAGCTTGCTGGATGAACCCTGTGAACACGCACCCACTGGAGGCATGATCAGGAGTGAGGGTTGCTGATGAGGTGGACTGGGTTAGCTCCAAGGTTAGAAGACAACTTTCCCACCAGTGTGAAGCTATCTGATCTTTATAATGCCACAGGCCAGCTAAACCCACCAAATGTTTATCCAACACTTCCTGGGGACAAAACAAGAATTTGCCATTGGGAATGTGGTCTCTCTCTCATACACACACACAACCGTGCATGCACATGCGCACATATCTTCTGCCATGTCAGAGCTCTCAGGCTGGTCTAAGGAGGAAATGTGAACATTATTAGTAAGTAAGTTCAATACAAGGAGGACTGTGATTAATAGGACAACACGGAGACCAATAGAGTACAATGAAAGCAAACAAGAAGTTGGGATGAATTCTGACTCACTTTAATTTATGGAACCAATATGGAACACTGCATGAAAGTCTGGTCTGAATGACTCTCCTTTTCTCCAGGATTTTCTATCTCAGCAACCAGAACCACCATTCAGCCAGCCAGAGGTCAAACCTGGAGAAATGAGTATTCTTCCTTAAGACTATCTTCTTCCTCATCTGATGTCCATAAACATCATCAAGTCTTATTCACTTTTATCTGCTAAATTTCTCCCCATTTTTTTCCCAACCCTGCTAGCACTACATTGGCCACAAGACAATCACCAGCAGCAGAGGCAACCGGCAGCCTTGTTCACCTATAAGTATATGTCCCCTCCTTTGGTCTGCTTGGGCAGCTTACGCCATGGACCATCCCTGGGTCAATAGCAATTGCTAGAGAAAGACTACAAGGTGGTAGAATAATTAGAAAGTCTTTCTAGAACAGGGGAGTGTGCAGATGTCTAAACAAAATGTGGATTTTATAGGAAGGAGAAAGAAGAGAAAGCTTTCTTGGGGGGGGGGGGAATAGCAATTTGCCTCAGGGAAAAGGTACCAGAGGAGAATAAATCATAATTAGTAATTTGTCATATTACATACTTCTTGTAGTTGCTGAATTCCTAGGCACTACATAAAGCCATCATTTATTCATGTGGAAAGTATTTAAGTGACAGGCATTAGGATACAACACTGAGCAAAAATCCACAGACTTCCTTCCCTCACAGTGCCTGGAGTCAACCAGGGAGGACTGACATTAATAGGGTCACATAATAAGGGAAAGGGCAGCCCTGCTACAGGGAGGAGACCCATGTACATTACAGGAGCCTCTGGAAGCAGAGCTGATGCCAGCAAAGAGTTAGGAAGGCTTCCCTGAAGAGGAGGCACTTGAGTTGAGACAAGGAAGATAACAAGGGAGGGGGTGGAAACTGACCCAGGAGGGTGGCCCATGAGTGGAGAGAAGGGAAACCCTAGGTTCTTGAAATTACAGTTGAGCTGCTGCATTTATCAGTGATGGCTCTTGTCTAACCTGTGAACTTCTTGTTTTGTGAGGTTATATATTTCCTTTTTATTTAAGCTCATTTGTTTTGGGGTCTCTTGCAAGGAAAAGCAAATTAAGAGACACTGAACTTACCATCCCACAAGATAGAGAGGAGACTTCACCATACTTTGGGGAAAGTAAAGACAGAGAAGGTTTTGAGCACCCAGATAAGAGGCCCTAGCGTGTGAGTTTGAGGATGGCTTCCACAGCCAGACTACCCAGATTCATTTCCTGGCTTTCTGACTGTGTCTCTCTGTGACTCAGTTTTCTCACCTGTAAAATGGGATAATGATAGTATCTGCCTCTGTCTCCAAGACAATTCACAAGTGGACCAACTGCCTACCTTTTCAGCCTTTACTCTGAACCCAATTTCCTATGATCTTCCAGTTGGATCACTCATGATTCCCTCAACTTGCTCATGTTTTTCTCTTCCCTGCCTTTGGTCAAAATGTATTCTCTCCCCAGAATAAACCTCCTACTGAAGGATCCAACCCATCCTCCAAAAATTCGCTCAGATTTCATCTCCAAAAACCATCCTCAATTACCCCTAGGCATCTCTATTTCCTCTAGGCTCACTTTTATACACAGGCCATTTTTCCCATCACTTCTCATCTCTCACTTTTTTGTATGGTTATAGGAACATGTGATTCTTCCCTCTTCTTCAGTGTGATGTTACTGAAGGCGAATGCCATTTGCATTGTCATTGTATACCCCTAAATCCTAGGCACTCAAATCTGATGCAAATGTTGGTATATTAAAATAAAGTAAATTTGCTGGCTAGGACATGGTTTTGCATATTGTAGCTGAGCAAAGTCAGGATGTATGGTTTCCTGCCTCCCAACTCAGTGTTGCCAACATTACTGCAGATGAGTCCTCTAGTTCATGATGAGAAAATGCAGCGGTGGCTCTGCAGATGGTAAAGCATTTCATGTATATGAATTGCTACCATCATCGTCAACACTGTCTCCGTGACCACCACCATCCCTACACTTCAGGCCTGACACCATCCTTAGGGGGACACAGTGCCCCTTTAACCTCATTTCTCACCTGCCCTGCATGCCTCATCATTGGATTGTGGCATTAGATAAGATCTGATGTGAAAACGTGGTGCATGAATGGAAGCTACACTGCTCCTTTCTTAGCTGAGAAAAAAAAGCTGCATCGGCAAGTCTGCATATCCATGGTGCAAATGCTTCCCCCAAACACCAAGTTTCTTCCTCCCAAGGCCTGTCCTCTGCAAACCTCTGCCTTGCCTGATAGTGATGGAATTTCTACTGATAGCAGCTCTATCCCCGGAGCCTTCAATCCCTCTCCCTTTTTGCACCATTGTGAATGGTAGTGAAGCATCTCATTATAGCATATCTAGTTAATAATTCAAGGAACCAAAGTATAGAGACATTTTTTTTCTTTGATCATTTGATTTAAATCAGGAAAAAAAAAAAAAAAGCAAAGCTAATAAAAACAGTTCCTCTGAGGACCACAGGGTTGCTTACTGATTAAAAATCACCACTGGTTTACAACAATGTCATTATTATTCTTGGATGTATGTGAACTGTAGAACACAATTTAGGCTCAGCAATTTAAAAACTAGCTCAAGGGCACAGAGAGGGTCAATACCAGAGTGGAATTACCACTCGAGACAGAAGCCTAACTTTAGATGGTGCCCTGCTAAGAAAGTGGTCTCTGGGGGGCCCATCTGCTGGGCAGGAGGCCAGTCCCTGGAAACAGAGGCATCTGCACACTACCAGCCTGGGGAGGAGGGTCACTTCTAACACATCTGCTGGAGGCACCAGCTAGTCAATTCTATGTACTACTGCCGAATTGACCTAGTCCTTTTACCTCAGGTTTCACCACTCCCGGGAAAAATCTAAAATATAAGACAGGAAGTCTTACCCTTGGGTGATATTAACAGCTTTCATTAACATTAAACAACAGGAAGTCAGTGGTTGATATTTGAAGTTGGCAAACCTCTTTGCCCATATGCTGCCAAATTTTCCATCTTGTGGGCACCTGGTAGCTAGCTTTCTGTGGCTGAAGCTTTGGAGAGATGTTCTGTCTAGCTCCTTCCATGTTTCCACACGCCCTCTCGGTTCTCATGGCCCCCCGGGGAGGCGGGGGGGGGGGCGTTGTCCTCACTGCCAGGCTGCCTGGGCTGTGCTCCAACCACTGCACCCAGGCTGCTTCAGGGCTCATGGACCTGCCTTGCTGGCTCTCCAGCCCAAGGTTTCTTCTTCCCTTAACCCCCCAGGGACAACCACAGATGCACATGTCCCTTTGCTGTCACTAACTTGCCTTTTGACCCTGCCCCCTGGATGCCTCTGACTTTTGTCTTTACTATATTCCGAGACCTTCTTGGCTCCACTAAACCAGAGGCCCCTCTCTGTGACACCTGCCATAGTCCTAGTTTTATGTTTCCTCCATAGGATTTGCTAGGCTGTTTGGTCTGTGCACAGTTGCAGGTGACACTGTCAGAGGCAGTTAAACACATGACTCATATTGTAGATTCTCCTTCACATTAGAAAAGCGGGGTGATTATCGCATGCTATATACTGTGTACCAGCTGCACAGCTTGGGCATAGGCAGGACTACCTATCTGCATGCACACATTTGTAAATACGTGTCTATTTCTTTGACATAGGAAATAAAGCTTTATGCCTTTACCTCAAAACTCTCAACTTCCCTCTCCCAGCAAGCGCTGAAGCCTGTCTGGCCTGTGATCAAACCTCCACAATTTCTGAATTCTCCAACAGGACATTTGACTGGTTGCCAGGTTGGAGCTCCAGCTCCCATCCAAGTGTGATGTACCCAAGTGGGGTCTGGCCTCTTTGGTCTACGCCCCTGACAAGCGTGCAGGGTGGTCCCTCCTTTGGAGGAGGTGAGCTGTACCAGACAGCATCACATTCTCATGTGCCAAGGCCACAGTTCTCCTGTATTGGCCCTGTTATACCATAAGCAGCTCACTGCCACACCTATAATATGGAAGTTATTCATGCATAATCCCCAAATTATACTTTTGCTAGAACAAAGGAAACAATGAATTATAGAGTTGACAGATTTCTCCTCTAATTAGACCATGCCCAGAAAGCCAGGCCTGGCAAAACCAGCAGAGGGAAGAGAGGCTCAGGTGATGTGGCTACACTGGGGGAGCTCCAGGGCGGCTGGGAGTTGGAAGGTGGAGAAGGACAGCCAGCCTCCAGCAGCTGAGCCTGGCATGATGCCCACGGTCCTGGGCCCCAGATACCCAGCTGCCTCCTCTACAGCATCCTTCCTAGGCCTTGCTGGCTCAGTACTCAGCCCTGGGTTTGCAGTCCAGTTAAGTGTGACTATTCAAGAGGACCCAGATCCAAAGCATGAATAAACAGTGTAACTTCATGAGCAGTCTATGACTCAGCAGTGTGGCTGCTCCGGCTCCTGTAACTAAAGTCTAAGGCTTTAGTCTGAACTCTCAGATCCATTGTCAGTCCATTACAAGAAATTTGGGCACAGACGAGAATACGCTGTAAAATCTTGGCTTGGGAGGAACAATGTGGCAAACAACACATTGCACCACGAGATGGAAGGGATCCTTTTCTGCACTTTACTGACCTAGGAGGCTTCATTCTTTTTCCTCTGCAAGATCTGCAAAATGCTGTCAGGGCTGGGAGCAGGGCCGCTGAAAAATCACGGACCTCTGTCCTCTCCCTTTCACCCTTGAAATGACCTCTTCACTTCCGATCAAAACACCCTGTCTCTGTTCTCCCGTCTGAAGACCCCGGCTTGACTGGCAGTGACCCTCTGGTCTATAGGCACACGGGCAATTTCCAATTTCTTATCCTTGACCAATGGGGCATAAAACTCAAGCACAGTCAGGTGGGAGTTCCCAGAGAGCCATGCATTTCAAGCTGTCAACCAAACAGACTGAGAAATATGGAGGGAAAAAGAGAATGGAGCAAGGGTGATTTGGAGGGCGGTGTGCCGGGGGCTTGCAGGAACTGACAGCAGGCCGCATTCACCTCTAAGCGTCTCTGATCGTGCTGAGGTGGTTATCACATTGGACCCTGTCTGCCTCCCCATGGGCACTTGGGCAATTGGGGAGGCTCTCATCATGAAAAGAGGGACGACAAAAGCTGGTGCTCTGGGTGGAATGTTTGTCCCCCTCGAATTCATAGGTTGAAACCGTAATTCCCAACGTGATGGTATTTGGAGAAGTGGCCTTTGGCAGATGGTTAGGGTACAATGAGGTCATGGGAATAGAACCCCCTTCCACCCTGTGATGGGATTAATGTCCTTATAAAAAGAGGAAGAGACACAAAATTCTGCCTCATCTCCCTCCTGCCCCCTGCCTCCTTCCTTCTTTGCATACAGACACTAAAGAAAGGCCACTCAAGGACAGAATGAGAAGACAGCTGTCTGCAAACCCTGAAGAGGATTCTCATCACACACTGATTCTGCCCACACCGTGATCATGGACGTCCCAGCCTCAAGAACTGAGAAATAAATGTTGTTTAAACTTCCCTGGCTATGATAATTTTTTGGTAGCAGCCTGAGCTAAGACAGCTGGGTCTTGAGTCTTTCCTACCATCCCTCCTTCCTCTCTTCTAAAGCCTTCCATTTGATACGGGAGTTTTACTTCCACATGGCAGGTGGACGGGCAGGGGCTGCCAGGGGAGCCGAGGAGCAGGACACACTGTGGCCTCAGTCACAGGCCCAACCATGAGAGGGCCCACTTGTGGGAAGCCACAAGTGAGGTACATCCCTAAACCTTGCCCTGCTCTTTGTGAGTAACACTATGAGTGAAGGGAAACTGGTTTTATTCTGCCTTGGGCACAATGTGGCCCCGCTGTGACCTACTGAACAGGAGGTGAGCTCTTATCATAGTTCCAAGTAGATTCAACAATGGCACAAGTATTTCCTTGCACTATTAGAACTCCTAAGTAGGTAGGACAGCCATTGCGGTTATCTAATTCATTAAGAGGTAGTCCTATTTTATCTTCATGCCCTAAACAGTGAGATCAGAATATGTGTGTGTGTGTTGGGGGGGGGGGATCACCAAAATCTGAATAAGTTAATTCTTACCAAACTTCAGAAGATTGGGTACAAGATTTTGGCTGTGGAGGAAACAGCACTGCTGACAAAAGTGATTTCGATTCAGCATATGGTTGAGTTAACTGATGGTGAATTAGCAGGAAAAGATGATGTCTTACTAAGGGGTCCTTGGGACATTGCTATTTGGGGCCAATTCAATACCAGTTTCTAAAAGTCCGTAGGCTTTAAGTATAAAGCCAGCCAATGAAAATTAAGTGAGTAATGGAATAGTTTGGTTTTAGGTGACAAAGCAATGCTTAAGCATATAAAAATGAGGTGGGGATCTGGCCATATGTTTTCAAAGCATCCGTGGGTCTCTCACACCCACGCAGCACATGCTTGGCTATCTTAACAAGAAAGAGGAACATGGGCCATACAGAGAGAGTCTGATGGCCATGGCTGGGCCACTGTTTCCTTGGCTTCTTTTTACTGTTTTCCCTTTGTCTTTCTTTCTTTGTTCCTTTTCTGTTGTAAGGCATGTGTTTTGTAAAATGTCTTGAAATCTATTGGGGAGGAGACTTGGAAAGCATTAATGGATGGATGGATGGACAAGCATGTGGACAGAAGGCTGAATGAAGTAGAGATAATACCGGAGACTTAGGCAGTGAGGAGAAGAGTACACACTACCCTATCTGGTTGTTGACATGGGAGATAAAAGAAAAATTACGAGGGGAACTGAGGTTGAGGTCTCAACTCAGGTGACAGACATGTGGTCACAAACCCAATGCTGGTAGGGTCTAGAACACGATTCCCTCATCAATTACATAAAAGGGAAACAAAAAAGGATTTGAGGAGGATTTTTTTTTTTTTTTTTTTTTTTTTTAAGGATTAGAGGCTACACAGGTCATCTGCCACTCTGTTTCCATGGATATTTGTTTTTACAAAATAAGAAAACAAGCACTCCATCTATTGGCAGTACTAAACTGAAAATTTGGCTTTCAGATTCACTTTTTCAAGTTCTCAGAGGTAGAAGATGAATTTCAAATGCTCATGTCATTGTGAATATACTCTGAGCACCCCCCTCCATCCTCCAACCCTGATTCCCTAATCAGCAAGGTTGGCCCTGACCCCCTCATTGCCCTTTCTAGCCAGGCTACTCAAGGCTTTCCTATCCCCTCATTGTTAATTAATCCCTAGGAAGTGGTGGGTTTCTAGCATTCATAATTAGCACCATGCATTTTGCAGGAGTGTGAGAGCGAGAATAAAATCAGGCACTGCCAAGTGAAGCAATGATGAATCTCAGCGAAATTCCTGGGGATGTACCTGTCTTGTCCATGTTCCTGCCAGCTAACAGGTCATATTTAGTGTCATGCTCCTTCCCCCTCAACTATTTGCACTTGCCCATTACGGCAGCTTAACAAGAGCTGTGTCATTAGGTGAAGGCATGGAGAGTCTTGCTATTCTGAGCTCCCAAAAGCCAACACACATGGACGAATTTTCATAAGGGAGGGTCTCCTACTTAGCTTTGTTTCCCTCCCACTGAAAGGGAACAAGTATAATTTGGACCTTAAGTCATTAAAAATCAATCATTTTCCTCCGCGGGAATAACTCCCCCTCTCCAGTGGAAGGACATGCTTGGATTCTGAAATAAGATTTGCCGTCTACATGCAGGAGCTGGGCTTTAATTCTGTCTGGGAACGTTTGGGTTTTGAAGTGATGAAAAGTGACAAAAAGGTATGGATTTGACTGAACAGAAGCTTTGAGTTGGTTTGGTGCCTTTCTCTCTTTCTCCCTCTCCCAGTGAAACTCGACCCTTTGAATTTTGCCTCGTGACTGGAGAGCTAGCAGCACACGCTGATTTTGACATCAAGAAGTTGTTTGCCTAATATGAGTGAAGTGATTGAAGTTGAGTAGAGATGAGTAGAGAGGCATGATAAAAATTCATGCTGCGTAGCCCAGGAAAACCTGCTTTCACTGAATATAAACACCTCTGAGATGTGGTTCCCTGTCCCCTGCCCCTCCTTGCCTCCAGCTTCCTTGTCTATTCTTGATCGTCTCTCTTCTCATTAGCTGCCAGTTGCTTACATATTTTTCCTACCTCTGAATGTGCAAGGGTATTATGCTGCCCTCTCTCTCTATTTTCTAATTTAATTTTAATTCTGTCTGAACACATTTTCATACCTGTCTCTTTTCCCTCTCTTATAAGATGGAATTATTTAAGTCCCAAGTGTTTTTTCTCTGGGAAGCACTTTGGGGCTGGGCACCCCAGCATACTTTGAAGAAAGCTGCTCTGCACTCTGCACTGGTAAGCAAACATGGGCAAGCTCTTCACAATAAGAAGCAAGTTGTTATGTACAAAAAACCACCTATGCATTCTAGCAGGTAAGGCAAGGGACTAAACAGTGTCAAACCGTATTTACTTGAAGGGAATTAAATGTGGGTCATTAGGTTTTCAACTAGCTCTGAATTCTGAAGGAATCAAGAACAAGTGTGTTCATTTGCGAAGCTGTATTGATCACTTTCTCCATGCCTAGCTCAGTATTAGGTGTTGAAAACACCAAGTTGACCAAGATGTATGTGCCTTTGGTCTCTAAGATGTTCCAATATGGTAGGTAGGACAAAGCAGCTCAGTACAACCCTGCCTAGTGGAAAAGAATCTTTATTGCTTTTTAAGGAGCTCTTATTCCTAACATAATGATCTATTTCTAGTAATGCAGTAAATGTTTGATGACAATAGTAACAAAATAAATGAATAATTTGCTTCCCTAAATTCCCAGTGCTGCTGAGAGAATGAACCAGTAGAAAATTGGAGGCCTAGTAATTTCAACTTACCTATGAGCATCCATGATAGATGCTAGTCAACCACTATGGCTAGACTGGTCGTTAAAATACTGACATGTCTCGCAAGACATGACCTTGAGCCCCATAGCCTGACTGCCAAAGTGTCCTTGTCCCCATGGCCTGGACTGTCGAGCCACTCTGCCTCTTCCCCAGGGCCTCTGAACCTCCCTAAAATCAATATGGTATGGGCCTCTGAGATCTGGCTCCAATGCTATGTATGAACAGCAATCATTCTGAGTGGCAAATACTTATGTCCTATTGGTTGTTAGACATTTTTGTAATCACCCTCTGTGTTATACACAAACAGCAGAAACAGGAAGAAATATATGTTGAACAAAGCCAGAAGTTGTTTAGAAATTGGCAATCAAAGTACAGCTGTAGCAACGGTAGGACATCAGAGATAAAATGGTCATGTAATACACGGCATCTGAAGAATATAACTTGTTTCACAGTATGTGTGTTTGAGCTGACTATCATTCTGTTTCTTAAATGGCACACATTAAAGGTCACTGAAGTCATGGACTAGGCAATACTCTTTCTTATCTCTGCTGACCAAGAAAGTTAATAAATGCTATCAAAAACATGTCTCTTACAAGACATATTGTCATTCTTGTCTTCTTGGCCATCAGAGTTGGTTCAGCCCTCTGGAAACCCTTCAAATACTAATTTCTAGGACTTTCTTGCACAAGCTGTAATTCCCTTTCTTTACTCTTTGTATATATTCACATATTGCTGAAAAAAGGGGAAGAGCTCCTACAACTGAAAGATAGGTTTTAGTAAACATTTTGCTTATTTTCCTTATGATTCATATTAAACTGTATGCCTCTGTATTTTGAAGTATACCTAAATCCAGAGACCCAGATTAACATAAAGAAATTTTCAACAAGGATTTCAGAATCTGCCGTATATCAGTGAGTGCTCTGAGCACTTTGGACATGTTATTTAATACCCACTGTTGAGATGGGCATTAATTTCCCATTATTATTTATGAAGATCTGAGCAATTAAATTTTACATATTTTCTATACTTGACCTCTGAAGTCAGGCATCAAACTCTTCTCCTTAAAAATCTTTCTTCCCTTCTCTTCCTTGGCACCAGCCTGGTTCTTCTTCTCTCTGAACACTCATTATGAGTTTCCCTTTCCTTTCCTTTTTTTCCCCATTGTTTTTTTCTTTAATTTAATTTTTTCAGTGACCCATAATTCATTGTTCATGTACCACACAGGTTTTTTTTTTTTTAAGATTTTGTATATTTATTTGAGAGAGAGATGATGAAAGCACAAGTGGGGGTAGGGGCAGAGAGGAGGGAGAAGCAGATTCTCTGCTGAGCAGGGAGCCCAATGTGGGGCTCAAGCCCAGGACCCGGGATGAAAACCTGAGCTGAAGGGAGATGCATAACCAACTGAGTCACCCAGACATGTTCTCTTGAAATGTTGGTGGCCCCAGAGTGTTCTCCTTAGACCTTATCTGACTGTGGGTTTATCTTTCTCCTGTGTGTTGACATATATTCCCTCAAACATTTATGGGAATGAGAAGGAATGGCCATCACTTCATCATCCTCACTATATATAAATATAGAATCATGTCATTGCTCTTCTCAACATCCTTCAATTCTCCCATTTTTCACAGAATAAGGCCTGAGCTCCTCAGGAAGTAGGTAGTTTGTCACTATCCCTTTCAGATAGAGCAGAAGCCCAGTGGTGCTGAGAATTGGCTAGGGGTGTGCTTTCCCTGGGGCCTGGATCAGGGAAAATGACAGGTGACTGGCCTGCACATGCCCCCAGACAGAAGAGCTTCAGCCACAAAGGGCGGTGGAAGAGGCTATGGCATAATGACCCAAAGAAGTATGTGTCTAAAGAGACTTGAGTGCAGAGTACAAGCACTGGCAAGAAGACATACTCTAGGGAGAAGGAAGATTTCAAAGAGTTGGAGTCTGGACATGTCTTCCGAGCTTAAGAGGCAGTGACGATTTGATATATTCCTCTACCAGGAATGGGTAGAGAAGGAGCCTTGAACAGTGGCCCTCAGAAGACACACAATCTGTACCTTACAGATATTTGGTGAGCACCCAGTAAGTGCCAAGTGTTGCATGAACCACTTCAGGGACTGCACCAAAATCTCACACCATCTGTGAGGCAAGCATTTTTATCCCCATTTTAAAAGTAAGAAAAAGAGGCCCAGAGAGCAGGGTATTTAAGCCCCTTCACTGTAGGACCCTGTGCTACCCATTCAACCTGATCTCCCATTTCTTTCCATAAAATTAACCATCACCCAGTGTTCTCCCTCAAGGGATTCATCCTGAAACATGCCTGTGGTGGTTAACTTTATGTGTCAACCTCATTGGTCATAGGGTGCCCAGATATTTGGTCAAACATTATTTGAATTTTTCTGTGAGAGTATTTTTGATAAGATTAATATTAAAATTGGTAGACTGAGTACAGCAGATTGCTCTCTATAATGTAGGTGGGCCTCATCCAATCAGCTAAAGGTCTGAATAGAACAAAGAGCTAACCCGCCCTGGAGTAGGAGGAAATTCTCCCTGGTTGGCTTCCTTCAGATTGGGTTGTCAGCCTTTTCCCTGCCTTTGGACTACAACTGAAGCACTGGCTATTCCTGAGTCTCAAGTCTGCCAGCCTTTGGATTAGAACTTGTAGCACTGGCTCTCCTGGTTCTCAGACCTTCAGACTTGGGCTGGAACAATATCCTTGACTCTCCTATATCTCCAGCTTGCTAACTCACCCTGCAGATCTTGGGACTTGTCAGCCTCCAAGTGAACCAATTCCTTGTAATAAATCTATATTTTACACACACACACATTTACATATATGTATATGTTTTAATATATATGTATTATAAGTATGATATGTATATACCAAGGCATGTTTGTGTATGTATACATAGATAGATAGATAGATAGATAGATGTATATGTATAGTATATGCACCCACACAAGCTATTGGTTCTGCTTCCCTGGAGAACCCTAATATAAGAGCTATTCCTTTTGGCCAAAATCCCTTCCTGAACAATTCTATCCTCATGCCATCTACCTAGTGAAATCTCCTTTCCCCTCTTTAAGGAGAGCTTTAAGGAAAGGTAACCTGAGAGCTTACCTTTCCTGTGAAGCCTCCCTTGTTGTCCTTCTAGTCCTCCCCATCCTTCCTACCCACAGGCAAGATCTGACTGTACTGAATAAAGGCTGGTTGCCTGAAAAATCTCACTTTCCTTGAAACATCACAAAATACCTATTTGCAGTAATGGGCTATATTGTCACAAAGGAAGGATCATGTGAAAAGCAGGGTTGTAGTGACTGCCTTTACTAGGATACCTGATATTGATAAAAGCTCTATTACACATGAAGACAGCACAAGAAATGGAAAAAAAATTTTTTTAAACAAAGGTGTTAATTAACAGAAAAGATTTTTTGTCAGAAAGTTCCAGCTTTCTCAGCTGTTACCCCTTGAGTAGGCATCCTCTCTGTCATGTCATAATGGTTATTCAAGATGTATGCATCATTTATATACATGTTCTGGTGACATTCTCTAAATTGTTGAGCACAGGTTTCCTAAGTAAAGTGTATTCTCTGCTATTAAGGGAAACTGTCAAGCAATTTAAGCAGAAAATGTGACCTAGTAAAATGCTGACCCTTCAGAAGCTGTAATCTCATGGTGACTGCTTCTCAGAGTACAAATACTGTCAAAAACCCATCATATACCCTAAGAGAATTGAAAGAAGCAAAAGCATTAAGCAGTATGAAATGTATCCTTAACTGGAAATCTGGCTCTAGGACATGGATTTTAAGAGTTTGCATAATAAGATCCCCCAAACCGGTGTTTGAATCATCATTAGCATCAAGAACTTTCTACATCTGCAAGAGACCTTGAGAGATAATATAATCCAACTGCTCCCTTTACAGATGAGGGAAACTGAGAACGGAGTCAGAAGTCCTTAAAGCCAGAGAGTATTTTAATGGATAGAATAAAGCCCCCTGCATTAGAGTTATCTGAGCTTGGCTCTTCCTGTCATATCTAACTGCCAAGGTGATGTTGTTGATGTAATAAAAATGGTGCCCAAAGGTAGACTATATGTATCTTTTTCAGTAAGTGAGGAAAAAGAGTGAGAATTTAAAAGAACTGGAATAAACTGCTCAAACTGAAAAGGTGATAAAATGTGGAGCAACATAAGTGCATGGAAGAGGAGGCCCCAATATGCCCTTGGGGAGGACTCAAAGCCTCCCCTTCACACCCCTCTGAAGTCCTCCCCACCTGCTAGCTGATTCTTGAAACTTCCTCCTTGGAAGTTCATTCATTTGACTTGCAGTTGTGTGAAAATGCAAATCAGCACTGCTCCTGAGAGCTCTAGCACAATCAGTTATGGTCATTGGTGACTTTCTTTGGAGTAAAGGAGAAAAGGGTTGGGGACTCCCCTGGGAACTCGTTCTGAGGCAGGGAGGGTAGAAGAGGGGAGGGAAAGCAGGTGTCTAATAACTCAACGAATTCTTTCTTATTTCTCTTGTTCCTTTTTTTTTTTTTTTTTTTTTTTTTTTTTTTTTTTTTTAGTTTATTGTGTTCAGGTGAATCTTTTAAATAGTACAGATAATTATCTTTGCTCTGCATCATATGCAATTTACATTTCCCAAATTGAAAAGCACGAAACTCTCCTGGGTTTCTGCTCTAAACCACCTCACTGGCAATAAATGTGTCTGTACAGCATTTTTCTATCTGCTGTCAGCGGCATTATCGTAAGTTTGGTACCGTCTCAGCACAATTTGTGTCACTCAAAGGGTATTGATCATGCTGGGGTGCTATGGAGAGAGCTGTTCCGATGGATGGCATGGCCATCTATGAGCCTAAAGAAGGGGGGGGGGTTCTCAAGCTGTGAGTAGAATAGACTGTAGCTTCAGAAAGAGAAAAACCTAGACTCTTCCCTGTTCTGTTTAGCTCAGGGGCTAGATAGTGCAGAACATGAACGGACTGGGGAAATGGCACAGGGGATGGGGACAAGAGGTGGGCATGGCTGGAAGAAGATGCACACATGGAAACCAAAAGATACACTTTGCTTGACTAAACCATAGTCAGGCTCCTCTGAACCTCCACATCCACGGTCTGTCCTGGTGTCCTCAGTGGGCCTTCACTGCCCAGTTGTCACAAGAATCTGGTCAAGCTGGTTTACACAGAATCCCCACCCGCCATATCTGATCAAATTCCATAGCTCTCACCACCTCCAGGTGATGTCTCATGACCCTAGCCTTCCACATCTGTGTCTCCTCTTAGTAATTTCCCTACCTACTGACCCTACCCTGCTCCTTGCTTCTCATTCCTCACTGGCCCATGCTGTGTTCAGAATGGAGCCCAGGGGCACCTGGGTGGCTCAGTGGGTTTAGCCCCTGCCTTCAGCTCAGGTCATGGTCTCAGGGTCCTGGGATTGAGCCCCGCATCGGGCTCCCTGCTCAGCGGGGAGCCTGCTTTCCCCCTCTCTTTGCCTGCCTCTGTGCCCACTTGTGATCTCTCTCTCTGTCAAATAAATAAATAAAATATTAAAAAAAAAAAAAAAGAATGGAGCCCAGTTCCCTTTTCCCTGGGTCTCTTTTCCCCTATTGCCTTAGGTCCTGATAAAAATGTGCATTACTCTTTTAACTACTGTCCAGCTCTAGTTTTCTTTGGCAAGACAAACTTTTGGAACTAAAAGTTTCTTCGAAACCATCCAGTGTTGTTCCTTTTACTGAGGCCTGGAGAAACTGCTGGTGGTTAGTTGGATTTTGGTGGCAGAGAAGGGAAAAGAACCTAAGGTCACTGCAAGGTTCATTTCCAGAGTGACTTGGAGAACAGTGTTGCCATGGACAGAAAGAAGCTTCCCCTGAAACAGAAAGAGAGCAAATACATGCGTACAAGGACAATAGCAAGAAGCAAAAAGAGCACACACAAAAAGAGGGTGGCAATCACAGAGCAGAACTGCTCAGTAAGCAAGAAAGCCATAGGAAAGTAGACTCCTGATTTTACCACTGATTTACTGAGTTGCTTTGTTAGAGTCACTTAATTAACCTCCCCCTGATCCAACTCATCATTGTCTTCTTCAGATCAAGATAATGTATACAATTAACTAATGCTCATGGATTTAAAAAATGGGTTCTATTTATAGGTCACTGAGGGACTCTGTCTTGGGTCCGGTGTCCAGTTCTGAGGACTACTCTGAGAGGTTGTCCCCCAGGTTCAGGGGGTAAGTCCCAGCACTAATGATATCCACTGCCTTGTGCTGGGCCCTCTTCTACTTAGACAAATGATTAACACATTATGGTAAGGCTATTTTGTAGATATAATTACTAGTTTAGTAGTTTACTAGTTGAGTATCTGTATCTGCAGAATTTGTGTTTCCTATTACCATGTACAGAAAATGAGGCACAGATTGGTTATGTAACACATACATGGTCACAGAGCTGATGGTTGACAGAACTAGGATTTGAACTTAGGTTGCCTGGGCCCAGAAGACAGGCTCTCAGTCTCTCACTAAGCTGCCTGAGAGATAGAAATTAATTTGAAACATTGGGGATTGTGTTCACCTTCCTTAGAGGCAGGGACTTAAGGTGTCTCACATGGGATTAGCAGGATTTTCATTTTGGAAGAGGAATGGGCTTATTCTCCACTCTTCAAATAAATAGGATCAGTGGACTTGGGGCACATGAAGGCAGATTTCAGAGGAGCCTTGGAATATTTTCCTAACCATGTAATCTAGAAACAAGATAATTATCTCAAAACTTTGGTGGTTAAGAGTTCTGCTATCTGCTGGAGTGACCTCGAGAAATTACTTAACATCTTTTTGTCCCTTTCTCAGGAATATGGTTAGTGGCAGGACCAATCTGAGCCTGGCTTGAGTTGATAATGAGGAGAACTTAAAGGATGGCTCACAGAAAAGAGTTCCATCAACATTAGCTCTTATCTTTGTTATCATCTCTCCATTATGCTGACCATGGCAGTAGACAATCATGTGACAGCAATGATACAGGAAGAAAAAGATTCCTACTAAGTGTGGAAGGTAGTCAGTGAGTAAGATCTGCGAGTCCAGTAACTTCACAGAAAAATGCAGTACAATTCTACACAACACAATATAACACACAGAAAACCCACACCTAGTATAGGATCAGAGCTCTATCAGTATAGCTGTTGACCCCATCATGGTCATAATCAAAATATGATAGGGTCACTGATACACTAATGAGAATCCCGAAAATCCAGGGAATAGGTTGCTCACATTGACTGGTTCTTAACCTCTCAGAACCCTTACTAATACAATTTATGACACAATAAGACACTGCTTTAGATGTGATCTAGTTCCCAGCTACTGGGCCTCAGGCCAGACTGTCCCTGAGGCTAAATGTTAGCCTCTATCCACGTCTTAAACATCTTTGAATCACCTGCAGCACCTAGTACTAGTTGGGTACATGGTAGGTTCTCAGTAAAAATAAGTTGATCGATGAGGTTAAAAATAAATATGAATTTCTGTGATCAGTTGGGGCAAATGACAGGGTAATAACTGGATAATAACTAGTAATGCTGAATCACAGGTATAATCATGTATTTCCTTCAATTCCTTTTCAGGTTTACAATTTCTGTTTTTATTTCATAAACACATGTGCACATGTCTTTCTTGTAAGCTGCTTCAACCTCCTTTCAGGTAAAAATAAACAAAATGCCAGACAGGCCAGTTCGTTGAAAGATGCTCTGGATTTTGCAGATTTAAGAGCCCTAGGACTTATTATCTTTTAGAAAAGATATAATTTGTCTTTTCTTAGGCCAACCTGTGGCTGAAGAATAACTTATGAGTCAAAGTAGGTGAGAATCACCGGTAAGAGGTGAGATAGTCTAAGAGTCAACCCCCTGGGGGTCTTCATTATGTTCTCAAGATGAGTTATTTGGCTTTAGATGTTGGGGCAAAACCATACCTTCTAACCTGAGATGCCAGTAGAGCATTGCTAAGATTGCAGGCTCTTTACCTAGATTGTCTAAGTTCACATTCTGTCTCCCCCACTTACTATATAATCTTGGGACAGTTACTTAATGTTTCTAAGTCTTGGTTTTCTTGTCTGAAAAGGAGTGGATGCTCTAAATAATTCCTTTCTGGAAGTGTTTAAGTCTCAGAACCCTACCCGGGATAGTGTATGCTCTCAATAACATTGGTTGTAATCATTCCCTTAAGAGGTACTCTCTGTATAAATGTGTATTATGCTATCGGTACAATGCTATAGAGAAGGTGTTGGAGAAACTCAGACCCACCATGCATTTGACCAGTGCACACATCCTGTTTACCGTTCTGGAGTCCAAGAGACAGAGTCAGATATTCAAAGGAAATAAAATATTTTAACTGCCCTTCTTCAGTTTCAGATCGATGAGCTTCAGGAAGTGTACATGTCATGACTGTTTTATAGAAGTTACCATTTTTCAACACAGTTAACCAAAATTCATGGTCATGAGTTGACCATGACCTCACCAAGAATTCTCCTTTGCAAACAGTGAATAAACAAAGAAGATAATCTCATAGAGATTGAGAATCAAGAGGAAATGTTTTTTTAAAAAGAAATAATGAAATTAACCTTTTTTCTCCCCTGTTTCTTGTGAAGACTTACAGAACCAAGAATGTTAAACTTTAAGAGCTGTACCAAGACCTTATAGTGTTAATGTGTTTTCACCTTATTAGAGGTTTACACTAAGATTTTTACTTCTCACATACATACTCAGACATATGCAAATGCACACACATTTGTAATTATAAACAAGCTATAATACAGGCTTACATGTATACACATCACTGAAAAAAAAAAAAAAAGCCTAATTTACACACCAAAGCACAGAAATGACAAAATATTGATTAAGATGATTCTAGGAACCCATAAACATCATGAGAAGTCAAAAGTTAAGTTCTTTTTTTTTTTTTTTAAAGATTTTATTTATTTATTTCACAGAGAGAGATCACAAGTAGGCAGAGGCAAGCAGAGAGAGAGAGAGAAAGGAGGAAGCAGGCTCCCTGCCGAGCAGAGAGCCTGATGCGGGGCTGGATCCCAGGACCCTGAGATCATGACCTGAGCTGAAGGCAGAGGCTTTAACCCACTGAGCCACCCAGGTGCCCCAAAACTCAAATTCTTAAAACTTACCAACCTGTACTTGTTTAGAGATAAAATGTGCTCTTTCACAGACCATTGTTTTCACAGAAAACTCATGTCATGAAAGAATTTCAATTGGAAAATGATGTACAATATTCATCAGGCAACTGGATGCCTCCCATAAGATGCTTAGTATTTCAATATTAATTACAAAAATATCCAATGGGTTTGGAGGCACCTGGGTGGCTCCATGGGTTAAGCCTCTGCCTTGGGCTTGGGTCATGATCTCGGGGTCCTGGGACTGAGCCTTGTAACAGGCTCTCTGCTTGGTGGGAAGCCTGCTTCTCCCTCTCTCTCTCTGCCTGCCTCTCTGCCTACTTGTGATCTCTGTCTGTCAAATAAATAAATAAAATCTTAAAAAAATATATCCAATGGGTTTGATCTAAATGTCTTTTAAATAGTCCCCCTATCACTTTAAATATGGAGTCAGCTCCGGTTCCTACCCTCAGGAAGGGTGGAAGAAGGAGGCATGCATGTTTCCGGTCCCCAAGTGACATCCCAATCCTAGCTAGTTCTCTTTCATTTAAGTCTTACTGTTGACTATAAAAAGAAGTACGTGAAGAAGCACAGACTTTTAAAACATGTAATACATGGCCTCCCTGGTAAAAACAAAAACAAAAATGATGCCCATATCTTGAAGGTAGAGAGTAAGTAGTAGCAGCTTCATTGTCAGAGTATAATTAGATTGGTATTTTCATTTACACTGCATAGCTGAAGTAGACATAATATTACTTCATTTGTACATTGCTTAATTTTTTACATGTTAATGGCACAAGATTGTATTCCTGTCCAGCCAATTCACCTGGGTTTTTTTTTTTTTTCTCCACCCTAGACCTGCTTTGACCTCATAAGCAGCTCCAAGAGATTTCGCTAAGAATATAGTATTTTCTTTATTAACTAAAGACTGGGGGACTCAGCCAATGATTTTTTTTTTTTCCTTTCCCCACACATATTCACCCTCCTACTTCTCACTTCCCTTCTCAGAGATTCAGAAAGCTTATGGCACTCCATCCCAAGTGGTTTCCTAGGAGACTCACTCACAGCCAGAACCCCAAACTACACATTTCCATTTTCCTTCCCACCTCCTCTCCAATAAGCTTTAGCTAGTGAAACAAGGTGAAAAGACATCAGCATTTTTAAAAATTACTCTACAAATTACTCTACTGATTTCTTACTCATTCATGGGGAAAAAAATGCAATTGCAGACTATGGGCTTTTTCTAGACAAATCTCAATTTAGAATCACACCTAATACCCAAAGTATTGGATTTGTCATACGCTCAGGGATTTTCATGCTGCTCAGAGGTTAAAACCGAGGTTACTGAAATGCCTTGACTTCCCAGTCCTAAGCTCCATGGGTAGCTCTGGTAGTTTATTTGCTGGTATACCCCTTGTGCCTACTGCAGGAGAATGAATATCAGACTGAAGGAACAGAACCTTCTGCAGTGAGAACAGCCCACCCCTCCTTACAATCAGAAGGTGCATTTCTTGAAAATGCTGTAGGTTTAATTATTGGAGGTGTTTAATTCATTTTTTTTTCATATTTTTCTCTCCTTTGCTTTAGAAAGGCAGCAGATCCTTGTGACCCTCACTTAAGGAAAGCTTCCACCCCAGATCAAAGGCAGTAGCTGCTCACAGGACATGTCCTACCCCAGCTCTAGTTTCCTAAAACCAAGTTCATTGAAAAGATATTGACAGGATTTGCAGGGGGAGATGAGAGGGAGCGGGACTTTGAGTAGTATGAAGGGAAGGCTATGTAATGCATTTATGCTGTCCCTCAATACACTAGAATTTGCCAGAAAATAAATAAATAAATAAGTAGATAGATAAATAATGAGGCTAAACCAGGATATATTCATGTACTCACATTAGAGAACTCTAAAGATAGGATCTGGCTAGCATCTTGGTTGCACTCACCAAGGGGCCACCTGAGGACAAATGTCTTCCTTCTGGATGGCCTTTCTTGAGCACCTGCATTTAAGAATGGAGAAAAGAGGGACTCCCCAAGCCTGGGACAGTGGTAGAGGTCAGGCGGTTCCATGTTCAATGAGTAGTAGAGATCTTTACCTTGCTCTCTGGCAGAGCCCCAGGATGAGACATAATCCAAGGGAAAAATATTAGCAAGGGGCTCCTGGGAATGCTGGACCTTAGGGTCTAGGCTATGACAAAGAGTCCTGGGCCCCACACAAGGAAGGAAAGCAGAGTACTACCTGACTTCTCCTATGCAGCTTGACAGTGAGTGGTCAGTGGCATCATGGTGGAGAGGCATGGTGAGATATTTACCCATTTTCCATGCACCATATGAGAAGAATAACAAGATTAAAATCTCCCACCCTTCTAGAGGGATGAAGACTTAGATTCAAATTAATTCCATTTAAGAAAATAGAGAAATAGACAATCTTGCACACCTGTGTTTGTAGATAGACTAATATTCACCTGTGCTACATAGACACTAACTTTTGTATGTCTCCTGATAGATTTTTCTTTTCTTTTCTTTTTTGAGATTTTATTTATTTATTTCACAGAAGAGAGAGCATGCAAGCATGAGCTGGGGGGTATGTTGGGGGTCGGAGGAACAGAGGGAGAAGGAGAAGCAGACTACCCCCTACCTGTGGCTCAATCACTGGACCCTGAGATCACGACCTGAACTGAAAGCAGACTGAACCACACAGGTGCCCCTTGAAAGACTTTCCTGATGAAGCCAGAAAACAGCCAGAAAAAAATGGTATATACCACATATGAATGCTGATAACTCACTTTCTGCACTCATGACAGACATATATATTTTTTTTAAGATTTTTTATTTATTTGCCAGAGAGAGAGTGAGAGCGAAAGTGAGCACAGGCAGACCGAGTGGCAGCAGAGGCAGACGGAGAAGCAGGCTCCCCGCCGAGCAAGGAGCCCGATATGGGACTCGATCCCAGGACGCTGGGATCATGACCCGAGCCGAAGGCAGCCGCTTAACCAACTGAACCACCCAGGTGTCCCTCATGACAGACATTATTAATTAAGCCATCACACTTTTCATTGTAAATTAAATGTATTTGTTACACACACACACACACACACACACATTCAATGAAATTAAAATTACCTACACACACTCAAACAGAATCACAGGAACTTCAACATGGGGCTCCAGACAGCCACAGCAACCAATGAGAACGGATACAAAATAGGAATCCTATTTGCCTTTCCTTCCATAGGGTGAGGACATACCAGTGTGTAGAAGGTAGTCATTCATAAAAGTCATTCTCAGTGTCAGTCATCTGAGAGGAGTGATGGGTCATTGGACATGAAAACAGAACCCGGGAGTATGCCTTCATGTTCTGATTTCTCTCTTCTCCCCCGAGCTCTGTGTCAAAGAGAAGTATAATCCCAGGCTTGTTGTCTGCTGGCTTGCTCAATGGGAAGTGGTGAGGGAAGAATGGAGGAAGACCCTTTTTCTCTACTTCCTGTAGTGTTGTCTCCCATTTGAGCTGTCTCTTCCTCCATGAGCTGGGCCCTTACCAGGAAGCCCCTACTGTCATGCTAAGTCCTAACAGATGGCTCAGGCTGGTACTTTCTTTTAACCTCCCCTCCTCCCTGTGTCCCTATAGCCTTCTGGGGGGGGGGGTAGTGGCTTCCTGCTGTCACTTTTCCATCCTCTGCTGGGCTTCATAGCTCTCCCAGCACCTGGGTAACCAATTCCCTGTCTGAAATTCTTGACTGGAGCCTGACTGAAACAGAAAATGACCCCAGACAGGCTGAACAGGCATGTTCTCTCTTGACTTCAAGTTCTGGGATGTGAATTTTGAGAGCTTCTAACAGCTTTGTAGGAACTGCAAGGTATGAAGAAGGAGGACCTCAGACAAAGAAAGGGACCAACAGTAGACTGCAGGAGGACAGGAAGCTGGAGATGGAGAAATTACCCCTCCTGATAGAGATTACCATTGTAAATCTGTCTGCTTCCCTTTGATATCACTGAGACTTTAGAAAGTCATATGGGAATATTCCAGCTGGGTCTCAGCTGTACTGAGAGGTTTGATTTCACTTCAGAAATGTGTGGACCCCTTTTAACCTACTCCCAGGTTTCCGGTGTTGGCCTAACTTGTTTTTATTATAATTTTAGTTGTTTAAATGTGTACCACCAGAAGAAAATCTATGTATGATTACATTCTTACATAACTATAAAATCAAATTTGTAAATTAAATATATACATATGTATAAAAATTAACAAAATCCAAATGAACACAACTGAATTAATCTGATGACGTATATATATAATCTTATTTTTTAATTTTAATTTTATATTTTAGATTCTAACATTTTTCAGTTTTAATTTTGCTTTTTAAATTATATATATATGTATATACATATGTATATATAAAATTTTACTTTTTTTACTGAAACTAAATTGCTTGAATAAGTTTCTGACTCCCACCAAGCAGGTTCTTAGAGTGTGGCATGCCTATATTACCACGTGCCAGATAAAGAGTCCATTCTCCTACCATTTTCTTGTGGCTCAAACCTCTGCACAACCTTTAATAATACAAGGTGATGCCTTTGACCTACATTTGACAGAACCACATCATTTATTACTAAGTAAATCCTCACTCTTTCCTCATTAGCCTGAAAGAAATACGGTGGACAGCTCAGTCATGTGCCAGTGCTCAGCCATGGGATCGTCATCAGATGGTGCATACTCTCCTACTCGTTGTGTATTGAAGATTATTATGTTAAAACACAAAATGAAAATGCTTATGGAGGTCCCCTCAGAAATAGGAATAGTTGTAGAAAATAGGAATATTGCCCCTGAGGCCAGTCTAGTAGTGGTGGCAGTAATAATGAACAATCCCCATGGAAGACGGACCACAAGGAAAGGGAAGGGAAGCTCAAAGGATTAGCTCCTGTACCTTTCCTTATGGACACTGTCCTTCCTTTGACAGCCTTACAGGACGAGGGCTTGGTTCTACTAACGGTCCTTACAGTTTTATGAAGTTTGCATAAGGACAATAAAATCAAGTGACCCTGACCAGGCCATATTGATGGATGTCATACATTAATTAATTAATACATTAATTAGTGATGTATATCAATGCCATACAGATAATACAATGAGCATCAGGGAAGAAGCTGAGATACTGGAATGATACTGAAAGTACATGTTTGAGTGGAATGACAGTGAATAGAAGTTTTGGAGGGAAGTAATAAAACTCTCTCTTACTCTCATGGACACACGTAGCAATGTTCTATACGTAGGCAGGAACATTTACACTGCCTATTTACACTGCCTAATTGTGCACAGATATGCATACCACAGAACACAGTGGAGACAGAGGTGTAGCACAGGGAAATAAAGCATGTTTTAATAGTCATTGTCCTTGGGGAACAATTTAGTCACTGTTAGGATGCTCATACCTCACAGTCCAGCAATTCCCCTTCCAGGTGTAGATGCTAGGGAAAAGTGTAAGAGGAGACATGTATAAGAACGGACACGGCAATATTGTTTGTAATGATTGAAAAGACAGAGAGAGATGTTTACCCACAAGAGGACAGATATATGACTGATGGGTTATTCATGCACTGTTATGCTCACGCAATTCATAAAGGAGGGAAAATGAATGAACTACAACTGTGCACATCCATGCTCTTGACCGTCCCCCCCCAACAAAGACACACACACAAACTACTGAGTGGAAAGAACATGTTGCAGAAGATTCATACACTTGGAATGTATACACTTAGGCACAAAATATTTGTAATAAAAATATGAATAATTACATGTTATGATAAATACCAAATTCAGGATAGATATTACCTCTGGGAAGGGAGTGCAGGTGCAATTAGAGAAGGTACACAGGGACTTCAACTCTATCAGCAGTTTTATTTTCTTAAGCTAACCGATACATATATAGGTCTATATTCTTTATGTGTTTTTTGTGTACCTGAAATAAGCCATGATAAAGAAAACATTTTAACAAATCAGTCATCTTACATAAAACTCAACTCTCCCTGAAAAACCCTTTAATGGAAATGTCTGAAGCTTCTATAGATGCCCAGACATGCATGGAACAGAGCTTGCCTGGAACAGAGCTTGTAAACCTGAGTACAAGCCTTGTCTGATGAGCTCATTGGGTTTTTCCATCAAAAAAGGCTTATTTACTCTCTTGTTATTCTATCAAGACTCCCTACATGAAAACATTAGTCTGTAAAGTAAAAGGAATTTTGCAGCAATCTGGATAAGTGCTTTTCTTAAAGCAAAAGCATTTTTCCTAAAGTAGTTGGTTTTACTATTCATGGTGGTTCATTTACTTGATAGAGAAAAAGCTCCTGGGGCAGAGGAAAGGAAGGCATATATTTCCACTGACAAAACTTGTCACCCTTTGGGAGCCCTGGGGTTCAGGCCTGAAAGTTATACCAAAAGTATAAACTGAATCTAAAACCAAGTTGAAAAAGACTCACCTGTGCTTCTTAAAAGAGGTGCCATACATTAGACTAATCTCGTAAGAGGGCATTCAGCAATTGTTCCAACACAACTGGGACATGGATCTTACATATAGCCTTTGAGACTTTGCCAAGGCTCCTTGTCTATCTCTGCTCCAAAGTGGGGCCTAAAACCTACTGTCATCTGTCTCATCCTTCATTCTTCTTCCTGAGGAACTTTGTCATCTTTATATCATAATCAGAATACCAAAATCCACAAGATAGGTTTGGGAGACATCTGGATTAGTGAAAAGACTGAGTGTGGGATTTGTGGCCAAATAAGGGTTCAGATCCTGGCTCCCTCCCCTTAATGGAGGTAGAACTTTCTTGAGAAAGTTACCTGGCTTTTTTGAGCCTCAGTTTTCTCAGCTTTAAAATGGGGATGAAGACACCTAACTCATGCATGAATAACAGTGGCTAGAACTCAACAGATGACATCACTGTCCCCTTCATTCTGGAGCCCAGCCAACAGCAGCACACAGCACACAGCTCCTGCTACAGGTGAGCCCTGCTGCTCTGCCTCACATGAAGGCCACCTGATCCTATGCAATTTGCATGTACACATCTGTAGGTGATTATTAACCTTCTATGGTACAGCACACACAGGACATAAGGCAGATATTTCATGAATGAAATGTTAACTCTGCGTGTAGCTAAACTTCCCATCTATTTGGGACAAGCCTGAGGGCTTAATCCTTGGATGATGGTTTTGTCTGTTCAACAGTCATCTGTTGAACATCATATGAATGACCGGGTATAGCAGGTGTAATGTGTTTACTGAAGGTAATGGATGTGGCAGTGGAGACATGGGAAAAAGAGACATTAATAAGTCTGCCCTTCAAATCAGGGGAGGCTTCATGGAAGAAGTGATATTTGAGTCAACTCTAGGGACTATGGAATTTCCAGGTAGACAAAGAGGAGAGCAGAATCTAGGCACGAGATTTGCCAAGTCAAAGTCATGGGCCATGGTAAAGCATCAGTAATGCTAGAGCATAAAATCCCAGAAGGCAGTGGTAGCAGCAGAGACTTGATCAGTAGGCAGGGACTGATCACAACGGACCTGAGTGTCACACTAAGGCTAGAATTTTCTCCCAAAGGCAATGGGCGCAGCTAAAGAATTTTGAGAAGAAAAATTACATGACTGGATTTGTGGTTTAGAACAGAGGCTCCATCAGTAATGAACTGATGGATGAGAGGGTGTGAATCATGGAGCCAAAAGCCCAGCTAGGAGACTATGGGAAGAATCCAGTCAGAAGATGGCCACCTGCACCAGCTCTGTGACCATGTGGAAGAAAAGGAAGGGAAAGACAAAATATAGTGGAGAAATGAAATAACAGGACATGGAAACTGATGAGATAGGAAGAGCGGGGCGTGAGGAGAGGGGTATAAAGACCCAAGTGTCTGCCATGGGCCAGGACAGAGAGGTCTCTCAGCCCGTGAGATAAGGGACATAGAAAGAGGAGCAGCTTCCCGGGCATAACAATAAGTGCATGCTTCTATTAAGACAAACATGTCTCTGGGATATAGCCAGGGGCTGATGAAAACAACAACAAATTCAAGCAATGACTTGGGTGTGTAGCTATAAAACCTGAGCATGGTGTAGACTGGGAGCAGATTTTCTGGAGGTCTTACATAACAGCGGTCAGCAAGTCCAAGAACTTGGACCCAATTATCTGGGGAGACTGAAGGGAAATGCTCCCTTAGCTGACGATACCCTTATACAGAGTGCCTTGGTATCTGCAGCAACTAGCTTAGAAAATCCCCACAGGCATACAATTAAACAAAAGAGAAAGATCTGAAACAACACGTGGACTGGAAGAGAAAGAGAGAGAGATTGAGAGAAACTCAAGATCAGTGTTAAATTGACTGGGAAGAAAGTATGGAAAACCACCAAGTGAACTGCTTAGAACTTCTCCGATCCCCTGTGTCCACATTTGCCCTCTGACCTGACCCTGCGTCCCTCCGGCACAATGGGAGCACTGAGCTAATTCATTCTTTGCGTGTGATCATCAGCTTTCTCTACAGAGGTCAAAGTGCTCTGGGCATTCATCCGACCAAATATGCTTGTACCAGAGGTCCGGGGCTGTGCCAAAATCCCAACGACAAAATAGCACTGCAGGGAGACTACACGGTCAAAACAGGCTATTAGGAGAGCAACTGCAATTTACCAGTATTAGACAAATCCCAGTTTTATGGGTTCTTTGGTTGTACCAATAAATCAGGTAGAGCCGGCCTGTCTAACACAATAGCCAACTAACCGTGTGTGTCTACTGAGCACTTGAAATGTGGCCAGTCTGGATTGAGATGTGCTATAAGCACAAAATGCACACCAGACTTTGAAGACAATATGGAAGAAAAAATGTAAAATATCTCATTCACAATTTTTATATTGACTATATGGGGAGATGATAATGATGGATATATTTGACTAAGTAAAAAATATTATTAAACTACTTACAACTGTGTCTTTTAATTTTTTTTTAATGTGGCTACTTACTAGAAAATATAAAATTATACCTGTGGCTCCCATTGTGGTTTAAATTATATTTCTACTGGCCAGCACTGGGTTAAAGGTTGTTTTTGTTTTTGTTTTTCAAAGATTGTATTTATTTATTTGACCGACCGAGATCACAGGTAGGCAGAAAGGCAGGCAGAGAGAGAGAGGGAAAGCAAGCTTCCTGCTGAGCAGAGAGCCTAATGTGGGACTTGATTCCAGGACCTGGGATCATGACCCAAGTTGAAGGCAGAGGCTTTAAACCAGTGAGCCACCAGGGTGCCCCTGGGTTAAAGGTTTTAAGTATCCTTCACTCCTCAGCATATACTAGGCATATCCTTGGGCACATACTATGCTCCATTGTCTTATTTATCCCCCAAATGAAAACAAAGTAACTTAGAGTAAATGTTAATATTTTTCCAATCTACCCACAGTAGACATACCCAAGAGCTCTGCCCCAGAGGAAACCATGATTTACTCCAGCTACAAAATGAAGACTTGCTTTTTAGCTTGTAGGGTAATATCTAAATCCTACTCTGTTTCTATCATATACACTGGCCCTGGAATCAACTTCAAAGCATCAATATTGGAAGTGAATGACACTCCCCACCACACACATAGGCAGGCACACTAAATATGACTCACCAAGAATCTGTGAAGACTGAAGAATAGTAGAAAGTATATGTATGTGCTTAGGGTTATTATAGTTCTCAAAGCTAATTGTTGAAGTAAAGACTTTGGTCTTTATATAATTTCATAGTTTCCTATACTGTTTTCTAACCTGGTTTCCCTGGTGTTAAATACAGTGTTTTACTTTGAAATCTTAGGAGAAATGACTACATTTAGGTTTCCTCATTTAGGAAATATGTCCAAGTTCATGCTCTTTGTGTAAAATAAAGGAAACCTTTTAAGACTAAATAGGATCCTCCTTCAGGCATTTTTTCCCTTTGAAGACACTCAGTTATTACCATTAACGTAATTCCCTTTGAATATCAATGCGAAGTTAATTTACCCAATTGCTATCCTCTTCTTGTATTAAAAGCATCACATTTAGTGAAAAAGAATGTGGCCTTTGGAAAAATCATTTTCTCCTGTTTGTAGCTCCTGGAGTGTGTGCACTCTGACTCGTTTAGAGGAAAAGCGATTGGGTGGCTTTGTTTTGTTTGTGGACCCTTCAACATTTCTCCTGTTGTTTGTACAACATTGACAGACGTAAATGTTCATTGCCTGACACTCGATACGAACGTGTAATGAGTCCTCCCTGGATGAATAAGTAAATGAGAGAGAACAATGGCTGGACTACTCTGCGGCTCAGAGTTCTCTTCCTCCCCCGCTTGGGAGGTAGCACAAAGATCTGACCAGAACATGAATAGAATTGCTACAATTTAATCAACTCCCCAATTTGGTATATATCAGAAATCATCAAAAATCCTCATGTCATGCCTTCCCCTCCGTCCGTTGTGTTATGCTCTACCCACCACACTCCTATTCCAGTTTAAATATACAGCGTGAGGTCAGTGGCTTAGGGATTTTCATCCCCCTTCTTCTCACCAACTTGGTCTCCGCCCCCTGCAAGTGCAGCGTGGCCTCCCAAGCCCTGGAAGTGGGCCCCTCGGGGCCCTGACTGACAAAGCCAGTGGCCCGCATATCCTCATTCCACAGGGCTGTCCAGACGGCTTCCTAAAATCTTCTGGGGAGACAGGAGTTTTGTTGGCACATGACAGAAAGGCCTTTAAATCAACCATGGCTTTGAAAGGCCAACATGTACCAGGCCGACACTTGTGGTCTGTTCTGGCCTCTTTTATCTGCCTTCTGGGGCGTGGAGCAGGGCTTGCATCCTGCCTTTGCCTAGGCCTAGCCTTAGAAGGCCAAACCTTCATTGTTGGGAAATGTAAGAGCTGTTCAATCTGGAACATCCATCCCCAGAAGGAGCCTCCTGTGCTGCTGCCTGTCCCCAGTCCTCCCTGGTGGACTGCAGCTACTGTAGTGAAGATCACGTGAGATGATGTAGGTTCAACTATGCAAGATCCAAAGCATAAAAGAGAGATTGTTCTTTTACTAAGATGTCAGTTAAGAGATGACAAAACCAAAGACTAATGGAGGAAGGTGATTTTCTTGAGGTTCTGGAGAGGAACTCTTCGGCTTAAGTTGAGTCTACAGTCCTTTCTTCTAAACAATCTACCTGCCATGATTAGTTCTCACAAAAGGCTTTATTCTAATGAGAGGGGATTTGTGCTCTAGAAGCAACTGTTTTATTCTGGGCTCTCTGAGCCGCACCTTGACAGGCAAGGACCCCACTTCACAGGGATCTTGCGGTGGGAGGAATGCTCTTTCCGTGTCTCAGTTAGCAGCAGCATCTTGAAAATACATTGCCTGCCTTCCCTACTTTTACTCATGATGATATCAACTCATTCCAAACACTGTCATGAAACTTGTATTTCTTCATATATTCATTTCTATATTTCCTCATGCATTCGTACTCGTACTAGTTAGCACTTGTTATGATGTGCCAAGAACTTGTGGGCATTAAAGTATTTACTTTTAACAGCAACCTTTGATATAGATCCTATTTTTTAGAAGGATTTTTATTTATTTACTTTAGAGAGCATGAGAGAGAGAGCAAGCAGTGGGAGGGGCAGAGGGAGAGAATCTCCAGCAGACTCCCTGCTGAGCGCAAAGCCCTCAAACAGGGCTCGATCCCACCACCCTGAGACCATGACCTGGGTTGAAATCAAGAGTTGGATGCTTCACCAACTGAGCCACCCAGTGCCCTTTTAGGTCCTATTGTTGTATGCATTTACAAATGAGGAAACTGAGATTCAGGAAACACCTCAGGAAGGGGCAGAGCTAAGGTGTGAGTCTGTAGTCTCATTAGGACAGGCTATGATGCTTCGCACATCACCTTTTCCACATTAACACAAAAACTTATAATACACTCCTCACCTTCCTTTGAACAGTTCACATTTGCCTTGAAAGGGGTTGTTTGAAAACGAATAAACTCATTTCCTATTTGCACACAACTGAGTTCAGTGGTTTAATAAATGCATTACAGGAGCTCTTTGTATAGGAATTTGATGCATGCCTCGTAAACAAACCTATTTCTGGTTTTATTGGCTTTATGGTAAAAATTCATGGCACCATAAAAACATGAGATGTCTTAAAGGCTTCTGGCTTCACAAGGAGGATCAACCTTACATGTCTCAGAGGCCTTTAGATTAGAAACTATACCAGCCTTTCTCAGGAAAACATTTTAATGTCAAGAAACAGCGCGTTGAATTGAATCTAAACGTGTCATGCTTCAGCTTCTGCAGGTTTCCTCTTATTTAAGCCTCCGTGAAGATAAAGGATAGCCTGTCATTAGCTGGTGAAAAATCTTCTGGATATTTCATATGTTTGACAGTAATTGTGAAGCCCTCCTTAGTCTTCCTTGCTCAGGCTTACCATTCTTTCGTCCCTAATGATTCCTGGTTCACAGAGCTGTTTAAAAGGGATAGTTCAATATTTTATCAGAATCCCTGTATTGAGAAGGTGGAACACAATGGATCATTTCAGCCGCTATGCTCCATGGAGTCCTGGCAACGTTTCAAGTTGATTTAGCATAATTCTAAGTAACTGTAAGGGTTTCAAGTACTGTATGATTATTGGTCTAATGAGCCAGAGAACCTTTGATTGTACTCTTTTGATTCTTTCTTTCACTATCTGCATTATCTGTAATTTTAGGATTTTTCCATCTAACATCTATATCTAATGTGCTCCCTGAATTGCAGTGTGGTGAAGAAGGATGATTCTTGGACTCACCGGAGCTATGTGTGGCACTTACTGTGGTTATGCAAGAGCTGGACTCACGTGAAGGACACAATTCAAATGCTCATTCTTGATTCTCTCAGCTTCCAGTTCCCTGTAAATGTCCCTTTCATAAGACTTCCTTATGATCCTTTCAGAAGACTTCCTTTAGAAGTCTTCTGATCCTTATGATCCTTTCAGAAGACTTCCCTTAGAAAACAACTTTACGCACACAGATCTGAAGTCATTCCTTCCAGAAAGTAACTGAAGTGCAATAAAGGAAGACATGATGACTTTGTGGTAGCAATAAGGGAAGTCTGGACAGATACCAAGCATCTTCTCTGGGAAGTTAGCTAATTGTAAATGGATGTAAACAGGTATTGAAGACAACATAGGGCACCAAGGTGGCTCAGTCGGTTAAGTATCTGTCTTCAGCTCAGGTCATGGTCACAGGGTCCTGATCAGGCTCTCTGCTCAGCAGGGAATCGGCTTCTGTCTCTCCCTCTCCCTGTGTGTGCTCGCTCTCTCGCTCTCTCTCTCTAGCTCTCTCTCAAATAACAAAATTTTTTAAAAAGACAATAGTATCACAGCACACTAACTAAAAAGTCCAGCTAGTCCACAAAATAGTCACCAAATTGCCAAGTTGAACTTTGTAGAAGTTTAAACTCCAGTCTTTCTAGGGAGGTTAATTTAGGTCCACTCTCCACTTACTGTGCAAGCATTTGATAAACAGACAAATAAACATCTATAACCTTGTTTGGATGCAAAGAAGGACCTCCAGTTCCTCAAAAAATTTAAAAGTAGAACTACCATAAGACCCAGAGATTCCACTTCTGGGTATTTATCTGAAGGAAATGAAATCACTACCTGAAAAAGATACCTGTGCCCCCATCTTCACTGCAGCATTATTTATAATAGCCAAGACAAGAGATAAACATCTGTGGACAGATGAATGGATAAATAAATTATGTGCATATACAATGGAATATTATTCAACTGTAAAGAAGAAGACTCTACCATTTGCGACAACATGGATGGACTCACCCTGAGGACATTACGCTAAGTGAAAGAAGTCAGACGGAGAAAGACAAACATGATGGGATCCCTCTTACATGCAGAATTTTCCAAATAAAAAACAGAAAACAAAACCAAACTCACAATAAAAGAGATCAGATCTGAGTTTGCCAGAGGTGTGGAGCGGGGGAGGGAATGGGAGGAAGGTGGTCCGAAGGTGCAAACTTCCAGTTATAAGAACAGTAAGTCCTGAGGATGAAATGTACAGCATGCGACTATCACTAACCATGCTGTATGGTATATTTGGAAGTTCCTGAGAGAGGAAATACTAAAAGTCCTCATCACAAGGAAAGAGACTTTTGGTATTTTTTGGTAACTACAGGCGGAGATGGATGTTAAATAAACTTACGTGGCTTTGTATACCTTAGCCTTAAGCGGTGCCATATGTCATTATATCTCAATAAAACCGAAGGAGAAAAAGATGGACGTCCAACAAGCCACCTCACTCTCCCCACTCCTCTCCCTCCTTCTCCTCTCTCCCTTCCTCTTCTCTTTTCTCTCCACCTTCCTTCTTCATCCTCTTTTGACACCATAGCGGGCCCAGAACACACTCCCTGCAGAGTGCAGACTTGTCTTGAGTACACATGGCCCTAGCCAGGTGCTCACTGAAAACTCCACAGCAGGCACTGGCAAGCAGGAATCACAAGAAGCCGAAGATGAGGGGGGATGTTTTTTGCCAGCCTCCTTCACTGGAGGGAATGCACCCAGGATTAAAGAGAATCACAGAGGTTGGTGGATTAAAAATCGAATCAGAAAAGGACACATTTTAAAAAGTACACAAAGATGAACAGTTATAAAAATTCTTTCCTTTGCCCTCATAGGAGAAATGACTCAATCAGCGTCTCTCGTTTTTCCCTTTTTCTTCCCTGCCTCTGCAAACATCGTTTGTTATGGTTAGAATCCTGAGGTCCGTGTCGCGGCCTGCCAGGAGGCCAGTCAGAAGTATATCCATCAGCCTGGAGACCCTCTAGATTGCATTATATAGAAAAGAAAGAATAAGTAGTGTGCCCAAGTGAATCCAGCCGAGAGCCAAAAGCTGTGCTAAGCCTGTGTATCACTGACAACACACTGCCTGTGACATGGGGAGGCCAGCTGCCGCCCTGTCTGTTTCTAGGTACGTCAAGTGTGGCCACCACCCAGGAGACAGTGTGTGCTCAGGTGCCCCCTTTGCAACTGCCTTCATTTTCACACTCATGAACATTTTGCCCACCCTGTTTTGCCACTTCCAGTTAATCTCATGCATATTTATGTGCCAATTATGCAAATCCCCAGATAAAAATGCATTAAGCACCCATGATTTAGACTGGTTAAGTCTATTACATGGCATAATGAAATTACTGCATGATGTCCAATTTACCTCAACACTTGCTTTAAACTGTCAGTAAGTTATTAAGTAACCATAACACACCAAAATTTAGCTCTAGGAGGCTTTCTTTGTCCAGCTCTCATGATACCATGAAATCAGAAACTTCAAGTTGAATCCTTACTAGAGGAGCAGAATATTCTAGAATAGGCTTAATGAGGCATAATGTGGGATAAAGTTTAAAAATGACAACACATTATCACTGATATAAGTCTTTGGGTAAATTTTCAAAAATCACTGGGCAATTTCAACAACACAGGACATAGCAATTTAGGAACTAAAGCTGAGTCTTACCAATGGGATCTCATTTCATAGTCAAGTCCCGTTCCCTGAGTAGGCAACTGTAGGTTGCCAAATTCAAGTGTAATTTGAATCTTCATTATGGATATATAAATTTCCAGCATCAGAAATAAAGAAATGAAAGAAGAATCCACAGGAGGAACTTAACACACACACACACACACACACACACACACACACACACACACACCCTTGAAATATAAAAATTAAAGGGTTTGAATGAGAATCAGTTTCCTACATGAGATTTTTATGTTTGAACTTTGGTGGGACCCAAACCCCCATAGTTTCGACATTCACTAGACAACTAGATGGTTAAAGAGCAAGCTGTGCTGTGAAATTAAACGATAAATATAATATATGAGTAGTCTGACCCCCTGACATCTATTTCTCCCCTACTACAGCATGCCATTTTAAGCGGCCCACTGTGGGATTTACGCAGCGTTTGGGTCCTGCTTCATTTACATAGGGAACTCCCCTCCAAGTCTATGAGAGTTGTACTCCTATAAGGCTACGAGCTCAGATCCATTGATCCGATGGAAGCAGAGTGTGCATGGTACAGGGATAGAGGGTCTGAGGTAGCAAATTCAAAAACTAGTCAAATAAACAGATTATAATAACATCCCCTAAGGTATTTATATACTAACCCATTAATAAAGGGTGCCATTTGCCATTTTCTTTGCAGTCGTACAAGATATTATGAACTGGTACCTGCCGTTTCCACACCCCCTTGGATTGAGATATGCAGCCTGCAACCATCAGGACTTCATCTACATACTCAGTGAGAGCAAACAGGTCACAGACGGGATCTCACCGGAGATCAAACAGATGGACAGGCAGCCAAAGGGCTGGATTTGGACTCTCTGGTAACAAACCCTCTCTTGGGGCGATCCTTCCAGAATGACTATCAGACGAGAGGGAGATCAGGAATTCTCCCAAAGGACGGGACGATTTCATGCTTAAGATCCTAGTTCTAATATTTTCTTAATACATTGTGGTCATGCTCATTAACTAGCAAGAAAAATATATTCAACATGCTTGTACTGGAATCACTGAAAGGCGTATCAAAGAGAAGAGGTAAATCAAAGCCTTACTCTATTGGCTTTAACTACGCTGTGTGGTTACAAAGCCAATTTCCCCATTTTAAAAAAAAAAAATTCTGAATAAAGAAAGTACTATTTCTAGCATTATTTAGAACTTTTGGCCCACCCATTTAGAGTTATATGTGGATGCAGCAAATATCAAATAGATTCCCCATCATCTGAGCTTTTAATGGAAAGCCCCAGCTCCAAGGCATCCCTTTCTCAAGTGAAAAAGCAAACTCCAGCCAAGAAAAACAAGTTTCCAGAGCTTCTAGGAGACTGTAAGCAGTTCCCTGGGAGCATCTCTAAACGTTTCAGGACCAAGTTCAAGATGTCAGGCAAGTCTGGTGCTCTGGATTCTTTTCTGTAGGTCTGGGAGCTCTCTGAGAACATACTGGCTTCCAGAATGCATTAACCTACTTTCCACAGAGGATCCCCTGACCCTCTTGCTCTGAAGAAGAGGAGGAGGAAAGAGGATATTTCCAGCAGGAGCTGGGCATGCTCTGCTTTAAACGTGTCACTCCTCCTGCTAAACAGCAACGCCGCCAGAGAAATTGGTAGTTCCTGCAATGAACAGCTCCAAGGGTTGCACAGCCTCCAAGAAGAGTGACTGGAAATCCTTCTAAAATATGGCTGTCTAATCAAGCGAGAGGAGAACTCATTTACTAGGATTCCCATTGTCCACACTGACAGATGGTTCTCTCCCCCGCCCCTCTTTCCCCTTCCCACAGATCGCTCTGCCTTTGAGGCTAGCCTATTCTTTCAGGGATCCAGTTGCATTCACAAGCCTTAGTTCTGAAACAAGACAAAAGCTCAGTGAGCCTCCCATTCACAGAGGCTCCGGCACCTCCGCTGCCTTCTCTGCACGTCCAAGCCGAATCAAAAGAAATTAAGATTCACTCTCCTTACCTTCGTCCTCATCGGAGACAGGAGCCCTTCCATTTTGGTGGAATCCTCATGCCAGTTCCTCTCCTCTCCAAGTTACTCTCTCCAGGGTGCCGTCCTTAAGCATCCCACATGAGAAGAGCCATGCGGGGAGTTGCCAGTCTCTCCCTGCTCCCAGGCGGCGCCGAGGCACCGTCACCCAGTCTAACTTGAATCTCCAGTGCCTGGAAAGCGCTGTTCCTGAAGAAGCCCACTCCGTTCCTCGCCCTCTTCCCTCTCTTGCTTCTCTCTCTCCTGAGCTCTCTCCTCCCTCCCTTTCCTCCCTCTCTTTCCATAATCTGCCTAGAGCTCCCTGTGTACCGCGCGCTCACTTGACAAATGATCCCTGTCTTAGGTACCGCATCTGAGCCAAGAAAAGTGATCTGCACCAAACCACAGGGGCGGCTCACCCAGGAAAGGGGGAGAGGGGGGCTGAGCTTTGCTGGGGCATCCTCGGCTCCTCGGGGGCTCCCGGCTCCCAGGGTTCAGCTGTAGCGGTTGCTCTCTCTAGAGCTGGCAGCTGAAGGCACTGCTTTAGCTACCCATTCATTGCTCTTTTAAGAAACAGGACCCTGAGAGCAGTGGATCCACTTGTCACCATTACTCAGCTGTTTTTCTGATTTGTGTTCTGAAAACTGAAAAAGAAATCTCACCTCTTAGGTATTTCTAAATACTCATTTGTTTAGCCTAGTTGTTGACATAGCATCTGGATAGGTAAGTGGATTTTATTTTTTCTGTCTGACCAGATGTTTAGAAGTATATGAGCAGAGACTTTTCTTACGAAAAGTTTCAAAACTGATTTATAGACTCAGCTCCTAACGGCTGAGCATAAAATAATAAGTGTGTGTGTTGTGCAGGACTCCAGATAAACTAGATTTTACTATTTCATTCAGCACTGCTGGCCACTTGTAAAAAGTAGACAGAGAGAAAATATTGCCAAGACTTGGGTTACACAGCATTATGAAGTCGAAAAGAAAAGATTTTCTTTCTGGAACTTTCTCATGCTTGGGGAATTCTCTATGTGGGAATAATTCAACATCTCTACTTCAACTGGTGACTCCTGTGGCTAAGAACATTTGACCATTACAAAGGCTTTCATATTACATGGTATGCACATTCCATGGTATATGAATTCATCAATGATATTTAAGGCTGACACCCTGCGCCCCTTGTTCCTTGGATGGAACTTGTCCCTCTCTACCTGCTACATTTATGCCTGACTCCCAAGACACCTTCAACATGGGGCAATCTATACCTGTTCTCCATATGGTGTCAGGATGGTCCTTTCCTCAAGTTCTTAATCCTTGATTAACTCAAGTTTTCTCTAGTTCAAACAACGGCATTCTAAAGAACGTCAGATTCTACACCAACTACATTACCCTGATTCAACTCCTTGGCTAGTCCCTAATTTTCTTCTCTTAGCCTTTTTGTCCTATACTTAGGTGCATGTCTGCAACCTCATTCTCACTTTGCCAGGTGCTTATTACTGCCCTTGACCAGAGTCTTTACACCCTGACAAATCCTCAATGGCTCCGACACATTGAGTGCAACACTCTGCCCTTATATAAAAGGTCTCTGCCATTTCTGGGGGCCTCTGGACCTTGTTATTGGCTTAACCATTACATTTTCTTACTCAGTGTCCTAGTGTTTGGGGTCCCTCGATTGTGTGTTTTATTTATTCAGTCAATCAGTAAATAGATGGAATGTACCTCCTGCATGCCAGGACATTTTAGCTTCAGGTGACACAGTGGAAAGCAGAGAAAGCCTCTGTCCCTTCGATTTTGTAGTAGGCTTGCTACAGAACTCAACCAACTCATCAAGCCCTTCTATCTGTCATCTCATTTTGTTATTTCCATGTTACTGTGTTTCTCTATAGGATTATAAACCCTACTAGGAGATTTCCCCTTCCACTATAGCTTTGCTCTCTTTTGACCTTTTTCTTAACTGGGTACCCATTATTAACTTCCCCTAAAAACTAATTTATTCATAAGAATTCCATTCCTTCACCACCATCTTTAATTTTATTTCCTCTCCTCTTTCCCAGCCCTCCCTCTATCCTCTCAAAGGCTTTATTTTGGGGGTGGGGAAGGAAATCACTCTTGTGTTTTCAGAATACCATCCCTCCTCTGTCCCACTAACTAGCCCCGAACATTTAAACAAACTTGCTACCCTGGCCATTGTGGAGATATCACTCATGCCACATGTTGTGTTCAGCTTTCATCTTGTTCGATTGCTCCTGATTTGAACAAGCTGTATCTGTTATTTGTTTTTTACTTTCAGCAACTCTTTCTTGAGCCATTCTGTTCTGGTCTTTTTGTCCCTTCCTAATCCTGGAGACCCTCTCACCAGAATTACCAATTGGGATCACTCCTCTAGAGCTTTCTCCTTGCCATTTTTTGTCTTTGGCACAAAAGATCATTCCCTGCCTATCACTCTGACCCTAAATTTTAGTTACAGCAGTAGAACTGAGTGGGATGGTGTCACGATTTAAAAAAAAAAATTTAGACTAATAACATGTTTAAGACTGATTGGTTTCTGCTGAACTCCAAGCATAGTTTCCAGAACTAGAATAGACTTCCCGAGCTAGAGAAAGCGCCTTTAGCCAAGAATCTTGAATATCTTATATCATCACACCACATAAGAAAATTGTAACTTCTCTGGTTGTTTACATTCCAGTCCACCTAGTCCCCAGAGTCTGGGCTTGTTCACCATGTTTTTATAGTGGTCTGTGAGGTCCCTGACGAAACCAACCCCTGGGAATCAACAGGACCCAGAGCCATATCAGGATCTTGAAATTATGCTCATGGTGATGATAAAGATGAAGATGACAACAGTTGTCAAACATTTACCTTGTACTAGGCACGCACTAAGAGATTTTCCTAGATTAGCGCCCTCCTATGAGGGAGGCACCATTCTTACTGCTATTTTGCAGAAGCTTTGGTTAATTGGCACACAACAGACCTACATTTAGCTCAGGGAGGCCACTACTAGTGAGAACACCATCTCCTTCTCAAATCTTCTATCAACATATAAAGAGTAAAATGCATATTTAATGATCTGTTCTTTATTAGTCAGAGGCTCCAAATTAAACATTTGAAAGTTTATTATTTCAGGCCATTATGTTAACTTTTGGTACCTCATTCACTTACTTGTTCATAGAACCAATATACTTTGGCCATCCCTCTCAAGCCAGGTACCATGTAAGACACTTATCAAGCACAAGTCTCGTATTTATTACACAGTTATTTATAAAATGGGATGTGCCAATTTGTTACTTTCATTTCCAAGTCCTTTAACTACTGATTACTCCACCTCTTATAGCTTAAGTAGTTAGATTTCTTTAATGATGGGAGGGGGCAGGAGGAGAGGAGGTAGTGGTTTGAGGAGTTTAGGAAATACTCTAACCTATGCAACAGATGTGTGATGTTAGTAAACAATCATCAGATCATTAGGCGTCCTAACACTATTAAGATCAATGTTGCCCAAATATTTAGTATTGAGAACACTCATTCACGTTTCTACATCCCAAATTTCCTTATATTGGGGTTCTCTCAGGTTGCAACTTCATGTTTCAAGAGAGCCTCTTCAGCTTCAAAAAGGGCAGAGTTTACAATCTGGATTAACTGAGCCTTGGAAGAAAGGTCAGTGAATATCAAATATATAGAAACTGGTGGAATTAAGTTTGCACCACAGGGAAAGGGAGTCTTAGATGCAATTCAACTTGGTGAATTTCCACTGTGTGGTGGGGGCTTTTGAGCTACAATGGGAATGTCCTGTACCATGCAACCTCTCTAAGCAAATCCCCTTGTCCTTTGAGCCATTCTTCTTCCTTATTTTGACATTAAAAGAAGAAGGAAGGAAGGAAGGATGGCTGGATGGCTGGATGGATGGAAGGATGGATGGATGGACGGACCTCATATTAAACGTCTCTAGACCAGGAGCACTTGGAAATATAAAGACTGTTAGATAGGGCATTGTCAGAGGCTCAGATTTCCAGTCTCTCTTGCATGAAAACACTGACCCTTTCTTTCCCACAGCTCACAGCCTCAAGGTTAATTTCTTTAGGCCCCTTGTAGTCTCTGGGGACCACAGCCAGTTGCACAATTAAGGTTCATTATCTGAGGATTGGGTTGCCTTGCTTCATAAATGGTTTTCGATTCATTAAGGTAAGAGGATTGTGACCTGACAACCACTTAGGTCTTTTCCTCTGTGACTCATCATTCTTTATTTCCTATTGGGAAACATCCTCATTAAGAATGAGGCTTTGAGGTGATAAAGGATAGAAAAGACCTTACTCCTGGACTGATTCCAGGTATCTTGGGCAACACTAAGGGAGTTACTTAGCTAAGGCGATAAATCTCTACCTGCTCTCAATTTCTCCTGTCTCTGCCCCTCATCTTAGACCACATATATTTGTTTTGTTTTATAATGTAACTATCAAAATATATCACAGAGAAAATTTTCACTTACTACATGCTAAACTAAAGCACTCAATGAAAATTGTGATTCAATTCCTCAATGCTTGAATTTATATTTTATCTGTGTAAGGATACGCATTCTATAAGTTGCTACAAAACAGAAATTACACAGTGACTGACATTCTTTCAAAGAGCTCTCACATGTGTTATCTTTTTAAAACCTCACAATAATCCTGTTAGGTGTGGCAGGTAATAGTTTCCATTTTGCAACAGTAGGGAGGTGAGTAGAAAGAAAGAAACATTTATTGAGCATCAAACTTTGTTCCAGCCTTGAGCTAAGTGCTTCAATGTGCCATCTCATTTCATTTGCAAAAGTATATTATTATTTGGGGAGGGGCACAAAGAGGGAGGAAGAGAGAGAATTTCAAGTAGGCTCCATGCCCCAGTGCGGAACCCAATGCAGGGCTCGATCCCACAACTCTTGAGATCACGACCTGAGCAGAAATCAAGAGTCGGACACTTAACCAACTAAGCCACACAGGTGCCCCTCAAAGGTGTATTATTGTTCCCATTTAACAGCTCTGAGAACTGAGATCGAGAGAATTAAGTGTTGTGGTAAATCTCATCATGTAGTCTCTGTTTTTCACGCATGTTGTCATCCAGGCCACTTGCCACTCAGACATGGTCATGCTCTCGCACTTTCTCTGAGTATGGCTACGTGGCTTCTCTTGGCTGATGGAATGGATGTTAACAAATATGGTGCCCATAAAAGGTTAAAAATGTCCCTGATAGTACACAGCCCAGTTTGTCTGCTGATCCCCAGAGGAGGATGAGAGAAAAGCCAAACTACAGACTTCTGAGAAAGCTCAGCCAATACCAGCAGAGCCCAGTATAGATCAGTGAAACTGTGCACACTTGCGAACACCCAACATCTACCGTGGTGTGGCACCAGGCAGTACATTTGTTACGCAGCTACTGGACACAACAACCAGAGTTCTTAAACTATAACATGAGAACCAGAAACCTACATTCAGGACTTAGAACTTCAAAGATGTCAAGTTTTCCTACTTTTCTCTAGCTCTGAGAGCAAATCATGTAGAGTGATGGAAATACTTTATGATTATTCAAGTATTTTCCAGAGCTATGGATCAGAATCTGAGCTTGCAGACACAGAGACTAGCACTCTTAAGTTACTAAATACCGAGTGTAAGACCTATGGCATTTCATGCCCAGTGTTTCTTCCTCCTTTATCTTCATTTGAAAACTGTGGAAGACTAGAGAAAATAGTGGTGTTAGGTTCCACGTCTTGGTTGATTAGTCATCTTGTCTTTATGATCTTTCAGATTCTCTGTCCCATTTTCTAAAGTACAGTGATTGCCTAAAGTTATCAGCAATCAGTACAGCAGTTAATTGGATTCTGGCCCTGGGAGACTTCCTTCAGCAGCTCTTGCCTTTCTGAAAGAGTACGCTACAGTGGGAAGAACAAAATTGCTTTCTTGTATTGTGCACGCCTGAGCTGGAAATGGGTCTCTACCTACCCCTGTGTTTTATGAAAAGGTATAAAGAACAGAGTGACATTACTTTGCAAAGTGTTTGAGAGGGGTATTTACATTTCTTTCTTTTCTTTAAGGTTTCTGGTTTAAGTGCTTTTGTTAAGAGCCAGGCAACCAACAGCTGCCCTGGCCTCAGATCATTACACAAGTGTTTGCTTAGGGGACCTCTGGGAACAGAGATAAGAAAAAAGCTGAGAGGAGCATCCAGGTGGAAAGGCTGAAGAAGCTGCTGGCACTCTCCCTTCCAGTCCCTGGAAGAGCGGGAAGCCCTTGGATACTCCTCTAATCCTTTCTACCCACCTCCCGAGACACAGGGCATTCAGTTAGCGTTTTTAAGGTGTCTTCTTTCTGTTATGGTGCTTACTTCAAAGCTCCAAATAAGGCAATAAGGTGCTGAAGGGTATCATATCATGAAGAAGGAAGGTTTTTTTTTTTTTTTTCCCCTCAAAGTATTCTGGAAGGTCAGGCCTCAGACAAGTCACTTTCAAAAGCTGCCTTGCAATTGTTTATAAAAATCTGCACTTGGATGGGACAAAAATGACAGTGATCAATAGAGATGGGAGTCCACATGTTTCTGCTTCTGAGACTTCTTGGAATCCTAAAGCTAAGTAAACAGAACAAAAACTTTTTTTCTCTAATGAGCCCATCCTGCAATCTGCGGGTGTGAAAGCCACCCCCCCATCTTACACCCTTTAAAAAAAGCACATCAATAACTACAGAGCTTATCTAAGCTTGGCACTGATGCTGTGGGATTTTTTCAAGCCACACATATGTGTTAAGAAATGTGTCAGTCCATTCAGGCTGCTATAACAGAAATACCACGGACTGGTGGATTAAAAACAACAGGCATTTATTTCTCATAGTTCTGGAGGTCAGGAAGTCTAAGATCAAGGCACCAACAGATTCAGTATCCAGTGAAGACCTGCTTCCAGGTCCACCGACAGCTCCCCTGCTCCCTATCTCCTCACATAGTGGAAGGGCCAAAGGAGCTCTTTGGGGCCTCTATTTTAAAGGACACTAATCCCTTCATATGGGCTCCACCCTCATGACCACATTACTTCCCAAAGGCCCACCCCTTAATATCATCGCATTGAGGATCAACCTTCAACATACGAATTTTGGAGGACACAAGCATTCAGCCTATAGAAAGAGCCTACTGTATGTGAGGTCTAGCCAGAGGCTCTGTCCTGAGGTTACCAAGGTCACAAATACAGGTAATGACTCTTGAAGAATTCTGAGGACTGAAGATGAAAATGCCTTAAACAATTGGGGAGGGAGATCTAGTGTAGAAGGATGGCCAACTAAAGTGGAAGCAAAGGTGAAAGGAAGTACTCATTCACCTGGCACTGTGGAGTGAGTCCGCCTTGAGGGGGCTATTCTTGTGGCTCCAAGACCACACAGATGAAGTCCCTGTGTTGGGACTTAGGGCAGCTGAGATGTTGGGATGGGTAGAGAGGAATGTGGGATTAAAGAGCGGATCTCAGACAGAGAGAGAAACACATACAAAGGATATCTAGAGGCAGAAAGTAACATGAGCTTTGAGGACAGAGGTGAGAACACTGAGATAGGCAGAGACCTAATTGTGATCTCCAGGTTATGTGACGTCAGACACAATTTTTCTTAATTTAAGACTTAATTTACATCTTTCCTTATTTGAAAATATCTACACACCATACACAAATAATGGGCATGGTTCACTTTATATTGTCAGTGTTCTTATGAAAAGTTGCATATATTAATTTATTAAGTTCCTGAATGAAATTTTTTTATATTATGAATTCTAATTCTTTTAAGTAATGTACTATTTTAAGTTGAAGTGTACATACCTGAGCAGTACTTGCTTGTCTCTTTAGTTAACAGTAGTGAGATTACTTAATAGTGGAATTATGTTGGGAATGTGACCTTTCAAACAATAAACGTGCCCGAATGTGCTTTATTTTCATAGCTCTGAGGAGTTTTTCAAATCAATTCTGCATCTTAAATTTCATTGGCCAGTTCTGACCTGAGGCACAAAGGAAAATAATTGCTTTGACTCAATTTCTTACTGTGTCAAAATCATGAAGTTATTGATAGATATTGATGGGCCTCTTTTATTAAAAATCCTGGAAGCACACTCTGTTTTGCAAATTATATTTTAACCTTGATATCTAAGAACATGCTTTAGAAGCAAAAGTATGTTTTTTCACAAATGGGAAAAGAGGCACCAGTGCCTGAGGTCATGAAGTCATTGGTATTTGGATCAATCAGACATGAGGAATTTTTCTGCCTCAATTCTAATAAAATATGATTCTTCTGATTCAGAACCTCTGCTTGAACCTGAGAGCACCAACTTTGAATGTGAACGGTACTGACTTCAAGCATAATGGCAATTAATCACAAGAACCAAAAGAAATGAAGAGAGTATGCAACTGAGCTTCAGGAAAAAAAGATTTTAACTTGAAAACTTTGCTATGGTTTCTGAGCGTGGTCATGGAATGATCACCCAGCCACGGTGCAGGGAAAGGAAATGGACCAGATCATCAAAACTCTTCTATCCAAACTCATTTTCTCTATCTAACCTACTGACTGATCTTGACTATCTTCTTAGCTTCTCATGGCAGCTTTCTAGTCTACTAAATGTAAAATGGGAAAACCACTCACTCTCACATGTTTCAAAACCTTCCTGAAAAATGGTCTTTTCTTTCCAATCTAAGTGCATTCATTTGCTCAACAAAGATTGAAGGTCTCTGTGCCAGTCACCACGCTCATCTCCCAAGGGGCACTCTGAATATTCACAGAAGCACATACCCAGGCTGGGCAAGACACAACTTCTTTTTTACCTCTGCATGAAATAAATATCTCCTGGAGCTCTTCCCAAAGAAGCTCAGATGCATGGTACACAGGCTATGTGTCAGACTTGAAAGGAGAGAGGTTTGGGGAATGGAGTCACATTTCTTTTTTCTTTTTTTGAAAGGAAGTGCTGGATTTCCTTGCTGCATCCTTATGCATGGATGGCCAGGATGCAAATCTGTGGGCACTGTGGAGCATAAACAAACATGACCACTAACGTAGTGTTGGGTGTCTCCCTTTCCTGTCTGAATATGTTTAGATAGTTACACAACCAGAGAACTTGGAATGAAAGAAAACAATCCCCAGGAGAGAGGAATGCTTTGAATCTGGGTCGCTGGGCCTGGATTTCGCTTACTTCTTCTTTGTTAAACCAACCTGGGGCCATTGAACATATTTGTCTTCTTTTGCCAGGGTCTGTGTCTGGACAAATTTTTCCTAGGCATACAGCTCAGCAAGATCATTCCATCTACCTTTCCCTTGCATGTGTACTGTAGGTGTAGCCTATAGCCACTGTGGGGTCTAATCTGCATGTCTGCTTCAAGAAGCCTAGAAGATGCCATTTGAATAAGGCTCTTGCTTGCTGGGAGATCCTATAAGAAGGATTTAGAGATGGATTCTTCTCATCTTCTCATTTAGTCCTAGACATCTGCAATGAGAGATATTTGTGACTTAACCTCGACCTCAGTAGGGTGTTCTTGGAGAAAGGGATACCACCCTAAGGAGAAGGAGAGGTACTAAAGATCAGAACATTGCAATAGAAGCAGATGCCCAAACCTGGGCAAGTCCTGCCACTGTGTGCACTCTTTCTGATCCTCTTGAGGACTTAGGATAAGTCCACCAAAACAGAACTAGATCACTAAAACCTCACAGGCCTCTTGTGGCAGGGAAACAAAAAGGCTCAGTGTAGGGAGGAGTATCGCCCATGGGTAAGAAGTATGAGGATAGCAGTTAGCATTACAGGTGAGGCTGATCATAGTAGCTACACATTGATGTGAGCGCACATATCCGTAATGCTCTTGCCAGAAGAGGTGATAGGGTGGCCGCAAAGGCAGCGGAGTAGGACCCGGGGTTGGACCTGGGTATGAGTGGCACCAGCAGCTGGAATCAGCAGCCACATGGAGTATCTCCGATAACCACATTAGAGCAAGGCATCAGGGAGTGGCCTCTACAGCAGTTCTAGAGGGATGTGATGGTGGTGACAGTAGAGAAGGCTGACCAGTCAAAACAAGAGGGAAATGTAATCCAGACTAGTCTTGAACGGCATGGCCTGAGCTGAGCAAGAGCCAGCAGAAGCAGGAGTGGCCAGTTGCCACAGAGAGGGACAGAACGGTAACAGCGGTGAGGCACAGACAGACTTAACAATGGCTCCCAAACAGCAGCAGGTGAAAGTAAAGCCAAGGTGGAGTTACCTGGGTCAGTGGTCATGACAGGAGGAGGCCAAAGGACCGGCTGCACAGAATCTGTGGTCAGTGGAGCAACGGAGTAGGTAGAAGTGTGGACTGGAACTCATGGGATCAAATAAAGGAAATACAATGGTCTGAAAACCCTGCTGTTCTTTCATTCAACGTCATCCACATGTGAACCTTAGGAGTAGACTGTGCACCTTCTTCCTTATTAACTATCTTCCTAGCTTCCTAAGAGAGGACAGGGTTTCTTAGCCTCTGAGGCTGTGTTGTCAGGTTGAGCCCAGGATTCACACCTGAGGACTCAGAAAGGGAGCTGTGGCCTTCAACTAGTCAACTGGATGTAAGTTTTACTCTCTAAGAATGATTTACAATCAATAGACAGCTTATAGCTTATCATCCATATTGTGTTTATACAATTTATACAATTTATGATGCAAAGACATCATAAGCCTAACTCCATGCTATAAAAACATAGGATATTGGAGTGGAATTCTCTATGAAGTGTTTATCCATTCATTTCCCAGATAAGTAAATTGAGTCCCATGGAGTTCAGTGAATCTCCTACGTAACTCCTCACAAAGAATTCAACATTCTTTTTTCTCCAGCATACTCTTATATGTCCTTTGTAAACGAAGGTATTTTATTTAGACCAGGTTTACCAATGCTGATGGAATGACTTGGAAACTCTCCATAGACATTTGCTTTGACCTGTATCCAACCATTCATCCATTCACCATCAGTGCATGTAGGGAAAAGGCCAAGCAGGTGTGGTGGGCAGAAGATGAGCCCTTCCCCCGGAGGTAGTCAATGAACACTTGCTGAATGACATATTTGGAAGTAAGCAATACCAGTAATTTGCCCGAAAAAAAAGAAAGATAAATTTGCCAGAAAAAAGAAAGATAAAACAAAGAGAGATGGAGCCAAATAGAAATGTACAACTCACACTCCCCTAGCACAAGGACCAGAAAATGAAAGCCATTACTACTCTGGCCCTGTAAGAAGGCAGAAGGTAGTTTTCAGTGGTGGCCAATCTCTCTATTCCCTAAAGAGGGAAGATAATGTGTGCCATTCGTCTCATAGGCCATGTGTGGCTGTGGGCTGCCCAGTTGCCCATGAGGATGGTGAGAAGGTGCATTCTCCATAATGCGAGTTCCTCATGTCTAATACTTTCTACCCCCACATGCTTCTACTTCCCTCAAATTTTATACATCCCAAACTCAACTTCTACCTTCCTTCTCCCAAATGAGCTCCCTCTCCAAACTTTGCAAATGCTGTCATCAATGGTAATAATTCTCCTGGCCAACTTTATCCACATCCTTGCCTTCTGCCTCTCCTCCTGTGCCAAGATCCCAAGACCAGATGCCTGGGCTGTGTCAGTGGTCTCCACGGTTGCTTTCACCAATATTTCTTTCTTAAATTGTACAATGGGGCAGATAGCATTCACTACTAAGAAATGTGCAATGGCCCCCCACTACACAACAGTTAAGTTCAAACTTCTTAATTTGCCTTTCAGAGTTACCTGACATCCTCTTATTTATCTTCCCTCTCGCCAAACTTATTTGATCTTTCCCACTTGGAGACCACCATTCCCACTTTCTCACTTTTACTCCCTTATCAAGAATCCCCACCTTAATTTATCAGTGAAATCAAGCAGACACAGGGCCCACTGCCCATAATTTCATAAGCACTTCATAAATAATTAAATGCTCCCTTCAAAGTCCACATCCACCTTTCTCCCTGCAAGAAGCATCTCCTCATCAATGCAGCCCACTTCTTTTCTGTAATGTCTATTAGACACTAAATTCAGGTTACCTTTTGTTATCTTATAACCATCAACTGCATTGTAACCCTCAAGCACAGGCTGTTACAACTCTGCACTTCCATCATTAGGTACAGTGTCCCCTAGACAGTGAAAGCTTAATATCTCACATTGATGATGATACGGCAGCATCTCCAGAATGTGGTCCTTTGTTCCAAACATGCTTACGTCACTGACTTACTTTTTAATTCCCACACAGCAAAATTCCAGAAATGCAAGAATTTTAGATGAAGAAAGGGATAAGAGGAGGAAGGTGAACAACTACTGATTGGCTACCTTCTTATACAAGGTACCATGTTTTGTTCTTTTATAAATGTCCTCTCATATAAAGAAAAATAACATAAAGGAGTAAATTGATTGAGCAGGATAACAAATGTCTCTGTTGTCACTTAGGACTAGAACCCATAAACTTCTGATTCCCCCTGAAAAACAGCCAATGTCAAGATTAGTTTAGATGACCCTTAACCTGATGCTCATTTTAATGAGCATGATGGTATAAGTTGGGCACCCAAGTTTGCCTCAGTAAGAAAACACTTACAAGTTTAATGAGAGCTCAGGAGATATTATATGTCTAACTCATGCTTGCAAGCTTCTCAGTGTTCTCCCTAACTTCAAGTGAAGCCATGTAGCCCCTTGATGCTTCTCATACATACACCGGGGGCAGGTGGGATTCTCCTGACATGTACAAGCCCACCCAAACATGTTTGACAAAACTAGTCTAAATGTTGTATAGATATTACCCTTTGAGCAAGAATAGGGACACCACTTCAGTCATCATTCCCCTTTAACAGATGGTAAAAATGGGGTGCAGATCATTGTAGCGACTTGTCCAATTTTTTGTGACACAGTAGCATGGCCTGGCTCTCGCAGGCTAATCTGCTGCTCATTTTCTGGATGAAAATGGTACACTTTTCATGGCTAATGACCTCCCCTCATATATTGACGGCAACTTTAAGACAACTGGGCATCGTAATTAGAAGGGGTTATCTGCTGGAAGGAATTTTATCCAGATAGATATACAATTCATGAAACAATAATACCGTTGATATAGAGCAGTGGCTCATCAAGGCAAAGCTGACACCCAGCAAAAGTGCCAACTTGCAGAAAAAAAAATGATCATAACCTGGTTCTAGTTTATAAGGCTTAGAACCAACAGGAGTAGAAGTCCTTCGTGGTGGCCCTTGGTCTCCGTGTCACTAATTAGGAAATGCAACTAACTGCTTCTCTGTGCAGCAGTACATCAGGCATCATGTGACTACACAGAACAAAAAGTAGCATCAGGCTGTTGCTATGGAAACCTCAGAACCATCTGAATTGCTATGGCATCATAAAAGCAAAATTCCAATCATCAGTCTTTAACTATAGGGCTGTTGAAATCTATCTCATATTTTTAGAATGTGTGACATTTAACACACTGATGAGTATTTCCAGCTTCAGAATACATTCCCTGCTTTCATATTTAGATGGGATTTTTCAGTTCAACTGGCTGGATTCTTTTTTCTTCTGGTAAATGCACTGTCTTCTTACGAGCAATTGCAGCTCTTTATATACTTATTTCCAAGATGTTGCTTCATTTGTGCTGTTTATTTTCTCTTTATTCTATACTTAAAACTATTTTCTCACTGGCTGCCTATCTCTGTGTCCCCTAGACTCTCTCTGGTTGTATGTTTCATATCCCTAGTCGAAACGTCATCCTGGTCTTAATCCTCACTGGTTTTAACTGATCACATTTTAAGCCGTAGCTGCTAATAATGAGCCTCAGCCAAAGGTGTATTGCTGCTTCCCTGGTGATTCTTTATCTCTCAAGTTACCATGCCCTTATCATTCAAGGTGATCCCCATTTACTGACTTTGCCAGGCTTCGTAGAAAATCTTTTTCTGGATCTGGAATAATAGGTGTGTCATTTCCACTTTCCCCCAGGAGAACTGCTAACAGGATTTTGTTTAACTCTGTATATGCCACATTTTGGATATAAGTGTCTACATGCACACACATGTTCCCAAATATGTTGTTTATCTTGTCTGAAAGATGTTAAGAGATTGATCGGCTGTTAAAGGGAACAGCTCTTACAACCTAGTTAAGCTTAGAAGAAAGAAAAAGGGAAATTGTGGATACAGAGCCAGGAAATACAAATTCTGCTCAAGGAAAGCTGTTAAGTTAGTCCACTGTTGTGTGGTAAGTGTCCTCCACATCCTCCTCGTTCATCCAGCACCAGCCTCTTCAAAGCTTCTGGACTATGTAAGAGCATTCTTTTTTGAACCCCTTTCCTTAAGAGCGTTTCAGGATCTCTTAGGTTTATTTATTTTCTTCCCCTCTTTATACCTCTCCAAAGAAGTGCCTTCTTGCGCTCTCCACATTATTAGACAATAAACTCCAGCACATCGGTGAGTGTGGTATTACCAAGATGTGACTTTCATCTGTGGCTTTCCAGGAACTGACATCCCTGCCACTGTGTTACTGAATTTAAAAGCATAATGAATTCCTGGAAAAAGTGTTAAAGCATTTTTGAGTCAACTTTTTCTTCCAGAGTCACAAGAATCTCCAGAGGATTATTTATTTATTTATTTATTTATTTATTTATTAGCAGGTCTATAATCACCCACCAATATGCTGTAGGTATGTAGCGATGTGAACTAAACACATTTGCACAGAGAGCAATGCCACAAAAGAGATAAAGAATAAAAACCTAATTTGCTGGTTTCAACATAAGAAACTGCATTGTTGTCCTTGTCAATATCTAGGTCAAGTTAAATACTATGCTCAGAAATTCCACACTGGGCCAACCACAGCTAATTTTTTTTGGTGTCTGAAAAAGATTTCTGGCAATCATGATCTCATGAAGAACATGCTCTTGCTTCAGATGATTTTTAAACACTTTTCTACTGTCTATAAATGAATGGACCATAGTCCCATTTCAGACACTCATCCATCCTCCTGCTCAATCCTCCGTGCATCACCTCCGTCCCTGCCAAATGTTCCAACCTCACAGTTTGATGTTAGACTGATCCGTGATCACTTAAGTATATGCATAAAGGTGAAGGTGCACCCTAGCATTTGGATTTTCTTCTTTTTGTTGAGGTGAAATTCACATAACGTAAAATTAACCACTTTAAAATTAACAGTCCATTTAGTACATTCATAATGTTGTGTAACCACCACAGTCCTCTAGTTCCAAAATTTTCATCACCTTAAAAGGTGCAACTCAGTAACGAAAAAACAACCAATTAAAAATAGGCAGAAGATCTAAACAGACAGTTTCCCTAAAATCAACATATAAATGGCCAAATATGTGAAAAGGTGACCAGCATCACTAATCGTCACAGAAACACAAATCAAAACACAATGAGATATCACCTCATACCTATTAGAACGACTATTAACGAAAGACAAGAAATAACAAGGCAAGGATGTGGAGAAAAGAGAACCCTTGTGCACTGGTGGGAATGTAAATTGGGGCAACTCACTGTGGAAAACAGTATGGAGATTCCTCAACAAATTAAAAAATAGAACCACCATATGATCCACGTATTTATCCACGGCAAATGAAAACCCTAACTTGGAAAGATGTCTGCACTCCCATATTTACTGCAGCACCATTTATAACAGCCAAGACTTGGAAACAACCTAAGTGTCCACTGATGGATGAACGGGTAAAGAAAACATGTATCTTGCTCTTTGCGACAATATGGATGGACCTAGAGGACATTACGCTAAGTGGCATAAGTCAGCCAGAGAAAAACAAGTACCTCATGGTCTTACTTATGTGTGGAATGTAAACAAACAAAAAAACCAAACAAGCAAGCAAGCAAAATCAAACTCACAGATACAGAGAACAGATTGGTGGTTGTCCGAGTTGGGTGAGAGGTGTGTAAAATGGGTGAAGGGGGTGAAAAGGTCCTAACTTCCAGGGGATGGAACATACAGCGTGGGGACTATGGTTGATAAAACTGTACTGCATATTTGAAAGTTGCTCAGAGAGTAGATCTTAGAAGTTCTCATCACAAGAAAAAAATTGTAACTACATGTGGTGATGGATGTTAACTAAATTTACTGTGATCTTCTCACAATCATTACGCTGCACACCCGAAACTAGTAAAATGTTATATGCCAATTATATCTCAATAAAAAAAAAATCTAGTATTAAATAATAAGTCATGGGAAAACACAGAATAATAGTTGTTCTCATTAGTTTCTTCTCCTCCAAGCTTAGACATAAGTAAAAATAGGATCCCTAAATTATTAAAAAAAAAAAAAAAGGAAATGCTGTACCCCATAAGCAGTTGCTTCTTACTCCTCCAGCCCCTGACAAGTACCAGTCTCCGTTCTGTCTCTAAAGATTCACTTATGGTGGCATTTCATATAAATGGGACCATATAATATGTGACCCCTTTTCATCTAGCTTCTTTTGCTTCACAGAAAGTTTTCTGAAGTTCACCCATGTGATACAATGCATCAGTACTTTATTTCTTCTTATGAATATCCATTACATGTATATGCCATAATCTGCTTATCCAATCAGCAGATGACATGTGGGTCATGTTTCTGACTTTGGCTACTGTCAACAGTGCTGCTAAAAACATGCATGTACATGTGTTTGTTTGACTACCTGTTTGCAGTTTTGGGGGGTATATATGTAGGAGTGGAATTACAGGGTCATAGGGTAATTGCATATTTAACTTTTTGAGGAGCCACCCAATTATTTTCCACAACAACTAAACTAATAGCCACATTTAAGCTGGAGAATATTGAGAGCTCCAGGAAATCTTACATAGATTTCTAAAGCTGCTCTCTGACCTGCCATATCCCCAAAAGGTGCCAGGGGACGGAACAGGCTGTGTGCACTTCCAGACAGGAGAGACAAGTTTCACCTTCCTTAGTAAAATAGACACCTGTAGGGGGAAGTCATGACTAGGTAAAAGGAGAAATACAAAAGGTCAGTGAACGTGTGAACGTGTGGCAAAGTCAATCAAAGCTTCAAAAATGGCCTTCCCTTCGATGTATAGAAACTATCCTGAGGAAGTCATCTAAGATGGCATAAATATTTACATACAGAGAAATTATTATGGAATCATTTTTTTAAAAGATTTTTATTTATTTATTTGACAGAGAGAAATCACAAGTAGATGGAGAGGCAGGCAGAGAGAGAGAGGGAAGCAGGCTCCCTGTTGAGCAGAGAGCCCGATGCGGGACTCGATCCCAGGATCCTGAGATCATGACCTGAGCCGAAGGCAGCGGCTTAACCCACTGAGCCACCCAGGCGCCCCTATGGAATCATTTTTATAGTGAAAATTTAAATGTCTAACCTGCAAGAAAATGTAATTATATCAAAGTATATCCAATCAACTTTTAAACACTATTTTATCTGAGAAAGTACTCATGACAGAATATTAATTGAAGCAACAGTTAATCACAACTACGTATTATGATGTCAAGTTATAAAAATGGTATACACTTATACACAAACACATATGTGTGTCTGTGTGTGAGTGGATGTGTCTGCATCCATATGTGTCTGAAAAACAGAAGGCAATATGCCAAAATATTTACAATAGGATCCTCTGTGATTATTATTTTTCATTTTTATATTTATCTCCAGTTTCCAGATTTCCTACCATGAAATTCTAGGGCAAAAACAAACAAACACACAGCACAGAGATGATGCCATAATACCCACTCTGTTTCAGTAATCCCTCTACAGCCTTCTTCATTCATTCCTCAAGCACACACTGAGCTCTTTCTCTTCTCCCAGAGCTGGGCTGGGCAATGTGGGAGGGATGGTGAAAAAAACTAGAAGGGATCTTATTTTTAGGAACTTTTAATTTCTGACATGTCAAGAGGACGACATTTCTGAAGCCTTGTATTTCAGGATCCCTTCTCTCTTCTCCTTAAACAAAATGTAAAAGCTTCTTTTTGTTCTCAAAAAAAAAAAAAAAACATTGTTCTATTTGTATTTCAAATGTCCTTTGAAAAATGCCTCATCTGATCTGCAGATACTGTTCGATGAAAATAATGAACCACGTCTGGTTTTGTAGAGGAATGCCCCTATTCAACTTTAGATTGGTCAAAGCATTAACACAATCATCTTTCTGCTCACTTTTATTTTTCCTTCATTCCCTAAAAGTGAGAGAGTGATTCTTATTCTCAGGACAGGTTTAAATAGAACAACGAAACTATTATTAGTAGTATCGGTTATTTATTTCTTCCAAGCATTAAAAATAATCTACCATATTCCCTTGACATTCCTTTTTATGTAGGCTAGATGTCCTAATTTTTATTTTTGCTTGAACTGAAAAGCCCAGAGGGGTTAAGGATATTGCCTATTATACTGCAGTAAATTAGAAATGGAGCAAGAACAGGAAACCAAATCTCCAAAATCTGGCCCAGCATTTCAGTGAAATTTAAAAAGAAAAACATACCTAGGAGAGAAGCATATCTGCATGAGATAGTAAATCTTTCTCACAGAAGTAAAGCATCTCCCCTGTGCTTCCTTGCATAAAAAATCAGTTACCATCAGGAAATAGCAGAGAGACTCAACACTGCGGTTAGAGATTGAAAACTACCTGTAAAAATTATTTCCCTAAGGTTCTCCATTTATTCTGTTCTCTCCTCAGATAATAAATAAACTTGCTCAGTTTTGAACATCAAGGCTGACTCTTCTTGCTGCGAGATCTCCAGGTGTCCCGTGTTGCAGGTGGAGTCAAGCTGGGTCCAATCAATTTCATACACAACTGCCAGGAGTGGAGGTGGTAATATTCACGACTGAGAAGACCAGAGAAAAAGTGCCTCCTTTTCTGAGGGTGTATCCGATTAGAAAAAATAACAACCGCAACTCCTTGAATGAAGTGCTTTCTCCAGGATGTGCACAGCCCAGGAGAATCTATATGGAGGAAGGTGGCAACTGTCTACACTCTCAGTTTCTTGGGCCTATGTGGAACAATACAAACTAAGGATCTGAACCAAGTTGTTCTTTACCACTTTCCAACACTGAAAGTTTTCATTCAGCATATTCAGAAAGCAGCTGTTTTGTCTATTAGCTTTGTATGAAAAATTCAACAAAGTCTTTCCCAAGGAAGGCAAGTTAGTCAATATGGCCAGGAACTGCAAAAACATATTCTGATTCTTATGGTAAAGGCTTCCAGCACAGGAGGCGTCTGGGTGGCTCAGTCAGTTGAGCTCTGTCAGACTCTTAATTTCCATGCAGGTCATGATCTCGGGGTCATGAGATAGAGCCCTACATTGGCTCTGCGCTGGGCATGGGACCTGCTTGGAATTCTCAGTCTCCCTCTACCCCTCTCCCCATCATGCATGCACTCTCTCTCTCTCTCAAAAACAAAAACAGAAGCAAAACCCAGCCTTCCAGCATGACAAGCGCACATGCACACACGTGCATGCATACATGCACACAGGTGGACACACACACAAAGGCACTGCACACGCTTAAGGGGAATATGGTAGGGATCTTATTAGTACAAACCTGGGATAACTGGGGCAACTGAGACCAGAAATTAAGATCAATTCAAACTTCTATTCAAACATGACCTCCCCTTCAAGGGCTGAGCCCAGAGGCCCTCACCAGGCTGGACTTAGGCCATGAACCCAACAGCCCAAGCTTCACCAGTTCCAGATATGTTGCAAAACATTAAAATGTGCCTATTATCCAATAACTTTGGGGCATATAACAGACATGAAATTTTCAAATCAAAGCCTAAAATTCAATTGAAATCAAAATCTAGGGGCTCCTCGGTGGCTCAGTGGGTTAAAGCCTCTGCCTTCGGCTCTGGTCGTGATCCCGGGGTCCTGAGATGGAGCCCCGAATTGGGCTCTCTCCTCAGCAGGGAGCCTGCTTCCTCCCTCTCTCTCTGCCTGCCTCTCTGCCTACTTGTGATCTCTGTCTGTCAAATGAATAAATAAATAAAATCTTTTTTAAAAAAATAAATAAAAATCTGAAGCCTCTATTTTTATAAAGGACCAAAACCAACCAGTCAACCAATCAGACAAACCCTCAAGCACAAACCAAAATAGTATCTCCTAAGTATATTACAGATATGGAGAGCCATGGACCTCAGTGGGGTTGGAATGTGCATCACAACAGAGTCTATAGTGTACTTCTGCTTATCATGATTTGGTGCTTGATTAGAAATGCTTTTCTTAATGTAAATTGCTGACCAAAGAAACCTCTCAGTAAATGTTAACTGTTATTGTGCTTAATGGTGCTAACTATGATAACTTGAATTCAAATACAAAGTGGTTGGTAGGCAATTCGCCTCCATCCTCTGTGTCCAGCCCTAGTTCCCTAAATGGTGTGGGCAACATTCCTGTCTAGGGGAGGGATGGTGGTAAAGGGATGCCAAGGCCAGGCAACAAAGGCAGGCAGCCCTGTCTAGGATGGGTGGATGTAATCCCTGGAGTCGGCCAACCCAATCTCCATGAACTGGAAACCAACTAATTGGGAGACTCCCAGCATTGCTGCTACTGTCATTCATGTCTCAGTCTGTCACAATACTCTGAAGAGTCCCTAGGGACATTTAAGTCAGAAATCTGTCACCAGGTGGCGCCACAACAAGACTGGGACAACAGTTCAACTCCACTCTGTTGTCTGACCCCTCACTTGTTAAAATGCATTATCCTCCCAAGTAAGAAACCTCATCTTTTATACAATCAACAAAATGGGACCCCCACTTACTGTGTTATGGCTATTGTGTTACGATAACTTTCAAGGGTGAAAGGAGGACCTATAATAATGGAGCAAAAAACAAATCAACATTATTCAGGGCAAATAGGATACATAGTCACCCTAGTTATGGCAAGGTTTATATTATTACTATTACTATTATCTTATACCATTATATTGCTTTATTTTTATATTTTATTCTTACCTTTTTATTTTTTTGTTATTTTGCAGTGAGAGAAGGAGCAAGTAATGCTGAGTAAGACAAAGTTAGTGGTGCCCCCCATGGCCATACCTATCTAGAACCAGGACACTGCTTTGAAGTTATTTGTAACACATGCAAACTTTGCTGTCTAAAGTGCCAACTTCCTGCTAATGCCTGAGTGTCTATATCTTACTAACCCTAGAAAACAAGGATAACGTGGATGTAAGCCTTGGGAAACAAATAGCCGTAAACCATCTCAAAGAGACAGAAAAGTCCTACTTATTCATCACCAAACCCATGCCATTCCAGCTCAACCTGTTTCCTGATATTTCTACTCTGGCTTTTTGGTGAATTTGGAGTCTGTAAGATAGAATATGTCATTGTGGTTGCTTTCTGATGCTTACTTTCAGTCCAGCAAAATACATCCTTTCAGAAAATGTGCCTGCAGAGCATCCTGGGATCACCAGATTTTCCAAGACTCCCACGGAGGGTAAGAGAGGACACAGTGACAGAGCTTGAAGCAGCAGGTGCCTGTGGGGCATGGGTGCCTGGACATGGGGGAAGAGCCTTTTCCTTGGGATCTCTAGAAGAGCAGCTCTCTGCCAGGACTGTATGAGCATGGAGTCTTGGGGCAAGGAAGACTTGAGTCTTAATGTCAGATGGCCTCATCGGGACCTACAAGTTGATGAGGCCTGGGATATTGAGGCAGGGCCAAGCCATCACGATGAGGCAGTGGGACACACAAAAGTCAAACCAGGCTGCCCAAGGCCGCTGACAGGCCAAGGTTGCTTGGGAAGTCCTCTTTGCAGGCCAGATAAGAGCAAGGCCTAACAAAGGGACCCATGCTCATTCATTAAGATTGAGGCAAAGGGCAGAGGAGATGCTCAAGGCTTAGTGACCAGGGGCCTTGATGCAGGGATAGAGAGGCCACTGGAGAGCAAGCCTGTTTCACAGGGGACTTTATAACTTCACCACATCCTTGATTTTTGTTATTTTGTTTCCTCCCATTTCCCCCATATCCTCTTCTCTGATTTTGCCGTCATTTTATCTTATCACAAGTATGTTTTATTGAACAAATTGTTAACTCATCGTTACTTTGGTATCTCACTAATATTATAGGCACTGATTAATGTGTTTCTTCCTCTTTCTACTGTTCATTATCTTGGAACTTTCCTACAAAACTTGGGGTCTGCATCTAGACAGATCTAGCTGAATTTAAATTCTAGCTCCATAATTTTATGAGCTGTGAGGATGCTTTTTTTTTTTTTTTTAAGATTTTATTTATTTATTTGGTAGAGGCACAGTGAGAGAGAGCGTGAACGAGGAGAAGGTCAGAGGGAGAAGCAGACTCTCCATGGAGCTGGGAGCCCGATGCGGGACTCGATCCCGGGACTCCAGGATCATGACCTGAGCTGAAGGCAGTCGTCCAACCAACTGAGCCACCCAGGCGCCCTGTGAGGATGCTCTTAAGTCTCAGGTTCCAACCTATGAAATACGGGGTCTAAGAGGGCCCACCTCACAGGGCAGTGGGAGGTATAAGTGAAACACTACAGTGGAAGCACTTAGCACAGGGCCCGTCATTCATTCTTTAAATGCCTGAAAAATGGTAGTTAGTATTCTTTCATTATCCTTGTTGTTTTACATTAACTCAAATACGTATTAGGTTTTTGATTCTCTTACTTATTTTTGGTGAGAACACTGAAGTTCTACTCTCTTAGCAAATCTCAGTTATATAACCCAGTCTTACCAACGACAGTCATCCTGCTTTACAGGAGCTCTTCAGACCTTATTCATCTTTTTTTTTTTTTTAAAGATGTTTTTATTTATTTATTTGAGAAAGAGAAAGAGACAGCTCAGGGTTGAAGTGGAGGGGGAAGGAGAGAAGCCAACTCCACTAAGGGTGAAGCCAGATGCCAGACTCGAGCTCATGACCCTGAGATCACCACCTGAGCCAAAGTCAAGAGTCCAACACTTAACCCTTAACCAACCAGGCCACCAAGGTGTCCCCAGACCTTATTCATCCTAGAGCTGCAAGTCTGTCCCCTTTTACCACTGTTTTCCCCTCCCCTTGGTAACCACTTTTCTACTCTGTTTCTATAAATTTGACTCATATATGTTTTCCTTTTTGGCTCCACATATAAATGATATCATGCAGTATTTGTCTTTGGCTTATTTCACTAATTTCCTTATAAGTTAGTTAGACATTTCTCTATTCTTGTATTCTCGTTTCTATTAACTTACTCTTATTGCAATTTTTAAATTTTAACTTAACCTTTCATTTTTATTATCTTGTGCTGATATGAAGAAAAGGTCTTTAAAGATTTTACTTGCTTACTTATTTATAGAGTGAGTAGGGAAGGGCAATAGCAGAGGGAGAGGGAAAAAGAACCTCAAGCAGATTCTATGCTAGGCACAGAGCCCAGTGCCAGGCTTGATCTCATGACCCTGAGATCACAACCTGAGCTGAAATGAAAAGTCACACACTTAACTGACTGAGCCACCCAGGCACCCCCAAAGATACTGCTTTTAGATTGTGCGGACCTCTCCCACCTTCTAGGGGAGAGACAGATCATTTTTATTAGCAGGGCGACAGTGAGGGTATGCAAGATTGGAGCAGGTAACACAGTGTGGTTCATTTTGAAAATGAGGAGGTAGCTGTAGAAGGGGTCCAGGGTGAAGATACTGGCCAAGGGAAACAAATTTTGCAGGCATTTATTCTGGGTGGAAGGGACTCAATGTCCCCTCTGCATTATAAATCACCTCTCAGACACCTTCATACAACCTTCTACAAGACCTGTATGGTTCACCACACCAGTAATTAATCTCTTGTTTCTCTGTTTCAAATCCACCGTCCCAGACACCTCCTCCTGATGCCTGGGCTGCTTTCCACATCAGCCTGACCCTCTGCTTCTCTCTGAGGCTCTGAGCACCTGCAAAACCAGAGGAAACCTACAAATCTGCAGGGGGCAAGGGGCTCACTTCTTCCTATCTGCCTCTTGTCCCATCTGCATCATTGCAATCCAGCTATGTCCACCTGACAGAGCATTTCGGTCCAGCAGCAGCTGAATCCACTTTGCAGTTTTTCTAGCACCAGTAGCATGAGCCTCATGATGACAAGCTTAAAGACACCACACCCCCTCCTCAGAAATGAAGGTCCAAGCCCAGAGACCCCCTGATGTTAGCATCCAGATGCCCTGGCACAACAGGGCCCCCTCCTCAGAGGTCTGAGTTTCAACTCTGTGGAGGCTCTGCCTCCAGGCTTTTCAGACTAGTTTAAAAAAAAAATTATTTATGTATTTGACACAGAGAGAGAGCGAGAGCGCAGGACAGCACAAGCTGGGGAAGTGTGAGGGAGAAGGAGAAGCAGATGCCCCGCTGAGCAAAGAGCGATGTAGGACTCAGTCCCAGGACCCTGGGCTCATGACCTGAGCAGAAGGCAGACGCTTAACCCACTGAGCCACCAGGTGCCCTAAGGCAAACAATTCTGAGTAGGGCTTCAGAGTTGGCTGGTGGGGAGGAGGGGAGTCATACAAGTGTCTCAGAAAGTGACAACCATGTTTGAGTTATCCTAATATTGCCTGTCCCTAGAATTACTTTTTGCTTCAACGACCTTAAAACTTATTTTTCATTATGTCCAGCAAAAAGTGTGGCCTGAGAGGAGAGGCTCCTCACCAAACCAAGGGAGCTGCTGCTCTTCTCTGTAGCTGCCCCTGAAGCGACCCTAAGAAAAGAGGGGGATGACTGGCCAAGACCTCCAGGGGCTATGGTTCTCTCCACACCAGCGCCACAAGGCATTATTCCAAGAGGTTTGCTTCCCGACACCTCACACTAACCACTCATGAAATCCACAGAGAGCTGCTGCCTCCTGGAAACAAGGCAATGGTGTGCCTCAAGGTGGCAGTGGGCGGGGGCCTGCAGCCGGGGAGCAGCTTTCCTGTCTGCGCCAGTGCCTGACTTTGGTCAGGAACAGCAGGTGGTGATGCCCTAGGGATACTGAAGACAGGAAAGTTGCTCTGAGGTGTCTGCATAATGATAGCTGCCCCCTTACCCCAAGCACCTGAATGGTTCTGACTGAACAGTCACCTTGCGGCTCATGACTGGGTGTTTCTAGCTGCGCTATCACACCCATGACGGGGGAGAGGGACATCCAATGAACAGCTGACTCAAGATCATACTAGATTCTGGAAAGCATCTGGATCCTAGAAAGTAAGCGCCTACGATATTAGTTGATGATACTAGTTCATCAACAATAACATAGCCAAGTGTCTTCTGCCGCCTTCTGATCTCACACAGAACAGACACTAACTCTGCTAATTTACTTCTACTTATGGTTCTGATCATTTGGGTTTTGAATCAGTAAATAATTCCCACAGACATCACATGCCCTGTGTGTTATCTTACTTACCATTTGGCTCTATTCCACCACCATTTTTGCATTTTCCTTTTCAATTTCCCCCTTTCTTCCATTTTCGCATTTACCAGGAGTAGTAGCTGATGGAAAAAGATCTTTTTTGGTAATGGGGAAACTAGTGTCACACTTTGGATAGTCAACTTTCTACTTTAACCACATGCCTTTGCTTTGAAAAATTACTGGGAAGAAGAAAGGGAGGCTCCTTTAACAATGTCCCCAAGTCCATCCAGAAATGATTAATTCGGATAACGAGGCTCCGTTTAAGAGCAGAAACTCACGACAGGCTAAGTGATATTAGGTCACGGGGAGCTGCCAGAGTCAGGGTTCGCCCTTTCTCCCACGGCAGTAAACTGTGAACAAGGCCCCACTTCACCAAGGAATAGGGAGAGAAACCACATTTGGGGCCATTGGGTTCCTCTGGCGGGTCTTCGTTTTTCCTTCATAAAGTTGCATTTTTATATTTTCCTATGTGGGCACATCATAGAAGCTGTCATACTTGATCAGCGCCCGGAGAGAAAGATGAAAACGTCATGCTCACATCTGTGCAGCCAGGATGAGCAGGGAGAAATCGAGAAGATTAAGCAGAGAGCTTTCACGCTGGAGATAACCCAGCTGTGTGAAAAATCAAGTCTATTGAACATGAAAGCACTGAACCACCAAAATAACTGCTTTAACCAGGAAGGAAGGGACTAAATGCCCCAGCAAAGTACAGTGACGCAGACCTCGACTGCATTTCTAACAAATTCATGACTGTCTCTCCACCCTGTGATGCGACTCTGGCTCAGCCGTTCTATTAAAGTTCTGCTCACTCATCCTTCTTTTTTGAATAAATAGTAACACCTTACTTCTGTGAGGCTGTATAAATTACAAGCTTTCATAAAACACGATTTGGGCTTTCAACATTCTTAGCCATAAAACTAAAAAGCTTTTAATTACTTGTAACCTCTGTGTCACCCAATACAGCAGCCAACAACCATATGTGACCATTTATATTAAAGTTAATTAGGATGGGGGGGCTAGGTGGCTCAGTTGGTTAAGCAACTGACTCTTGATTTTGGCTCAGGTCATGATCTCAGGGTCGTGAGATCCAGTCCTGTGTTGTGGCTGCTTGGGATTCTCATTTTCCCTTTGTCTCCCACACCCCCTGCCCCAACTCACGCTCTTTCTCTTAAAATAATAATAATAATAATAATAATGTAGTGATAAAATAAAAGTAAAGATTCCATTGCTCAGATGCACCAGCCACATTTCAAGTACTCAAAAGCCACCTGTGTCTCCTGGCTATTGGACAGGGCAGTGTCCACATAACATTTCCATCACCGGAACAAGTTCTCTAGGAAAAGAAAGGATGGTTGGGCTCCACTTCCAGGATGCAACCATTTCTATTCCTATGAGCTTTCTGACACTCCAAACACCTGCTTTACCTGCTTCCCAGTACAGTTCCTGATATTCCTACCGATGGGGCTCAGACGCCAGGAATTCAGGGCATAGGTGACTCAGGTTATTTAGAAACCATGTTCAGTCTTGCAGACTATGAGTCCCCTGCTTCGTGTGGGAGGCAAAAGGAGACTTCTCTTCCTAATATTTAAAGCAGCTTCCCATGATCCCTCTGAAGGCTAATTGTGTGTCTCAACATAACTAAATTGTGGGGCACCCTGATAAAACGTTATTTCTGGGTGTGTCTGCAAGAGTGTTTCCAAATGAGATTGGCATTCGAATCAGTGAAGTCAATAGAGCAGGTGACTCTCCCCAGTGTCGGTGGGCTTCATCCAATCCATGGAGGGCCTGAAAAGAACAAAAGGTGGAGGAAGGAAGAATTCACTGCTCTTTTCCCTGCCTCCCTGCATAATCTAGCACATCTATGTCACCTTCTCCTCCTTTGAACAGGGAGTTACGCCATCAGCTCTCCTAGTTCTCAGGCTTTTAGACTCGGACTGAATTACACCATTGGCTTTTCTGGGTCTCCAGCCTGCAGGTGCAGATCGTGGGGACTGCTCAACTTCTGTAATCACGTGAGCTAATTCCAACTCCCAGACATAAAGCATAAGCAAGCCTCTCACCTGGGAAAGAGCCTACGCTCCTGGCGTAAGCACCAGCTAATGCTTAGTGGTTAGAGGGTTCACACTTCCAGTCTTTGAAATGTAACAAAGATAATGCCAAGGATAAATAGGATAAGGGTAAAGAGTATTCGGGGCCACCAGCCTCTAAGACAGTTCCCTGGCAGACAGCAGAGTATCACACCTGGTCTGATCTGGATTGCTTGGATCTACTATGCATTATTAACAATGCAAATGACTAATCCCAGAATTTGTCACTTCTTGGAACTCTTACTTCTTGCCATGACTTATAGTATAGTCTGGAGGGAGTGGGGTCAGACAGACAAAGTTGGCTCTTGGCTGGTTTTCCTTGAGGCCAGCCCTCATGTCAGTGCTCAGTCTACTTCTCTATTTGATGTCTAACACATCCAGCTACTGCAAATAGAAGCCCAGCAATTGACTGCCTGTTTGATTATTCTCAAGGCTAAATATTCAGGATGATCTAACAGACTCATGCATAAACACACATACAACTTCTCATAATCTTCGCAACATAAAAGTTCACATTTTTTTCTTCCCATCCCAGCAACAAACTAACAACCAGCCAGCACTTAAATGAGGGGGAAAAAATTAAAAGAAGACTCTACCACCTATGTACAAAAAAAAAAAAAAAAAAAAAAAAAAAAAAGGACTGCAGCTGTCTCCTTTGTTCTAGAGGCCTATGTTTTCAATTTTAATTTATATTCAACAACTGTATGCTTGGTTACCCTCTTTCATCCTTATTTCTCTTGGCTGTCTCTTATTTCTAAGACCAAATGTTTTAATTAAAAAGCTATTTCAAATACAGTCTTTAAAAGGAGAAATAAAAATTTTTTTTTAATTGCATAAAACACCGGAGGTAAGCTCGACAGGCTCATGCTGCACTGATAGGAGTCCAAAATGGTCCAATATTTCTAGGAAGCAGCTTCATCCAGACCAATCGATGGCTTTAAAATTACTCATGACCTTTGACCTAATACGTCTATTTTTGGTAAACTAAAGACCCAATCAGATATTCCATAAAGATTTACGTGCAGGGATGTGTTATTTATAATATTGGAATACTGCTGGAGAGGGCACCAGAAATATTCAAGAGAGACATGGCTTCACGAACAATATATTTATACTCTGGAATGTTATGCAACCATTAAAGATCATGCTTTCAGTGAATACTTAATAGCATGAAAGCTTGTTATTAAGTGTCAAAAGAAAAATATAAACCTGTATATGAAATGTGAACATAGTGGAAACTGAACCCCAATCTTCTTACCCATAAATGCTGTTAATTATGGTACCCCTCACTTTAGGTTTTCCATAAGGTTTTAATGAAACAGTCCTGTGAATTCTTAGCACTGTGTTTAACACTGGCAGGAGAACAATATATGTTAGCCATTGTCATCATATGTGACAAAAGGCACAAACACACGTATTTGCATTTACACACATGTATGAGAGAAGACTAGTTAGCAACATACAAAGGATCAATAGACAATGAAATTACTAGTGATTTTTATTTCCTTCTTTACACTGTTTGCATTTTCAGTGTTATTTTCAGTGTTACCAAAGGAGCATATATTACTTTTGTAATCTGAAAAAGACAGTGTGAACCTCTCCGTAATATAATAAAATCGTTGTTTAAATACCACATGCTATATTGGAGAGGTCGCAGAGAAGGGTCCTGGTCATAGCTGCGGAAGGAATAAAATGTGATTGGTCCACCATTGGCTCTTGGCTACCCTGGGTCTCTGATGAGGGATGTCACCTCCATAATAGGGAATTTCATTACATGCTCACGGATCCACCCACATACCCTTTTATGTTCACACTCATTCATTCTCATTTCATTAACTGCGAGGATGCAGCTCATTCGGATACATCCTGCCTGGGGGATGAAGAAAGGGTGCCTCAGTGATGCTACCTGCCTGCCTCTCCCACTTCTATCACCCTGGCCTCTGTCTTCCTGGTGGGCCCATCGGGCCTACAGGCTGGGAATATAGAGGCCAGAACAACTCCTGGCCATCCCAAATCCAGAACGTTCCTTTTACAAGGAAACCAAAACTCAGAACGGGGCTGACTTTCAGCCAGCACACAGGGAAACTGCCAAATTCATGTTAAAATACTAAGTCCTCCCAGGGTGGACAGAAAAGAGTCAGCAACTTGAGCACCTCACCCTCTGCTGCAGCACTTCCCCCAGAAGCCCCAGATCCCCCCAAATCAAGGAACTAGGAAGCCTAGCAGAGGACCTCAGTATCATGTGGCAGCATGGCTAGCCTCTGCATCTACTCTGATAGTCAGTCCTGTGCTGGCAGGAGAACCCCACTTCCCCTCCCCTATGGAGGGGTGGACAGGAGATTCTGGGCTATCTGCAGGGAATGGTCCTGTGACTGGTCAGCCACCACTTGGGGCCCCAGGATCTTGCTTTAGAAATAGGGACACAGCCCTATGACCTTCCAGATCTCAATGGTAAAAATTTAAGATCTTAAAGGAATTAAGAAGGATGCAAAAACAAATGACTTAATATTGGAGACCACGTGAACATCTCTTTAGCTAAAAAACCATGTGGAAGGTCAGACTACGGGTTCTAGCTCTTCTTATTTAGAGAGGGGATGATCTGGGACACCCTCCTCTCTACTGCCAGCAAGGTTGCAGAGAGCAAAGTTATTTATTTCCATGGGGTCATTCCCCCGTATGTGGGAGAGGATTATAAATTACTCACTTGTACCTTTTGTGTCACTATGTCCATAGCAGGACTTCACTGAATGCAAGGTGAAGAACAGGATGGATGAATATAGGAACCAACGGACTAATCGTTCAGACCCCAGGCTTACTGATTGTATACAGGGATGGTAGTAAAAGGCGGGGTTCTTCTGGCTGAGCTATTTGCCCTTTACTAAAGTTACTACTTGTTAGTTTGGGTAGGAACAGGGTCTCTAAACTCAGACCTCCTGGACTTTGATTCTGCCTTTACCAGTTGTGACTATGTAACCTTGTTTAACCTCTCTGTGCCTATTTCATTATGTATAAAATGGGAATAATAATACTACCTACAACAAAGGACTGTGATAAGGATTAAATGCACATAAGAAATCCCAGAGCATAGTAAGGACCTGATAAGTTTTCTATCTTTAATACTATTAGTTTATATTTTCCTGTAACAAGACTCATCTCTGATGCAGTAGATTATCCTACCCAGAAGAGGCACAGGTTGGGACTCTGGCTTCTTCTTATCCATATTCTTCTGTCCCATCCCGTGTTCCCAGATCCTTGGAAGATCCATGCTAGTGAGATAGTAAAGGGTAATGGGCATCAACAATTTGCATTTCTCCCACTTTCCCTCTCCTGAGGTCTTCAATATTTAACAGGACTCTCCTGACACTCCAGAGTAGGTGATTCTTTCACGGAAGTTCAGGGAGGTGGTGGTAGGGGGAGAAGCTAAGAAGGGGAAACCTCTTATACATATACAAAGTGCTTAGTTTCCAACCTCACAGGTAACGGCAAATTATCTGATCCAAACATAACACTAAAGAGGAATCAATCATCACAAGGAAAGAGAGCAAGAGAAGAAAAAAGGAACACAGAAGAGCTACAAACAACCAGAAAACAATTAACAAAATGGGAAAAGTACATACCTATCAATAATTACTTTAAGTGTAAATGGCTACATATGCCAATCAAAAGACACAGGGTAACTGAATGGATTAAAAAAACAAGACACATCTGTATGCTGCTTACAAGAGACCTAAAGACACATACAGACTGAAAGTGAAGAGATGGAAAAGACATTCCATGCAAAAGAAAGCAAAAAAAAGAAGGAAAGAAAGAAAGAAAAAAGAACCTGAACACTTATTGTCCCCCAAATAGGCTTTAAAACATAGAATATAACAGGAGACAAAGAAGGGCATTATATAATCATAAAGATCAGGTTCAGTAAGAGTTGGATTATATATATGATATATTATTATACAATACATGTTATATTAATAATATATTAATACTTATTATATATTATATAGAGAGAATATAGAAATACAAGAAAAAATGGGAAATTACAAACATATGGATGTTAAACAGCACACTACTAAGCAACCAATGAACTAATAAAGAAATCAAAGAAGAAATAAAAAAAATACATGGAGACAAATGGAGATGAAAACACAACAGTCCAAAATCTTCCGGACACAGCAAAAGCAGTTCTAAGAGGGGAGGTTACAGACTGCCCTAGAGAAACAACAAACAATCAAATAAAAAAAAATCTCATCTTTTGCCTAAAGTAACTAAGAAAAGAAGAATAAACAAAGCCCAAAATTAGAAGGAAGGAAATAATAGAGATTAGAACAGAAATAAATAAGATGGAGCTGAAAAGACAATAGAAAAGATCAATGAAACCAACAGCTAGTTCTTTGAAAAGGTAACCAAAATTGATAAGTCTTTAGCAAGACACATCAAGAAAAAAAGAAAGAGGATCCAAATAAATCAATTAAATCAGAAATATAAGAAGTACCAACTGACACCTTAGAAATACAAAGATTGTAAGAGAATACTACAAAAACTATATGCAAACAAACTGGACAACCTACAAGAATCGGACAAATTTCTAGAAACATAAAATCTTCCAAAACTGAATTGGAAGAAGTGGAAGATCTGAACAGATAAATTACTAGTAACAAAAGTTAACTGGTCATTAAAAAACTCCCAATGAACAGAAGTCCAGAACTAGATGGATTCCCAGGTGAATTCTACCGAACAGTTAAGGAAGAGTTAACACCTATTCACCTCAAATTATTCCAAAAAATAGAAGAGGATGGAAAGCTTTGAAATTCATTCTACATGGCCAGCTTTACCCTGATACCAAAACCAGACAAAGACACTGCAAGAAAAGAAAACTATAGGCCAATATCCCTGATGAACATAGATGCAAAAATTCTCAACAACATATTATTAGTAAACAAAATCTGGCAATACATTAAAGGGATCATTTACCATGTCCAAGTGGGATTTATTCCAGAGATATATTATGGTTCACTATCTGAAAATCAATTAATGTGATACACCACATTAACAAAATGAAGAATAAAAACCATGTGATCATCTCGATACATGCAGAAAAAGCATTTGACAAGATTCAACCTCCATTTGTGATAAAAACTCTCAACAAAGTGAGTTTAGAGGGAACATACCACACCATAATATAGGCCGTCTAGGACGAAACCACAGCTAACCTCATCCTTGATCAGGAATAAGACAAGGATGTCCACTCTTACCACTTTTACCCAACAAGTTCTAGAAGTCCTAGCCACAGCTATCAGAGAAGGAAGGAAGGGAAGGAGAGCAGACAGGGCAGCAAAGGAGGAAGGAAGGGACAGGAAAGGGAGGAAGGAGGGAGGGAGGAAAAATGTAAATTGTTAAGGAAAAAGTAAAGCTGGTGCGACTTGCAGATGACACGATATCTTATATAGAAAACTCTAAAGACTCCACCAAAAAACTATTGAGAATACTATTAAAAGATTCAGAAAAGTTGCAGGATGCAAAATTAATGTAACAGAAATCTGTTGCATTTCTATATACTAATAACAAAACAACAGAAGGAGAAATTAAGAAAACAATCTCACATTTGCATCAAAAAGAATAAACCACCTAGGAGTACAGACCTATACTCTGAAAGACCTATACTCTGAAAACTTTAAAATACTGATGAAAAAAATTGAAGATGATATAAACAAATGGAAAAATGTATCATGCTCATGGATTGGAAGAATTGACATTGTTAAAATGTTCATGCTATCCAAAGCAATTTACAGATTCAGTGCAATTTTTATCAAAATACCATACTATTTTTGCAGAACTGGAACAAAAAAATCCAAAAATTTGTACAGAAACACAAAAACCCTAAATAGCCAAAGAAATATTCAGAAAGAAGAACAAAGCTGGAGATATTATAATCTCATATTTCAAGGTAGACTAATATATATATACACATACACATTCACACACAATGAAGTATTACCCAGCCATAAGAAAGAATGATATCTTGCCATTTGTGACAATATGGGTGGACCTAGAGGGTATTATACTAAGTGAAATAAGTCAGAAAGAAAAAGACAAATACCATATGATTTCACTTAAATATATTATCTAAAAAACAAAAAACAGAAACAGAATAATACAGAAAACAAACTGGTGATTTCCAGAGCATTGGGGTGGGGAGATGGGTGACACAGGTGAAGGGGATTAAGAAGTACAAACTTCCAGTTATAAAATAAATAAGTAACAAGGAAAGAAAAGTACAGCATGGAGAAGGTAGTTAATAATACTGTAATAACGTTGTATAGTGACAGATGGTAACTTTCCTTATCATGGTGAGCATAGAATAATGTATGGAATGTAATGTATGAATCACTATGTTGTACACTTGAAACTAATATAACATTGTATGTCAACTATACTTTGCTAAAAAAAAAAAAAAGAAGGCAAATTCTTTTACATAATAATTTGTTTCTGTGATGCTTTTAAACACTCTTGCAGTGGTTTGAATGAGTGGTCCCTCAAAAGATATGTCTACCTAGAAGATGTAATTGTACCCTTATTTGGAAAAGGAGTCTTTGTAGACGTAATTAAGTTCAACATTTCAAGAGGAGATCATCCCAGATTAGGGTGGACTCTGAATCCAATGGCAAATATCTTTGTTAAGAAAAGGGTAAGGCAGAAGACAGACGAAGGAGGAAGCCATGTGAAGACAGAGTCAGAGCCTGGGGTGATGTGGTCCCAAGCAAAGAACATGGAGCCATCAGAAACTGGAAAAAGCAAGGAAGGATTTGCCCCTTGAACATCCAAGAGGAACCAAACTTGCACACAACTGGGTTCTGAATGGCATCCAACTATGTTGCTCCAAAATATACCACTTTGGCATACAAACTATTTTGAGCTGGAGGTAATTGAGAAACCACAGATGCAGAAAAAGCTCTTGGCTCTCTCCCATTTTCTGCATAGAAGCAGAGTGTAACTTTCCCCTCTGTGGAGGTGTTCTCCTTCCTCTCCCCTGTACCAAGAATGGGAGACAACTCTTATCAGGGAAGATGGCACTGACTTGAATCTTCACACAGACCCTGTGAGTCCTTATTTTCCATTACTATCCTTCCATATATTTACTTTTCTTGAAAATCTGAAACACTTGGCCTTCGTCCTGTCATTCCTCCACAAACTTACCATTCTTTGTCAAAACAGCATACAAGCTTTCTGGTCCCACCCACTTCTATGGGTTTTCATTTCCTCTTCTGTGATAACCCAGTGTACACCTAAAAACTAAATATTAACATCAAACAAAATTGTTATGCTTCTTCTCTTGTTAATCTGCCTTTTGTTACTTAACTTGCAGGGCTCCAGGTACTAAACCTAAGGAGGTAGAGGAAAGAGTTCTTCCTCCCCTACAGTTTCTTTTTTTTTTTTTTTTTCTTTTTAAGATTTTATTATTTGAGAGAGAGAAAGTGAAAGAGAGCATGAAAAGGGAGAGGCTCAGAGGGAGAAGGAGGCTCCCTGCTGAGCTGGGAACCTGATGCCGGATTCGATCCCAGGATTCCAGGATCACGACCTGAGCCAAAGGCAGTTGCTTAACCAACTGAGCCACCCAGGCATCCCCCTCCATTTTTCTACATTTAATCCTTCCAGCTTCCACCTTCCTGGTGGATGTTCTGTCATAAACCCCACTGGACAGAGGAGAACACAGAGCATAGATAACTAAGGTAACTCGCTCGGGGTTCCAGAACTAGGACTCAGAGCAGCTAGATCTGAGTGGCAGATCTGGTATTTGAACTCAGTCTGATTGGGAGCCTCTGCTCTTAATTACTATGTTCTTAGTCACTATGTCATTACAATAGCTCCTTAAGGGATTAATCTCCATTTCCCAGGCAAGGAAGCCAAGGTTCACAGATATTTCTACAGAGCTGCAGTAATAACCAGACCAAATTATGCATATTGTTTATAAAGGGCCATTTATTATTTCTCTTAAATCACCCTTCTCTCCCCTGCCATGGTAAGTTCTATAGAGACAAAAATTGTAGTTTACTTATTCCGGGTCCCCCTGAAGCTTCACCAATTGTCCCTGGGAAAGCAAATGACAACTGAGAGTCTGTTATGGGCCAGGCTGGATCACAGTGAATTTCGGCATTCCCTAAACCTCTCTAAACACTAAAGTGTTTAGAGCTGGGATTTAACATTTAAATAAGAACCACAAGAATGGGTCAAATTAAGTGAATGAAAAACGGTCAGACTTTACAACATATTATAATTCAATTTCCTAATGGAAGTTGTACACAGGCTGCCATGAGAGGGATTTAAATCTGAAGTGCCTAAAAGCCCTGACTTTTATATATCAGTGATGCCTTAGCACCAGGAAACAGGCTGCCGGATTTTCCTCATCTCTAGTGGAAACCCGTGTGGTATAATGAGGCAGAATCAGGCTCCAAAATGACACCTAGAGTATAAATAGACATTCCCTTTGATGCTTCCAGACAGTAAGTCTTTGTTTGGGTTGAAGAAGTGCCCCAGGATAGCGCAAAATTGTCCCTCCTCCCACAGGAGGAGAAAGGGGGCAGGCTCTTCTTCAAAGCATCCCCCACCCCGCTTCCCTACAGAGCCCCCACTAACAAGGACCGCTCAGCAGCGACCACACCGAGATTCAGAGGCCCTGAGGTCTTTGTATTAACAGCCCAGGAAGGAAAGCCTTTGGGAGAATATTAATTATAAGAGACAGCACATCATTACCCTTTGCCTTTCTAGACCTCCTATGTCTAGGGAGAGATGGACTGGCTCCTGCCGTCCTTGTAGCTTCACCTAAATGTTCCCCCAGCCCCAACCCCACACTGCCACCTTATCAGAGAAGAAGGGGAATATATCAGATGTCTGGCTCTGAGATCCTAGCATCCAGTGATCCTATTTCTCCCTTAATGGAAGAACAGATCTGCACTCCTGATACTGAAAATCACTTAGTACTTGTAATGCCGGCCACAAGCTCAGCCAGATCTTCTACTCTGGACACTGGACACCAGGAAAAGAAATTTTATATGCATATAGAGGATATTGAAGCACCAGAAGATGTTCTGAAACCAGTGTAGGAGAGCAGGATAATGACTCTTGGTAATTTTGTGATAGATGCTTGTCCTAGGCAACATGGCAAGCTGTTTTTAGAGAAGGTATTTCAAAATTTGAAAACTGTAACGATCTTAATGGTCTTTGAATAAATGGCACAGTGCTTTATGGTCGCCAAGGGAGAGATGCCAGAAGGGCTGTACTCATAAACGCATTTTTCACAATGGCCCAGATACATGCCTTTAACTTTGTTGCCTCAAGGAAAAAGGTGAAATTGATTTCCCCTAAGGCCTCCGAGTCCTCAGAGGGATTGCTCAGGGCAAACCAAGGGCTGGATGCAGAATTTCAGGGTAGATTAGGACCCTAATGGTTAAAATGGTGAACAGTTATTTCATACTGCTACAGACTCACTGTTTATCCCAACCCTCAACCCCAATTCATACTGAAACCTAATCCCCAAGGTGATGGTATTAGGAGGTGGAGCTTTGGGGGAGGTGATTAGGTCACGAGGGTGGAGCCCTCATGATGGGATTAGTATCCTTATAAAGCAGACCCCACAGAGCTCCCACTTCCCTTCAGCTGTGGCAGGACCCAAGGAGAAAACAGGTGTCTGTGGACCAGACACTAAATCCACCAGTGCCTTGATCTTGGTCTTGCTGGCCTTCACAACTATGACCAAAAAATAAAAAATAAAAATAAAAATGCTATTTAAGCCACCTTGGAGTCTGTGGTATTTCTGTTATAGCAGCTGGAATGAACCAAGACACTATAGACCAGGTGCTCTGATAATTGCTTTATAAACACCATCTCATTTAATGTTCACAACAACCTTGTGAGGTAGGTGCTACTATTATCTTTGAGCTCACAGAGGTTAAGTAACTTACCTAAGGTCACATGGACAGTAAGCAATAGAGCCATTACTCAAGCCCTAGTCAAGATTTTAGTAATGCCAAGGATTCCTGAAATGCCCATCCTTGAAGTGAGGTCTTACTGATTTGACCTGATTCTCCAAGAGGTTGCCCCGGGCTCAGGTGGTCTACTCAAACAGAAAGACACCCAGGGATAGTAGAGCCAGACACAGTCAAGGAACCCCAACACATGATCATTTCATGTTCTCTGCCTCTATAAATCCTGCCTTACATCTTCCCTTCTGGGAAGTGGTCATCCAAGCCTATGGGAATGTACCTGCTAGAGATGTACAGGGTCCCAACCTGCACAACTCTACCTAAGAGGCCCTGAACTTGGGTTTTCAAAGCCTAATTCAAATCCTATGTCTGCTATGAATTGTTCCCTGATCGCCCTTTGGAGGTGACAGCAGGTGGTGGTGGTGGGGGGGGTGGTCCATAAAGGACTGGGCTGGGAGTTAGTGGACCCTGGAGCTGGCTACCTTCCACCCTGCCACAAACACGTTGAGTGACCCTATACTAAAATTTTATGACCTGTCCCTTTTGAACTCAAGATATTTGTGACTTAGTGCTTAACATACATTAGCTTGTACAGCATTATTATTTCTACATATCTCATTTCTATCATATTTCTCTAAAAAGAAAGTGGGAGTTTTCAAGGCAGGATCTCTCTAGATTCTCAGTCAATATTTCATTGAGTTTTGATAGTCAGAGTTCCAGTGTCCACAGATAACCCTATATTTGACATATTTCCCAGGTGTCTCAAAATCCACCATCATTGTACCACAGGGACAGAACCAAAGCATTGTAGCATTCTGAGAAAAACAGAAAGGAAGGAAATCAACTGATAATTTAAAAAATCTTCTTTGTATGGTGCCTAAATGTAAACAAAGAATTATCTAAGAAATAGCCTCTTGTTCATTTACGCTTTAATATCATAATTTGTAAGACTGAATCACACCAATAAAGATAACAGGCATGTAATGAAAAGCACTCTATCCCAATTTTTTGCAGTTTATTTTTGTGGCTAAATTAGAGCAAGCATGAGGAGATGGGCCATTTAATTAGATTAAAGATAAAAATAATGTGAAGTTTAAAAATGCCAACAGTTGGACTGTTGACATGGCATGAGGGCAGCCAGTTAAGTAGGAAAAAGGTAGATGCCATCAACTCTACAAGCCATTGTCTTGACATTAATGGAAAATCCATAGAAAATAAATACATTCTGGGGGCTCAAAAGTTATTTTAAATTCCATGTGTACGCTTAAGTGAAAAACAAGCCAGGCCCTAAAATAATTAAAGCCATCAATATAAACTACTCAGGTTTGAAAGGGACCAATATTTCTTGCTCATAAAAAAATGAAATAATGTGCAATTTGGTTTCCTCGCCGTCTGCTACTTGAATTGCAGAGTATTGTTCAAAAGTTAATTTAACACCAGAATATAATTATTAAGACTATAGAATGCCTAATTTTAGCCACTGCATTAAAGAATGATTTTCTTTTTTTATGGTAATTTTTCTAACTTTATAAACTAAAAGTCACAAAAGTGATTTTAGACCTTCCCCCCCCCCCCGCAGCTTTCCCTCTTTGTAAAAGAGCATTAGGTAGAAAGAAAATTTAATGAAACTGAGTATAATAATATAATTCCCCACAGAATACTCTGGCAAGGTGTTCAGCTGTTTCTCCCACTCATGTTGAAAGCTTTTCTTAGAGGTTCTATTTGAAGAGCTTGGGTTCTATTTGGAAAGCTTGAAAGAATAGTACAAACATGTGAGCGACAGTCTATATTAACAAATCAGTCAGTAAATTCACTAGGTTTTACCAAAGAACTAGGAAAGACTCCTGTGAAATTAACTATTTCACACTTTTTAAGGATTTAGTCATGGGGGTCCTTGTTGCTGCTTCTCACACCTCCCAGCTGCCGTGCAGCCTCAGCTACGAAACCTTACTACTATCCTGAGCAGTTCATTCCATTTTCTTTTTGGAAAAAAAAAAAAAAAGCTTCGATTTGTTTTCCTTTTTAAAATCCTGTTTTGCTAATATTGCAATACCCATTGGGAAAAGAAGTTCAACCAGGCTTTTCTGATAGTGACACTTATGGCCGTATTTGCTGCTTTGGGAGATAATGTTTGGGTTTAAGAAACCCCCACCAGCTTCACATACCCTGTGGTTATTCAAAAGTCCCTCTAAGTACCTGAGATGTGCTGAGGATATATTCACTAATCCTTACCATTTACAATGGAATCGACTTCTAATGTCATCAAAATGTTGATTTTATCTCCTCTTTTCCCAAATACTCCAATATTTTAGGGCTCCTTTCTGATTTCTTTAATAGTCTCAAGATAAAGCTCACAGGAATCTCATTCTCAGTTCCAAGTAGGGATACTATCTGGGTTTGCTCAAAAGTAGAATGGGCTTGGTTGTTGTGTTGTTTGTTTTTTTTTTTCTTTTTAAATATCGTTGGTCATGGGAAGAGGATATCCAGATCTTTAAAAGAGGACGCAAACTGTCAGTCTCGCACCAACCACCTACTCACCAACAAGCCCTACTCCTTTTCCCAATTTCTTACCCTTCCATCAGCTCTTTCACATAAATTTCCTAAGTGTCTGCAATGTGCCTGAAACATTACTGGCTGCTCGGAACACAGGAGTGTTCTCATCTCTTCCTGACCGTGGGTCCATGTGATGTCCTCAAGTGCCCCTTCACTTGCCCACTTTTCTGTCATTGTGCTGGCTGCATTCTTCTTTTTTTGATTCAACGTGTTACTATGAGAACAAATTTTCAAAATGAATGTGCACTCTCTCTTATGGATGATATTAAAAGAAGGCAAATGAAATAATCCCAAACACCAATTCGTAAGGGACCCGGTGGCTCCCACTTCTGACCCCCTAGCAGGACTGACAGGCGGTGGCCTGCATAAAAGTACCTGGTCCCAGTGGTATTGGGGCTGAACTCCATCTAGCTCTCGGTGGTCTGGGCCACTCTCCTGAGATAGGACTCCTTCCATCAGCAGGAAGGACCACCTTTTGAAAATTCTCAAAAAGGTACTTTGTAGATATGCAGGGTCTCCTCCAAAACAGTCATCTCTTATCTCTACTGTCTCCTTTTTTTGCAATCTACAGCCAATCATTTCCCAATTCCATGATGATTCAGTTTGTTGAAGCTGGTATGAAATAAAGTTGGAGATTTTCCTAAAGATTATACACACTGATCCCCTTCTTATCCACACACTCATTCACACCAGCAGAGAATTTATTTGATGACTGAACTAATTTTTCCTTTCACCCAGTAGGCACAGTTGCTTAAGTGTTCATTAACTATCCCAGATTAGAACTCAAAGCTGCAGAGTTACCAACCTTAGGGTTAATCCACTGGGGTTCTGGTCATCATTACAAGCATCATCCCCACCACCAATAGCACAATTCTTTACATTTGTTTAAGATTTTACAACTTACCAAGTTCTTTTGTATACAGAAAGTCATGCCATCTCACGCAATTCACCTAAATTGTGATAGGTCATGGGGCTGGATGAAGATGGATGGAACTTAGTTATGGAGTAGCTCGTGATGGAAATTGGGATAAGAAAGGGGGCCAGGAAAACAGGGGGAGAGAAGGGCAAGAGAAATCCAGACATACAGAGCTTTCAAGAGCAAGAGAAAGCCAGACATACAGAGCTTAGACTCTGTGTGACAAAGAGAACTAGAAACAGGGGCACCTGGCTAGCTTAACAGTAGAGCTTTCAAAACTTGATTTCAGGGTTGTAAATTCAAGCCCCACATTGGGCATAGAGACTACTTAAAAAAGAGAGAGAGAACCAGAAAATTAATAATAAAGTCATCTCAAAAGTTGATTGCAGGATCCAGGGAGAAGACTTGAACACCCCCCCCCCCTTCTTTAAAAACCATGTTGGTCTGCTATAGCTCTAAAGTCATTTGCCCTGAAGAAGATGAGTGGGAAACCCTCCTTGTATCTGTCTTTCTTAATTTGTGGTGTTTTGATGGCAATGGTTTTATTTCTGAACTCCTCTGTAATATCACAAGGGGCACAGTTAGCTATTGAGGTATGAGGCCCAGCTTCCCTTTTCAAGATAACAGGCTTAGAAATGATGGTTGCTTCTCTCCAAGGCAGGTAATTACTTTTTGTGGGGTTTGCTGTCCCTGCTTCCTAAGAGAGAGGATGATTGTTCACTTGCCCACTAGCACATATAAACCATATGTGCCCAATGTCTCAATTTTAGTTCATCAGCGAAGTATGAAATTATTTTTAAATGACGTATCTTTCAATATTCAAATGAGAATCAATCTGGCAAGGAAAATTACATGATGCTAATTATTCTTTGTGCATATTAATCAGCTGTGAAATCATTCAAAACTCCTGTGTGTTTGGGTTCTTTACCAGCAGTGCGGAATAATTATCAACAAACCGCAGTAAGCTGCACTTACCAAAAGGTCTCGTTATTCAGCGTGAGCGCAGCTTTGCTTTATGTTCCCTGGCACACAAAATACCTAGCTGGGCTTGAGCCCACCACGAAGCACACCTGAAAAGGTATCTGATGGTTATCCAGTTCCCAAATAATCAGGAGCATCTTGGAGAGAAGATAGGAGAATCTGATTTGATTAGCAGGAGAGAGACAAACTAAGTCATCTATAACAGCAGATGTTCTAAATCAAGAGTAGGAACAGATACTTAAAAATTAGAAGCTACTTCTTATAATGACATTCAAAATGGGATTCTTACCACATGTGACCCCCTCCCATTCAACTCGTGCTCCTCCCCACACTCCCAACCCTCTTGCAGAATGAGACCACAACTCTGAAATAGGTAAGTCCAGATCTGAAATGGGTAAGTACCAGAGTAAAAGCATCTTGAGAAGATAAACATCATTATTTTCTTATTGCTTTCAGGTGGTACTTCTGGCTATTGGTGATTGCAATGGGACTTCAAAATTTAATAAACTGGTGGGAATCATTGCTCTGGTGATTCCTACTTCCTCTGAGATGAAGATGAAGGCCACTGTAGCCCACATTTCTTCAGAGGATCAGGCACAACTGCTCAGTATGGTCAGCATAACATCCTCTCCTGGGCGCCATCTTTTCTCCATGGGTACAAGGGATGCTTGGCCCCATTGTGGGAAGCAAGAAGAACCCTCCTCCATCTTTCCCGTAAACCTAGACTGGAGACCAAATCTATGCTTTATCTCTGGGAAGAGTTGCTCTCTGGAAGGCAACAGACTTCCCTGCCATTGGCTCCAAAGCATTTTCTTTGGGGTTCTTGGAGAAATGTTGAAAAGAGCCCCATGGGACATGTTGTCTGAGGCAGTTACAGCCAAGAGGGGCCACCCTGGCAACCCTCTACCTCCTCATTGTCGAACTCTCCTCTTCAACCCCACAGGCACCTGTGGCATGGATGTCCTCCCCACCACTAACTCATTCCTACTAAGAGGTTAGCTGAGAAGATTTTAGGGGACTCCTCCCTAAAACAGATTATTCTCAGCAGGGGCTTGACCCTGCTTTCCCTCGAACTACTCCCTTTGAGAAGCTGGCATTGTCCTCAGGTGATATTCACTAGACATTGTTCTGCTCAAGGAGGAATTCCTGCCTCTCATATGCCTGCTCTGCTCCCCTGACGAAAGAACTAGTCCCCCTCTCAAATGCATACTTTCCCAAGAGTTTGAATAAAGCCAACTCCACAGAAACAGCAGTGTCTTACGAATCAAAGTTCCTGTTTCCACATGTGTGGCACCCACCCACAGAACTGCCCCATCCTCCAATGGGCTTCTCTACACATCCTTTTCCTCTGCAACATCTTATGGCTCTCTGAGAACAGCTGCCACTGGGTGATTGTTACTTGTAAATATGTGTCTGTCTCCCCAGCAGTTCAGAGGCCCTTTGGGAACAGAATTGTGTTTTATTTCACTTGGTCTTTCTTCCCTCACCTCCAAGGATTTGGGGGTCTGGCCAATTTAAAGACTGGCAAATATATTTAGGAGGAAATATTTTTGACTGTGAAAATGACACCTTGACTCAATTTTGAACTCTTTTTCCTGTGAAGAGCTTCATCTTGCAAGCAAGCCTAGATGGATAAAATCCCAACTATTAGGCTGTCCCATCCAGGGCCCTACTCAGAACACCAGCCAGAAGCAGCAAAAGATGAAAGAGAGCAAGTATAAAAGAGACTCGTGTTTATCTCTATAGAACATATGACTTTTGGTGACAAACTGTGTTAAAGGAAATACCCTATTAATTTAATTTCACTGGCCTGAAGCTATGGGGAGAGAGAGGCCCGAAGTTTTGTCAACTTTACTTATAAGTCCAACTTGCACTTCTTGATAAAGAACGGCCCCAGAGAAAAACATTATTTACTTTTTTAAAGTAAAAGGAAAATATTCAAAAGGTCTCAAAGAAATAACAAACCTCAAATAAATGTGCACTGCCTTCCCCATCACAATAATGTATCATCTGAATTATAAAACATCCTAAGAGCAGAAGTGCCCCCCTGCCACCCCCAGTAAGAGTTGCCAGACTCCAGAGATGCATGGCATTCTTGTTAGAATTAGCAAGAAGAGTGAAACATTTATAAAACAGACAAGAATATTTTACAAATCAACATCTACAGAAATTTGCTGGATAACATTTCTCCTGAATTAATCATTACCAAAATCACTGTTTCATGAAAATATTGTATCCATTCCCCCTTAAAAATTTTAAATGAGAGCCTCAACAAAGTCTCATCTCCAACACCCATCCCCACCCGCAAGGCCAAGAATGTAGAATTGAGAGAAAAGAAACTTTAAAATCCACACGACATGGGTGAAAAAGCATAGAGATGTAGAGTTATTTCAGAGAAGGTGAATGGGTCTTAGGGCAGCAAGACCAGTCTTTAATGTGATTGAAGATATTCATATTCCAAAGACAAACTGTGTTTTCCTTAAAACAGAGCAGAACGGGGCACCTCGGTGGCTCAGTGGGTTAAAGCCTCTGCCTTCGACTCGGTCATGATCCCAGGATCCTGGGATCAAGCCCTGCATCGGACTCTCTGCTCAGCAAAGGCCTGCTTCTCTCTCTGCCTACCCCTCTGCCTACTTGTGCTCTTTGTTTGTCAGATAAGTAAATAAAATCTTAAAAAAAAAAAAAAAAAAGAGTGGATCATCTGTGGAAGCAAAGAAAGTTGTAGAGATGAAAGTTGGCAGTTCTTCCCAAGTACTGTTCAGGGCAGAGGGGCAGCCAGCTTATGGTAGATTGGGATGGATGGGCTACAGTCCACAGTCAAACTGGCAATCCCTCTTGCTCATGGGAACCACCACATCAGGTGACTGGAGCCTGATCTCATTACTAATTCAAATCATTAAACCAATTCCCTTGTTCTGGTTCCATGCGTATCAAACAACCTTCTGATAATTTGTTTCCCTCTGTAGCAATTTTGTAAATGATAGAAGAGACTGGTTAGGCAGACAATGTATCTGTTCCCCCTGCCAGTTCCATTAATTATAAATTAATAATTTGGTATTTGGGTGCTAGATATTGTCTCTCTAAGCTTTGTGAGTTTGAGTCATAATTTCTGAGTCTATTCTGGGAGCATCTCAAAGGGGAAATTCCTTAACCCAAGGGGTAGCCAAGTCTGGGCTCCTGGTGCTTGCCATTCTCCTTGGTACCACAGTCTTGCTGTAATCTCCTTTCATGCTAATTCCTATAAGCAAATATTTTTAAAACAACATATAACAGAGCCCTTTTCTCTAAATGATGTGTGAGTCAGGTGTCCAATATCAAGGTAATAGTAGGGCTTACTTTCAGTCCACCTGGCCTGCCGTGTTCTCCCTCATGTCCACTCCCATGGTGCCAGCTCCCGCCCACACACAATGACTTTAAATCTGGAACTCCTGAGCCTTGACTGTTCCACAGCCAGGTAGACCTCTCAATGTGGAGAGTCAACAAGTACCCCCAAAGCCAACTTGTCAAAACTAAGTCACCCCATCCCCCATGATGGGCTTCTGCTCCTTTGCTCTTGCTTAAAACTACTTCCTGAAAAGTACCCATATAGTCAAGCTTAAAACCTAAATAGCCATCTGTATCAGTTGCCTGGGCTGCCGCAACACCGTAGCAAAAACCAGGTGGCTTAAACAATAGAAATGTATTACATCAAACTTTTGGAGGCTCCAAGTCCAAGACCAAGGTGTTGGCAGGGTTGGTTCTTTCTGAGGGCTCTGAGGGAAGTATCTGTCCCAAGACTCTCTCCTTGGCTTGTAAGGACTATCTGTTCCCTGTATCTTCACATGGTCTTTTCTCTAGGTCTTTGTCAAATTTCCCCTGTGGATATGGACACTATGGGCTAGGATTTCAACATAAATGTTGAGGGAAAAACTCAAAACTCCCTGCCCCCACATCAATGCTGTTACCAATGCCTGCTGATTCTAAGTATCTATCACTGCCAGGCTCTCTTTTAGGCCTCCCAGTTTGCTTTACTGCCCTCCTGCTCCCCCACCAGACCCCTGATCTACTCTTCCCACCTAGACTGATAGGTCTTTTTCTAAAGCACTTGCTATTATTGCCTTTAAATTACTGCAGTGGTCCCCCCTTACCCTCAATATAAATTTAAAATCCCCCCATCAGAGTTTTTAAGGGCCATTAAGGTTGCGTCCACTTACACAGCTTCATTGCCAGACTACTCCCCCAACCAGGGCTACACGCCCCATAAGACAGACAGATCCACCTTTCCCTCTACTTTCCTCTCGTCTCCCGATCTTTGAACATACTCTTCCCTCAGCCTAGAACATTTTGCTTCTCCCTTCACCCTTTTAATTTCTGCACATTCATAAACTCTCTGCTTGAGTATTACTCACAAGAGAGTGCCAAGTGTCATCCTCGTGTATTCTCCCAACATCCTTTCTTCACTCGTCTTAAAACACTGACATGGTCCATGTATTCATCTACATTCTGCACAGACTACAAGCTTCATGATGAGCTGGACTCTATCTGACACACAGTTGCATCCCTGGAGTGCCCAGCACAGGTTCCTGGCTCATAGCAGGTAGTAAAGAGGATTGCTAGATACTTGTTGAAAATAATAACTTTCTATTTTTTCTAACAATGCTTTCTGACTAGAAATTTTAATCAAATCAAATTTTAATCAAGTCAATTTAGATTCCAAGCAGACAATAAGACTTCTATTGTGGTTTTTGTTGCAAACCTCCATGGCTAGGAATTCAAATCCATCTATATACTCACATGACAATATGTTCACACAAGTGAGTGACCATAGGTCCCCATTCGATTGGAACCACCCGGGTTAAGCCTATTGTTCCAATGTAATTATTAATAACATTCCCGTTCACTCTCTCTGGTACGCTGCTTTCAGTGATTAATTAAGTGGCCACCTACTCATAAACCAGTTCACAAACATTTCATTTTACAGATGAAAATAGTGTGTTCTTTAATCTGCTTTTTTACAGGAAAGTAAATAGGTATTGTCCAAAATACAGAATAAGATTTGAGAAAATGGAGTTTAAAAACAAAAGGCCGATAGTAGTCAAGATTTGTAAAGATGCCGACTTTTGCTGTAAAGCAAACAATGAAACAAGTTTGAGTCAACCTGTGATCAGGCCAACGGGAATTCACATGTGGGGAGTAATACAGTTAAAGGAGATTAGGTCTCATATTCACACAAACCACTAATTCTGAGGGGGGTTTTGTTTTTAGTCATTGAGAAATACATCCAATTGATTTCTTACATTTAGACAAATCATGACCAGACCCTCCTAGTTCAAAAGCAGAAGGGGTGGACAAGGACGTAGGTCTGTTTTCTAGAACTCCCTCACCAGATTCCCTGAGATTGCCCCGTGATTCAATTTCAAGTGCTGAGTATGCCCGAGTTATCAGTTTAACGACCATGTAGTGTGAGCATGAAAACACATCCCAGCCTACCACAGTCACTACTAGAATTATCTGTTCATATGGATTTCCCTTGTCATTATCCTCCTCCATATTACCAATGTTGGGAAAATGACTTAATGAGAAAAATGGATCTTTTTAAATAAGAGGAGGTAGATCAGGTTCACTTCTAGGGTAAAATTACTTTGTCATCTTTTGACTAACATAGTTCAGATTTTAAAAGCAAATTCTGAAAAGTAAATTCTAATAGAGGTAATAAAGCAAAGACTTACCATTGCATAAGCATCAACACAGGGTTTAAACATGTCAACTTAAGCACAAGTGGGTTACATCAGGGGAGGTGTTGTGGGGGGAGTGGTTTGCACGCACGTGCCTATACCATCATTTAAATTTGTGTTTTTTGAAATAATACACTTCTTTAGGTGGTGCCATTTTTAAGACTAAAACCAGGTATGGAAATCCGGCAACCAGAGAAATTTATACACGCTTGTAAAATGAATTCTTGTGTTTTTTGTAAGGCCAACTACACAGGACTGTCATAATAAATCCTAAATATGTACATAAACACTCATTTTTATTTTCAAAAAAACTAGTGATTTAATGTCAATTAGGTTCTATATAAAACATAGAACTAAGATTCTGACTCCCCAGAAGTCCCACATGAAATAGAACTGAACACTCCTATGATCTAGCTACCCTGTCCTCTCTACATGGGGTCATTCTGGCCCAAATCAAAACTTGAATTGTCCTATGAACTACAAAAGTTGAGTTCATGCCCTTTGAAAATTGGTGGAAAATCCAATTTGCTTCATTCCACTCCTGTCTACAGAGACAGGCTGATCTAATTGTCAGAGAGGTTTCAGATCTCAAGTGCTCTGAGAGTTTCTTGTAAATACAGTCACCACCTTTCCTTTTTTTGAATACCACATGAGATTTGTACAATCTGTACAAATAAAGATCTAGATTTCTAGATCTGTAGCAGTAAGGGGGAAAGGGGGACTTTCTCTTATACCTGTTATTAAAATGCAAATTAATAACTGCTAATCAAACACACATTATTGCCAAGTAATTCTTAGCTCCTAATTTAACTACTGTGTTCATCGGCGGGGGGCAGGGGACCTTTTCCTAGGATAATCAGCTGCAAAGGGCAGGCAGTGTTGGAAGCCCCCTCAGTGATCCAGCACTACTCTGGAAAATATGCCTTCGGGTTCTTTCCCATTCCCCAGGGCAGCAGCAAAACCTTCCCACCACCTCCTTTTGGCCAAAGCAGCCAAAGGTTTAAAAGTCTGGTTCATAGATGGCTAGATCTGCAAGTACTTTCTTGTTGAGCTCTACCTGGCACTTAATTATACTGACAGTGAATGCTGGATACTTCAGGCCATGTTCCCATCCCTGAAGAAAGCACAAGCAAAGGTATGGAGCTCTCCCTTATGACCCACAGCAGGTTCATTACAGTTGTTCATTTGATAAATTAGAAACGTGGGACCCTATTCTTCCAGGTAGCATAGGACAAAAGCACCTAATGTAGGGACACTTCTGCCTGTTTGTTCACTGAGAAATGGTTAAGAACTTCAAATCTGGATATTATGATCGGGGTAAAAGTTCATAAACAGAAGCTGTCCCTGAGCAAATTTCCTTAGCCGCTCTAGGACTCAAGTCTCTCTGTGTTCATAAAACAGGAATACAAACTGGATATAGAAGGGCACTGGGGTGGCTCAGCTGGTTTAAGTGTCTGCCTGTGGCTTGGGTCTTGATCTCAGGGTCCTGGGATCTAGCCCCATGTTGGGCTCTCTGTTCAGCTGGAAGTCTCCTTTTCCTCTTCCTCTGTGGTTCCCCTGATTGTGCTCTTTCTCTGTCAAATAAGTTAATAAAATCTTTTTTAAAAACTGTATATAAATCACAAAGATCCTTGCATCTGGTAAGGGCTCAATAAATACTAGTTATTATTATTGTTTTTGTTGTGGCTACTCTTATTGCTACTTATAAGAGTTATCAATGCCACTCCTAATCCCAAATATTTTTGAGTTGTATAGACTGGTACAGTACTTAAAAAAAAAAAAGATACAGGCCTTGTGATAAGCCACATCTATATCCTAACCCAGTTCTGACCCACAATAGTTATTCAATCCTCTGCCACTTTCTTTTCTTTTCTTTTTTTAAAATTTTATTTATTTATTTGAGAGAGAACATGAGAGGGGAGAGGTCAGAGGGAGAAGCAGACTCCCTGCTGAGCAGGGAGCCTGACTCGAGACTCAATCCTGGGACTCCAGGATCATGGCCTGAGCAGAAGGCAGGTGCTTAAACAACTGAGCCACCCAGGCGCCCCCTCTGCCACTTTCTTAACCTCCCTGAGGCTCGGTTTCCTTACCTGTAAAATGGGGATAATACCTATCTCAGAGGATAGCTGTGAATTAAAGGTAATGTACAGAAAGGAAATCAGGACAATGGGAATAAGCACTCATCAAATGATTGCTACTGATGTTATTAGTTCTTCTACTTCCAATAAGGCATAAAAATATATGTTCTTAAAACCATCTGATTTCATGGCATTGCCCTCACATAAAACACAATTATCAGGGACACTTTTTTTGACCCTAGTCAGTTCAGGATATAATATAAGAATAAAAACAGACTAGAGAAGAATAAAAACAGAGGAAGAAGACCCACTGGCTTCGATTCCTTAGGAAAGAATGCGCTCAGCACAGGGAGAGGCAGAGGCAGCTGCAAACAGGCTGCACAGTCATGCAGTTGATTGGCTTTTGCAATCTGGACAACTGAAGTCAGAATCAGAATCCGTTTCAGGTTTTAATTCAACATTTAAAGGCTAGAAAGATGTTATTTGAAAGTAAATCTGAAATAATAAATCAATGTGACACATGGAAAAGATTCTAAAGAGGCAACGGTTTGCCATTGCTGAGAATTCAAACATCTCCTCCTTGCTGTGGTGACAAGAGGCATAGCAGAGAAAGAAACTTCAAGCTGATGGCGTAGAAAGCTACCTTACTCCCTCTGGAGACTGAGCCCAGAGCACTACGTGCTCTCACTGTGCTCAGGAGCAGACAAGCAGATAAATGAAATGCATCTTTCTTGTCTGAACCCTTGACAGAGCATCTCTGAAGATAAGCATCTTGTATTTTGATTGCCTATTTGTGAGGACTTCAGAGAAAGGGGGAAAATTCAGCACTGGTTGAATCAAACCACGGCAACCTTATTTTTCTGGATGGGTTTGGATCTGTCCCTGGTGAAAAGTCTGTAAGTTTTGAGGCAGCCCATCCCCCTGATCATAACATGAGAGACGGGTTGTGTTTTACCTCTGTGTTCACATAAAATTCTTATCAGTAATTTCCTCCTCTCTGCTGGTCCTCTGGAGCCCTCAGGGAGATCTCAGGGTTAACATGAATTAGACACGAGGGGATTCCTCATAGGCAACAAGGAACCCATCTCACACAGCGCTGCTCAAATTCCTGGCCGGGAAAGGAGCCACGGGGGGCTGGGCTCCAGCGTTGTGGAGGCATGTCCCATGCCAAAGCAGGTCTTGTGTGGCTGTGGCCTGTGAACGTGGGCCATGCACCAGGGTCAAAAGGGCCTTCATCTTGTTTTGGAAGCAGAACTCGGTAACTGAACCCTAATGCTAAAAACTACTGCTTTCTTATTAAGATGGCTGGAACTTTCAGCCAAGAGCAGCCAGAGAAATGTCTCGGTGCTGGGCCTGTTCACATTTTCTTGTATGAACAGATTCTGCTGCTTTCATTGTTCCACATCTGCTAACAGCTCTCATCCCTCTATGTTAGATATCACTTCTGTGTCCCATGGATTACAGGGAATTTTCAGCATCTTGCCCAACCAGCTCCAAGTTCAGGCTCTGAAGCATTTTATCATCTTCACCTACTGTCCTTATATAGCTCTGGTTACTTTTGGGTTATTTGCTACTATAGAAATACACACAGGAGTAGAAGGTATAACTCCCTTCCCCTTAGCAGTCATCCACCTGTGACTGTGCTCACTTCAATGACATTTTCTGGGTCTATGGGGCTTCCACTTTGGCGGGAAGGAATTGTGGGCAACATAAGCTGTCTTTTGGCAACAACCCCATCTTCCCACACATGCCCATCTCTGCATTGTGAGGAAGTGCTTTACTCTACAGTTACTTCCTGTACCACACCAGAATGCACCTTCCAGACCAACGTGAACACCTGCTCGTGTGTTTCTTCAGTGGGGCTTTGTTACTGAATGTCTGTTATGCCTGTAAACACATGTATTACGGATCGGCCACTGCCCTGTGGGCTATATGTAAGCTTCCTACCAACCACTGTCCAGTCAGCCTGAGACAGCTATGTTGTAGCAGAGATCACAGAAATGGATGGAAAGTCCCAGAGTACAGCAGGATCTCTTCTGCCTGGGGGACTAGGCTTGCCATCTTGTAGGCAAAGGCAATGATTCAGGTGAATTTGGAAGCACTATATAGAATAAGCACAGTTATTAGTCCTTGTTCCAAACTATATTCATGCTTCTGTCTTCTAAGAAACAGGCAACAAAACTAACCTTTCACATGAAAGATACAACAGCTCAGAACAAAAAACAGAGTATCTGAGTCTCACTGAAAGCCCAATAGAGCCAGAAAGAAGGTGAACTAGAAAGAAGAACACTGAGTCTCACAGGTGACTGTCTTCCATGAGGTCTCTCTGAATCTTTCTTTCCTATCCTTTGGGTTTTCTTTTTTTTTTTTTTTTTAAGATTTTATTTATTTTTTTGACAGACAGATAACAAGTAGGCAGAGAGGCAGGCAGAGAGAGAGGAGGAAGCAGGCTCCCCACTAAGCAGAGAGCCCGATGCGGGGCTCAATCCCAGGACCCTGAGATCATGACCTGAGCCGAAGGCAGAGGCTTTAACCCACTGAGCCACCCAGGTGCCCCTCCTTTTGGTTTTCTAAAAGGAATGCTCTTCTTGCTCTACTTGCCTTTCATCTGATGGTGAAGAAGAGCAAAAGAGAACCCTTTGCCTCAGTCCCACTCCATTCCGCAGCCTCACCCCCGCTGACAGATCTTTAGGGGAACACACTTTTTTCCTGGGCAGAACTCATATCAGTAGAATGCGGCCTCAATTTCTCAGCAGCATAGATGAAGAGTTCCTGGTTTTCATCCAAGGAAGGAATTTCAGTTGATTCAAGCAAAAAAAAGAAAAAAGGCATTACTGGAAAAATATGAGGGAGTGTGCTGAACTGAGAGGAGGGCTGAGGACCAGAGTTAGAGAATGAACAAGAGCTAGGGGTCTAGAAGGCTAAAGAGACAACCAAGGTCCCCCATGATCAGTCAGTTAGGACAGCTGGCTCCATATCAGTGCCTGCTTGATCCTGCCCCCAAAACCTGGAGCACCTCTAACAATCCCTATCTGTCTCTGCATTGGTGCATTGGTTCTGCAGATGCAAAGAAGCAGGCAGGGACAGCCGGTCAGCCGGGTCTGGATCACATGTCTGTACCTAGCTGCCAAAGAGTGAGGAGACGAAACATCTGCCTGGCTAGGCTTCCATCCTGAGCAGTGGGACCCTGTCTTACATACTGGGTGGGAGAATCCCCTAAATGGGCCAGGAGCTCAGATGATGGCCAACCAACAAATAAGGGAACAATCCAAGAGGCAAACATTCAGAACAGATGATATTTAACAATAAGGACAACTAATGTTTCTAGGAAAAACCACCTAAATCCTGTGTGACCTTGGTCAAATGAGTTAGGGTTTTGGGGTCTTGCTCAACTCATTAGTAAAGTACAGGTAATAAAGCCCATGTTTCAAGAGATGCTGGGAGATTTAGAGATACTATGCACAAAGTGCCCACAGGATTCATGATTTACTATTCTTATCTGAACATGAGAAATGACTTCATCAAAGAGGGTGGTGGTAAGAAAAGGGTCAATACTGTTTGGGTCATCTGCCTTCTCTATAGGATTTAGAAGCTAAAACACATGATCTGAAGACATAAAATGTGTCACATGCTATTAAAGGAGGATTTGGGAAGCATGGGTTTGGGAGCCTAGAAGATGTTTTTATTGTCAGTATGTAAAGCAGGAAGATAAGGCCGAGTATAGTGCTGAGAAGGTTGGAGAGCTGGAAGTGAAGAATAAGGGGGTAGAGGTGGCATAGTCTGGGACAGACTTCTTCAGCCAACTGCTCACCCCTGGGCCAGCCTGCTGTTGAAGAGGCAGGCAAGGCAAGAGCTCCAGAGCCCCTGCGGGTTAGGAGAGTGAGTGGGGTGGGGTGGAGGGCTACTACCACAGCCAGAAGGGCAGAGGGCAGAGACCTTCTACAAGGAGTGGCTAGAGAGCATGGAAGAACTCTGGAGTCCACAGCTTAGGTCGTAGCCAAGGACGAACATACCTAAGAATCACTTACAAAATGATGGTAATTATTTTCTGGGTTTCCTTCCAGTTAGGGTACTGACAATCTCAGGTTGTCCTAGACTGAAGTTTGTCCTGTTCCCTAGAAAGTGGGACTTTCCAGGCAAATTGGGATGAGCTGATCATACTGTTACCAGTGCCAGGCTGGATCTCAGACAGAAATTCCAAGTGGAGGCAAAACAACGATGCAGTGGCAGGAAGTGCAGAGAGGCAGAGCACAGCTGTCACCCCACGTCCTGCAGTAGCCTGGGTATTCCAATAGAGACGAAACGGAAGCAAGGCAGATGTGGAGTGCTTCAGAGACCTCCATATTCAGGAGCAAAGGCGGGGGAGGACTGCAGGGAACACCAAACCGCTGGTTCTGGGAGCGATCTTTGTAGCAACGTCTCCCACGGTAGCAGAATGACTGTCTGGCTTGTGGTTGGCAACTAGCCTCCCGGCACTGACGTTACTGTTCTGGCGAAAACCCTGGCCTCTCTCCACACTGGAGAGGAGCCCTGAGTTCCGAGGGAGGCTCTCCTGCTAAGGAGAGTTGTCATGGTGCACAGAATGCACCAGGAGCCCCTGCTGAGCTGCTTTCCTTCACTGGCTCCACTCCCTAGATTATTGCACCCAGCCTACGCTCTGAACAACATGAGCATATTGATGTTACCAATTTTTTTTTTTTTAATCCATCGCAGACCTCTCTCCTGAGCAGGACTCATCCAGCTCCAGCTGTGTGTATAAGCGCCACTTGGATATCTAACAGGCATCTTTTTTTTTTCTTTTAAAGATTTTATTTATTTATTTGAGAGAGAGACAGTGAGAAAGAGCATGAGCGAGGAGAAGGTCAGAGGGAGAAGCAGACTCCCCATGGAGCTGGGAGCCCGATGCGGGACTCGATCCCGGGACTCCGGGATCATGACCTGAGCCGAAGGCAGTCGTCCAACCAACTGAGCCACCCAGGCATCCCTCTAACAGGCATCTTAAACCAATACAGAGCTCTTGACTGCACACCTTCCTTCTAAACCTGCTTCTCTGTGTTGGTAAGGAAAAGAAAGAGTGACCACAGGGAATTACAAACACCCAAACACTTGATATTTGCAGCCCACCATGAGGTAGGTATGGTTGTTTGTTTTTAGATTTTATTTTATTGTGGTAAGAACGCTTAATACGTGATGTACCCACTAATCATATTTTTTAATGTATGATCCGTGACTGTTGACTACAGGTACAACGTTGTACAGATCTCTAGAGCTTTTTTTTTTTTTTTTTGCTTGACTGAAACTATGCTGGTTGATTAGTAGCTCCTCACTTCCACATCCCCCTAGCAACTGAAAACCATCATTCCACCACTGATGCTATGAATGTGACTATTTTAGATAACTTATTTAAGTGGGATTATGCACTATTTGTCTTTCTGTGGCTGATTTCACTCAGCATAGTATCTTCAAGGTTCATCCATGTTGCTGCACATGGCAGAATTTCCCTCCTTTTTAGGCCTGAATAATATTCCATTGTACGTATATACCACATTTTCTTTATCCATTCTTCTATCAGTGGGCATTTAGACCGTTTCTACATCTTGGCTATTGTGGATGGTGCTACAGTGAACATAGGGTTTGAGCTATAAGCCATTCAAAACTTGGAGTCTTCACAGGCTTTTGTGATAAACACCGATCATAATTTGATATCAGCTAGGTCAATGACTCACCTCACATCTTTCTTGTTCCTTGCTACTTAATTGGGCAGAAAGATCAATAGGTATCATTCTGTCAGTAGTACTTATCATATATACAACATTAAGATGAGCTACACATGTAAAAGTTATGAGAAAGCATCTGTGTGTGTTACACCGTGGTAGAGATTGGTTACCACACTGTAACTGCACTGAGTGTGATCTGCCCTAAAGGAAATCTGTAAAAAGATTCAGACACTAAGTACAGAGTGGTAATATTTCCAAATTTTAATTTTCAGATATTTTTGAAGATGCATATGACATATCCACCAAAATTCCCCAAGATTCTTTCATTTTCATAACGCTAATTGTGCCTTTCTCACTAGATAATGAAAAATTTTCCTTCCACTAAGTGAAATTAGATGGAGTGGGAACTTACTTTATAAAGTTTATTTTATAAGTTGTCGATGGCATTTATTTTGTATATCAACATGTTTTCAATAGGTAAAGTTTACACTACAGAACAAATCTCCAGGATTTGGGGCTTCCTGAGCCTTTAGGAAAGGCTGGAGTTCCTCACTCTGAACTTGAATAAAGAACTCTAATGCCCAAACATAAATAAATGACATATTCCACTACTAGAAAAATATTCCACCCAGTGGTTTTTGCTTTCTGGTAATTCAATACCCATAATATTTAATTATTAACAAGGTTAAGGTGATTCAGACCAACTTTATTGGGTCTCAAAAATCTCAACTACTTTGTGATGAAAAGAACACATCCATCCTCATGCTAGTCATGTATCCCCAATTTTGAGCATGCTGAACCTGACTGGATTAGGTACTGAGGATGGGGCAACTGGAGACATTGTCATCAAGGTATTCCATAGGGAATGCAGACAAACTACAGGCAATGAGGGAAGGGTTTGATGGGTCAACTTCAGGGCAGTACAAGGGCATGGAGTCACCTGACAGATTCTTAGTGGAGGGGTGGTCAGCAAGGGCTTCCTGAAAGAGGTGACCTTTAGGCTGAGACCTGCAGAGAAAGAGGGGTGTGCCGGGCAAAAGGGGGCTAGAGGTGGAGGGGAGATGGGAGTTGTCAGGTAGAAGGACCAGCAGCCTGACAAGATGGAAATGACTTAGTGAGCAGGATTCTTGTCACCTTTCTTCCCTCTTTCTCCTATCCACCCTCCCTACCTATAAAGATAAATAACTAACACTAGTTTCATTCTCTTTGGTTTTCTGTGCATTCATATGCTTATCACCATCTCTGTGACTACAGCAATCCCCTAGGGTATATACATACATCTTTATTATCAAAGCTCCTTTTTCGCAAATGAAGACCTGAGGCCCAGAGGACTTAAGTGGCTTGCTCGTGTCCACACCAGTGAGCAGGAAAAAATTCCTGAACACAAACCCAGAAACTCTAACTGTACATGCCATGTGCATCCCTCTGAGTGAGGATGAATGAGCCCAGCCAGGGGGGAGATGCCCAAATCTGGGAGCTCAGTCTTCCCTGATACTCCACTGGCCGTTGCTGGCATTCCACCCACCGCTATGTGATGGGCTTTCCCAGGAGGTGGGGTTAGGATGGGTGGGTGAAGATCTTTTAACATTTCTGTGTGAATCCAGCAAAAGGAACTGACTCTATGGAAGCCAAAAGGGCCCTGAGCAGTGTTGCAGTACATTCTGCATTTGGGCAAGACCATAGTTAAGGGACAGCAAATCCACAAGGACACAGTCCACTTGGTTTCACAGAAGACAATTTCATTTAACAATCCACAGCAAAAACCAGTCTGCCTTTTGTCCAGTTGAATTTTGAATTCTAACAGATTTTTTTCCATTTTCCAAAATTTATAAAAAGAGCAGCTCTGAATATTAAACTGGCACCTTCCCAATGCTATGGTTTTTGTCCTTCCTGGTTATAAAAGCTTTATGTTGGGGGTTCCTGGGTGGATCAATGGGTTAAGCCTCTGCCTTCAGCTCAGGTCATGATCTCAGTGTCCTGGGATCAAGCCCCACATCAGGCTCTCTGCTCAGCAGGAAGCCTGCTTCCCCGCCACCCCCCACCCCTGCCACCTCTCTGCCTATTTGTTATCCCTCTCTGTCAAATAAATAAAATCTTAAACAATATATAAAAAATTAAAAATTAAAAAAAATTAAAAGCTTTATGTTGGTTTGAGAGCTTCTTTGTTAAAAAAGTTTACAAAGCTATCTTAGCTTGGGTTTTCCCTGAATGCAGGATGTGAGTAGTTTACCTGAGAGGAAATCTCAAGAATTAGCAGTGAGAGGGCAGGCATGTGAGACAGAAGGAAGGAAAGTAAAAAAAAAAAAGTATATTATTAAATTGATTCTTGTGTGGTAAGAATAGCTCAGGCTTATTGGGAGACCCTCTAAGGAGTCTTATAGAGTGTCTCCCCAAGCTGTCTGCTTAGGGACTAGAAGATACTGGGGTATCTGTCTGCTGACTCCAACTTCCATTGGTTGAGAGCTGCCTCTGAAGGTGTTAACTTTCCTGCTTCAAAGTCAGGAGGCTTGTGGGTAAATCCTGGAGGATAAAACAGAGAGAAACCAAGGTTCTGCATTTAAAGTGAGTTTATGGGCACATATAGGCACTGTTCCCACAGCTGCAATGAAGCCAAATGTGACAAAGGGACATGACATGAGCACAGCAAACATTGCCACAGTAAGTCAGGTCTCTAGGATGTGAGATTAAGGGGCAGAAGACATGCACTAAGTCCTGAGCCTTCTAGTTCTTAGGCTGACTCATTTAAACAGGGGCAAGTCACAGATTTTGAGGATCAATTTCTCTCTGAGGAGAGAGAGGAAGGAAAGAGTCTCAGCCATTGCTAGGATCAGATAGGATAATGTGAGGAGCTATGAAGTGTTGGGCAAATGCTATTCATTATGTTGACCACTTATTGTCCCTTCTGGGAATCTACTATTTACTCTGATCTGTAAGCATCAAATACCGTGAGGCTGCTAAGATTATTGGTTGAAGGTCCCCCTGACGACTTCTCCTAGCAGCAAGGCAGATGTGGCCTTGGTTTCATCTGTTTTAAGAACATTCATTCCCTTCTCAGGTCTTGTCATTCCAGGATTCTGCAGCACATCTGTGCCATGGACAGGAACACTTCTACCAGCCTTTCAGCTGAGTGTCTTTAATGGGACAAGCAAGCAGCAAGCACCAGGCACCACTCCCCACATGCAAATAATACTCACTGCTCCCTTCTAGAGTTCTGCCTTAAAATCCTCTTTCCCAGCAATTGACAGCAAAAATAAGGCATGAACTACCCTTTCATCTACTGCAAGCTTACAGTGTGCCAGGCATTACCTGGAACGCCTTACATGCTGTGTGTCATCTAATCTCATTTACATGTCATATACATATAATATATAATTATTATCCTACATTTATGGGAGAAACAGGAGCTCATCTAGATTGATAATCTTGTGCAAAGTGGTTCAGCAGTAAGAAGTGGCAAAAGTAAATGAATCCAGACTCAATCCCAGAGCTAGAGCCTTGAACCACAGTGTGATAGTCTGTCCAGAAGTCAGATCATCACCCATTTTATTTCTTCCTTGGGGAAATAATACCATCCTCTCACCCATCACTTCTCCAAAGGACCTTTCAAATATCTGTTTCTTATCCCCGTTTCTTTTTCAGGCAAAATGTACTTTTCTTTGGTTGATCTATTTCTACTCTTCCCTCCTGGTGACCTATAAAAATGTCTTCTAAAAATGCGACTCTAGTACTGAGAACACAGAAAGGCAGGTACAACATTTCACCCTGAAGCTACTGTCATTTTAATTACCTGGCACATTCACAGAAAAATGTCCTGGAGATGCTTCCTTTTCTTTTCCTTTGTGGTAACATAGTTGGATCACTCAAGAGTTGAAGGCCCTGAAGCAGAGATGCTATTTGGTCGTTAAACACCACAGGCATTAATACATTTATGAACCACCTTAATTTGCTCTAATTAAAAATGGCTTTTTAACTGGTTAAAAAAAAAAAAAAAAAAAGAAAAGAAAGCAAACCAACAAAAACAACAACAAAACCACCAGGAAAGTAAAGTAAAGAAAAGAAAGTCTGGTTGAGAATTGCTCCTTTAAAACTGATAAAGTAAGGCAGGGTCGGGCAGGTTTCTATTGATCTGCAATCTAACCACTCAAACCACTTGAATCCCAGCCCAGCTTCTGAGATTGCACAGATTGGCCACATGGATACAGAACAGAAGAAGAAGATGCGCTCCAAGCATTCGCTCATCTCAAAGAGTGGTGTGATTTTGGGAAACACCCACTTGGGCCCTGATTGCATTGAGTGAATCTGTTCAATGAACAGTCATGATGTTTTGTGCTAGAACAGATGTAGCATCTTCAAAAGAGTAACTAGTTTGGCAGTAGAAGCTCTTTACACCTCAGAAAGTGAATTATATCATGAGATACTTGATGATCTAGAAATCAAATCATGTACTGATTTGGAGAATGCTCCAAATATATCCTCACTTAGGCTGCACACTGATAACATATGGTAGGAAGTTGATTATTGCCAGGGTTATAATTCCAACACCAATAGAGCAATGACATCTTCATTATTTCTTGCCCACTCTCCTCCCCATCCTTTCCAAGCTTCCCCCAACAGAGGCAGGCTGGTCACAGAGTAATCTAATACTGTCATGCAACTGAAACACGGGGTCGGAAATTACAGTCAGAAACCACACAGGCAGGGATGAGATGCCGGCTGCATGACAGCTATATATGATTTCTCAGACCTTTTCCAAATGCTTTCCTTTCCTAGTGTGTGCATGACATTTCTATCATGTGGCACACTCAATATCTGTGTCAGGCCTATCCCTAAACAAGACTGCTGGTGTATGATGATAAATAGTGCCATGATCAGCAGTGATTCGCACCCTTCCACATGCTGACAAAGGTCGCCTAGCAACTGTTGTTAGGGGCAACACCAGCTTGTTTAGTCTAAGGCAGTGCAACAGGACAGCTCTGGTCTCCTGAGGCAGGTTCAAGTTTATGCTCCGGAGATTAGGGCCCTGCCATAAATCCATACCCGTTATAAACCCCCTTGTGCTTGCATAAGGTTTAACCATTATTACTAAATTTGCCAATTTAACAAGATCAAAACGGTCATCCTGAGCTTATCACACCTTCCACACAGGCAATGGAAAAGGGTTAGTATCTGATTTTTACATCCAGGTAATAGCTTGGCCTTATTCCCTTCCCTGCTTAATATTCACAACGTTGAGTTCAAAATGGTTTCTAAACTGTGAAGCCTGGTATTAAAAATAAAAACTAAAAAAAAAAAAAAGAAAAAGAAAGTCCTTTATTAAGCCCCTGCTGAGATGCTTTTCTCTTTAATGCATTTCAAAAAGAAAAAAAAATGTACAATTTTGTATCCAGATATAAGTCTGTGTTTGTGGATTACACCACCCCCTACTGATTGATCCTCCTAATGGCTTAGCATTTTGCAAGTGAAGAAGCAGTTATCCCAGTTCCATTGGCTATTAATTCAATCTACCTAGATTTCTGCTGGTCTAATGAGCATAGACTATCTTCTACCAAAATCCAAGCTTTCAAAGTATTTGATAAAAGAGCCCTAAAAGATTGCCTATATTAAAAGTAGCCTATAATAAACAGCCAGATAATATAAAATTTAATTTTATGTCACCATACTTATAAAATAGCCAGTCAGTCCCCATTCAGAGAAAAAAGAGTGTGTATTGGGGGCACGTGGGTGGCTCAGTGGGTTGAGCCTCTGCCTTCAGCTCAGGTCATGGTCTTAGGGTTCTGGGATCAAGCCCCACATCAGGCTCTCTGCTCAGCGGGGAGCCTGCTTCCTCCTCTCTCTCTGCCTGCCTTTCTGCCTGCTTGTGATCTCCATCTGTCAAATAAATAAATAAATTCTTAAAAAAAAAGAAAAGAGTGTATATCAAACAAAGTCTACTGTGACCTGAGCTCTTTGTATTCAACAACTTCATAGCGACTCAGTTGGAACTATCTGAACCTGCTACTTGAAATAGCTACTAGAACCCTTTTGCTACGGTCAGCATTTTTGTAATACCCTTGTATTTAGGCAAGACTGATTATTCAACAATAACTAAGATTCCTATTTAGCATAAAAGATATTTCAATTATGAATTTATTTTTAATTCTTATTTTTCTTTTTAAAGTCTTCCATTCCTAAGAGCAGAAATACAAAAAAGTGCAATGGTTTGAAGGACACTGTAAATTCAGACACTTGTGTTCAGTTTATATAATTTACACTCAAATTACTTTATTAGTCAGCAGTGATTGTAATCCCCTCCGACAGAGTAGTGGAGGGGATTTGTTTTCTTCTTCTAAGAAAAGCCAACAAGGAATTAAAACAGAGGTGGTACGAGGAACAGAAAATTACAAAAATAAAATAAGAGAACAAAAGTGTCACCTGCATATATGTGCATCTCTGCCTGTTAGGATAGGAAGATGGTCTCCTGAGGACTCCCAGACCACCCATGTATGGATTTCCAGGTGATTTGGGAAGCAGGCCATAAGTTAGAAAGTCTTTGTTTTCCTGAGCTTGTATCACCACCAAGATGCTTTTCTTGGAATGCTAATTAGCACAAAGGTAGGAGGGGTCTGCTGGGGGCCAAGATATTGGTGATGGAAAAGAGCAAGCCTTGCAGAAGGGAGTTGTTATCAGAAAGAACCCTTGGGAACTTGTTTTACCTGTTCTCTTAATCCTTAAAGCATTTGAACTTCTCCTCACAGGCTAAACACACAATCTTGGGAAATTAAAACCCCCTCGGGTTTGGGACCTAAGAGATGTGGGGAAAATCCACCATTTCAAAAGTGAAAGGGAGAGATAATACTGAGAAAATGGGGAGGAACTCCACTGATGCGTATTTATCATCATTAGAAATCATGGAGAGTGTGTAAGGGATTGGAGACCTATATAGTCAGACACTAACCGAACAGCAAATACAATTCTACAATTAATTTTATTCCCACAAATCTCTAAGGGGCTGCATTTCTATCTTAGCTTTTGCAAATATTTCTTACATGTCATTGCTAAGGATGTTGGAGAAATTCAGTGATAGATAGCCCAGAGGTGCCGGTAGTATATTAATGGTAATAAAAAATGACAAAAGTCCAATAAAGACATAGAAAGGATAACTTTCATGTTGACACGTTCTTTGTAAGGATTTAAAGTATAACTTAAGCCTCTAGCCCATGACCTCTGAACAAAATTACAAAGTAAAACAAGGATAAGGAAGCAATAGATGCCAAATTAAATAATGATAGATGGGATGCAAGAGGGGGCCCTGTCCTTCATACAATAATGTGAAACAAGCAACTAATGCTCCCAAGCTCTTCATGGGGAGGCTAGCCACGGAGCAAGGAGTAAAAGGGACATGGCTGGTGGGAAGATCAAGCAGCACAGCTGCAGTTGAAAACAATATTGCCGCTATTCAAAAAATTGAAAACAGAATTACCAGAAGCTCCAGCATTTGCACTTTTGACTATACACCCAAAAGAACCAAGGACCGGAACAGATATTAGTATACCTGGGGTACATAAATAATGCACAACATGACATTACAAGCACCATTCTTTCTGTCTGACCATGCCAGCTCTCAGGGAAGCTTGTCCTAATAGATCCTGGTCCATAAGGGGCTTTGTCATCTCAATCTTTATTGTTTTTCTTAGTACTGGAAAAGTCTCATCCCAGTACTGTCTTCCCAGCATCCAGATTAGCGAGTCTGTGATTGGAGGCATTTCACATTCTTGTGGGAAACCAAAGACTACGTTTTCACCTACACCATTCTCACCGCCTGTTAAAAAAAAAAAAAAAAAAAAAAAGAGTAGGCCTTGGGACACTTGGGTAGCTCAGTCAGTTAAGCCACTGCCTTCAGCCCAGGTCATGATCCCAGCGTCCTGGGATCAAGTCCCTTATCTGGCTCCTTGCTCCACAGGGAGCCTGCTTCTCTCTCTGCCTCTGCCTGCCACTCTGCCTGCTTGTGCGCTCTCTCTCTCTCTCTCTCTCTCTCTCTGACAAGTAAGTCAAAAAATAAAATCTTCAACAACAACAACAACAAAAGGGCTTTACTTTCTTAGACTATCTTTGGGAGTGAAATTTCTGGCCCTTAAAAGGACTGCATTTTTGGGGCACCTGGGTGGCTCATTGGGTTAAAGCCTCTGCCTTTGGCTCAGGTCATGATCCCAGGCTCCTGGGATAGAGCCCCGCATCTGCACAGCTTCTCTGCCTGCTTCCTCCTCTCTCTCTGCCTGACTCTCTGCCTACTTGTGATCTCTGTCAAATAAATAAATAAATAATCTTTTTTGGAAAAAAAAGGGGGGGGCTGCATTTTTGCACCTTCTTTTGGGATATTCTTATGACTGTGGCTAAACTACAAAAGGTTTATCAGATTGACTTGCTATTGTGATTAATATATTGCTCATCAGTGGCCAGATGATGGATCCTTTGAATTGGCTATATTTAAAAGAAAAAAAATTAGAGAGCTCTCATCCTAAACAACTGTCCTATTGGTACCTATGGAAATACTAAGTTAAAAGTGGACACAAAAAAATACAATAGCTAGCATTAGGGACTCTTAACAAGATGAAAGGACAGAAATTAGACTTAGAACAAAAAATTAAAATCCACACCCAACATAAATTTCTCTTCTCCATATCTGGCCCCATGTGCCTGTTTTAATTTTCCTTGCCCTATGAGATTTACACAGAACACTCCAGCCTAATCTCTAGGCTCGGAGTATATAGTTTACTCATGCAAATGTTGAAAGTCAGGAAGTTAATTTAGCAGAAACACCCAAGACAGGTGGTAGGGCTTTTTTTTACTATTCCTTATAACCCTCCCACTCTGTAATCAGGCTCTGACAGCTTTAGGCCTTTCCATACAATGTCATTTGCAGATGTTTTAGATCCCCACTGCAACGAATGCCTGTCTCTTAGACAGCAGCAGATTTTGTAAATTATAAAGACCTTTTACTTCCACTTTCAGAAGATCCTACCAAATTTAGACTGAAGTTAAAATGATTAGTGATCATTCACAACCCCAACTCAGAGGGACCTAGACCAGCTGTTAAGAGGTGTTCTTCCCATCCATGAATATATAGTAGTTATCAGGTAAGCCAGATGGACCCCCAAAAGAAACCACCTCACTGAGAAAACAGATGGCCATAATTTTTCCCAGGCCCTCATACAAAGGGCTAGGAAATAGCTCAGCTGGAGACTTTTATCCGGGCCAATAGAAGCAGAGGCAGAGAATCCCCCCTGCTAAGGTGAACTAGAACAATGTTGCAATGTACATTCAGAAAAAATACTTTTGTTAAACATTTTATACATACTTTAAAAACATAATGCATTAAATCTTAAAGTGCTAGAAATATAAAAAATCTTTTGATTTCTATCCTTGTTGGAAATCTTCCTGAGATAAAGAACCAAATTAAAGAAAATGTTGGATGGTACGGTCAGCCTTCTGATATCATTCAGCCAACAACTCAATTTTGGGGGAAACTGGAAGCAACCAATTTCTACAAAACCAGAAATATGACTCTAGAAGCAATTCAAATCCCATCTCTTCACCAATCCTGTAACCTCACCTATTCATCTGAAAACACTTGTCAATTTGGAGATATTAAAAACAGAATTATCCTGAACTTAAGAAAGAGGAAAGATTTAAATAATTCTAGAGCTCTGATAATAGGCAAATATTCCTCCCAAAAATCCATCTTGGAGAAAACTTGATATTTACTCAATGTTTTTTTTTAATGTAGATTTTCAAACTCTCCTTCTTTAGGACCAAGAAGCCATTCCTTGAAATAAAATCTTTAAAAAAAAAAAAAAAAGGGGGGGGGATGCCTGGGTAGCTCAGTTGTTTGGGCAGCTGCCTTTGGCTCAGGTCATGATTCCAGCGTCATGGGATCGAGTCCCACATCGGGCTCCTTGCTCCGCGGGGAGCCTGCTTCTCCCTCTGACTCTGCCTGCCACTCTGTCTGCCTGTGCTCGCTCTCGCTTCTCTCTCTATGACAAATAAATAAATAAAATATAAAAAAAAAAAATTTATGAAACTCTCATAAAAAAAGTAGATTCACAAAGATGTTAACAAAAGATCAGTAAGAATTAATTAAATGGGACCAAATGAACTATGATGACTGTAATTTTTCTGACTTTGTGTTTCAAACATTGCTAGTTCTTTAATGTTTTGTTTTTCCAGATTTAAGGAAACTTTTTCTCTTTTTTCTGAAGCTAATTATGACTTAAAATAATTTGGTGAAGTGTGTTTATGTGAACAAGGATGAAACAATTTTTCTCCCTACCTTATCCCGTCAGATTTGGGAAACTCTTAGTGAGTGTATAGTCTTATTTCCATACATTTTTATTTGCATAAATTCAGTAAGAATCTGTTCTCCTTTTTAATGGGACACAACTTGAAATACTGGTTAAATTATCACTGTTGTAATATGACTGGAATGCCATATTTGATAATGATGTGCATAAAATCAGATATGCCAGTCAGCTTTAAGATTAACTTTTTAGAGCTAATAAATTCTCTTAGAATAAAAGCCTAGTACCTTGCTCATAGGATTCCTATCAGCCTAACCAGGTGAGTAAGGTAAGAATGACAACTTCCTGGCAGATGTAGACACCTCAGGGGGACCTGGAGAAACGAGGAATTCACCCAAATCTATAGTACTACAGGGAAAGTCTGATGGCAAATCTTTGGCTTGGCTTCCTAGCCTCAAGAGACTTTTAAAAGTTCAATTTGTGATTCCTTATGAAAAGTTTGAGCAAAGCAGATTTATAATAATTGGGTGTGCCTGGGTGGCTCATCCAGTTAAGTGGCTGATTCTTGGTTTCTGCTCAGGTCATGATCTCAAGGAATTAAGATGGAGCTTCGCACTGGGCTCCTAGCTCAACACAGCCCTCGCTCTCTATCATTCTTTCTCTCAAATAAATAAATAAAATCTTAAAAAAAAAAAAAAAGAGCCTAGATGATCACTTTTCTTGCTGCACTAACATAAATAATCAAGCCAAATTTACTAAAATAAGGCTTACTTTGTAAACAAATTAGTTTTAATTCTGCTGTCTCTGATAGGAATGAGGGTGACTGTACAGAGAGAGAAACTAGGTGTCAACAGCAACAATAATACACACTTATGGACACTGACTCAAGTTCTGTTAATTGTCTTTGAGATTTTGCCATTGTATGGGCCTTTTTAGCCAGAGCAGGCCCCACCTCGGTTGAACAGCCATTTTGTTGTTTATGCAGTAAAACTTAAATTGACCCTGTCCCCCCCCCCCCCCCCGGCCCAGGGGAACTTTATTAAAAGCAAGCCCAGGAAACCAGTCCCAGGTAACAAAGCCCAAATACAAGGGTAGGTCAGGTCAGGTAGAGATAACAGCTGGAATGCGGGGATGAGTCCGGTCAGGTGGAGACATCCAATCAGTAAAGCACGCATACTGTCTCCCTAGCTACCAAGGAGTGTGGGCCCCGCCTTTTGGGGGCCAATTCTCACCAAGGTGATAGGTTAGTGCAAATGTCTACTATGGGGTGAATTATAGTTCAACTGGCCACCGGTCTGTGGCCAGGCTCAACCACATGGCCTTTGCTCTGTAAAAGTTAGTCTGTGAGGCAGGGAGGGGTCGTCCTCTCTGTAAGGGGCGGCCCCAACCGGTCTGTTTGACGGTTGGTTTGATTCTTGATGGTTGGCATGAAATAAAGCTTTGCTTGACCTTCGCTTTGTATCAGTCTCGCTCCTTTGACCATGGACCCAACATTAGGGACCCAACACCATTTACCTGTGAACTGGACTGGATGCTGTTGGGCTGGCAGGAAGGGCTACCAAAGATGGCGAAAGTTCCCGCCACAAGACCTGAGCTCGGACAGGAGAACAAAGGCCCAAGCAAGAATCTGAGACCCCCGCCCCGGGCCCCCATGGACCAATGGGATCCCGATGAGCAGGCGGGATATCCAAATAAGGGAAACTTGCCAAAAGACCCCTGAGCTTTCCCCAAGACCCCTTAAAAGCCCCCTCCTCCCTGCCTTGGGCGCGACTTCCCCCACTCTGATTTCCAGAGTTGCAGAACCTCGCCCGAGGGTGCCCACCTCCTCCCGGTGCAACTTTCTCGGCTCCCCTTCACTTGGGCCCTGAAACTTCACCGGAGAGAACCTTTAATAAACCTTGCCTTACACCCACTTCGCCTGGTGTGTTTATTTCATCGGAAAAGCTTACAGATGCTAAATTCTTCTAGTTTCCTCATCTGGCTACAAATCTCCAAGCTAACACTTAAAATTTTCTCTCATCCTTTGACTTGGAATCACTGACAACTAAAACTACTTTTTGCCTGAAGCCTTGCAAATGAAAGCTAAAGGACTGGGTATAATGTTGACAGAAATCGGAAGCCACAATTCCTCATTTATGCCAAGCTTCTGCTTGTCTGCTTCTGTACACACCGCTCTACTGGTTCCCCCAAAGACAACATCAGAGACATGCAAACTGCAAACCAGGAAAATCTGTCAGATTGCCACTGCCTGCCCTCACTCCATCTAAACATGCTTCAAGCCCGACATCAAGAAATCTCAACTGGCAGCTCTTGGGACTCAAGACTTTGTTCTTCTTTCGTTTCTATAGACATGCCTCTTATTAAATACCTGACAGCTGGCACAATACAGGCCTAAATTTGAGATTTCAGCTACATCAGTGCTTCTTGAAATGAGACACAACTGTGTAATTGAGTGGAGCACTTCTCAAGACTGAGACTACTTTAATAAGATATAGAGCAATAGATCAACTTAAAATTCTGGATTATGAAATTTCTTATTTTAAGTTTCAAAGATGGGACTGCCACTTTGGCAGGAGGACTGTTTTGAGCTAAAAGCAACCAAACCCCAGCAGATTCAGGAAAAGCTCTTTTCTTTCCCCTTCAAATGCCTCAATGTACATTAGAAAGGTGGCGTACCTGGAAGGGAGTTATTATCTGGGAAAGGTAAGAACCTTATCTGCATAACAGGGCATCCTTTGATTTCCAAGCATCTCCTCTGCCTTCCCGTGAAAGGCCTTCCTCCCCTTTGTATCCCCAGAACCCTACCTGTTTCCCTGGCTCAGAATGTTGTAGGAGACTCAATCACCTAGCTGCCCTTTGAGTCTCCTATTTTTATTGGGCTCTCATAAGCATGAGACTGTTTTTCTGCGTTAATGAGTCTTATGTCGATTTGATTATTAAACCAAAGAACCTAGAACAGGAAAAGGAAAAAAATTTCCTTCCCTACAAGAGGGATGGTGGTGATGGTTGCACAGCAGTGTGAATGTAATTAATGCACTAAACTATTGCCTAAAAATGGTTAAAATGGTAAATTGCCCATAATGAGCATTTTACCACAATTTTTTTTAAAAAGGGGGGAAGGGAAAAGTCAGTACTGGGACTGCAATCTAAGTATAATCAGGTCAGTGACAAAAAGTAGTGTGGCCCTCAGCTGTATAGTTCAAATAAAAATGACTACCTCTGAACTTCACCCCCTGCCTGAGACACACAAACACTGACCAAATTCCACATAAATTCTTGTTTTCTGCATAACATCAAAATGCCTTCTTTCTATAAATGAACCTACACAGTTCCACCATGACAGCTCAGGATATTCATAGATAATTTTCTGCAAGCATGAGGGGGCAAGAGTGATGAGGGAGCAGGAGGCTGGCTGAGGACAAAGCAAGAGCTGACGCCTTGCACCCCCCCCCCTTCATCCGCTCCCCTCCATAGGTGTAGCATTCCTCAGGCACCCTTGACTGCCATAAAATGATAAATAGTTAACTTGCTGAGATCACAATCCTGCAAGGCAGGAGTCTTCCTTGGTTTAGGTTCTGGGACTTCATCAAGAGGACATCGGACTAAATCAGTTAGTACACTTAATTAGGATTAATTAAGTCTTGCTTGAAAGAGAGCAAATGAGACAAATTTCAGTCACTTTCAGAAAAGGCAGGAAGGTCATAAGAATGCTGGTATCATTTACTGAGCGCCTACTCTAAACTGATGAAATGTCATTACTTCTTCACCAGCTATCTCTGGCTTCCCCCATCAGGCACTGGAAGGTTTGCACATCAGAGCAGATTAGGTGGAGTGATGTCAGTAGGTCCAGTTGATGAGCTGTAAGCAGAAGTGACATGTGTCACTTCCAAAATGAAGCATTTAATTGCTGGTGCAAGATTCTCTGGAGATCTTTGGTGACCGTCAGAGCTTGTGATGGCGGCTCTCCCATCAGAGTGAGAAGTCATGGGTAAACACGCTATCTGAGATTAAATATTTCCAGCTATAAACCATTAAAAAGGGGAGGAATTTGTTACTGCAGTTTATTTAGCCTAGCCTATTTTTGTTATAAAACGAAACAAACAAACAGTCTGACACTGAATCAAGCACCTTGCATTATATAATCTAAAATTCTACAATGACCATGCAAGGAGAAATTACATACATATTTCAGATGAAGCAACTGAGGCTAAAACATCACAACCAGTAAGGCAGACTTATGATTAAAACTCCAAAACCTGCTTTCCTTCACTGTAATCTAATGTTCCTTCAACATTCATATCTCATTTGACCACTGAGCCATTTTCTGTCACCTCTATATGGCTACCATGTTCCTTATCCTCAAAATAAAAAGGAGGATTTCTCTTCCTCACTTTATTAACATCTAAATAAGTACCACCTTCCCAAAAGAACAATCTTTGGTAGGCAGAGACCTTCTGAGTTCTTACATCCCTTAACTCTAGAATCTTGGAAAAAAAAAAAAACACTTCTCAACATCCTAGTTCCCAATGTGTAAAATGGGGACAATAATAACCCCCGTGCTCATTTTCATGACAAGTTTATCATAGATGATACACAACCAGAATTTAGCTTGGGTACTGAGGAAGAAATAAAGTCATGAGCCTTTCTTAGGGTCCCAGTGTCAGGAGTAGTGGCGCTGGAAGAGGGAAGTGCTGCCACATAGAGGCAGATCAGACCAGGGACAAGAGCTTGGGCATTGGAGTTAGAACCAGTACTAACTCTGAAACAGGTTGTCTTTCTTCTCTGGTTTTCCCATGTGTGAAATGGGGACAAAAGGAATATATACCCCAAGGGATTGCTGTATAGAGAAAATTAGTTCCTACATATAAAACAGCCAGGGAGAAATGTGGAGAAGACCATCTGAATCAGTACTTTTGGCATTAGAAGAAAGGTAAGTGCTTTCCAGAAGCTGCTTGAATTCTGCTATGGGCTGAATTGTATCCCCCTCCTCAAATTCATATACCATAGATATTGTAGTCCTAAACCCCCAGTACTTCAGAAAGTGACTCTTTTTGGAAATAGAGTCTTTACAGAGTAATCAAGTTAAATGAGGTCATTAGGGCAGGCCACAATTCAATATGACTGGTGTCCTTATAAAAAGGGAAGATCAGGACAGACCAGAGAGACAGACACAGGGAGAAGATGGGTCATCTATAAGTCAAGGAGAGACAACTCAGAAGAAGCCAACCCTGCTGAAATCTTGATCTTGGACTCCTGGCCTGCAGAACTGTGAAAAACTAAATTTCTGTTTTTTGAGCACCACCCCCCAGTCTATGGTTCTTTGTTATGGCAATCCTTGCAAGCTATACAAGCCCCTGCTGGTTGCCAAGGCCAGAGGAACTTTGAAGCCCTCATTAGATAGGAATTCTGGACAGCCAAAGCTGGCTTTGCCCTGAGGCTTAAAGAGGACCCCCTCTCTCTCATCTGCCTTTGCTGTAATCATCCTATGAACTGAGGAGAAGAGGAGGGCTTCAAGGGCTCTCCCAGGAGCTTCCCCAGCTCAGCTCCCCAACTCCCAGAGTCCAAGGTTCAGGGGTACCTCTTGGAGAAACTGTGGACCAATGCTTGGTTTCTTGTTAAATCATCAAAGTTTTCTCAGGTCTAATCAGAGATGTAAGTCTTCAATTTAGGGGTGTTACACAGAAATGGAAGCAGACTCAACTTACCTGGAAGAAACTTTATATCACAGCCTAACACAAACCTAGTATTAGTAGTATTAGGAAAATACTTTCCAAGTGCCCACGTGGACCTAAGAAGTGCTGGTTCAGAAACAAGACACACCACACACACCTACACACCTACACACACACACATGCACACACACACACACACACACACACACACACACACACACCCTTTATCCCACTGAGCCATAAGTAATTAAGTTACTTTGACAAAACACAAGGTCCACTAGACAAAAAACATTGAACACTATTCTCAAAGAACAATACGGTGACAAAAGTGAAAAAAGGGGGGTAAGAACCCTCCTCCAGGGCCATAGAGAAGAAAGAAAATGTGATGACAGCAAGGGACTAAAACCTTGTAGAAGAAACAAGGAAGGGAGGATGACATCCAGGCAGAGGGGCATGGAAAGGAGATGGGTCACAGGCATGTAAGCACAACTGGAGGGACTGGGAAGACTTGAGAAGGATTTGCAGCCCTAGAAACTTCAGTGGAGGCTTTTCCTAATGATCTGACAGTGATGGCACTTTTCCACTTCTTTTTTTATACAGCTCCATCAATGTGTGCACCAATGTGACCTGGGGAGTGATATAAACAGCTGATTGCCTCTGTCATCCACATACAGAAACTGCAGCTACACAGAGGTTCTAATGACCCAAAAAGTCCAGAGGGAGACTGGAGAACCATTCTCTGGTGGAAACCAGTGTGCTATCCAGACAGCTAGAGAGAACTTCAGAAGGACGCTCAATTATCTCCCCAATGGCTCCCCGCAATGGCACTTTCTCCTGAAGAACAGGATTCAGGCCTCAGGTCCCTGGAATATAGACATTTACACAGTGCCCAAAACAATAGCAAATTGAAAATTCAGCTCATAGCAGCTGTCAAAAGAAATAAGATCACATTAAAATTTTTGCCATTTCTTTTTTCTGCCAAACTAGCTAATTAATATGCAGATGGCCTTCTCCTACCCTCCCACCCTGCTTCCCTTTCTTTCTCTCTCTCCCTTTCTCTCTCTCTCTCTCACTGGTATGAAAGACACATTTATTCTCTCCTTTCAGAGCACCTTGTGAAATCAGTCCCATTTAAGGAGATTCAAAGAAAGGCAAGGACAGGGAGTAGAAGGCCTCATGGAGCACGGGACCTGCTCAGAATGATAGTCTCACCCTTGCACTGAAGCCCAACCCCCACTCCATGCTTATATTTGTTGTGAGGAAATAGAATAGCTTGGTTGTAATTCTTAAAAAGCTTCCAAACGTTGTGCAAGAGTCAGAAAGCTCTCTTGGGCCCTCATATGAAATATCATTTCATGAGTTAAAAAAAAATCATTTTTGGAAACAGACTGTACATGGTACATGGTGAACTGTACATGATACATGGTAAAACCCTACTCTAAACCAAATGATAAAATAAGTAAAGTTTGTCTCCTGTTCTTCCCACTCCCACCACCCTAATGGGTACTCATCAGAGTTCACATCTGCTGTCTGAACACTCCACATAACATGAGCTAGCATTAATTGAACATGTACTATGCGCTAGGCAGAGGGCCAAGCACCTCATAAAAATCACATTTGTATTCTCACACTACATTATCAGTTAGATCACTAGTGTAACTGCCCAGATGTAAGGAGACCCATCTTACTCAATGAAAATACCCTCCAAATACCACTTTTTATCCAGTTAATTATATAAACTCTTAGGGCTAGAACTGAAATAAATATGACTTATAAAATTTAATTTATTAATTCAGTTGCACATACATATTTAAAACCACAAACTATTTAAATTATACATTAATGTGGAAGTACTGCTTTTTTCCGGTCTTAACAGATCATTACACAGTTTTACTCACTGATGTGTTCTTTTTCTCTAGAGCCAAATTCGGAGTCAGTTAATTCATCTTTTCCAGGACACATTCATCTTCATTTCCATCTCAGTTGTTTGAGATGCAGCACACTGTCACTGGAAATTTTTATCCCAAGCCACGAATACTCACTAATATAACATTAGGGTAGTTGTTCCGTCAAACTACAGGTGTATACTGATGAGCTCCACAATGTAACCATTTACCACACTGCCTTTTAAAGGAATCCTGAGAAGGTCTGTTTACAATGGATCCAATATTTGCATTCAGGAGATCACATTCCCAGAAACAATTGCTAAATCTGTGTTCTATTCTGATTCTATTGGGCAGCCTCTGCAAGCATCCCAAACCAGCACTGATTGAACTCATTCCAGTCCAATGTATTTTCTCTAAACAACACTTTTTTTTTTTCAGTTAAACAAGACAGCATCCCAAAATTTGAAACATTTTGTACAGATTCCAATTTTGAATATGCCTTATTTTCTAAGGGATGATTTTGGTAAAAGACCTTGTACCCATGTTCCAATTTTTATATGACATCATTAACCCCATTTTACAGATCGCGAAACCGAGGTTCAGAAGTTGAAGTAACTTTGCTAAATTCAAAGACCTAGTATTTAAATAACAGTGTTTAAAGGCCTGCCTAGGACTGCTGGCCAGGAGGCCATGTGTTGAAACACCAACTGCACTGCCTGTAGTCTCGCAGTATGGCCTCTGACCCATGCCAACTTTCTGTAGCCAATTCCCTTTCTAGAAGTTCCCTGAGGCTCTCAGAATCCATGACAATTCTCACTCCTGCCTCTAATTCCATTATTTCACTTACAGGAATTTAACTGAAGGAAATAATTGGAACGGTGCACAGTGATTTAGCCTAAGGATATTCATGATAGCATTATTTTTAAGGGAAAACACACTAAACATCCACAATGAGGGATGTGTCAAACTATATGCTCACAGTAGAATGCTAAGCAGCCGTGTTTAATGTTCATGAAATATTAAGGGGAAAAAAATGAGAAGTTGTGTAATAGGATTCTAGTTTCACTTTCTTAACAGCATCCATACATCAAAGAAGACTGGGAGGAAGAACATGTTAACTTGGTTAATCCCTGGGTGATGGAATTAAATGGGATGTCTCCTACCTTCCAAAAAATATACCTCTTCTAAAAGAAAAAGTCCAATAGTGAGAGTTAGGTGGAAGAGAAAGAGGAAATGCGCCACATGGAGTGACAGGAAAAATACCTGGGTGAAAATGGTGTCTGATTTCATAAACTGTTGTCTATTCTACTTCCACAAAAGTATTGCCCTGCAAAAGGATTTTCCAACTAAGGGGAAAAGATTAAGTTTGTAATCCTGGCAAATTATCCAGCCCAAAATCTGTTTGGTCTCTCTATTACAACTGCACAGGTGTAATAGCTTGTCTTACAGAGTCAGCTAAATGTACAAACCATTTGGCCATATGTCAGACCCTCTGTTGTGGCCAAAAATCAAGTGAGCTCTCCTAGAGAATTATCTAGTGCTCTTTTAACCCAGTCCTTGGCTCAGGGTTGTACTAGGTGGGAAGTAACAGATTTAGGAATAATGGCACATTCCCTACCCTTGGGGAGCCCACTAATCCAGCAAAGACATGCTGATGAAGACATGGACACAGTGAGCAGAACAGGAATGAGCACTCTCTGGGGGAGGTCCAATATTCACAGCCAGTCACTTGCTGGTATCTCAGAGTATTGTCCAGTACCTGGAGAGCTAATGGTACTGGATTGAAAAAGGTAACAGGAGTCTAATTTGTATTCATTGCCAGGTAGAGGCAAGGCTGTCTCTTAGAAAGCTACCATTCCATATCTCTGCCACATGATTTCTGGCTCTTTCAAGAGAACAATGAGAACAGACAAAAACAAAAAACAAAACCAAGAACACCCACATATATACAGCTGATATGTAAACCTTGAAAGGCAGCATCTAAGATGGCCATGAGTGATCCTTACCTCTTGGGATTTACTCCTTAGTATAACCCCTGCTCCCTAAGAGTGGGGTGGACTTACTGATTTGTTTCTAATGAACAGAATACAGAGGAAGTGATGGCATATCACTTCTGAGATTCAATTATAATAAAGTTGTGGCTTCTATCTTGAGCATCCTCTCTTTCTCTTGTTCTCTCTCTCTCTCCTTACTCTGGGGAAATACACCTGTCATGTCAGAAGGAAGTTCTATCGAAGCCCATGTGGTGAGGGACCCAGGGTCTGCCTCACCAAGTTGGGCTGCCAACAGCCAAGTGAGTGGGCTTGAAAGCAAATATCCCCCAATCAAACCTTCAGATGAGAGCACAGCTCCAGCCAACAGTGCAATCTCTTGAGAAATCCTGAACCAGAGGCATCTAGATGAGCTTCACCCAACCTTCCAACCAACAGAAATTGTGAGATATTAAATGTCTCTTTTTTTTAAGCCACTAAATTTTGGAGTAGTGTGTTACATGGATTAGCTATCTACATAACTAACATGGTTTTAAAATAAGAAGTCTATCTGATTCACTCAGTCCTTACATGGACTCTGGATCCATATACCTAGGAGTTCATACCCCAGCTCCACCATTTACAAGCATGTAACTACAGTCAAATTATTTAACCTCACTCTTCCTTAGTCTCCTGGTATGAAATGGGAATAATAATAATACCACTTAGCGCATAGGATAAAATTCAAAGGAATGTGTGTGTGTGTGTCTTATATCTGTACCTAGAAAGAGTAATTGCATATACATGCCTGTTATTATAACTACTAAAACATGAGAATAAAAGAGACATCAGTATATACCCTGTATTTTTAAATTTTTATTGTTTACATTTTATTTTTACAAAATCAGATTTACATTAAAACTTCAAAAATAAAAAAAAAGAATGATCAGACACTCCTCTAGAGTCCTTAGATGTTAAACAATTTGTTCTATTTGCTTTATGCTTTAGCCTTCTCTCTCTTTTATATTTTTCCAGACCTATTTAAAAGTAATCCCTAGATACTCTAGTGTGTCTTTTCAAAAAACAAGAAAATTTTTTTACATAACCACAAGAAATCATTAAAATGGAGAAATCAACATTGAAGCAACATTGTTATCTACTCTGTAGTTCTTGAGATTTTTTTTTTCTATTGTCCCAACAATGTCCTTGAGAGCAAAAGAAGATCTAAAATCTTGTACTGTATTCAGCTGTCATGTCTCTTTAGTCTCCATAATCAGTAACAGTTTCTCTTTTGGTTTTTGTATTTTTTGATACTAATATTTTTGAAAAATAGAGGCTAGTTATTTTGGAGAACATTCCTCAGTTTCAGTTTGTCCAATGTTTCCTTATAATGGGATTCAAGTTACACCTTTTGGGAGGAATACCCTGTAAATGATGCTGAGTTGTAACTGCATGAATCAGGCAGCACATTCTGTTGATCGGTGCCATTTCTGAAAATGTTAGCTTTGATCACTGGTTAATATGTCTACAAGTAACTCTAATGTTACTATTTTATTTTTTGTAACAAAAAGTAGCTTGTGGAGGATAAAATTTGAGACTATGTAAATACCCTTTCATTCCTCGAACTTTGACTCACTGTGCTAAAACCAATTACCACTATCCTAGTTGGCAAATGGTGTTTTTCTAATTCCATAATTTATTTTATATTTTTAGCTAACATTATACTATAAGGAAAATCCTTTTCCTCTTTCCTCATTTATTTATTAATTCATTTGTATCAGTGTAGACTCATGGATTCTAACCTTATTAATATTTTACTATCCATAATTTTTATTAAAACCAAATATAAATCTGAAAAGCTCTAAGTCAAATAGATTCCTTTGACAACATTTACGGACCAAGAAAAGATACATTTATTTCTAAAAGACACAGGTATATTTTCTTTTATTAGAGCAGAGATTTTGATCATGTTAAGAATTTTTCATTGTCTTTTTCTATACTCTGGTCACCCCTGAGAAACTGTGTTGACATTATTATTAATCATTCCTGCAAAACATGACAGCAAGGAACATTCAAGATAAATAGTGGGCTTCTCTTCTAAGAATTTAAGAAACCTGGTTCTACCCCAATATTTTATCAACACTTTGGCAAAGAATTCCAACATGACTTTACCTTTTCATATAGGTTTTTGTACAAGTATAATCAACATAGAGAATGGACTGCATTCATAGGGTGAAAAATCAGAAAACAGTTCTTTTTGAAAACCACTTCTTCTAAAACATTCTGTCTAATTTCTCTTTCCTAGGACTGAACAGATCTGCAGCTTTGCTCATCCTTTCAGAAGAACATCATTAAGACACCCAAAACTGAAGTTCCAATAGAAATAAGCACTTCAGTCTCTCATCCAATTTAAAGCTTCTTTCTTTTTCCAGTTCAGAATAAACATTATGAACAACCCTGATCTGCACAAGGGGAAAGAGAATTTAGTCTGTTCACTCTTCCAGCACCTTGGTCTTCTCTTTACCACTCTGCTCATTGTTTAGCCTTTGTTCCCTCTGCTCTCTGTAGGACCAATGGTGAGTGAGCAAAATCTTACTTGACTGGTAATGTAATTTAGTTACGTGTCCTCTGGGGCAGCTGCCCAAATGCCAACTCCTTCTCTTTCACCAAGTGCTTTTCTGGGTCTGTTTGAGACAGCCCATTTCAGACACCTTCAGCTTATACTTTCCCTCCTAAGGCAATGCACTTTCTCATTAACCTCTCATAACTAGGCTCCTCTGTTGGCTTCTGTAACACCCAATGATTCAAGAGAAGACCTAGTGTCTGTCCCTAAATGCTGGTGAAACCATTTCCACCAGTCAGACCTTCATTGAGCTCCAACTAGAATTTCACCATTAGACTTTCTTCCAAGAAAATCCATGCAACAACATGTGGCTTTTCTCCTACTCTGACTCCAGGGAACCAAAGTCAATTTTTTTCCAGAAACTCATCATATACACCCTGCGTGCACGTATAAGTTTTTCCAGTTCTGAATGCATTTGATCAGGATGACGTCAGTTTCTTCCTAGGAAGATAATCCTGCTCTTTATAAGTGACTCTTTGGAAGTTCCCTTTACTTGGTCTAGGGTGGAAGGAGGACAATCCTCTCAGGAGGTAAAACACTAGACAACCTGACAACTCTCACCAAAGAAATCCGGACTCCCTCACCCTCTCAATTCTGCCTTCTCATATATAGGCTTGGGTTCTAGCTATGGTAGAAGGACTAATTTCAGTCCCTTGTTTTCCTGTCGACATGCCTACTACCTTTATCAGGATATGAGGGTTCTTGTCACCTTCTTTGTCTGACACTTGCTGTCAAATAAATGCTTTGTGATTTGTATTTTTTCCACAATGTTGAATAAATTTATAGGAATGGCAGCCTAGACTTTAAGGGGAAGGGCAGGTTCATGAGGAAGGGCTTGTATAAATGTTTGAGAAAACTCTCCATTTTCTATGAAGGCTTCTTTTTTATTTTTTAAAGATTTTATTTATTTATTTGTCAGAGAGAGAGCGAGTGAGAGCGAGCACAGGCAAACAGAGTAGCAAGCAGAGTCAGAAGGAGAAGCAGGCTCCCTGCGGAGCAAGGAGCCCGATGTGGGACTCGATCCCATGACGCTGGTATGATGACCTGAGCTGAAGGCAGCTGGCGTCCCTCTATGAAGGCTTCTTAATGAAAGATCCCCATCTATAGAACACTAGTCTCCAAAGTCTTACTTCATTTGCCTCCAAACTTCTTACCTCCCTATTAAGAATGGCATCTGGCTTATAGCCCAAGAAGCAAGCTCCAACAGCTTTCCGCTGAAATATCTATGTGTAGGAGAAGAACTTAAGAACTTACAACCATTTCAAAATTAGAAGTGGCCATCAATTTGTTGCTAAAATCTAGGAAAGATTTTTATTATCTGCAAAGCATATGGAAATGGTACCAAATGAACCAAGCCATCCTTTTGAAATTGGGAGGAAAACCATTCCTACTTCTCCCATTGTATGCCTTCTCTGTTTATAAATCTGCAATAAGCTGAAAGCTGAGCATTCTCCTCTACAGTCTAATTGCTACTTTCTAAGGTAGCCATAATTCTGCCCATACCAGTTCTCCTCCATGTGACTGGACAGAGTAGCTCTCAGGAAAACACATAAGGCATAGAAACTGGTATTGGGACACTGTATCAAAGTCTGATGTCCAAAAGGACATATAGACAAGGACACAAGAGCCTTGGTAGTACTGTTTACTGGAAATCGTACATTTGAGAATGTACCACAATGTTGAGAATTTCAGGGAACAAAGCAGCAAAGACAGGACACAAGCAAACCGGTAGAACAACATTCTCCAAACACTGGGAGAGTGTCCTGCCTTCAAACTGCAGGTCTTAAAAGGAAATTAATCCACCCATTAGAAAATGATCATCAAAGGGGCCAGAATTTAAAAAAAATAGAGTTCACATTTTGGAGGCCAAAAAGAGATGAAAGTAATTTTTAAAATTACAGGATTAATACAAGCAGCTTTAGTAAGCAACCAGATTAAATATAAATTTGTCAAAAGCATTTATGTGCCTATATATCAGCAGAAACTGGTTAGAAAAATACAGTAAGAAAAGTAATGACTCCATATATAATAGAAGGCAATAAGTAGAAAATATCCAGGAATGATGCTAATAAGAAATGTGTGTTAGAAACCCACATGATGAAACTTTAACCAAAAACAGGAAAGACTTAAATAAAATAAAGCATATTTCTCCATAGCATGACTAAAATTAAAAAAGTGACAGTTCTCCTCAAAATCATTCTTTGGTACAATGTTAGTCCAGCAGAAACTGAATGGACATTAAAAATTTTTTAATTATTTTGAAGTTTATCATAAAGAATCTGCAGAAAAATGAAAGTGTGAGAGATCTTCCCTAATATTATTAAAGCTAATTATAACATAAGATTAGCACTAGCACAAATCTCAAAAAAAGTAATAGAAGTCACCCCATATTTTATAAATTTATTATATACAAATATATAAGTAAATGTATATAAATATATATTTATTTATTTATAAAAACTTAAAGAAAGCAACAAAGAGGGTATGAGATGAATTATTCCACAAGTGGAAAATGGTTAGTTTTAAAGTATATGTGATTGTGTATATGCATTCATGTGAAATTATATATATATCTTCAGAATTTAAAAAGGCATTACAGACAAAGGGCTGATATCCAATATCTATAAAGAACTCCTCAAACTCAACACCCCAAAAACAGATAATCATGTCAAAATTAGGCAGAAGACATGAGAGACACTTATCCAAAGAAAAAATGTTCATCATCATTAGCCATCAGGGAGATTCAAATCAAAACCACACTGATATACTACCTTACACCAATTAGAATGGCAAAGATTAACAAGACAGGAAACAACAAATGTTAGAGAGGATGTGGAGAAAGAGGAACCCTCTTCCACTGTTGGTGGGAATGCAAGTTGGTGCAGCCACTTTGGAAAATAGTGTGGAGATTCCTTTAAAAATTAAAAATAGAGCTAACCTATGACCCTGCAATTGCACTATTGGGTTTTTATTCCAAAGATACAGATGCAGTGAAAAGAAGGGCCATCAGTATCCTAATGTTCATAGCAGCAATGTCAACAATCACCAAACTGTGGAAAGAGCCAAGATGCCCTTCAACAGATGAATGGATAAAGAAGCTATGGTCCATATATACAAAGGAATATTACACAGCCATCAGAAAGGATGAATACCCAACTTCTGTATCAACATGGACGGGAATGGAGGAAATTATGTTGAGTAAAATAAGTCAAGCACAGAAAGTCAATTACCATATGGTTTCACTTTCTTGTGGAGCATAAGGAATAACATGGAGGACATTAGGAGAAGGAAAAGAAAAGTAAATTGAGGGAAATTGGAGGAGGAAACAACTGTGAGAGACTGTGGACTCTGAGAGAAAAACTGAGGGTTTTAGAGAAGATGGGGGTGGGGTGATGAGTTAGCCTTAATACATGATTAAGGAGATCATGTATTGCATGTATTGCATGAGCACTGGGAATGGTACATAAACAATGAATCTAGGAACACTGGCAAAAAAATAAAAATTTAGGGTGCCTGGGTGGCTCGGTGGGTTGGGCCACTGCCTTCGGCTCAGGTCATGATCTCGGGGTCCTGGGATCGAGTCCCGCATCGGGCTTTCTGCTCAGCAGGGAGCCTGCTTCCCCCTCTCTCTCTGCCTGCCTCTCCCGACTACTTGTGATTTCTCTCTGTCAAATGGATAAATAAAATCTTTAAAAAAAAATTAAAAAAAAAGAAGTTTAAAACACAAAATAAATACTAAGAAAGGAAGGAAGGAAATTTGTTATTTGGGGGGGAAAAACCCTTAAAGTGCAACCATATACTCTATTCCAAAATTTACTCCAGATTTTAAGGTTAAATCATTTAACAAACTGGAATAAAACAGAAGTTAATATTTAAACTGACCTCAAGATCAGCAATGAGTTTTGAAGTGTAATGCAATGAGCCCAATCATAGAGCATAAATCATACATATGGTTAAACAATTTTCAGCAAAAGTACCCAATTAATTTGGTACTGAGTTAAAGTAAGTCTACCCAACACCTCAAATGTAACCTTATTCAGATATAAGGCCTTTGAAGATACAATTAATTATATTAAAGTGAGTTCATATGGAATATGGGGCTTCTAACTCCAATATGACGGGTATCCTTATACAACAGGGAAAAGGAAATTTTTTTCAGTGGGTAAAAGAAAATCTTTTCAACAAGTGGTACTAGAAATACTGGATATCCAAGTTGAAAAATAAATAAAACTTGACACTTATTTCATACTATATACAAAAATTAATTCAAATGGATCATGTTCTGTAATACATTTCTAATAAAACATGGGTGAAAATTGTAGTCACCTTGGGTTTGTAAAAGAGTTCTACAGTAGGACACAAAGAACACAGATTATTTAAAAAATTAATATGATTTCATCAAAATTTAAAACTTACACTCTTCAAAACACATGTTATAAAATAAAAGGCAGGCACATAGTGGGGAGAAAATATTTGCAAAATATATATGACAAAGGGACTTTTATCTAAAATACATATGGACTCTCAAAATTCAATATTAGAACAAAAAAAAAGCACAAATCATCTTAACAGACATTTCACCAAGGAAGATAAAAGAATGCTAATAAACACATGAAAAGATGTTCAGCCTCATTACTTATGGGGGAAAAGCAAATTAAAATCACAATCAGATATTACCACACACTCACGAGAATTGCTAAAATTTAAAAGTCTGCCCATACCAAGTGGTGGTAGTGACACGGAGCAACTAGAATTCTCCTACATAGCTGAAGAAGTGTAAAATGTTACAATCACTTTGGAAAACAGTTTGGCAGTTTGTTAAAATGTTACACCTACACTCACCATGTGACCCAGTCATTCTGTACCAAAGGATTTACTTAAGAGAAATGAAAGTCTATGTTCACACAAAAACTTGAACAGGAAATGTTCACAGTAGCTTTATTTGTAATATCTACAAACAGGAAGCAAACCACGTGTCTATCAACAGTGGCAAGCATGTGGAGAAAGGGGAGCCCTCTTACGCTGTTGGTGGGAATGCAAGCTGGTGCAGCCACTCTGGAAAACAATATGGGCGTTCCTCAGAAAGTTGAAAAGAGAGCTACCCTATGACTGAGCAATTGCACTACTGGGTATTTACCCTAAAGATACAAACACAGTGATCCTAGGGGACATGTGCACCCAAATGTTTATAGCAGCAATATTCACAATAACCAAACTATGGAAAGAACCTAGATGTCCATCAGCAGATGAATGGATAAAGAAGTTGTGATACACACACACACACACACACACACACACACACACACACACACACACAATGGAATACTATGCACCAATCAAAAAGCACAAAATCTTGCCATTTGCAATGATGTGGATGGAACTAGAAGGTATTATGCTAACTGAAATAAGTTGATCAGAGAAAGACAGCTATCATTTTATCTCTCTAATATGAGGAATTTGAGAGGCAGGGTGGGGGGTTGTGGGGGAAAGGGAGGGAAAAAATGAAACAAGATGGGATTGGGAGGGAGAAAAACCATGAGACTCTTAATCTCAGGTAACAAACTGATGGTTACTGGGGGGTTGGGGTGGAAGGGATAAGGTGGCTGGATTATGGACACTGGGGACAGTATGTGCTGAGTGCTGTGAATTGTGTAAGACTGTTGATTCACAGACCTGTATCCCTGAAGCGAATAATACATTATATATTAATTAAAAAATGATTTTAAAAAACCAAACTTTGGTATAACCAACTATATAATGAAATACTACTCAGCAATAAGATTTCAAATGAAATATTGATACATCCAACAGCATAGACGAATTTCAAATAATTATGCTGAATCCAAGATGCTGGGGGGAAAGGGCATATTTTATGACTCCATTTTTATAAAATTCATAGTGCAAACCAAGATGCAGTGAAAGAGAATAGATTAGAGGTTACTGGGGACATGGAGAAGGAATTGAAAGAGGAATTGCAGGGGCACCTGGCTGGCTCAGTGGCTTAAAGCCTCTGCCTTCGGCTCAGGTCATAATCCCAGGGGCCTGGGATCGAGCCCCAGTCGGGCTCTCTGTTCAGTGGGGAGCCTGCTTCCTCCTCTCTCTCTCTCTCTGCCTGCCTCTCTACCTACTTGTGATCTGTTTATCAAATAAATAAATAAAATCTTAAAAAAAAAAAAAGAGGAATTACAAGGGCATAAGGAAACTCTTAGGAATGATGTATATGTCCATTATCTTGACTGTGGTGATGGTATACTTTAAATATGTGTGGTTTACCACCTCACACCAGTCAGAATGGCTAAAATTAACAAGTCAGGAAATGACAGAAGCTGGCGAGGATGCAGAGAAAGGGGAACCCTCCTATACTGTTGGTGGGAATGCAAGCTGGTGCAACCATTCTGGAAAATAACATGGAGGTTCCTCAAAAAGTTGAAAATAGAGCTACCCTATGACCCAGCAATTGCACTACTGGGTATTTACTCTAAAGATAAACATAGTGACCCAAGGGGCACGTGCACCCAAATGTTTATAGCAGCAATGTCCACAATAGCCAAACTATGGAAATAACCTAGATGTCCACCAACAGATGAATGGATAAAGAAGATGTGGTATATATGCACAATGGAATACTATGCAGCCATGAAATGAAATGAAATCTTGCCATTTGCAATGACGTGGGTGGAACTAGAGGGTATTATGCTTAGCGAAGTAGTCAATCAGAGAAAGACAACTATCATGTGATCTCCCCTATGAGGAAATAGAGATGCAATGTGGGGGGTTTGGGAGGTAGGAAAAGAATAAATGAAACAAGATGGGATCGGGAGGGAGACAAACCATAAGAGACTCTTAATGTCACAAAACAAACTGAGGGGGGTTGGGGGAGGGGAATAGGGAGAGGGTGGTGGGGTTATGGACATGGGGAGGGTATGTGCTATGGTGAGTGCTGTGAAGTGTGTAAACCTGGCAATTCACAGACCTGTACCCCTGGGAATAAAAATACATTATATGTTTATAAAAATAAAAAATTTTTTAAAATGTGTGGTTTATTGTACATTAACTATACTTCAGTAACCCTTTGAAAAGTAAAGGGCAAAGAATAAGGGGGAGTATTTTCAATAATAGGACACATAGCCATTAGTGTACAAAGCATATAAAGTGACCTTACAAATCAATAAGAATAGATAAGTGAATTTAAAAGTCAAAAGTATAAACAAACCATGCACAACTGGAAACTATGCAAATTTTCAATAGTTATATTAATAATAATATTTAAAACAATGATTTGCCTGCCAATTCTCATTTATAAAAATGGCATTTTTAAACTTAATGATTAATGCTGGTATTGATACACTGAGATGGTCATTCACATTCCACCAATCAATGGAAATATAATTGAAAACTTTTCAGAAAAGCCATTTGCCAATATCATTAAAGTTTTCATATCTCCAGGTGTTGCAACCTGAAGTCATTTTAATTTTTCCCTTTATAATTTCCTCTGTGTACATTTTTAAAATTTAAATATTTTATTTATTTATTTGATAGAGATACAGCGAGAGAGGGAACACAAGCAGGGGGAATGGGAGCAGGATGAGCAGGTTTCCCACTCAGCAGGGGCCCAATGTGAGGCTCAATCCCAGACCCTGGGATTGAGCCTAAGGCAGATGCCTAATGACTGAGCCACCCAGGCACTCCCATGTACATTTTTAACTGTAACCACATATTTTTTAATCAGAGAAAATATTTGTAAAATGGGAAATATGTGAACTAGCTTTATTTTGCAAATGTACATACACAAAGAGTAGATTGTGTCTCCCTGGTCTTCCTCCCTATTGACTACTCATTTCCTGTGGTCCTTGTCACCAAGGGATCACTGTCACCATGCGCTGTATCTTCCACATGGCTCATAAAATGGACACCATGATGACAACCACATTGCCCCATTGCCATCTCCCAGCTATATGGTTCTAGCTCATTCTGTCATATATGCATCAGTCTCTTTCTAACACTGCTCAGATTTTTGCCAGGAGTCTCAAGTCTCTAAGGACATTAATACTAGCTTCTCAAGAAAACAAAAACAAAAACAAGAAAACCTAATCTTTATGTCAATGGATGAGGGGGAAAGGTCCATGTTTGGCCCTCTTGGCAACTAACCCAGACTTAAAGGGCAGATTATCACTGACATCATGCAGAATAAGGAACACAGTGGAATGGGTGAAGGGGAGGTAAGATGCAGTAGACCTCAGCAGTTCATGGAAGGCCCCAGACCAGCCTGCCATGACCCAACTTCCAAATATTGCTCTCCCTCCCTTCTATACTATATGGACTCTCATTTGCTTTCAGGGTAATCCAAGTTTTGAGTGGAGATCTATTTATCCTTGAGTGAACTAATAAAGGAGTTTAAGTTCCCACAAAGCAGACCATCTAGCAGAAGGAGACTGTCCGGTCTGCAGATACTGATATCATACAGTGACTGTGTCAATGGGTCAAGCTGTAGAGCAGCTGCAACAACACACACATGGCATGAAATGTCCTCTTGGGCTCAGTGTTCACATACCGATCCAATCCAAGGATTACCAGTTGTCCTAGACACTCATTTAAATCACAAGTGAAGAGGGTTTTCTCTCATGGCCTGACATCTCAATGACCACGTTGTATAATTTTTTAAGATTAGAACTAAAGCCAGAATGATTACCATTCAAGACACAGCTTGGTCTTATGCACTCCAAACTGGCCACTCCTGGTTACCTCCAATTCATTGGTAGAACAGATGAAAACATTCACAGCCATGCTCACAATCTTCACTTTTTTTAAAAAATGATTTTATTTATTTATTTGTCAGAGAGAGAGAGAGAGACAGCACAAGCAGAGGGAGCAGCAGGCAAAGGGAGAAGCAGGCTCCCCACTGAGCAGACAGCCCAATGCAGGACTCAGTCCCACGACTTTGGGATTACTACCTGAGCTGAAGACAGACGGTCAACAGACTGAGCCATCCAGGTGCTCCCATTTCTGTTCTTGAGAGAACCACCCAGCAATAACAAAACATGGATTTTGTCAAAGCAAACTATTTTCTTGACCCTAAAAACATGCTAAAAAATTTTTTTTAATGGATATGGGTGACAACCTAGACATTTCCCCAACTAACAAAGAAAGTCATTCAGAATGTTGGATTCCAAGTAGAGTTCTGGGGTCAAGTTTGGTTCTGCCATTAACTTTTCTGGGTATCTCATTCATCCCTCTATGCTTCAGTTTTCTCACTGGTAAAATAAGTGTGTTGAAGTAGATGATCTCTCAAAGCATTATGCCTAAACCCCTGGTTAGAAGTCTAATACAAGATGGCATCTAGTCAAAAGACACATGGTACCCAAAGGCTAGAGCTTGGTCTTGAGGCATAAAAGTGGTCCATGGTCTCTTTTTCTAGTTAGTATCCAATATTTCCTGCCTTAGGACAATATGCCTCATGATCCAGCCTTGCAAGTAGAGGCCACATGGAATCATGATTTAAGGGGGCATCAACATATACCCGGTTAAGTATTTGGAAATATTAATCCCAATCACATTCGCTTATGAGCTTGCTTATGGATTCTTTACACATGGTGAGCTAACAACATATTTGATGAATTAATGAATGAACAAGTGAAATGCAAAATCTGTGGACCACATTTTAACTTTACTGATCTTGTCTATCTAGGCATCAGCAAAAAACAATACATAAAAGAACAGATACTGAAAAGTAAAACAGGTTTTTACTAATAGATTTGTAGTAATTACACAGTAAGTAATATAAGATTATTAAATGAGCACAGTGAGACATATGGAACAAATGACAGAGTCTTTAAGCATAATATATAAAACATATTCACACAACTTTGGATTCTGGGATTAAGACCTCTGCCATTTGAATCAACTATTTGTGTTTCCTGACACCAGCCCCTATTAACAGATAGTTTTACTGGCTAGCTGGGACTCCAAATGTGTAACGAACTCTTCCACTCAAACCCTTTCCAGTGAATGCTTATATTAATTTGAGATACAGGGAAAGATTCATATTGGAACTAAAGTGAAGAAGGAAATTTGGTGCCACTGGGCAAAGTAGGAAAGAGAGAAGGGCCAGAGTTTGGTGAAGGTATGACATCTGTTCCCCATCAGTGTGTATACTGGTTAGGAACTGGGATCCAGAAAAGGATTACCAGTTTGAGCTTTCACTGCCGCATCCCTTAGCTGGGTAACCATGGGAAAGTGATGCTCTTGGCTTTAGCTTCATCATATGTAAAACGGATGCTAGTAATTCAACCTGATAGGGTTACTATGAAGATTAAATATCACTGTTGCCTGGCACTTAAAAGACTGTCTGGTGTAGAGTAAGAGCTCAGTAAATGGTGGCTGTTACAATGGCCAACTTCTTAGATTGAGTCTGAGCCCATATGGCCAGGAAAAGGAGAGCTAGAGAAGGTTTTCAGGAGAGACTTACTGAGAGTCTGGTGAGGGGTTAAGCCAGAAATGGGCCCAAGTATTCAAGAAAAACTTTATAAAACGCAAGACATAACACACCCAGAAGACAAAAAGTTTCTGTGTAGGAAGCATCCATTCTCTCCAGGTCTGCAGAGAAACTAACTATGCTAAAGCACTTTGTAAAGTGGAAGCTTGAGAGGCAGCCAAGGATGATGGTCTTTTTTTTTTTTTTAAGATTTTTTATTTATTTATAAAATAAATATGTCCTGACACACAGAGATCACAAGTAGGCAGAGAGGCAGGCAGAGAGAGAGGAGGAAGCAGGCTCCCGGCTGAGCAGAGAGCCCGATGCGGGGCTCAATCCCAGGACCCTGGGATCATGACCTGAGCCAAAGGCAGAGGCCTTAACCCACTGAGCCACCCAGGCCCCCCCGGGATGATGGTCTTAGTATTAATATAGTGTGCATTTTGGGGGCACTTGTTACCTGTCAGGCCTGGTTTAAGAATATGGACTAATTTTAGCATGGAGATTTGTCTTCTCAAGAAGGGTAGGAGGAGTAGGAATGAGGCTGCTCCAAGCAGCTCTGAGGTCAGCAGCTGCGGATGCATGGGAACAGGGAGGCATGGACAGGTTTGTAAGATCACGGGAGGCACTTCTCTAGGGGAGCTCCTAGGACATCTAGGAGGCACGATCAAGGGGAGCTAATTCCAGCTATGAAACTGATGAAAGATCAAGCTTTCATACTATGGATATCTAAAAGAAGTGACCTAGACTTACAAATATAAGGCTGGTCTGTGCCATGTTATTTGGAACATTCACTCAAATTGTCAAAAAGTGTGGATTTATCTTCATGGCTACAGCATTTGCCAACATGTGGGCCACATTCAATTTTTCTAAGGGAACCCGAGACCATGCATAATCACATGAAACCTTCACCCACATTTGACTCTTAACACCTCCTTTGCATTTGTTTGGTGTCTAGTTCTTAATTATTTTTGTTTATTTAGCCAATACACAGGCCGATCAATGCTATGTGTCATGTAGTTTGAAATGTTTTATAATTGCTAACCTGTTTAATCTTTACAAACAATCCTATGGGGTAGGTATTAGTCTAATGTCCATTTTACAGACTAGAAAAGTGAGGTAAACCAGTTAAGTAGAAATAAGTCTAGGCTGCACATATGGCAAGAGATAGAGCAAGGATTCAGACCCAGACACTCTCACTTCAAAGTATACACCAGCAGCCCTGCCACCATGGACTCCCACATCTCAGAGGCTGGGGAGGAGATACTTCTTTTTAAATACTGTTCTTCATCTAGTAGTTTCACTTTTAGAAGAAGAGGGAAAACAAAAAGGAACAAAAAGGTCTGGAAGCTTGGAGGGAACAGACATTCCCATGGCACCATGAAGTGCCTGTCTGACATTCCAGTCACTTTAGAGCAAATCCTTTTCCCTGATCAGTGGGCTGGAAAGTGATGAGACAATCCTATGGCATACAACCTAGAGTGGATTTTGCTGCAAAATGGACTGTCATACTGTGTCCCTCTTATCCCCTCTTCTAGGTGGTCCTAAACCGAAAAGTGACCTACTGTCCATGACTTCCCTTTGGGGACTCAAATAGAAGCTGCCATGTCCATCACTGTAATAGCTGTCAGAGAAGCAGCTTCCTGACACCTGTGTTTTCTAGCTATTTTCCCCTCTAGGGAGCATGCCATCGCAATGCCACCCTGTCCCATTTCAACCTGGTAGACTTCAATCCCCCTGGAGGGCAGCGGCAGGTACTGGGTACTGGGTAATGAGCGAATCGGGCAGTGACAACAGTTAGTTGTGTGGCCCTGGGTAAGTCATTTAACGTGTCTGTGCTCATCTATAACCTGAGCCGGGAAAGATCTTCTTTGACGACATTAATGTAGTTAGTAAAGATCTTTTAATACCCATTTTTCCAGGTTCTCTTCTGCCCACTTGTATCCAAAGCAAAGTAACTGAAAGACTCCAATCCAGCTGGTGAGAGGCAACCATTCACACTCTTCCCCTGACACCTTTATCTCCGTGTGTTCGCACTCCCTACTTCTCTCTCTTTCTCTTCTCCTTTATCATTCAACATACGTTCTCTACCCCTACAAAATTCCGGACTTTTAAGAGTAGTCTTTGACTCACAAGTGGAAAGACTTTGGGGGAAAATCTATCTTCGGGATGCCTAGGTGGCTCAGATGGTTAAGCATCTGCATTCTGCTCAGGTAATGGTCCCAGGGTCCTGCGGTTGAGTCCCAAACTGGGGTCTCCACTCCGTAGGGAGCCTGATTCTCCCTCTGCTGTCCCCTGCTCACTCTCTCTCTCTCTCTGACAAATAAATAAAAAAAAATTTTTTTTAAAAATCCATCTTCATATGACAGAACCACAAAACACAAACAGATAATCATGGCTTTCTCCAAATTTCTCCATGAACTCTGGGTGGAGAAATTGCTTTCCATTACTTACCTACTCCAGTTATCTCTTCTCCTGGTCACTAAGTAAATTGAGGCATTTATGTCATTCTTTGAATTCTAGTTCTGTAAAATGGGGTTAAAATACTCTATCAAGTTGTTGTGTTAAAATTTTGGTGCTTGGCACAGTGTAAATTCTTGGTCATTATTAAGTGTAAATATTAAGAATATTTTTTGTATATATATTTTGTATAATGAGGTTTATCCAGAAGGCTCTGGAATGGCAGTATGTATGGGGCTGCTGGCATGGTCAGACAGAAATAAAGGGGCAGGAGGGGAGTGCTTTTCCTCAGAGAGCTAAACTGCCCTCACCTCATTCTCCTCAGACCCTTGCCAGAGCTCATGATTTATAAATACACAAAAGGCTCCTGGGTGGTGAGCAACTGAAGGAATTTGAAATGAGCCTCTTCGCTTTCTTTGAGGGGTTGAGAGACAAATGATAATGCTCCGGTGAGGGGGAAAAAAATTGCAGACAGCACATCATAAACCCACGTGTGGTCTTCTGGGGCCTCAGACCCCTGTGTTTTTTAATAAGGACCTCAGGTGTGCACGCATGGTGGTGAGGAGCACCCTGTCCTAAAGAACGTTTTCTTTTACAAGTTAATTAAACAAGTCAGCATACTGAATAGCTTTCTAATTCATCAGGAAAACCAGAGGGCAAGCCATAAAAGAAGTAAACCACAAATCCAGTGCATGCTGTTCTCATTCTGTCAGTCAGAGCCAGCAAGAGGGGTAAATAAACCAGCACAGTATTCCTCTGGCTTGGATCCCTGTCCCATCCTTGCTCAGAAATTTCCTTGCAGGATAAATGGCCTAGAGGGGACCATGTGCTCTTTTCTAATGGCAGTGTTAAAGCAGATAGAGCCATAAAGTTTGGATAGACTTGATTTGAGAAAGCAGGACACTGATGTCCACTCTTATGAGCTGGCATGGCAAGCCCAATGGCCCAGCTTGGTTCCCTCCCCTCAGCCCCATCAGAGCAAAGCTGCTCCTTGGCAGAGTCAAGGCCACTGCCCAGAAACAGAGCACATGGCCTCGACTTCAGCCAGTTTAGGAGGAGGCAAAAGCAGCCCACATAAATCACTCATGAAGTCACTGGACAACTTGCTCATAATCACCCATCATTTCCAATTTCCTTCATTTCACAAACTTTAAAAAGTTTTTAAAAATAAGTGGATCTATTCCGCATGCTTTGGAACCTCAAAATATCCAAGTTGTTCCCTGCAAATCTCCTTTACCCTTCACCAGAATGTCATCCCTGCTCAGAGTGGTCTCTGAGCTTCCTGAGTCTGTTCTTTTACCACACGTCATGTGTCCACTGCCCAGGTGGATGCTACTGGGACTGACCAGGAAGTGCCATTGTCAATGGTAGGATCTTTGGATGCCATTCCTGAATTCTGTGTGGGCAGAATGGGGATAATGTTCAAGGAGGCCCTTAGGATCATCAGAAGAACTATGTAACACTTAATTTCCATGGGATTCTTGCCTATCCTTGAGAAGTACTAGGGATTGCACATTTGTGTCCCCACAAAATTCTTATGTTGAGACCTAAACCCCAAAGTGATGGTATTAGGAGGTGTGGCCTTTGGGAGCTGCTTCAGTGATGAAGGTGGAGCCCTCAAGAATGGGACTAGTGCTCTTACAAAAGAGACCCCAGAGAGCTCCCTCACCACTTCTGCCATGTACGGACACAGTGAGAAGACGCCATCTATGAACCCAGAAGCAGGCCCTTGCCAGACAAACCCGCTAGGCTCCTGAATAAAATGTCTGTTGTTTATAAGCCACCCAGTCTATTGTACTTCGTTATACAGCAGCCTGAACCCACCAAGACAATAAGCAAATCTCAAATCTAATTAAGACATTCCAGCAGCAAAGCAGTTGTCAGGAAAGACAACCCAGGGAAGGCACGTGGGGGTAGACTGGAGCTGGGGAAAAAGCAGTCAGCAGGCATCAAAAGGAAGGAACTGGTCAAATCAGCACAAGGCTCTTCTCTCCTGAGTGAACAGCACACTAACCACAGAGCTGCTGCATTAATTCTATGTCTCCTTGCTGAAGAGTCACTGCTGGAATGTCTACGAAAATTAATGAGCACAATCACAGCACCTCTCAAGAACTTTTCACCTGTCAAGCACTTTACAAGATTAGCTCATTAATCCACACTGCCCTCCTGTGAAGCTGGTAATTATTATTATGCCCAGTTCAGAGATGGGGTAACTGAGCAGAGACAAAGCTTCCTCCTGGTGCCTCCGGGCATGCGGCAGCCCAGGTCTTTGAGCTACATTTTCCCTGTCTTTCTCCTTGGCCCAGCCTCCCATTGATACAAGTATCCCTGAACTGGGTGGAAAATACACGGGCTGAATCTTCATGTCATGTAATTACTGATCAATTCTCCTGTAAAACAGTCATTACCCAGAAGAAGTTACTCTCTTACACTGAGCTATTGCTAGACTCTTGCAGATGACCAACTCATATTCAAAACAATGAATTATTAATATAATCAACAGATATTTACCAAACACTTTCTATATTTCAAACATTATACCATGCACCGCATTCAATTCTAAGTTTTAAAAAAATAATGTGGATGTCCCCCTCAATTTTATTGTAATTTATTTAACCCAAATATAGGGGATTCCTATAGAATTAAAATGCCTATGATTCCGTACTTCCCTGCCCCCAGCTTTTGCATCCTCTACATTTCATTGATACAAAGAAGGAACTAATCACTTAATATTGTAATCTATCAACATTATCCCAGGTGTTGGAAAAGAAAGGAACCTTTTGCCCATTTGGCTCTGAACTTACTATGTAACCAGTTCTACTCTTGGAGCAAGTATGTATCCCTCCCCTTGGTTCCCAGAGCATAGCAGGCATCCCTTAGGGAGCAGGAAATCTTAAGATGGTAGGAAACCTCCAATGAACCACTGTGCAAATTTCCAGGGTGTCCATTCTTATCAAAGATTCAGAAGGTAGAAGCTAAGTAAATTACCTGGTAAGTAATTTAAAGTATCGATTTCTTAATGAAACAAGTGAAATCATATTATGGAGTAAACTCAAGCACAAGACTTTAAACAAATACCAAGCTCATGGCCCACCTTCAGGTGGCTCAGTGCCTTGGGGTGCTTGGGGATATATTCAGAGGGGTGCTGCTGGTCTGTACTACCATATCATGTCTCTGTCTAGTTTTGGGGTGATCTGAGCCAGCACTAGAGGGAATGTTGTTAAGGCTCAGGATCAGATTTAGAGGTCCATTGATCTCAAGGGCGTCAATTAATGTAGACATCACTGCCTGTGTTATCACCCATGGATGTCAAGTTTCTAGGGAGCAGAGATCAGATGGATGTATGTCAGGAGGAAGACAGGTGCAACGGAGGGAGGCCACTTAAATATATCTTGTGGGAGCTGGAGTGGCTGCTCCTGATGCCAGGCCTTTCCTAATCCAGTATGATGGTGCTTATGAAAGCACATGGCTAAGAATTCAGAATCTGATCAGATAGGTCTGGGCTCCAGTCCTGGCATCATCAACCATTACTAGGATGAGACACTTAACATCTCCAGGCCCTCAATTTCTTCAATTTCTAAAACAGACTGAGCAGTTATGTTTCATGACATGGTGAGGATTAAATTAAGTAATACACACAAAACGCTCTCTTCCTAAAATAATCATAAACTATTAGGATTTCTGAATTATCAAGTGCTACATAATTATAACAAAATATATTAATTTTCATTATTACATTCCTTTTAAAAAATTTCTCACTCACTGGGTGGCTCAGTTAGTTAAGTGTCTGCCTTCATCTCAGGTCATGATGTAGGGTCTTGGAATGGAGCCCTACATCAGGCTCCACACTCAGAAGCAAGTCTGCCTGGGGATTCTCTCATTCCCTTTCCCGCTGCCCATACCCCACATGCTCATGCACTCTCTCTCCCCCTCTGTCTAAAAATAAGTAGATAAATAAATAAATCTTTAAAAACAATTTCTCACTCAGTGCCCTTAGTTTAAGGTTATGCTGATTAAAATGAACAGATGATATTTTTCCTTAGTTATAACTATAGGACCATGGTAATTTTTTCCTTTTTTAAAATTTAAATTCAAATAATTAACATAGTTTCAGAGGTAGAGTTTAGTGATTCATCAGTTGCATATAACACCAAGGGCCCATTACATGAAGTGCCCTCCTTAATGCCCATCACCCAGTTACACCCATCACCCCACCCACCTTCCCCCAGCAACTCTGTTTCCTATAGTTAAGAGTCTCTTATGGTTTGTCTCCCTCTCTGATTCTGTCTTATTTTATTTTTCCCTCCCTTCACCTAAGTTCCATAGGGATTTGGACGTATGTTCTATTCAGAAAAACCCATCACTTATTAGATGGAAAAATTTAGAAATAAATCATACAAACTTCAGAACAAGGATCCAATACATGAAATAGTAGAAGCCACAAACAATATGAATGTATTCTACATATTCAGTGCAATATTGGGGTAGAAAAGCAAAACCAATTATTCCTATAGTCCTTTCTGATAATCCCACTGGGATTAAAACTGAGTGGCCCATTAGCAACCTGATAAGGATATAGTGCTGATGCTAAGTGATAGGATGCAGTGATGGAATTCTAGGAAGAGCATTTCATAGCTACATATCAAAATCCCAAAACAGTCCCCTCCAGGTAGGTTGGGAACATGATTTCACTTGTGTGTGCTGTTGGCTGCCAGAGCAGTCAAAAGGAAAGAGAATCATTCCTTGTAAGTCCCACCTGACACTGCCCCAGCCCCCTCTACTCATGTTGAGGTGAAGACCTGCACCAAACCCACTATAACAACAGTTTGTTGAGTTGTGCTATGTCTATCTTTCCTTATTATTTCAAAAGAAGTCATTTATTCAGCCTAAAAAAAGGTGAGCATGACGAATAACAGATCTTACCTTAGAACATATAATAACTGAATGAATGATCAAGCTGTCAGTGGGGAGGACAAAAGCAGTTGGTGGGAGGGAGATGTGGAGAGGAGGAGATGGTATACTCCGAAAATACATAAGTATGCAGTACGTCCTAACATCTGACCCCCAACCTCTACAGCAGTAAAAGTCTTAAGATTTTCAAGCAAAGAAGCTAAACTTCAGATAGCCAATATAAATACTGCTGGGTCACCAGAACCCGTGAGTTGAATCAGCTGCAGGGTTGAGCTGGTTTTCTGGCACTACTGACATTTGGGGTTAATTCTCTGTGCTAACGGTGCAGTCCTGCACACTGGAGCGTGTTTAGCAGCACCTGTCTCTACTTGCTAGATGTCAATAGCACCTTTTCTTGAGTGACCGACAAGCAAAAACCTCTTGAGACGTTGCCAAATGTCTTCTTAGGGCGGGGATGTGGGGTGGTTTAGGTGACAAATAGCCCCCAACTGAAAACCACTGCTTATCATCTCTCAAAAGTAGTTTCTCTCCAAGTCAGATAAGAATTGGGGAGGGGGCCTTAAGATTATTAATAATATTTTCTGGTACAATGCCATTGGATTATTGAATTAGATGATCCTATTTCTGCTTCATTTGGTGCTTAGAATTCTGGGTGTGTGTGTGTGTGTGTGTGTGTGTGTGTGTGCGTGTGTGTGTTTAAGGCTATGCAGGGCTGTTTTACACAAACAAGCAGGAAATCATAATGCAGAAAAAGCTGTTTGAAAAATGTTCACAAAAGATTAATGACATAAATAGAACACATTCATACAAGAGAAAAAAATGGGGAAGGAGAAAAAAATCATTTTCATACTTGAAGATACGTCTTAGTTGAACTGCCTTTATTTTCTTCCTTATCATGAAGAGACTCCAAGAAATGTAATTGCAAATACTGTCAAAAGTTAATTACATTATTATAAATTATATCCTTTTACTACTGTCTGGGGAACACTAGGAATTTTAGGATGAATAGACATGTATAAATGTTCATGTTGTAGTCAATATACAATTTACATCATCGAGCTAGTATTAAATATAATGAATTCCCACATTGTGTCATGGAAGTAATCAAGAATGGAACTATTTCTTCTTTGGAATTCCTAAGAAGCATTTAAGTTTTAGTGCTGTTAGCACTGTGCATTGACAAAACACGTTTTATTTGAGAGACTCAATGCCTGGGGCAGGCAGATAGATGTAGTTAACAGAGTCAGATCAGAAGCACATAGAGAAGACTTCGGCTGGAATTCTACGAAGCAAGTTAATGGCTGAAGAGAGAAAGGTTAAAAAAGGTAAGAGGTTAAGACCTTGGGATTTTTTAAATTATCATTTTATGTATCACACATCTCTTTCAGACAAATGCAGCTCTGTGTGCAATGTGGTTCTTGTGAACACGTGTTTGGAGGTTTAAAAGAAGAGAAGGAAAAGCTCAAAGGTCTTTATATATTGCTCCATTCAATCCTTATAATATCCCTGGAAAGTATGTGTTATTGACCCATTTTAAAGATGAGGAGGCCCAGGAAGTAACTTGTCCAATGTCAAGTAATAAAACAAAAATGCCACAGCCCAAATTCAGCTCTATCAAGTTGCAAGGTCCTCCTTGTACTCACACACCACTTAAATAACCTCTCTGGCCAAAATATCTCTTTTCATTTTGAGAATGGTCTACTCTTTTCTTTTTCTTTCAGTGTCTACAATCAGCCAGGAAGGAATTTGTTTAAGTTAACAAATAACCTCTCCTAAATATCTAAATAAATTAGGTTAAATATTTATAAATCATATATGTGTCAGCATAAATAAACTGGAGATTAACACATATTTAGAATTTATAGTTGAACCTGGCTATTCAATTTATTAGCTATGTATCTTGTGGAGTCAAAAGCTTTATGACATAGTAGTCATCTGTGACCTGGTCTAGGCACCTAATCACCATGTGCAATCACTTTATACAAAATAATGCATTCTGGATTCTAAAAAACTGACTTAAAAATGTTAGAACATAATCTAACATTAAATAGACGATCCTTGTATTTTAAGTGTCTAACTCAGATTTAGCCATTTATCAGTGGGCTAATATGTCTGGGTTTCATAATTTGTAAAATAATACTCCACCCATGTTGTCACAATTCTGACAGGAATATCCAATGGGATATCATATGTCAAAGTGTTTTGGAAAATGATCAGAAGGGTACATGAATTACTAATATTGTTACTTAAATGTGTATGTGTGTTTTCAGCTAAAAACAGAAAAAATAATTACTATGCTACCTAAATGTTTTGGTTTATTTGGTTTTGGGCTTTAAGTTTAAAATAGAACTGTCAATTCTGGTATAGCTATAAATTAAGAAAAAATGACACCTCTCAATCAAAATGGCATGCAGCAAAGGGCAGTTTCTCCCAACGTCACAGGTCATTTGTACTGCCCACAATGATATGCACAAGAGATCACTGAACGTGATTTCTTTTTGTAGATGTCTTCATCTAATCAATGAACACCTCAGTCTCTCCTCATCCATAATGCTTCAGGCATAGATCTATTTATTTTCTGCAAATAGGCCTAAACACTGCAAATGTAATATATTGTAAGACTCCCTCAATGCATTTACTTTTTCATTCATCTTCATAAAAAAATATATAGCAATGGAATTGCTATAGTTCTTCATGTGCTACCTACCTGCCAAGGGCTCTAACAAACTAGTGAAGATTAACTAATATTTGGAGAAAACCACTTAAAGTCTGAAATATTTGATGCATTATGAAATCTACATACTATCCTTACGGAAATGCAAAGCTTGGTGGCTCTTCATTTGCAATTCGTGTGCGTGAGCAAGACAGTCCAAGGAAATGTTCTGCCTAAGCTAAAGCAACAGAAGCCAGTCAGCATTTCCAGCAGTGTTAAACCATCCAGAGAGCCAAGATAATTTTTCAGTTTCTACATATTTTGTGCTTTTCCTCAGTTTATAAATGCTCTAAATAAAGTAGTAATTGTATTTTAAAATAGTCCCATATTTGAAGCCACCACTAGGTAACAGTTGTTCACTAAGCATATCCCTTGGGATAATAGGACAGGAGGTTAGTAACAAAACTAAGCTTTGATTAAATGAATTAGGAGAAAAGGCCTCAGATAAACTTCTGTTCTCTTTGTGTTTAGATGGTTGCATATTAAGCCCTGAAGTCATATCACAATAGCTCCATGGATGCCATTGGTTGGGCAAGGCCGTGGGTGGGTGATGGCTCTTCCTGAAGGAGAGAAGAGTGGCTAGGCAGTGTGTCACTGATGCCACATTAATTGTGAACTCAATAAAGAAAATATTTGAAATAGCACCCACATTATAGTTTAGTTGGATTAGGGACTGGCTGCTTTATGAGCAGATTTAAAATCTTCCATGGTTGTTACTAGTTTCCTACCCCTTCTATAACAAATTACCACAAACTCAGTGGCTTCAAACACCCAAATTCATGATCTTACAGTTCTGTAGGTCAGAAGTCTAACACGGGTGTCACCAGACTAAAATCAAGGTGTTGGCAGGACTGTGTTCCTTTGTGGAGCTCTAGGTGAGAATCTGTTTCTTTGCCTTTTCCAGTTTCTAGAGACATCCAGTTTCTTGGCTCATGGCCCCTTTCCTCCAACTTCACAGCCAACAAAGAAGCATCTTTCTGACCCACTTTTATTGTCACATCTCTTTCTCAGATGCAGGAAAAGTTTTCTACTTCTAAGGATTACTGTGATTATATTGGGTCCATGCGGATAATATAAGACACTCTCCCCATCTCAAGGTCCTTAGCCTTCATCATATTTGCAAATGGAGGGTAACATATCAACAGATACTGGGATTAGAAGGACATCTTTGGGGGCGCCTGGGTGGCTCAGTGGGTTAAAGCCTCTGCCTTCGGCTCAGGTCATGATCCCAGGTTCCTGGGATCGAGCCCCCCACATCAGGCTCTCTGCTCAGCAGAGAGCCTGTTTCCCCCCTCTCTCAGTCTCCGCCTGCCTCTCTGCCTACTTGTGATTTCTATCTGTCGAATAAATAAAATCTTAAAAAAAAAAAAAAAAAAAGGACATCTTTTGGGGGCCGATTAACCTGCCTACTAAAATGGTCCATGATATGAAAATTCCCATATCCTTTACCCACCCATCCCCTTTAATGGGAAATCCCTCCCACCCAGTGCAGTGAGCAATTCTGTTTGCTGCATATTAACCCTGAGAACCCATTATTATTACTATTAATCATTTATACAGCAAATTCTCAAAGGGTTCTCCTGACAACTATTAGAATATAGCTCTGCTGGGGAGCCTGGGTGGCTCAGTCATTAAGCATCTGCCTTCGGCTCAGGTCATGATCCCAGGGTCCTGAGATAGAGCCCTGCATCAGGCTCTCTGCTTGGTGGGGAGCCTGTTTCCTCCCACCCCCTTCTCTGCCTGCCTCTCTGCCTACTTGTGATCTCTGTCAAATAAATAAGTAAATAATTTAAAAAATTTTTGAATTAAAAAAAAAAAAGTGTTAACTGAGGTAAAATTAACCTGTTCTGCTCTGGGAACTATAGAGTGGCCAACACCGTGGCATTACTAATCAGTGGAATTCTTACAGCTGTTATGTAGAAATTAGCTTAATTAGCACATTTATAATTAATTTTAACTAATAATAATTAAATGTAATTAACACTTAAAAATTTATTTGTTATTTTACCTAAACTGCTTGGCAGGAAAGTCATAAAGAGACCTATTATACTGGTCAGGTTAGAATAAGCTATGCTAGGGGCACCTGGTTGGGTTAGTTGCTTAAGTGAGTGACTCTGGATTTCAGCTCAGGTCATGATGAAGCCCCATATCAGGCTCCATGCTGGGCATGAAGACTGCTTAAGATTCTTTCTCTCCCTCTTCCTCTGCTCCTCCCCCACCCTTCAATTTTTTTTTTTTTTAAAGAATAAGCTATGCTATGAAAACTAATAAATACTGGTATTTCAAAAAAAACCCTAATAAAATGAAGATTTATTTTTTTTCTCATGTAGAACCCAGTACAGTTAAGGTAACTTCATCCCATCATGTAGGTAGCTATACCATCAGGAAAGTAGGGTTGCCAAGGTTGTTATGGGAAGGATGACAGACATGGAAAAGCAGACATGCTTTTAATTCCCTCCGGTACAAAGTGACACATGTCACTTCCCGTCACAAATCACTGGCAAGAAACAGTCATATGACTCTGACTAGACCTCTGAGGATGCTGGAAACAGAGGGGAGTACATGGGTTATTTGATCAGAGCTAACTGTCTTTGCTACTCTATCACCTTCACCCTTTCACTGACTTTTGTCTTATGAAAGGTGAGCAAATGGGGCACCTGGGTGGCTCAGTGGGCTAAGCATCTGCCTTTGGCCCAGGTAATGACCGCAGGGTCCTGGGATTGAGCCCCACATCAAGCCCCACATTGAGTTCCTTGCTCAGTGGGGAGCCTGCTTCTCCCTCTCCCTCTGCCTGCAGCTCCCCCCGCTTTTGCTCTCTCTTTCACTATCACTCTCTCTGTGTGTGTCAAATAAATAAAATCTTTTTTTAAAAAGGCGAGCAAATGGAAGTAGAAGTGAAAGTGATCTGTAGTTAAAAAAAACCAAGCCACCCTCTATCTTAATACCTCCATCAGTGTTCTACCATTTTGTAGTTCTAGAATTTTCTGAAGGTGTGATCATTTTCTCTATCTAAAACAGAGTCTCTCAAGGTTGTCTAATACGATTCATTTCCTTGTGGCAATTTCCGTGACTGACAGTTTAAAGCCACTTCATTTGTCTTTCCCTGAATGATTTACTTTTAGGATGGTCAATAATGTTGACTCACTCAAAGCTTATACATCACAAAGGGACCTGAGTGTCACTTTCCCAGGTACTTGAAGTTAATATTTTAATCAATTTAATTTGCAAATATTTTATTCAGATAGACATCTCAGGCTCTGAAATACCTTCTGGTTGCTTTTCAAAACATAGCCTTCGTGGGGGCAATAAAGTGACCAATTCCACCACTTTAGAGAACTATGATTGAAGTTACACAGCCAGATGCAAAAATGTCAGTTCTCCAGGTTGTCCTATTGATCTATGTTCAAACTTTCAGTTATTGTCTCTTAGTCATAACACTTGCTTCCTATAAAACTCAACAAAATTATTTTTAAAATAGGTGATATAAAATTTATCACCTCACATAATCTTCTCACATTTCTGAGTGAATGAATTTAGTAGTTTTCCTCTACTCGCATTTTTTAAAGACTTATTCATCTTTTTAAAGATAGAACATGTACATGTAAACAGGGGGAGGGGCAGGGGCAGAGGGAGAGAGAGAATCTCAAGCAGACTCCACTCTGCCCACAGAGCCTGATACAGGGCTCCATTCTTCAACTCCAAGATCATGACCTGAACCAAGAGTCGGACACTTAACTGACTTAAATGCCACCTAGGCGTCCCTTCCCTGCTCACATTTTTAAGTTAAAACAAAGTCAATGCTTAGCTTTTCACTGTCCCTTCCAAATCCAAACACTAAACACTGATGTGGCGAGAGTTATAGTGCAACCAGATCTCCATACACCTCCAACCCAGGGCTCTGAGTGGTCAGAGTCAACTCCGGAAAGTGTTCTATGTCCTCTGGATGAATCAGGATGGGGACTCTGGGTCCTTTGATAAAATCTCTGGATTCAAGATTCAGACTGTCTCATAGAAAACTTGAGATTTATTCAGTCATTCAATAAAACGAGCCCTTACTAGTGCCCTTACATTGTGCTGAAATCTGTTCTACAACAATGGACAAGTAAGATATCATTCTGACCTTTCGACATTAGAGCCTAGTGAGAAAGGTGTTAAGGGAGCCAGAGAAAGGAAGAAACAAACTCCAAAACTCCAGTTAAGTAACTACGAATGATGCTAATTGCTATAGAGAAAAGAGGGTACTATTTGCAGAGACTACCAGAGGGAAGTCCTTTGCATAAATAGGGAGTACCCCCTGCAGAGTGGTGGGGACAGAGGCTGGTGACACAAAGCCAGGGTAGTGTCACCTGGCCCATCAGCTCAGACTGGAGCAGCCACATGTGAGCTAGAAGGGATGACAGAACTTGAGGACCACCTTTCTGCCCCATCTTCTTGCAGATTATGATCACCATCATTTCTTGAGGACTGAGCTCAGCTCTAACACTTTAAATGGGTAAATTCATTTTACAGATAAAAAAATGGTGGCAAGTGGCGCCACCCTGTCTCCAAGAAGGGTGGGTCTGACTTCCTGGGTGCCAGGCTCTCTGCCCCATCCCTGGCAAGTGAGGACTATCAAGGTAATCTCTTGTGGATCACTGACCTCCCAAACTAACAATCAGGTCTTAGCAACTAGATTAACTGATTAACAGTTAATAGTGATTGCTAAAGTCTCAGTCTCTCCCAACAGGACTAAAGATAATAAAATTGTCTTAAATTTTACTAAGAAAGTATATAAATGCACAGTGTTATATGGCATCAATGGACAAAATATATTGGAGTGTGTACAGCAATACTTCCTTTCCCTTCAGCCAAAATATTAAAATACAACCTGTATTTTCATAAGCAGTTACATGGTATTGGCTATCTGAATATGTTGAGCTTATGCAAAGACATTAGGCAATGCAAAGATGGGGAATATAGAAAGGACAAAAGAAAGAAAGAAAGAAAGAGGGAGAGAGAAAGAAAGAGAGGGAGGGAGGGAGGGAGGGAGAAAGAGGGAGGAAGGAAGGAAGGAAGGTAGAAAGGTTGGTCCAAGAGGCAAGACTCAAGTCAATTTATACTTGTAGGTGATATTTCTAAAGTCGTCTCAGTGCATTCTCAAGTTTTTGCCTTTCTTATAGACAACAAGATCGCCATTACATAATAAAGTTGGTTAAATGCAAATATCTTGGTATTTAAGTAAAATGTTGTCTTTCCCATCAGGAGTCCATCTTCAAACATACAAAATGGCAGAGTATATCAAGACCTTGGCTCGGGCCTTGATCCTGCTGGTGTCTGATGCTGGCCAAGTCACACAACTTCTAGGGGATATTTTTTCCCAACCAGAAAACAGTATTTTATATCCATTAACCTGTAAGGACCCTATGAGCTCTACAATTCATGCTTCAGTGCCATGAGTATCAAACACTGCCTGAAACGGTGGCTATCCAATTCCGTGTGCCCTGAGAGCTGGAAATCAGTGGAGCAGAAGTTAGATGTGGACACCTTCACAATCTGGCCCAGTTTGACTCAACTCGGACACTTCCTCTGTGGAGCCTTCCCAAGACCCCCCAAAGAGCCACTTGGCTCAAACCTTGCCTCCTTCTTTTTGCTTTCCTCCCTACCCCTTGGGAAACCCATTCAAGAAGAGAATTCCCTTCAGAATCTCTTAATGAGAAGGCCCCAGCCTTCTGGCCTTTCAGCTCAGGAACTCCATGTCCCCATTTTCAAGGTCCAGCTTGCCACTTTGGCCCTCTGCCTCTGGCTCCTGTTCCTCACCAGGGAAGTCTGAAGTTGTATAAAACCATGTGAGAAAAACTGCTGCTGTGTCAGGAGCCCCCATAGGCAGGAGGAAAAAGCGAGAATCCACCCATTGCTGGAGCCAGAGAGGGCTTTGTTTTTTTCTGGTTTTGTGTTTGTGTTTTCTGTTTGTGTGCTTGCTTCTCAATGGTTTCAAGCCTCTACCTTCCCTTCTGACCTGGTCAGCAGTGTGTCTGTCCCCTCCATTCATCCTGTCACAGATCCCCCACTTGGGCTAAGGCACTATATGTTGCCTATCCAGACCAGTTGAGATACTCAGAAGGCCTGGCGGTCATCAGGAAGGAAGGTCAGAATCTGAATCTGAGTGCTAGGAAGAAGAAAGAAATGAGGTAAATGAGGAAGCAGGCCCTACCCACACGCTGTTACCATATACTCTATCTGGTCCCCTTCCCAGTCTCTCCTCCCCATTGCTGAACTGTCTACAGAGAACACTCTGGGTTGAGTCACGAGTTCTTTGCCTGCCAGGGAAGGGAGCTCCCTGAAGGCCCAGCAGGGCCCAGGGATAGGAAAGCTCAGGCTTTCTCTGACTTCTCAAGGTCATTTCCTTGCAGTGGCCTAAGCTCAGCACCATGTACACTGCCATTTGGTTGTAAACTTAGCAGTATAAATTCAACACCAAGAGGGCATATCATGACTTGCCAGTTCTGGAATGGCAACAGATTATCCCAGAGCACGTTCCTCAGTGAACACCTTACCATCTGCACACTCAGCCTCCACCAAAAGGACCCTCTTCGTAATGTCAATCACTTTTGTGATATTTTCCCTGCAGGGACCTCTCTGACAGGGTGGGGTCCTACATGTCAAGTGAGATATGAGGCTCTAAGAGTTTGAAATTGGGGCTTGCCTGAGCAGAGATCTACAATGTTGGGTCCCCATTCTCAGGTCACTTAGTAACTGAATTTAAGGAATAAAGATTAAAAGCAGTCTTTGTAGGGACTTAATCAATGAAAGCCAAGCCAAATTATTTATAGATATCCTTTTCCACTTTACCTTGTTCCTCTAACTTACAATTTCCCAAATCAAGATTTAATTCCCCTACCACACTACTACCCACCCCCCAATATCCTAGTAGACCTCCACATTCCCCAGTGGGCAGGTGAAGCTCAGCTTTGAATATGGCTTCAAGTGAACTAGTACTTTTTTCCCCCAATATTTTGAAAACATTTATCTAAAGTCACCATAACTCAAAATGAAAATTCAACAATCTCCTCACATTCACAGAATTCTACATTTTAGCCACTCCTCTAAACAACTTTGGAAACATTTATTCTTACAACCTTTTGTTGAAATAAATAAGTACAGCCAGACTCCATTTTCTTAGAAATAGAAATGAAGGCCCAAAGAAGTGGCACACATCAAAAGCTTCTTCAGATAGCTTGCAACAGAATCGTGTCCACCATGGCTTGGAGTGTTTCCTCGCTGACCATGCAAAAGAGGCTGAGCAGAGGTTACAGCTCCCAGAGCTTTGTGGTTGGCCAAATAAAGCCATCAATTCCATGCTGTCTGACAAATGTTATAGGAGACCGGCAGCTAGAAGAATGCGGGGTGGGGGGGGGGGAGGGCAATCTTTATTTTCTGCATTTGATTTTGTGTTCTTGGGATTAAATGTATGTTTTTTTTCCCCTAGCTAATCGCAGCTGTGCTGCCATAACTCTCCTTTATTCCTTTCGTCTTAGGTGTCCTTAATTCACCAGCTGGGTGAGGCATGGGCACCTGGCAGGGTCAAGCCATTTTAGGGTGTGCTGACCATGTGGCCTGGGCTCCTTTGCAGTGTACCTGTTGGCATTGCTCTGTGGGTATGTAGAAAGTGGGACAAAGATTCAACCCAAACTCACCATCAGAGTGAACTATTTCCCTGAGGAAGCAGGACTGTTCAACTTGTATAAAACTTAGGAAAAGGATCTGAATTTACTACCTATAATGTCATTTCATCACACTTCTTTCGAGAGAGACAGTTACTCATCTAATCAGACAGAATTCTCTCCATTGTGATTTAGAATCACAGGACCAGGACATTCCAAACTTGGAGTGGAAGTTCAGATGGTAATGTTGATGATAATGATGGGTGTGCCTACTCTATGCTAGAGTTTACATGCATTATCTCATTTCATCCCCATAATAACGCCACACCAGAGAGTCTGTTATTTTTCCTATTTAGAAGAAATTGAGGGTAGAAAACAAAGTGACTTCTTCAAGCTGACATAATCTTCCAACCCAGGTCTGTCTAACTCAAGTCCACAGTCATAACCACTAAACACGCTTGCCAAGTAGTACATGTCCCTCACTTTACAAATGAAGAAACCAAGGCTCAGAGAGGCCGTTCTTCAATATCACCATGTTAAGTAGTGGTAGAGCGAGTGCACCAGCCAGGGCTCCTGACAACTCCGCCTTGAGCTGAATGCTGCCCACCCAGGACATAATTGGTCATTTATTTTTTTTAAGAACAATCCTGCCAGGGGTTGAGAATGCAATGGCGTGGCAGAGCACAGCAGACAGGGTTAAGGAGGGAGCAGTCCACCTTCCCTAGAACCTCACCTTGGTAGAAAAGGTCATGGAAATCACTTCCTGCTAGGTTGGTTATTCCTCCCGAAGACCTTAGTCATACACATCATGAAATTCCTTCTCTCTCAGAAACGTACTCTCCCCAACATACTTAAGTGATTTCCATGCATAAACAACATGATCTAAATTTACATCAATCAATTTTTTTTACACTAAATATAATAATCATTCCTTAACAGACTCCATTGACAAATAACTCTGGTTTGAGCTATAAAATTAAGCAACTAGATCCAGTCTTCCTTTCTCTCAGACTTGGCTCCCAGGGAGGTATTTCAAAATATCTGGCTATGTGTCAAGATTCTGAAATTCCCCAGGTATGTGAATTTTGAAAAAAGCTTACAGGCAATCATGCTTTATTTGAGAACAACCGAGTTAGAAATTAAAAGTTGTAGACTCTTTCTGATAACACATCCAATCTGCTTTGTACAATTTTATTTTTCTTATGGGCTGAATTATAAAATTGAAATTCATATGATGAAGTCTTAACCCCCTCCCCCATTCCCTGAGAATGTGACTATATTTGGAAATTAGATCTTTAAAGAGGTGATTAAGTTGCAATGACATTATTAGGGTGGGCCCTATTTCAGTAGGACTGGTATTCTTTTATGAAGAGGAGATTAAGACACAGAGGAAAGTCCCTGACAAGAAACAAGGGGAAGACAGTCATCTGCATGCCAAGGACAGTCCTTGAGAAGAAAGAACCCTGCCAACACTTTGGTCTTGGATCGTCAGCCTCCAAGATGGTGAGAAAATGAATTTCTGTTGTTTAAGTTCCACTCAGTCTGTGATACCTTATGATGGCAGCCCAAATACAACAGTGGTAAAATGCACATAACCTAAAACTGAACATTTTAACCATTTTTAAGTGTTCAGTTCAGTGGCATTAAGTACATTCACATTGTTGTACAACCATCACCATCACCCATCTCCAGAACTTTTTTCCTTTTCCTCAGCTGAAAATCTGTTCCCGTTAAACCCTAACTCACTTTTCTGATCTATTCCTGATGATATGCAATACGATGGTCTTAGCCAGCACAACCTCTTCATGCTTGATTCCCATGCAGAATGGTAAACTCACACAGGGACATGTAGGAACAGGTTAGTCAATAAATTAAAGGAAATTATGTGTGAGGATATTTATTAGGGGTGACAAGTGTCCTACTTAAAGTTATTGGGGCTTGATCTAAACCCTGATCCCAAGAAGCTCATGGCCTGCTTAGTCAACTCTCCTGTTTACAGACAAGATAAACAAGCAACTGTGATTCATCTACCATTCCAGAAGGCTCAGTAGTCTGCAAGCAAGTACTCTAATAAAATGAGTAATTGCCTTTGTTTTAGCCACGAGAAAACAGCAACAACTCAGTACATTAAGCAAAGGCAGGGGAGACAGGGAAGTGAATGCATTCTAATATAGCCCTGTCACAGGCTTCCAAGAAGGACTTCTTTGGTCACTTCCAGTGTTAGATGGAGTTGAATGAAGTAAACACAATCCAAGAAAGTATGGGAAGTTTCCAGGACAAAGCAGAGAAATGAACTATATAAAAAAAAGAGAGAGAGAGAGAGAGAGAAACCAACAGAGTTCAGACTAGAGGTCACATTTGAACCTTATGAGTAGAAAGATACACATTTGATGAGAACACATCTGAAAAGGGACATGCACGAGTTTGTTTACCATTTGAGCAATCATTCAGTGGTGCTGAGAATTTGAAATCAGGGTCCTCCAAGTGAAAATTTATATACACGGCCTTCATCTTTCCATCTACTGTTCTTGGACAGAACTTATTATACAGACCAGCAGGTCCTCCTCCTCTTCCCTTTTTTAGGTTGTTGAGCTAGAAATACTGCTTGCCTTAACCACAACCAGAAAAAGTGGTTTCTTGGGGTTTGGCCTAACATAATAGTACACGTCTCCAGAAGGCAACTAGAAGGAAGCTAACATCCAAATAACATTGCCACTGGACACCAACAGCTGTGTTTTCAAACGATGTCATTGTCTCAGGTGAGTTTCAGTTGTTGAGCCTGTAGCTCAAACTCAAAAATGTGGAGGGATTATCAAACAGCAGCATCAGCCAAGAGCAACACTTGCTAAACTTCATTCACAAGCTCCTCCTCCAACTCTCCCCAAATCAGATTTGGACTCCTACTAGGAGCTGACTTTAAAGCTAAAAAGATTTCAGAACTCAAATGACTTCCAATCAAGACTTCCGGCAAATTCTGCAACTGTTAAAGGAGCAGAGCTCAAATTGGTAATAGCCAAAAAGTTGATTGTTGGAAGGAAATAAGGCTAGATATAAAAGAAATTACATAGTATACCTAATTACTGATTTATAGTATTGCTTTACCCTACATATCCCTAATATCCGTGGTAAAGGTGAAAAGAACTGAAAATTTTTCTTTAAACAAAAGAGACTAGGAAAAAATGAATCCAAGAAGGGAAGGTTTGGGGACTGGTCCTGTGTACAGGTATTCAAAACCTGTAAGTGTTTATTTTCTCTTGTGTTCACATTTGTTTCCTCACCACCTCATCATCACAGGGATTCTTCTGATTGTGTGTAATGTTGACCTTCATTTACTGATTTGTGATACACAGTGTTTCAACAATTTTGTTTATTTTGCAAATCTTCCTTATAGGAGCTCTGATTTGAAAACATGCAAGTACACACTTTGGAATCAGAAGAGTGATCAATTCTGGGCATTTCTTAACCTCTGCAGTAATTACTAAAAATAGCTATACTTCATTATGCACAGGGACAAGGTCAATTAATCCCTCCATAGCCCTTTGATCAGTATACAAGTATTATTCCTAATTCTCAGATGAGGAAACTGATATTTGGGGTAGGGGGTTAAGGAACTTGCACATGGTCAAATAGCTAGTGAGGAGTTCCTATCTAAACCCAAACAGCCCAGTTGTATTCCTTGACCTGAGACCCACTTAACTCAACTGTAAAATATAAGCAAAAACACTTAACTCATAGGATTTTTGTAAAATTTAAATGAGATTATATATTTAACCAATCCCACAGAGGCTGGCAGAAAGTAGGTACTCAATAAATATTTAGTTGCTAATATTGTACACCTTCCTAAGGTGTCTAAAATTGTCACAATGCATATCACCACTGAATGAACTTTACTTACTTGAACTTAATGTAGGCATGCCAATTTTAGACAGTGATGGTCGTAACTGGTATAGTTAGCATAAAACAACAACAACAATAACATACTATTGCAGAGTTAAATATGTTAGGATCTCTCAGGAATAAAACATGTGTAGTGACAACAAAACTTGTATGGTGCTATATGCACTTGTGTAGTACTTATTCTATGTGCTTGTGTGATGGTAATATATCTCCAGTGCTCATTCCTCCCTTCTCTTCCTGGAAAACTTCTATTCATCCTTCAAGGCTTATCTCAAATGCTGTTTCTTCCAGTGCCTTCTGTTCCACTCGCAGAAGGGAATTGCTTTCTCCTCTGTAATACTACAGAACCCCACTAGATGGTACTCTAGAGTAGGGACTACTCCTTAAGAAACATTTGCAACTAAGGTCCAATATGGGAACTGATATACAGAAGGTGCACAATAATTGTTTATTTAATGAAGGAATACTTTGTACTGACTTTAAATCTCAAAAACCTGAATATGTGAGGTGGTATAGGATGGGGTTTAAAATGTAAGTACTGCAAAATGGAACATTCATTATACTTTCCACTTTAGAATAACAGATGCCACATTGCAGTACAGATAGAGCGAAGGGTCAGACTGGAGTAGTGAGCAGATGCTGTAGACCCTCCAAGAAGATCCACCCAGCAGGGCTCCCCTAACTCACCTGCCTAATCTCCACATTCACACTGTTGAGCCAAATTCCTGTCTTTACAAAGCCTTCTCGAGGGTTCAGGGTTGTATTGGGGCTCCAGGCAATATACTTTAGGAGCTGCCACTTTTCTAGACATGAGAAAGGATGTGGGTGGTAAACCCCAGTCTGAAGAGTAAGGTTCAACTGCGGCACCTGCAGAGAACACTGGAGGCCTTGTGGTGGGCTCTCCCTTTATCCACTGACAATGTTTTCTTAGGGACACAGTGCCCACCCATATGGAAAGCTGAATCCTGGATGACTTTGCTCTCCCATATCTGCCTTGGTGTAGTGGAAAGAGGATAGTTTCAGAGTGACACTGGGCTGTCACCTCACTTCTACCATGTGCTGTGAGACCACAAGCAACTTAGTCAACTTATCTAACCATCTGTGAGATGGGATAATACACCTTAAGGCTGTCATGAGGATTACAGAAAGTACTTCAAGTCAAGCCCCTATTGTAGGACATAACACTGGCTATGCTCAATGAATAGTCAAGTTCCTTTGCTCTTCTCCTTCCTCCAGCACCAGCTTTCTTTCCAAAGAGAGAATCTCTCTCTCCTCTAATTCTCACCTTGTGGTTTAAGATCACGGATCAGTACCAGCTGATTGGGAATCAGTCGATTAGTCTCCATTTACCTCAAGAACCAGTAAACTAATCAAATGATAGCAATGATGTTTTGGTCTGAATACTTTGGGTTTGGAAATACTAGTTTCCTACAAATCCAGTAAGAAACACAAAATGACAGACCCATGAAAGGACTTCAAAGTTCCTACAATAAAGTTATGCACCCCAGCATGGGGATCATTAGAATTCTCCTTGTGCATTGGGCTGCTAATTTAAGATCAGAAACTGTCCAACCGTATTTTGCTTTTCAAAGCACTGGCATTCTCCACGAAGCCCCAGTTCTCCTTGGACTCGATACACGGACTTGTATTTGGCTGGCTGAGAAAAGGAACTGTAAATGCTCAATTCTCCTCTCATCCTCTCAACATTGTGAAATGGTCAAAAAGAGAAAGAGAGGATTTATAGCTTTGGATTCTCTTCCCCCTCAACTATTTCCTAACCGTCTCTTAAATGAAATCATGGGCAGGACCCCTGTGTTCTTTAGCAATAATGTCAAGTCTCCAGGCTGAATGGGTCTCAGAAGCTCAGACTCAAGTTTTGTGCTGAAATTTCATTATTCATATTTATACTGCTCTCTCTTAAGTAATAGCCTGAGAAAAGAATGTGCCAGGAAAACCCAACATTTTTATGGTGGGGAAAGAACTACATGAAGAGAAACACAACTGTCCACTCCGCGGTAAGGCTGTGTGTCTAACAGTGACCTGAAGTTAAGCAGCTGCATATTCCAGCACAAGCAGGAGCATGCCTGCCTCAGTGCCACAAGTCACTTCCACTTTGTTGCAAATGGGTATATGGAGGCCACAATCTATCTCCAGCACAGAGAATATGGACAGCCCTCAATCTGCTCTGAGCTTAGTAAGTCTGAAGAATGAACACTTCAAAAAACCAATTTGCTTCAGAGGCAGGAATGAGGCCAAAAAATGAGGTAGGAGGGACTTGTTCCACGTGGAAAGACTGCCAAGGACTGTCAAGGGACGAGACTCTGGTTGTCCAAACTGGTGAGGACAGTGGAAAATTTGAAATGGTAGAGGTCCCACAGCCTCCTGTGAAACAATAGGAACAGTACATTTTCATTCTCACAAAGGGTGTATTTCAAGTTGCCCTCAGGTTTCTCTCCTGTAAGGATCAAACTTTAATAAAATGGCAAAGCAGGGGTGCCTGGGTGGCTCAGTCGCTTAAGCGGCTGCCTTCGGCTCAGGTCATGATCCCACAATCCTGGGATCGAGCCCCATGTCAGGCTCTCTGCTCAGCAGTGAGCCTGTTTCTCCCTCTCCCTGCCTCTCTGCCTACTTGTGTTCTGTCTGTCAAATACATAAATAAAATCTTAAAAACAAAACAAACAAACAAACAAAAAAAAACACACAAAAAATGGCAAAGCAGGTCAAGTTTATCTTCTAGTTTCATCTACCAGCATGCTAGTCTTTCTTCTTGCTCTCATTTTATACTTTGACCTCCTTCCTCTGCTACCCATTCATGCTCCTCCATGGCCCTCAGATCCCCCTACTGAGCAAAAGACTGGTCATTATGATGTCCCTCTTCTGTGATTCTATAGAAAGTGTGTGTGCATGTGCGTGTGTGTGTATGTGTGTGTGTGTGTGTAGACACTGATCCCACTGCTATAATTATAGCTTTCTTGTGCACATTGCACCAGCACATGAAGTCCTTAAAGGGGAAGGCTCTGTTTCCTTCCTTTCTCTATCCCCTGACCTTAGCATTGGTTATAGCACTTAGTGGTTACTGAATACAATTTTTAAAAATAAATGAATAAACTAACAAGTTAGTTGATAACACCTTCTGTACATCTTCTCTCAGACATAAAAGCATTTTTAAAGAGACTACAAAGGATCACAAAACCTTTAGGATCTAAAGAGTGAGCTGTTGGTCAGTGGGGGCAGGAAACCCCACCAAACACCTTAGACCCAGTTCTACTGGCAGCCACCAACAACTCTTATACATAAGATAGACATTATCATAAAGAAATGTGTCCTTCACTAATGAGGAAACAAGGTCCCTCTTCATACCTGCCCTCATTCCTCTCTTGCTACATACCACCCTCCCTGATGAAGCAGTGTTCTCAATCTTCTGAAGGCTTTCCACTGCGCCAATTCTTGAGGTTTCCTTTGCAAACATCTGGCAACTGGGATTAACAGCAACTGTCAGCTTTGAGAAGAAACAGAATGTTAAGGTAATGATTCTTTAGTATCAGAAATAACAGAAAAACTCTTATCCAAGAAGCCAAAAGTGCCTCAAAAACTATCCACAGGAATCCTTCTCCCAAGACTCCCATGGAGAAGCTGAGTGTTTATCTTCCATTTTCAGAGGTAACTTATTCTTGAGATGAAATGACTTTCTCCAGTGAAGAAGGTAGGTGAAAAGACTGCTCCTGAGAAGAAAACACTTATGCCAACCCACCTCCTTCATCAACCTTTTCATCTGCACTTTTATCAAGAAATGTATGACCTAGAGTATTTAAACAAGTAGTTAAGAACAGGGGCATTCATAATAAAGCTCGAATTCCTACTTCCCAATAGTGAAGAGGTAGGACATCCCATTATTCCAAAAAGGAAATCAAAATTTTTACTGTAAAGTCAGTCTCCAGCCATCTTGCAATGTACTAGAGCTGGGGAGAAGGGAGAAGTTTCTCTATCTAAATTATAATTTTGCATACAAGAGGGAGTAAGTAGTTTTACACTGGGAATGTAGACCTTCTATAGTCTAAGCAAGCCATCACCTTGTATTAATAATACCCCCAATAAAACAAGAAAAGCAGCATTGTGGTGTGGAATAAGGTTAGTCTTATATGATTCCATCCTGGAGGATCCTGGGCAAGTTACTCAACTTCTTTTAAACTCAGTTTTCTCATCTATAAAACAGGAATAATAATTGCCCCCAGGGTCTTGGGTTCTGAAACATGTAAAGAGTATGAAAAATTCCTAGTACAATGCTTGGCCCGTAAGAACACAATAAAAGCTATCTACTACTGCTAGTGAAATTGAGTTTTGACTCCATAGCAAGTAACTGAGGCTTCAGGAGTGTGTAATTTTTCCGGAGCAACATGGGATGAGAAACAAACCCCAGATTGTGATCTTTTACACTCAACTCTTACTTCCTCTCTGTGAGACTTGGAGAAAAGGAAGACACAAGTTGAATTAGTGGTTTTATTGCTCTTTCCAACTTGTATTGAGATAGTAAGAATGAAAAATGTGGATGCTTTTTTTCCTGGACATAGATTCAGAATAATGGTAATCATTTTTTTTAAAATATTTATTTGACAGAGATCACAAGGAGGCAGAGAGGTAGGCAGAGAGAGAGCAGGGGAAGCAGGCTCCCTGCTGAGCAGAGTCCGATGTGGGGCTCGATCCCAGGACCCTGAGATCATGACCAGAACCAAAGGCAGAGGCTTAACCCACTGAACCACCCAGGAGTCCAGAATAATAATAATCTTAAAAATACAATGAATTCCACAAATAAGTGTGGAGGATATGAGGAGTTAGAGAGGAGAAGGAAGTTGGGGGAAATTGGAAGGGGAGATGAACCATGAGAGACTATGGACTCTAAAAAACAATCTGAGGGGTTTGAAGTGGCGGGGGGGTGGGAGGTTGGGGTACCAGGTGGTGGGTAATATAGAGGGCACGGATTGCATGGAGCACTGGGTGTGGTGAAAAAATAATGAATACTGTTATGCTAAAAATAAATAAAAACTAAATTTAAAAAAAAAAATAAAAATACAATGAATTGTAAGATATACATGTTACATATATTTGTAAGATCATCTACAATTTTCAATGAAGTGCCTAAGATTTAACAAATAAGATTTACAAAACAAACTCTTTATAATAAGAGAGAGAAACTACTGATTATTCAGTTAAAATCTGACATCATTGAGACATGGCCTTTATTATTAAAAAAAAAAGTATGTAACAGAGAGACTTATAAATGTTAAGTTCTCTGACATAGGATTTGGATCTTTCTACTATCCCGCAATGTATTAAAAAGGATGCCCATCACATGTCCTTGGTTGTATGCCAAGAATGCAAGGTTGGCTTAAAGGATTAATGTAATTCACATCCTTAACAACTTAAAGGGTAAATACTATCTGATCGTCTCTGTAGATACACAGTAATAATAATTGAATAAAATTTGACATTCATTCATGGTAAGAACAGAATTAGCAAATTTGGAATAGAAAAGAATTTCATTTCCCTAATATCCTAATAAAGTATATCTATATAAAAATCTTTAAGAATTAATACATTTAATGGTGAAATGTTAGAAGTACTCTGTTACACTGTTTAGAGCAGAAGGAAGCTAAGAAGTCCCAGTACAACTACTCCCACACAACATCCTAGTTAACACAGTGAGATAAAATACATACACACACATACCACATACACATACCTAATTGCAGTAAAAAACACCATATCTGTCATCACTTACCACTGATATAAAACTCAAAAGAATCTATAGATACATGACTAATAAGTGATTAAATATGATCAGTAAAAGATTAACTTAGATAATATATTAAATTCAACTATTTAATTTAATTTATTTATTTTAAAGATTTAATTTATTTATTTGACAGAGAGATTACAAGTAGGCCAAGAGGCAGGCAGACAGAGAGAGGGAAGCAGGCTCCCCACCGAGCAGAGAACCTGATGTGGGACTCAATCCCAGGACCCTGGGATCATGACCCAAGCCGAAGACAGAGGCTTTAACCCACTGAGCCACCCAGGAACCCAAATTGAACAATTTAAAAATTTTATATGTTAAATCTACCATCACAATCATTATATACATGTACATATTTCTCAGGAATAAATCTAAATACCTATAGGTGCTTTAGAAGGAAAATGAGATTTTTTTGGTTTTGTTTTTACTCTTAATCCCTTTTATCTACTTCACATATCTTCCCTCTCACCTCACCTCTGGCAACCACCTGTTTGTTCTCTGTAATTAAGAGTCTATTTTTGAATTTGTCTCTTTTTTCTTTGTTAATTTTATTTTGTTTCTTAAATTCCATGTATGAGTTAAATCATATGCTATTTGTCTTTCTCTGTCTGACTTATTTCACTTAGCATTATACCCTCTAGGTCCATCTGAAAATGAGAAATTTTTAATGAAAGACTGCAGAGATTTAAAATAAATGGAGACCTAAATAATTCATGGATAAGAAGACTTAAGTAGTAAAAATGTTAATTTTCCCCAAATTGACCCAAGTGTTCCATGTAATACTACTGAAAATACTAAAAGGAATATTTTATGGAACTGGGTGAGCTGATTCTACAGTTTATGGGGAAAGAAAAGGACTAGGAATAACCAAGATGTTCCAAAAGAATAAGTTGGAAGAAGGACTTGTCTTGAAGATATCCTACCCTTTTTTTAAAAAAGATTTTATTTATTTATTTGGCAGAGAGAGAGGGACACAGTGAGAGAGGGAACATAAGCAAGGAGAGTAGGAGAGGGAGAAGAAGGAGGCTTCCCACCAAGCAGAGAGCCTGATGTAGGGCTTGATCCCCGAACCCTGGGATCATGACCTGAGCCGAAGCTGGATGCTCAACGACTGAGCCACTAGATGCCCAAGATACCCCATTTTTATGAAGATAAAACAATTAGACAGTAAGATATTGCCACTGACTAAGAGGAAGAGGCCAACTGAACAGAACAGAATGCTTTGAAATATCTCTGAGCATATATAGAGATTTATCTCAGAAGGGCACTGAAGACACATGGAGAAAGGATAGACAATTCATAAATGATGCAGGAATATCATCATTCCATATGAAAAAAAGTAAACTGCATACCTTCCTCACATGCTATAAAAAAATCAATCCTGGGTAGACTGTGATAAACCCCACAGGGAAAAATGGTAAAATTTTTAGAAGAAACAGGACCACCAGGTATAATCTCTTAAACACATCAATGTATATGTAATACGTAAAAGACTTATGAATTTGACTAGATTAGAATCAAGAATTGCTGTTCACTCAAAGCTATTATCTGAAAAAGAGTGAAAATATAAGCCACCAAATGGAGATATTACACTTATAATTGACGAAGGATAAGTATTATCAGCATGTAACAAACTGACAAAAGGTATTAAGAAAAAGACAAGCAATTGATAGAAAATGTGCAAAAGACAACAGAAATTTTATAGAAGAGGAAATGCTATGGTACACTGAACAAAAATAACCAATTTCATTGACAATAAGGCAAAAAAACAAAATCCCATCACACTTAGATTATCATTTCACACTATTGGGTTGGTAATTATAAGTTTTGATGGAGATACAGAAAAAAAAGGTAATGCTTGTCTACTGCTGCTTAGAGGTTAAATTACTACAATCTCATTGGAAGCACTTTGCATTACATATGTTGTGTTTATCGTGAGCCCCAGCAATTTCATTCCTTGATATGAACCCTGCAGAAACTCTTGCAAGTGTGCACCAGGCAACATACTTGAGAATATTCACGCAGCAATGTCGTACTAGCAAACATCCAGAAACAACCCAGATGTTCAGCAACTGTTCAATGAATAAACTGTGGCATGTTCAGAAATGAACATTGTATCAATGTGAAGGAAACTCAAAGATAAAGAAGGAAGTCAGAGGGGAATACATAGAGGATCATTCCATTTATATACAGTTCAAATATAGGCAAAAATGAATGTATTATCTGGGAATAGCTACATAGCACAACCACCAAGAAAAAGCAATGGGATGAATAAAACAAAATGCAGACAGGTTGATTCAACCCCCCAGGTGAGGCAGGAGACAGTATGGTCAAGGAGGGGCCCCAAGACTTCTAAGGGCTACTATTTAGTTTCCTACTCAGACTGGTAAATACATTGATGTTTATTTTATTCTTCTTCAAACTAGCCATACCTTCCACATAGTCTTTTATATGTATGATTTAGTTCCTACTTTTTAGTAAAAGGAATAGGCATGCTTTGGTTTAAGCCATCAGTGATGCTAAAAATCAGGGCTTTGAAGACCAGATGTCCAAATGGCCTAGTGGGGACTAATAAAAAAGGACAAGTAAACAAACATATTAGGTGTCCTTTACATCCTAGATAAAACAAGGCCATGCTGATGGCTTTGTAGTAAATGCAATATCTCTGCAAAGCACTGCAATCCATAGTTCACTGACCCTTGATAGAAGCATGATTACTATGCTCCCTTCGTGCACAGCGAAAACTGGCCCCAAATTCAGGCAGATTCAAAAGGACAAGCCCAGTGAAATTGAGGCCTTTAGTATCTTGCAAAGAAAAAAAAAAAAAAAGTCTAATAAAGACATAAAGGTTTTTTCTCTACAACAGTGAGCACATTCTGCATCGTGTTAACTTGCTGACACTATTTGTAATGGCATAGAAAGGTCACCAAAGCCTAAATCTGCCCAGCAAGATTCCCCCCACAATCTTCTCAAAAACATAAGCTTTATTAAATATCAGCTCTCATCTTACTTCCAAAAAGGCCATCCAAAGGTTACTGTGGGCTCAGGTGTGCCGAGCACAGCTATTACTGTGGCCTTCATTTGCATAGCATCTGCCCTCTGAATCATTCAGCGCATCACATTCATCTTCTATCCACCCTGGCAACATGGGGATTGGGGGAAGACGGGGTTCCGTGCTTTATGAAAGTGGGGGAATAGAGTTACACACACACACACACACACACACACACACACGCACGCACACACACAGTATTTTTAGTAATGAGATTATTCTCTCTCTCCTCAAAGTAGTAATTCCAAGGAGGGTCAGGCTCAGGCTTTGGGACAAAATGATACAGAGTGGAAGAGATGAGGAGAGGCCAACATCAACATGATACGACCTTTCCAGGACACCCCTGGGGCTGAACCCCTTGGGATGGCATCAGGCACGTAGGAAAGCTGCCCCAGGTTTTCAAACCTGCCTCTGAGCGATGCCCTAGTTTACTAGGACGTTTACTCTAGTTACTGAAACACCTAACTTCCACTGAGACTCCAGCTAACTGGGAAGCTCTGATTTTTCTAGGAAGTCAAGTGATTAAAAAGATATAAGAGGAAAACAAGCTGATTTTGTTTCTGTTTTGCTTTTTGGGTGCAAAGAACAGGCTCTGTGTAGTGTCTCTGACCCCATATATTACTCAAACTTTCCACTTCAATTCCTGCTGCCTCAGACTCTTCATGCTTCGCAGTCACAGACCAAGGCACACAGCTCACAGTCAGTGGTGCGCCCATCAGAGTCACATGTCACAAGGCTCTGTCTAAACTCTGCTACCTCTTGTCAGTGGGGCAGGGGCGAGAGGAGACATAAGGCCATATAAATTGTGGCTGCAACAGGGGCCACGAATGGACAGTTCTCTCTTAGGAGTTTGGGAGAGGGAGGATACAGAATTTTAGTTTAATTCATGTCTTAAATCTTTTTTTTTTTTTTTTTTTTTTTTTTGACAGAGAGAGATCACAAGTAGGCAGAGAGGCAGGCAGAGAGAGAGAGAGGAGGGCTGAGCAGAGAGCCCGATGCGGGGCTCGATCCCAGAACCCTGGGATCATGACCTGAGCCGAATGCAGAGGCTTAACCCACTGAGCCACCCAGGCGCCCCTAATTCATGTCTTAAAGAACAAAATGTACTGCTCAATGTGGAAAGCCTCTGAATATATTAAAATGTACATAAACTCAATATATTAAGCTTTCAAAAAACTTTTTTGTCTTGAAAATAATTTCAGAGAATGGGATATGACAGTTTAAACTGGATCAAAATAAACAACATGACATAATACTTGTGGAAGTGCAGGGGCATATTACACTTCTCTTGGCCTAAGCACTTCATTAACAATTGTTTTCCCCTATTACTATTTCTACATTTAAAATCACTTAACAAGAGGTATCTTTATAAGAGAAAATGCGAAACTGAATCACCTGGCATGGCAATGAGACTCCTGCAATCACACCTCACCTCCTCCTCCCCATAAAAGAAAAATGGTGCCAAGAGGGAGTGATGTGTACCAAGCCATAAACATCTGGAGGATGAGAATATTTCCTGTGAAGGCCTTTAGCCAAAGCAATAAAATCCTGGCCGGACCTGAAAAGGCTACTCACACGCAGGAACATGCAGATGGAAAAACAGGGGCCAGTGCTCAAGAGAAAGAGCTAACGCTTGACCTCCTGCTCCAAGACGTGGGGTGTAATGTGCCCTTTGACCTGCAGTAGGAACTCTCTGTTCCCCACATCCCACTTGCCGTCTGCTCAGAAAGGCTTTCCTGTCCTTGCCTCCACAGGCCTATGGCTCTGTCCACTCAGAGGTCACCTTTCTCATCCCCACACCTTTGTTATCGACTGCCATCTGCCCTTGGGTATTAACGAGATCATCTCCCTATAATGTCTGTAACACTCAAATGCTCTCAGACATACCAACAAAATGCGCTAGTACCTCTGGCTCCTTATTAATATAAAATGCTAATGTGGAAAACAAATGAGAAGAGAGACCAAGTGCTTCAAGCCAAAAGGGGATTAATGATGAATTCCTGTTCACCTTCTCATTTACTTTCGGGAGAGGTACTACCATCAATTACGACTACTCTCCTCCCTGCCTCTGGCCTCTGTTGGTTATCTCTCCATCCCAGCATCTTCCTTCCTTACAGCTGTATTACTGTCCCAGAGAGGAACAGCAAGGAGGAAGACAGCTAACGTAACTTCTCACTCCCCAGTTATCTTCTTGTCCTAAATTAGAGACGGAATCATGTAGCCTGTATGCCCCCTTCTCTTTTTCTGTGCCATGGCAGGCATTGCTGGTCAATCACAGAACTCTCTCTCTCTCTCTCTCTCTCTCTCTCTCTGAGCCCAGATAACTTCACAGCACTGCCCATCACAGTGCTGCAGGCATCTAGGAACAAGTGCACAGAAACAGCCCACAAGATAAAACCTATTTTTCAGCTCCCCCTTACTTCTAACAACTACAGTTCTGCCAGACACAGAGAACCCCAGCTCTCCATAATCTTTTCAGACATTTTTTCCTCTATTTCTTTTTCTTAGAAAGGCAAAGAAGATATAAACAATATGCATATTACTCAGGCCTCCATTTTAAGAGATTATACTCAGAGTCAAATTGAAGGCACTATGAGGTTCAGGTGTTACAGAGTACCAACGGGAGAAAGATCACTTTGTCCCATGCTCTGTTAAACCCCCGCCCCCTCCACCTTCCATCCTTATTCCTACAGCTCTATTCATATCACTGTGTCCAGCAGGGCAGGGTTAAAGCCCAGAAGCCCGTGAGGTGAAGTGGAAGTATTCGTATCAGGCTCTTAAGGAGCTGAAAAGCTAAGATCTTAGCATCAGTTCTGCACAAACTAGCAACTGGCATTATCTGGAAAATAAACTAGATCAGGAACTGATATATAGCTCAAGGACCAAATGAAACCCAACTTTGGTTTTGTAAAGTTTTATCAGAACACAGATGTATTTGCTCATTTACATATAACGATTGCTTTCACACCACTAGGGCAGAGTGGACTTAACTGTAAACATTTAGGTTCCACAAAGCTGTAAACACTTTAGGTTTTAAGGGATGTAGTATTTCTATTTGGTTCATTTTTATGCTTTCCATTTCTTTATTAAACTTCTCATTTCATGCATTGTTTTCCTGATTTCATGTAGTTGTACTTCTCTTGGCTGCAGGTGACAGTGGACAGGGACAGATAGGTTAAGGGAGCACAGGCCAACCCTGGCACTATATCTTAACCCCAAAGTTCAAATACCTACATGAATCAGACAAATAACATGAATCTGTGAAATACACCAGATTTATGGAAAGTCATTGGAGACACTTGTGACCTTGGCATTAACTATTCTGATTGGCTGGATCTGTGTTTGGCTTTATAGAGACAAAGCACTTTAGAAACAAGGAGGACCACCCAAAAGAAGTTCTAGAAATGAAGAAACATGATAGGGAGAAGCTGTGGGGAGCAAAGTGTTGGGGGAATGGTGAGGACATTTAGAGGAGGCTTGGAGGCAAAGCTTAGCCTGCAATTGTCAGACTAAACAAGGGGGGAGCCTCTGAGTTATTCATTTGAAAAAATGGTGTTTCAAGATCAGTATTATGGAGGCATTGTCAAAGCTATCTGGGGAAAGGGGGAATCATTGTAGGATAATGTGCTGTTCCCATTTGCTCAGGACTGAGGAGTTTCCTGGGTCGTAGAACTTTTGGTGCTTAAACTGGGACGGTCCTGGGAAAATGGACATTTGTTTGGTCTCGCAGAGAGACCTGCTTGGAGGCTCTGCCTGTAGTCCAGATACAAGGTGCCTAGACTCCCTAAACTAAGAAATCATTAATCCATTCTGTTCTGAGAGACAACTTCCTGGCAGTTTTCATGGAAAGGAATGGCCTCCTCTTCTCTGCTTATGCCTTGATCCAGATGCCTTCTAACCAGGATCTTCCGGCGGCAAATTTTTATCTGAAGGACTTCACAGATTTAGTGGCCAGAACGTGGGCACATGCATGGCTGGACAGTGGAGGAGCTACTGGGCAGGGAGCTATAAGGAAGAGGAAGGAAAGCTTGCCGCTACTACTAATAATAAAGTCTCCCACTGAGAGGCATTTGCTATGGCCCAGTACTTCACTTTATATTTATGACAACCCAGACAAACTCAATATTATTTTTGTCCCATTTTGCGAGTGAGGAAGCTGAAGAGGTGAGTTGTCTGCTATTAAGTATGGGTGCCAGAATTTAAGTTGAGGGTCATCCTAACCCCTCCTCCTGTAGCACATCTTACCTCCCACACCCTACTCATCAACTCCTCTGTCTTTTGGGGGGTCCTGGTCATAAGCACGGATGCCCACCTCCTGGGAATGAAATGAGCTGCCTCAGATAAGACTTGTCAACTGCCAGAAAAGTAGCCTGAAGGGAATTCAGAGGAGAGCCACATGAATAATTAAGGGCTGAGAAGGATTGATCTGTCAGGGAAGATTAGAAGAATTCAATACATATAGTTTGGCTAAGCTGAGACTGAGGTAGGGAGAGGCTGGGGGCAGTCAGGAGCAAGAAAGCAAAGTCACTATCGAATGGATGGGCTCTCCATCTACTCCCTACAGCGGAAGGAAGCACAGCTGAGAAGAAGACAGGAGAAACTGGAAGCACAAGGAGGAGGTTCTAGAGCGATCTTCCAAAGGACAAATTTAGCCCCAGAACAGAGAGAGGAACCCAGTCTAGCACCCATGCTGTGTATATAACCCAGAAAAATCTCCTTGACAAGAGTCAATGCAAATATAAAAGCTCAGTAGCTCTGTTTTCTCTTTTTCCAAACGGAATGAATTTCTTTAGCAAAGTATTATATTCAAGGTCTTTCCCTTGTCTCTCCAGCCTCCAGGACTTCCCCAGGTCTCCCACAACTGCGAATGAACTGGTTTATTCGATCTACCATCAATCCTCAATTACTTGGGAGAAAGCAGGCTTGGAAACATGCAGGACTAACATAAACACCCACTTTCCAGGCCCTGCGCCAACCACTGCATAAAACTTCAGTCTTTTATTTACGTTCCAAGTTCACAGTATGTGGTTAGCCAGCCTGAAAGTTTGTTGTTGTTTGTTTGTTTGTTTGTTTGTTTTTTAACTCAGTCTCAAGCTACAATTACTTGTTTCTTAGGTAATTGTATGAGCCCAGCACAGCGCTAAAAGCTAGCCAGGCACTGGTGCCCAAGGCAGGCTTGGGCCCTGGCTCCCTGGGATATATAATCCAATGAGAAAGACAGATATTAATGTGATATACTTGCCCAAATCATTGATGAAAAATGGCATGAAATAATATGAAGGAAAAGAATGTTGTATAAAACAAAAGGACAGCTCGGTCTGAGGGGAAAGAAAGTTTTCCCCAAAGAAAAGATGGGGAAATGTGGGGCACCTGGGTGACTCAGTGGGTTAAAGCCTCTGCCTTCAGCTCAGGTCATGATCCCAGGACGGAGCCCCACATCTGGCTCGCTGCTCAGTGAGGAGCCTGCTTCCCTTCCTCTCTCTCTGCCTGCCTCTCTGCCTACTTATGATCTCTGTCTGTCAAATAAATAAACAAAAATCTTTTAAAAAAAGATGGGGAAATGCAGGCCTGGATATTAGGTTAGCAGTGAGGGGCCATGCAGTGAAAAATTACCCTTACCCAAAAGAGAGGTCTTGTCTTTGCCCTTGGCTACTGGCATTTGATCTCCAGGCCCCCGGAATTGTCATGCTTGATAGCAGTGCCTATTTTTGCCTTCAGGCTTTGGCCACTAGACAGTCTAGCAATATGATTATGATGTGGGCTTGGGGCCACACTGTGTTAATTCTACCTCTGGAAGCACTGGAGACTAAAGGTTAGCCTTGTGGGAAATATGTTATTGAGCCCCAGTATACCTGCTGAATGCTAAAGGGTCATGTGATCTTCCTGGCAGGGAATACTCTGTGCCTATTGTTGAACATCAATACTAAGAGAGTAATGCTGTCCTGAGACTAGAGAAAGGACAACAGAATATGATCCAGAAATCCCACTTCTGGATATACAGCCAGAAGTACTGAAATCAGGATTTGTAGAAATACTGGCACTACCATGTTTTTGGTGGCATTAGTCACAATAGCCAAAATATGAAAACAACCTAAATGTCTATTAGTGAATGAATGGATAAAGAAGTGTGAGATATATTTATACACACACACAGGAATATTATTCAGTCATGAGAAAGAAGGAAATTCTGTCATTTCACTAGGATGAATCTTGAAGGCATTATGCTAAGTGAAATAAGTCAGAGAAAGACAAATACTGTATGATATTACTTGTATATGGAATAAAAATTTTTAAAAACCTCAGAGAAACAGAATAGAGTAGGGTTCCAGGGGCTGGGGTTAGGAGAAATGAAGAGATGTTGGTTAAAGGGTGCAAATTTCCAATTACAAGATGAACGCATTCTGCAAGCTAATATACAGCATGGTATTATAGCTAATAAAACTGTATTATATATTCAAAAGTTGCTAAGAGACTAATCTTAAATGTTCTTATCACACAAAATAAGAAATGTAATTTGTGAGAGCATGTAGGTATTGGTTAACACTATGTCGGTCATCATTTTGCAATATATAAAAAGGTATCAAATCAACACCTTGTACACATTGAACTTACACAATGCTGTATGCAATTAAATCTCAATAAAGCTGGGGGAGTATGGGGAGAATGATGGAAGCGCCACATCTGGAAACTTTCCTGGACTCTGTCCTATGTGCTTCTTCCCCTGGTTTTTCATTTGTTTCCTTTCACTGTAATAAGCCACAACTATAAGTGAAAGAGGATGCAGTGAGTTCTGTGAGTCCTACTACAGAATTATTGAAACTGAGTATGGTTTGGGGAATACTTTGAACTTGTAATTCCTGTCAAAATTGGGGTGGCTGTCTGTGGAGTCCCCTAGGCAGAGAGCAGAATGTGAGACAGATGTCTCCTGTTTTACTTTTAGCATTGGGCCACTTTGCTCTTAATAGCCATAATTGTTTTCTGTATGTACCCCCAAGCCTCGCTCTTACTCAACTGACTTAATATTGACTGCGACAAAAAATACTCAGTGCCTAGTGAATTCTACCATTTTTTTACTTTCTACAATCTCAAGACTTACTAACACAACCACAGTCAATGTACATTTCTCATTTTGCTGTAAGAAAACATTTTCATGTTTCCAACATAATTTAGAAATGCTAAATTCACAATGGATCAGAAAAGATTTATAGGCAGTAAAATCGATAAGGCAATTCAAAAGGGTGGAATTGAGCCAATTATTTAAAAACAGCAACTAGAAATTGCCTGGAGAAGTAGGAGGTAGAATCCCAAATGATTGGATGTAGGTTGAGAGAACTCAGTGAGTAGCAAAAGCAGGGCATCAACTGACCCAGGGATGTCAGTTAGGAAAGGCTTTTGAGAGAGGAAAGTAATTGCCATGAGTGCTTCCCAGACAAATGTGGGGAAGCAGAACAGTGAAGTGGTTTGCTTCCAAGGCCAAGTGGCTATAGAACAGACCTCACACAAGGAGGTAAAACTTTGACTTTTACTCAGTGCATCAGGTGATCTTTCTTCTTAAGTCCTTTCATGGGATTCTCATCCTCTCTAAACTTCTCCTTAAATATTGATTTCCCTCTAAGATTCTACAACTCCTTATTTGCCTGGAGCCTGTCCTAGGACAATGACAGATCTTGACCACCAGAGGCTGAACTAGCTGGCTTGGGGGTGGGGGTGGGGGTACATTGTAACCATTAAAAAACAAACTAAACTTGTATGTTATGCAGAGTCCTCCTGGACTGAGTAAAGGAGCCAATATGTAACACCCAAGTGCTTTCATGTGATGTGTTCAGGGAGATTTTCTTACTTTGTATTAGAGGATGCTTATGCAAAAATAGGATAACGGTTAAGAAGATGGGCTCTGGAGTCAGACTCTAGTTTCCAACTCTGCCATGGACCACCTTGAACAAAGTACTGTGCTGTGTCGTGTCTCCAGTAAATAATGGAAATAATTATAGGGTTGCCCTATAGAGTTTTTATGAGACTTAAATTACTGAACACATACGGACTTCATAGAAGAGTGCTTAGCACATAATCACTATTCAATAAATGGTTAAACAATTATTATGCTGTATCCCGTGGCAACACAATTAGAGTTTCAGAGTACTGGCAGTTTAAAAAATCTTCCTCCAGCTCCATGATTCTAATGGGTAACCAGGATTGAGAACCACTGGTCTTAAAGTCTACCTAACTACTTCTCAAATTTTAATGTGCACAGGAATCACTGGGGATTCATGTTGAAATGCTGATTCTTATTCAGTAGGTCAGGGTAAGACCCAAGATTCTGCACTTCTAATAAGCTCCCAGGTGATGATGCTGTTGTTGGCCAGTGGACTGTGGAGCTAGGATCTGGTAACACAGGAAGTGCTTGGATAGAAACCCAAAGTGGGTGCAGAGAATTGCAAGTAGGCTACTGGGGCCTTGGGCTGGGAAATGTGCCTTGATCCTAAGCCCTACTGGACAAGATGGAAGAAGCACTGAAATCCATTACGTGCTTCTCAGGATGGTCAGGACTCTGGAGTAGGTCTGAGATTGCACACATGGACAATTAGTGAATTCAGCTGTGCAGGGCTGGGGCAGCAGAGACCAGCTGACACAGGCAGCATTTGTAGTCGGAATGAAGAGATCTAAGACTTAAAAGTAAAAAGGTGGAGGAACTAGGTATGCAGCCACAGCCATTTTTCCTCCCCTCTCCCCTGAATGCCATCATTCAATGAATTTGACTGTTCTCGGTACTTGCACCAAGGTGGAATAATACAAGTCATTCTATGACTGGCTTAGTTCACATAGCACAAGGTCCTCCAGATTTATCCAAATTGTTGCAGGGGTCAGAATTCCTGACTTTTTAAAGGCTGAATAGTATTCCATTGTATGTTTCCACCACATTTTGTTTGCCTGTTCTTCTGTTGGTAACACCTGCACTGCTACCACCTCTTGGTTATTGTGAAGAATGCTGTTGTGAACATGAATGTACAAGTATTGCATGGAGACCCTGCTTTCAATTCTTTTGGGTATATATCTACAAATGGAATTGCTGGATCTTAGGGTTATACTATTTTTAGTTTTTTGAGGAACCGCCGCACTGTTTTCCGCAGCAGCTGCACCATTATACATTCCCATCAACAGTGCATGAGGATTCCAATTTTTCCATTCTTGCCAACACTTGTTTTCTTTTAATAGTAGCCATTAGAATGAATGTGAGATCATATTTCATTGTACTTTTGACCTGCATTTCCTAAATAATTAGTGATGTTGACAGCAGTAATTTTAATAAAAATGGGTAATATCACTCTCAGCATTTATAGGAAGCATCTCATCACTTATTACTCATGTGTGTGAGTCCTAGCTTCCAACTAGGCTGAAGACTGCATCAATTAAAGAGACATGCCATTTTTCTCCTGGGGCCTCAAGAACACATTGAGTCCAGCTAAGCCAGAGTGTCTACTCTGTTCATTGATACTATGGTAGTCAGTCTCTGTGTCCCTCAAGATCTTCTCAATCACTGCCACCTACTTAAAAACTCTGCCTAGGGGCTTCCGGACCTGGCAGTGGAGGAATCCTCTTTCTCCACAGAACATAATGAAAGTGGTATAGAATGAATGACCCCAGAACAGCCCTCCAACAGCAATAAACGGAGAATTGGTAGATCAATATCCCAGCTGCCTCTCCTAGCATTGGGATAACTCTGAAGGGCCCTCCACACCACCTCGAAGAGTTTCCCCATTGAGGGTCAGATGCTTCTCATGAAAACTGGTTTGACAATGCTTTTGACAATCCTTTTCTTGCTGTCTTTCCTTCCCTGCCTTACTTCCCCACTTCCCTACAAGTATTTCCTCAAATCACCTCCTAACTTCATCAAGATAAAAAGCTTCTGCACAGCAAAGCTAACAGTCAATAAAACAAAGAGGCAACCCAGGGAATGGGAGAAGATATTCTCAAATGACACTACAGACAAAGGGCTGATATTCAAAATCTATAAAGAAGTCCTCAAACTCAACACATACAAAAGAGATAATCACACCAAAAAATGGGCAGAAGACATGAACAGACACTTCTCCATAGAAGACATACAAATGGCTAACAGACACATGAAAAAATTTCATCACCATTAGCCATCAGGGAGATTCAAACCAAAACCACATTGAGATACCACCTCATGCCAGTTAGAATGGCCAAAATTAATAAGACAGTAAACAACATGTGTTGGAGAGGATGTGGAGAAAGGGGAAGCCTCTTACACTGTTGATGGGAATGCAAGTTGGTGCAGCCACTTTGGAAAATAGTGTGGAGATTCCTCAAAAAATTAAAAATAGAGTTTCCCCCAACCCTGCAATTGCACTACTGGGTATTTACCTAAAGATACAGAGGCAGTGAAAAGAAGGACCATCTGTACCCCAATGTTCTTAGCAGCAATGGCCACAATCATCAAACTGTGGAAAGAGCCAAGATGCCCTTCAACAGACTAATGGATAAAGAAGATATGGTTCATATATACAATGGAATATTACATCTCCATCAGATAGGATGAATACCAACTTTTGTATCAACATGGACGGGACTGGAGGAGATTATGCTGAGTGGAATAAATGAAGCAGAGAAAGTCAATTATCATATGTTTCAACTTACTTGTGGAGCATAAGGAATAACATGGAGGACGTTAGGAGAAGGAAAGGAAAAGTGAATTGGGGGAAACTGGAGAGGGAGACGAACCATGAGAGACTGTGGACTCTGAGAAGCAATCTGAGGGTTTTGGAAGGGGGAGTGGGGGGTAGGTTAGCCTGGGGGTGGGTATTAAGGAGGCCACATATTGCATGGAGCTCTGGGTGTGGTGCATAAACAATGAATCTTGGAACACTGAAAAAATAAAATAATTTTTTTTTTTAAATCACCACCTAAATAAACAACCTACACACCAATCCTGGCCTCAGGGTCTGTTTCTGGGGGAACTCAAATCAATAAAGGCAATATTGTATTTCTTTCAGCTACAAATACTTGTAAACAGCACATGGCCAATCTTGGTTGGCATGAAAAAGTTAGTTAAAGATTGTTAGTTTTGAGAAAATGCTCAAGGGAGTCTATTCCTTTTCTTTGACCAATCTACCAGGTTCCATTTTCTGCATTTCTCCAAAATATGCCTGTTTCCGAAGGAGATTCATATGTCCATACACTTACTTCTAATACTTCAAGGTAGCACACTGCATACTGGAAATTGATTAAAAACAGCAAAGCAGTTCAGTTTACATATTTAAGTAATAAAGTTCGTGCCTTTTCCTAGTACAAATATTTGAGTCCTGAGTACAACAATGTAGCATGTATTAGAACTCTAATATATCTCATGCCAAGAAAACATCTTCACAGAGTTTAATTCTAATAATAAGGTAATACATTTAGTAATCATGGAATCCTGAATGCCAGATGTTCTCTCTGCTGGGTTCCCCTTGGTGGTTAGCTATACCTTCATAAATATCTGGTTCATAACTGTTACACACAGAATGAAACTATGGAAAGCAACTGTTATATGAGAAACATAAAAGTTTTTCCTGGAGGGAATTATATGCATGTTTTAAAGCAATAGAGTGAAAATTAAAATTAGCCAAGTTCAATATGAAAAAGGCAAGGGAGATAGGTAATGTCTGTTCCTGATGCTGAGTGGTCATCAGTGCTATCCTTGTGGGAAAGTAAATGTTTACCCAAGAGAAGCCCAGTGGTTTCTAAGCAGGAGACAGAAATAGTAACCAGTTAATGCTTCTAATGTAGCAAACAGCTGAGCAAACTGAGATGACATAGGAAAGATCCAATGTTCCCTTTCAAGGTTATGGCCATTATAATAGTAGACAATGGTAACATCTAACCAATTCCAAATTTCAGGATGTGGGTACAGAGGGTCAGGGGCATCTGTTTATTTTCTCCATGGAAAACAGAAAATAGTTAAGGTTCTGATATTTTTAATGTAATCCATAATTTGAATCTATGCCCCTAGAGGGGAATGCCCATATTACAAAAAAGTACCAATATAGAGGTAACAACTCAATAAGAATTCAGTAGAGTCTCCTCTGTTCAAAGCACAGTGGTTAAAATTCTTATTTTCAACTTTCAATTTCTTCAGCTCTTTAAAAGGTAAAATTATTTGTCCATTATTCAAAAACCATGATTTTACTTTATACACATGAAACTCCAAACCCAAAGCAATTTCAGGGTGTTTATGTGGAGGGAGGGGAGGGAGGAGGGTGGGGGAGAATGACCAAAATCATAACACTTTAAAAACAAAAATTTTGGCTTCTAATAAAACCCTACTCCTATGACTAATGTAGGAGCCAAGAAAAAACAAAATACCTGAGATGTGATGTTGGTAAAAGGCAAAATGCTTTTTTTTATTTACAAATTCATTGACACTTATTAGCCATTAACATGGTTTATTAATTTTCTTTGATTGTCAGTTTCTGACTTCTGACATTTCTCTTTGATAAAACATTTGCATCCATTTGTCACCAGAAACAAAATACACTTCAGTAAGCTACTAATTAGAACCCAACAATGAATCAGACACAATTACACAAAGAAGAAAAAAATCAACACATCAGGAAGGGGCTGACCCCTGCAGGTCTATGTTAACCAGTCCTCACGGACTGAAAGCTTATGTCCCCCAAATTTATATGTTGAAGCCCTAACCCCCAAAGTGACTATATTTGAAGATGGGACTTTCATGCAAGTAATCAATGTCAAATGAGATTGTAAGGGTGGGGCCCTAATCTATTGGGATTAGCATATTTACAAGAGGAGGAGAAGCCAAGAGACCTCTGTCTCTCTCCCAGCCATGTGAGGAGCCTGCAAGCCAAGAGTTCTCAATAGAAACTCAACTGTCTGGTATCTTGATCTTGGACTTCTAGCCTCCAGAACTGTGAACAATAAATTCCTATTAGTTAAGCACCCCCAGTCTGTGATATTTTGTTATGACAGCCTGAACTGACTGATATACCAATCAAGGAAACTGGCCCCAAGTGAGAAATCACTGTCCTCAAAAATGAGACAGGAAAAGAAAAAGAGCGTAAGACGCCTTCCACTTGTTCTGGTCTGAGGTTGTCACCAGTGTCATTTACACAGTGTATTTGGAATCTATCTTGGGGGGCCTGGGTGGCTCAAGCCATTAAGTGTCTGCCTTCACTCAGGTCATGATCCCAGAGTCCTGGGATTGAGCCCTGTGTTGGACTCCCTGCTCAGCATGGAGTCTGCTTCTCTCTCTCTCTCTCTCTCTCTCAAATAAATAAAATCTTTAAAAAAAAAAAAAGGGGGGGGGGGATCCATCTTGAAGAGGAAATGCTAAACCTGTTTTTTCTGCTTTTAATTCCACACCTTCCAGAAACAGAACTACAAACCTATTCTTTGTCCCTCCTCTGGGGGTGAGAAAACCCCTCTATGACCTGCTACACCTGTGCCAATAACTACAGAGGAAAACCCAAAAGGAAGAAACAAAAGAAATCCCTTCCCAGAGTGACAATTTGTGTGACAGGGAACATTAACTTCACTGAGGTTCCTTCAGAAAGGAGGAGAAAATGTGGGAGAAATTCTATAGGTAGTTTTTGTTTAGCAACATTTATTGCCTTCCCAATGAGAGAACACAAGGAATTAATCTTAATGGAACTTCAGGTTGGGGCATACTGTCTGGGTAAGAAAGACATATTTGCCCTTATCTTAGAACCAACTCTAGTTCTGGTTCCGAGTTCTTTACTGGGGTCCTGATTCCCAATTCTTCACTTCTCCTCCACGCAGGATTTATTGCAAATCACAGAGTAAAGCCAGTGGCAAAACCTGTGTTAGTTAAGTACCCAAGATGCATCCAATACAGTTTCTCCTTGACCAATTGACAGATTTTGACACAAATAATCAAGGGAAAGGTGATTTTTCAGTGCTCTGAAGCTCAGTCTTTCAAACAAAGGGGAACTTGCTCAATGAAATTTCATTTTCTCATCATTTAGCCATGGTTAAATGCAGCTATTTTTGAAGAGCATTTCAAAGTCTATTGATGGACAAATTCTACTATTGATTGGTACTGACTGTAAACTCAAAGTTTCTCACCCAAATCCCTTTAATTAGACTTGAGTGTCACTCCTTTAAATGACCTTAGGGAAGACAAGGGAAAGAAACATGCCAAAGATAACTCACACAAAGAAAATTTACATCCTGTCTTTGTTTCCCTTTCTCTGGCACAGATACTAACTTTTTTTTTTTTTTCTTCCTTGAGAAAAGTAGTGAGAATGTGAACAGCAGTCTGGATTTTTCTTGTTCTGTTACCATAATTAGAAAGTAGGATAAAATTATGCAGGAGCAGATTGAAGAGGAAATGTAGCTCAGCTTTTATATGAAATAGCTACCTCTTTTTAAAATTCAAAGGTTCTCTCTCTGCATGTATCTTTCATCTTTGAGTAGAAACTGTACTTCTTTTAAGTCGATTTTCAGGTTGAACAACAAATAAACTCTTTGAAAAGGTTCAAGCATTGGTGGGAAGTGTGTTCCTGACCACAGCCACCATTGGCATGAAATATTCCCTGATACCTTGGTGTCGTTCTAGGGGAGACAGGTAAAAGACCACCACCCCATAATTACAGGACAAATACAGGATAAAGATCAGTTTGGGGTTAAAGAAACTAGCTAAATTGTTTTCACATTAATTGATAATGTGATGTATCAAATCACCCTTAGATCAATCATCCTATAAGAGGCCATGACACAGCTAATATTGGGAAGAATTAACGAAAATTCGTTCAGCAGATGCCCATTTTTTATGTACCTGAGGAGCTATTTAAGGATTCAGTAGTATTTCCTCTCTGACACCTGCCTTTTCTTCAATTCTCTTCTTCCTTGAAGAAAAAAAAGTGCTTTATACCAGCCTATATTCAAACTACAGTTCATTCACAGATAAGCATGTTAGGGTACAGAGAATTTCTGAATGTATGTGATTCTTGGGTTACCTGCGACAGAATCATCTGCAGTGGTTTTTAAAAATCTCACATTTATGGAGCCACACCAGACCCTGAGAATCAGAATCTCAGAGGTCAAGGCCATGAAATTAGAATTTTAAACAAACTCCCAGTGGAGTTCTTGGGTTGTCTAAAGTTCTGAGACCCTCTAAAGCAGGTCAAAATCTACTGTCATGGGGCGCCTGGGTGGCTCAGTGGGTTAAGCCGCTGCCTTTGGCTCAGGTCATGATCTCATGACCTGAGCCATGCCTCTCTGCCTACTTGTGATCTCTCTCTGTCAAATAAATAAATAAAATCTTAAAAAAAAAAAATCTACTGTCATTAGGGTTTCATGAGTGGGCATTCCCAAGTCCAGCCACCTGGCCCTTCTTTCTAGTTCCATACTCAACAGAGGTCATGCTGCTCTATTCTTACGTCTTTCAGAACTCCTGTGATAATCTCCCCACTGACTGGCTCACCATCATCTCCCCACCCCAATAAAATCTCCTGCTTAAGAATCTGTAGTAGATGGTAATTTGTTACCTAATTCAAAATAAACTCCCAGCCCAGAATGCAAAGACTGATTTCTGGCCTGATTTCCTACATTTCCCTGTACTCCATCTATCTAAATTCCCAGAATGGCAGGTTACACTTCCAATGCCAGTGATGTCCATGTCCTTCCTTTGGTTCTTGCTCATCTCTCTACTGGACATCCCCTCCCCTTGCCCCTCTTCTTCAACTCTCCAATGTGTCCTCGAATGTCAGCCTGAGTCCCCCCAGGAAGCCAGGATCTGTTTCTTCTTTGAACCTCCACAGCATTTTGTTGACACCTATCTTTGACTCTCACTCACCTCATCTGGCCTTGTTCTTCCTGGCTTTATGTATTCAACTAGCCCACACTACACCCTTGAACAAAGGAGATCTCTTACCAGCTTCTTCCTACCCTCTAACATGGGGTCTGAATACAGCAGACCCCACCCCCTTCACGAATACTTACTGGATTGTTTCACAGACTCACTCTTCCCTCTCTTCACCATCATCAAGACTGGGTTACTGGGTTTGTACGTCCCGGTTCTATTTGTGCGGTCCATGCCCACCAGTGCACTGCTACCATGAGCCTTTTGTAGCCATGTGCCTGGACTACCACCTGGGGCCCTACCTCCTGCCCCAATTCTAATCCCCTCCCACCCATCGTTGTTCACCAGGAAATGTTTCTTGAGTATCCGTCCAGGTCCTGCAAAACAGCGGTCTCATCCTCTCAAGGCGTGGCATATTTAAATAAATTCACAAAGCTTTGGGACAGAAGAAAGAGGACATTTTATATGTGGGACACTAAGAAGGGTCCACCTCAAATTCAAACTGCTGAGTGTGAGAGCCCAGGGCACGAGCCCTTTTGGTTCTAAAGAGCTATTCTGCATACATTAAGGTTCTTCTTTCCCCCAACACTCCTTCCAGTATATCACACTCATTTTCCATTACTTCCTATTTTATTCCTACCAAGCGTGGTCTTTTGTTATGCAGCCCCACCCCATTCACCCAACCTTGCTTCCAGCACCTTCCACACAGACTCTCTCCTCAGCCAGCCTTCACTCAGTTCCTTGCTGCCCAGTGCTCTTCCATTTCTCCCTCCAGGCCCTCAACACCAAGCTAACCCACGTGTCTCTTAAAGTCCCTGACAGCTCTCACTCTGGGAGCTTTGTATTGCCACGCATGAATAGGTAAATAACAGAGCTTAGCAAGTGGATACTCCTTTTTATTTGGCCCTTAACCATTCAAGTTTTCTATGTTGATTTCTCAATCTGTTTGTAAAGTCACTGAAGGTAGGGACCATGTCTTCTCAGTTTTATTGTATGGCCCTCCTCATTTTATTTTTATTTATTTATTTTTTTAAAAGATTTTATTTATTTATTTGACAGAGAGAGAGATCACAAGTAGGCAGAGAGGCAGGCAGAGAGAGAGAGAGAGGAGGAAGCAGGCTCCCCGCTGAGCAGAGAGCCCGATGCGGGACTCGATCCCAGGACCCTGAGATCATGACCTGAGCCGAAGGCAGCGGCTTAACCCACTGAGTCACCCAGGCACCCCAATAAATTCCTTCTTCTTCCTCTTCTTTTCTTTTTTTTTTTAAATGACTTTCAATTTTTTTTTTAAGATTTTATTTATTTAGCAGAGAGAGAGAGGGAGAGAGAGCGAGCGCAGGCAGACAGAATGGCAGGCAGAGGGAGAAGCAGGCTCCCTGCTGAGCAAGGAGCCCGATGTGGGACTTGATCCCAGAACGCTGGGATCACGACCTGAGCCGAAGGCAGCTGCCCAACCAACTGAGCCACCCAGGCATCCCAGCCCTCCTCATTTTAAACAATTATCAAAACTCAATATATATTAATGGGTTATATCCCAATCCCAGGTATCTGCTTACTAAACATGTAAGGTGGCTTCTTCGTGCTTTCTGTTAAAATTAATGTAGTATGTGAGAAGTGCAATAAACCATTTTCTCAGTGGAACTTGAAGAGGAGGGAGCAATCTGGGGAAGGGAATGAAATTTGGGTATAATTCTTGGGATATAAAATTAAAAGGCCATCTGCCTTTGAGATGCAGCAGATGCGTAATTGATATTCACTGCTCATTTGCCACTTGAATTTTGCAGACATTTAATGCTATAATTGTTTATACAGTAAGATTCTAAATACCCTTTAGAGAATAGTTAACTTTTCTTATAATCCTTCTATTTCTTACCAGCAGATAAGAATTGGTGCTTATATTCCTAGGGCTTTGAAAGTAGAATTTTTAAAAACAAATTTACATAGTGGCCTTTTGAAGATAGTAATACGACAATATCTATAAAAATTTTAAGTGGCTTACCCTTGATTCAGTACTCTCTCCCTAGGAATATATTCTATGGGACACTCAAGCCATCTGCACAAAGATGGAAGCACATGAACGCTCACTGCAGGACTGTCTGTAAATACAGAATGTTGAAAATAGCCTCATGTTCATTAATAAGAGATTAACTAAATAATTATGAGTAATTCATACAATATAATATTATACAACCTTTAAAAAGAATGAGGTAGCACTATAAGGATTGACAAGGAAAGTGCATTAGGTACAGAAGGATACACAAGAATCTAAAAGATGAAGGAACTAGGGTGGCAGGCAATTATTTACATGTATGTATATAACATGTAAAAATATTTTTATTTTTAAAAACCAGCCAAACAATTAATTTGCAAATAAAATGGTGTTAGTAAATGAAAGGATTCAGAACCAACAATCGAATGGCCAGATATCTACCAAGAGCTTTGAAAATATCTTCACCATATTGCCTGTTTGTCTATATACTCATAATTAAGATTCTAATATTTAAAAAAGACACAGTGTTTATTCCATCTCTCCTTTCTCTCCTGTTGTTCCCCAGATTCCATTTCATAACTGTCATCCTTGGATTTGGACTCGTGTCCTGACTGATGTTGCAGAGGATGCTGTCAACCATGGCAACAGGGATGAAATAGGCTTAGGTTTTGTATGAACCACTCTTTCATATAGGCCACTTTTATAGAATAATAGTTTTATTTTAAATATTTTGATAACTTCCTAAAAATCTCATGTACTAAATAAAACACTGACCTAGTCTATTCTCTTTACAAACTTGTCTATGTCCACACTTACCCTTAGCAGGTATTTTTTTGGTTCGCTACATAGCAGCCAATACCCTGAGCTTTCTTCTCTATTGCAAGAGCCTAAAAACGTCAGCTGTTCTCTTCCCTAGCCTCCCTTACAGCTGGAATGCTCTTGTGTGTTTCTCAGGATTCTTTGCTGCAGACAACAAGATCGACTCAAATTAGCATAAGTAGAAAGGCATTTATTACAGGGTATTAGGTAGTTTAAGAATTGGGGGAACCAGGTGGTGGGTACTGGAGAGGGCACGTATTGCATGGAGCACTGGGTGTGGTGCAAAAAACAATGAGTACTGTTACGCTGAAAATAAATTTAAAAAATTAAAAATAAAAAAAAAGAATGTATGGGAAAACCAGATAACCAAGGTCATTCCCCACAGACCAAGATGAATGCCAAAGCACACCTTGAGACCATCAGGGCAAAGACCGCATAGCATCACCCAGTCACCACGACTGACCCTAGACACTGACCGCTGGAACCTCCACAAAAGCTGGTCCCAAAGGACCTAACATGTTGCCACCTTGCTCTCAAGGACATTTGATCTGCAACTGCCACTTTAAGTCATTCATTTCTCTTTTCCTGCTCTGGTGCCAGTGAGCTTGCTTGGTGGAAGTCAGGTCACATGCAGGGAGGTTGGGAAATGCATTGTTTAGATCCCCAGCCTCTACAGTTTAGACTTTGTGGAGAGGGATTGTGGGTGGGGGCTGAGTGAACCAGTCTGCTACAAGTCACATAAGTAACTCTGTTCTGGCCAATTAAAAATAATGGGATGTGTCCTGGGGAACTTCTGGGAGAAATTTTCCTCCTTGATAGAAATAAAAAGACACAGGAGAGCTCTCTTTACTGTTCCTCTTCTTTTTGCTTTTGGACACAGGAATAAAGGATGTGAAGCTTAGAGCTTCACAGTAGCCTCCTGGAGCCAGGGGAAGGGGGGGAGGGGTTCGCCCACATTCCCTCCCATCTCCTTATATTGCTTATCTTTCAAAATCTCTGAGCCTCTTTCCTTGAGTCTATCACAATCCTCTGGCTTTCGCCATCTCTGAAATACCCTCCTTGTTTCTTCCCACTCCTCAGGCTACTATCCGATGTCTCGCCTCTCAATTTCCTGTGTTCCCCTCTCTGTTTACTTGCTCACCTCCTATTCCCTCTTCATTCACTTGCAAACTGGCTCCTGATTTTATTCTGTTTATGAAACATCTCACCATAAGCTCACTGCTGCCATCCTGACTGGCAAATCTGGTATGTATTTTTCAGTTTTTAACTTCCTTAATTTTTCTGATGCACTTGATAGTCATGATCACCACTCCTCTGTCTTTCTTTATTTCTTTTTTTTAAGATTTTATTTTTTATTTAACAGACAGAGATCACAAGTAGGCAGAGAGGCAGGCAGAGAGAAAGGAGAGGAAGCAGGCTCCCTGCTGAACAGAGAGCCCGACGCGGGGCTTGATCCCAGGACCCCGGGATCATGACCCTGGCTGAAGGCAGAGGCTTAACCTACTGAGCCACCCAGGTGCCCCTCCTCTGTCTTTCTTGAAGAGAAATTCTCTTGTCATCCAAGACAGTATATAACCCTGGACCTCCTTCCACCTCTCTTTCTTTCTTTGCCTCTTATGTGGGCTTTCCTTCCACTCCCTACCCTTCCATTGCCTCATGCACGGTTCGTGGCTTCCTCTGCTCTGCACTCCCCAGGTGGTCTTCATCCTCATATTGTTCTGTTATCCTGCTGTCTGCATACTGATAATTCTAAATATGTATGTCCAGCCCAGAAATCTTCCCCAGCTTCACACACATACACCAAACCATGGCTAAGCCCCTCCACTAGAACGTCTTGCAGGCCCCTCAGAAGAATCTGTCCAAAACGAAGGTGTCATTACTCCATTTATTTATTTATTTAACTATCTTATTTATTTATTTATTTATTTGAGAGAGAGACAGAAAGAGAGGGAACGCAAGAAGCGGGGAGTGTGAGGGGGAGAAGCAGGGTTCCCCACTGAGCAGGCAGCCTGATGTGGGGCTTGATCCCAGTGACCTGAGCCAAAGGCAGATGCTTAACAACTGAGCCACCGAGGCGCCCTGTCATTACTCCTTTTAAACCTGTTCTTCACCTGATTGCCACCTGCTTCCTTACCTAACATCATGATCTGAGGTCAGCCTCGACTCCTCCTCTGTCTCACATTTCCAATCAAAATCTAATCAGCTGCTGATTTACCTCATCATTTCTTACTCATATTCCTACAACAGTTTTCTACACATCATTGGCAAAATGGATTATACAAATGCAGCATGATTATTTCATTCTCTTGTCCCAAACTGTTCAGACGTCTCCCAGTATCTACAGGATATGGCTCAAGCACCTCAGCAGAGTGTAGTCCTTCCTTATCTCTCTAACCTTGCCCCTCCCTGTCCCCGCTTTGGATTTTAGTGCCGGAACTTCTTAACTCCTTGACTTGTCTGAAATATATCTTTCAACTGTATGATCCTTTACATTTACCAGTTTTTAACTCTGCCTGAAGCCCTCCCTTTATCACCTGGTCTGTGCCTTCAAGCTCAGGTACCACTTCTTAGATGGCTTTACTCATTCAACAAATCATTGGCACTTACCATGTGCCAGGCACTGAAAGAATCAATGGTGAACAAGATATAGTTCCTGCTCTAAAGGAACTTACAATCCACATACTGACCTCCTTCATCCGCCAATTCTGGGTTGAGTAGGTTGAGTGCCCTATTCTGTGCTCCAGTTAAAGATACTGTAGGCTGTTCATGCAGCAACCACACTCCCCTTCTTCCCCCCCCACCCCCACCCTTTTATGTAAGGTAGTAGGAACTAACCCCATTCCAAGCTTCAGCAGTAGATACTGATACATCAAATCAAGCATGGTGATTCCATGTCTCCCGGCTACTGATTAGTTCAGGATCTCACGCTTAAGCCAATCAGTGCCTGGTTTTCCTCTCAAGAGGGGAGATTACTTGAGTTGGCCCACTTGAAAATAAAGGAAAAATTCCTGTTCCTATTTTAGGAAAGATATTTATTTTCTCCCCCAGACTTGAACAAAGAAGCATATTGAGCGGTTCCTGTTGGCAGCCATCTTGTGACAAAGCCCACAGACAAGAGCAGAGCCCAAAGATTCAAGGGGGTTGGAGGTGAGAGTGGGACCAGAGGCATACTCTAGAACTGGCTTCACCTCTGGACTCAATATATAAGCTAAAGAAGTTCCCTATTTTAAATCCTGTTTGAGCAGGGAGTCATTACAAATGACTCACCTCCATCTCCCACTTGAATATCTCATCCCTGCCTTTTCCTCCATTCCCATTGAGCCACCATTAGCTCAAGCCCATGTTATTGCTGGCCTGGATGACTTCCATATCTTCTTATACAGGTTCTCTTCAGATCACCCCTTCTTTGAATCGATTCTCTATATTACTTGGATAGTGATATTTCTGCATCCCTATGCTGATCATGTCACTTCCTGCTTCAAATCATTAATGTCTATTAGTAAGTTCATGACAAAGTTCAAACTCATTTATTCAGAGTACAGTTTGGGTCTGTCCCTAGCTGGGATTTTGTCCTCCTCTCCTCTATTCTTTTTTATCTTCCTTATTCAAAAATGTTACATAGTTGTTGGAACATGTAACTCTCTCATTTGCATTTGTGTATGTCTTCCCTGTAGCTGGAACTCCCTACCATCATCTACCTATCCACCTCTAATCCGTCAAATCTTACCTGAAACAGCAGTGCCATGTAGAGATTCTTGCTCTGTGCTCTCACATTCTATAGCACTTTGATGTCTTCTTTGTCATAACATTTATCTCACTGTGTTGGAACTCTTTGTTTATTAAGGCCTCTCCAACTAAACTCTAAACTTCTTGAGAGCAGGGACCAGGTGGTATTTACACATATGTCTACATATCCTCATTATGCTTCCCATAATGTCTCTCTGATTGCAACCTTCCATAAGTGACTTTTTAAAAAAGAAGAGAAGGGGATGGGAGGAGAGGAGAGGAGGGAAGGGAAGCTTCAAACTGTCCTGCCCTCGGTGTTTCATGCCTTTGGAGTGTGTATTAAAAAGGCTGCTTTGTTCAGTAATTGTGGGGAACGGGGAGGAAACAAATAGTTCCCGATACAGGTAATGTTCATGTTCCCAATTGTAGCAGCATATGGCATTAGTTGTAATGGCCTAACATAAAGCATTCCCAGACAATATTAATGACCAACTAGGTTAATGACCGAAGACTAAGCCTCAGGCCATGAACGCATTCTCCTTGTCATTAATCCCTGGAAAATGACCTCAGCTGTGTTCATTACAGCTCAATTATGCTCACACTCCTCACGAGGAAAGAAGCATTTCAGCCTAATACCAAGCTATGTCCCTTCTTTTACTTTGACACACGGGCAATAAAGATACAAAACAAATTATGAGTCCAAACACAAGGCATGGAAAGGAAGCAACACTACAGTTTATTAACTCCCAATCATCAGCTGGAACTAAACCAGAGAAACTTTGAGGTCACAGAGAAGGCAGATCTGACCATTCATGATTCACACCTTCTCTGGGTGTTCTTTTTTTTAAGATTTTATTTATTTATTTATTTGACAGAGAGAGAGATCACAAGTAGGCAGAGAGTCAGGGGGAAGCAGGCTCCCCGCTGAGCAGAGAGCCCGGATGCAGGGCTCGATCCCAAGACCCCGAGATTATGACCTGAGCCGAAGGCAGAGGCTTAACCCACTCAGCCACCCAGGCGCCCCTCTGGGTGTTCTTTGAAGGCATAACTGAGAAACGCTAAACATGTTACTTCTTAGATGTTTAGAATTTGAATAAAAATCTAAAAACTCGAAGGTAACTTTCTGCCAATAGGCAAAAATATTAAAACTGGGATTCTTCCAATACCAACTTATCATTCAATCAATAGTTATGGAATTCTTCCTCTGAGCAAAGTTCCATAGCCAAATTGTGAATAATTCGAAAAGGATAAGACCCTCAAAGTCCATGAAATTAAATTACACAGAATGAACACCCATTGTGGTGGCTTTAAACATATCATAAAATATGTTAGTACCCTTTCACCAACAGGTGGGGTCTAAATCCTCTCCCTTCCAATCTAGCCTTAGTGACTTGTTTGTAACAAAGAAAATGCATCAGAAGCAAATCTGTGTGACTTCTGAGGCTATCTCACAAAAGGTCACACAGCTTTACCCTGGTAGCTCAGATACTTGGTTTTGGGCCCTGAGCTACCATGTAAGTTGTCTAGCTTCCTCAAAGCAGCCATATTGTGAGGAAGCCCAGGTCATGTGGAGTTTTCCTACGTAAATGCTGTGGTCCAGCTGATTGCAACACCCAGCACCAGCCACATCAGTGCAAATGCCTCTAGGAGATTTCAGACTCCAGCTGTTGTGTCATCCCAGACTTTCACTCTTCTCAGGTGAGGCTCCACACATTATAGAGCAAAGACAAGCCATTCTCACTGCCACCTGTTGCAAGTCCTGACCCACATAACTGGTGAGGCTAACAAAATGGTTGTTTTAAGTAACAGAGTGCAGAGTAGTTCCTATACAGCAGTAAGTAGTAAGCAGAACACACACCCAACAGATAATGGTGCTTGGTAAGAGGTGACATGTGCACATTCCCAGCCCAGTTGTGCCCTACAAGAACATGGGAGGAGGTACAGTTATCTAATGAAACTGCATTTAACCTGCATCTAGTGAAAAATCTCTGAGGCTGCTTCAGTTAGGCCATGTGGTACATTTAATGTGAGGAAAATTAATGCCCAAGTCAAGGTAATACAGACCTGGTACAAATGTGGCCTATATCACAAGATAATATGAACTCTTTCTGACCATGGCTTTTAGAACACCCCTTGCACAGGTGTAGTCTTCTGTTCTTTTCTCCATACAGTCTTTCTTCAGGATTCCTGGGTTCCTAATCTCATTCTCAGATTTGCCCCTCCAAATCTAATACTGACCTAAGTGACCATGATCTCCAACTGCCCATCAACCATCTCTGCTAGGAAATCCCATTTTTTCTTCAATGCCTTTAACTTGGTGGTCCTACATTAACTGCAGCCCTTTTAACTGCAAATTGTATTTCCCACCCTGATGCTGTTCCTGTACCACTCCCTACAGCTCTGAAATCCAACACTTTGTAATCCTGGCTGGCTCCTCCCTATGCCTGGGCCCCACTAGCAATCTATCCTATAGTCTTAATGATGCTGCCTTCAGAACGTCCCTTGAATTCATCCACTTTCCTCTTTTCCCTGAGCTACAATGCTGCCTCTTCACCTTCCACCTGAGTTAATCCATTTGACCAAACTGAATAGCCATTCTTCTTCCCATCTCCCCAATGCACCTTGAGTACCATCACCAGATTAAAATTCCCAACCCCCACACTAGCTAAGTCAGTCCCCATTAAAGAACGCAAAGTCTCGTAAATTCCTGTGGCTCCAATCCAGGTACTCACGGGACCATTTGCAATGTCCTCCCTCATTTAGTTCTAACTTGCTCCACCTGAAGTCCTCACTTCCATAATGCAAATCCTCTCCTGCCAACCCCTCCTTCCCACCCCCACCTCTACCCTCATCTGATCCCCACCACAGTGGTTTATTATTGTTTCCTCCTGAATCTCCCTCATTATGTTGTTCCTTTTCCCAGAAAGATACTCTCTCCCTTTCCTCCCCCACCAAAAATAAATGTACCCTAAACTGAGAATATATCCAAAGGAAATGAAAACAGTATCTCTAGGAGATACATATATATTCTCATATTTATTGCAGCATTACTCACAATATCCAAGATATTGGCTAACTACAACAACCTAAGACATCGACTAACCAAGACGATCTAACTGCCCATTTATGGGGGAATGAATAAACCAGATCTCTCTCTCTTTCTTTCTCTCTCTCTCTCACACTCACACACACACACAATGGAGTATTACTCAACCACAAGAAAGAACGAAATCCTGCCACTTGTGATAAAACGGGTGGATATTGGGGACATATTCCTAAGTGAAAAAGTCAGAGAAAGACAAATACTGTATGATATCATTTATATGTGGAATCTTAAAAAATGAAACTTACAGAAAGTAGAATGGCAGTTACTAGGGATCAACAGTGCGGTAAATGGGGAAATATTGGTCAAAGGTATAAACCTGCAGTTAGAAGATGAACAGGTTCTGGGGATCTAATCTAATCTAATCTAATTTGGGTGACTAGAGTTAACGACACTGTATTATATACTTGAAAGTTACTGAGAGAGTAAATTTTAGATTTCTTTGCACAAAAAAAGAAATGGTAAATATGTGCCTGATGGAGGTGTTAGCTAATGTTAAGGTGGTAATCATACTGCAATATGTCAGTGTAACAAATCAATATGCTGTACACCTTCAACTTACCCATAGTATATGTCAATCACATCAGTACAGGTGGAAATCTGCACCTTTCTACTGTCTTAATGTCCTTATCCTCCACAGACCCTGTCATACCTAGATCTCTAGGTCTCCCTCCCCTATCCCTCCCAGACCACTCCTCTGAATTCCTTTCTACACCCTGTTGGTACCATGCCCTTTAATGGGGGAGCCCATTTTCTCTCACAAGGTCAGTGTTTCCTTTAGGTACATTTCTTTTGTGATATGTAAGCTCTGGAGCAAGACCCATGTGTCTTAGGATGGTTCTGTGTTAAGCGGCCAGAAGTAATTAAGCAATATTTTAATTTACCGATTGTATTTAATACAGTGCAAGGTGCTGGGATGTAATAAACTCCCACAGGTCCAATGGCTTCTACCTTGATTGGAATGTCCTGCCCGCAACTTTCCACCACTATCTCTTTCTTGCCAGTCACCCTTCAGTTTCTTCAGAGAAGGCTCCCTTGATCACCCACTTTAAAGCTGTCACTCAAGCATTGTCTCCCCATCATCACTTAGAATTTGCTCTAGAAAAATTACCACTCCCTGATATTTCTGTGTGTTTTTAGTGTACTTACTTTTTTTTTTTTTTTTAATTTCTTCCCAGGTAAGTAAAAGGACATCAAAAACCTTGTCTGTCCTGTTCACTTTATTATACCCTTCATGTTAAAATAGTGTCAAGAAGATAGTAGGTGTTCAATAAATATTTGCTGAATGAATGGACAAGAAATACTCTATATTGTTGATGTGCTCACATTCTATTAAGGAAAACAGGTACAAAAGTCAAATGTCATATAGTAGGGTTAGCAATAAGTGAAATGATAGAAAATATAAATATAAATGATTCCTTCCTTCCTCAGGAAGAAGTGAGGAAGTGGAAAGAGCATTTTCAAAAGTACATAGGCTTGAACCAACATGGTGTTTCTGTGGGGCAGGGGCCAGCTTGGTCTTTCTCGGGAGCAGGAACAGACCAACACTACGAAGGCACCAATTCTCAGGAGTGGTGGGAGATACAGCAGGGCATGGAGTTAGATAGGGAGGCAGAGGTTGGAGGTGAAGTGACTAATAAGTATGTTAAAAAGCTTGATCACTTTGTAGTGTATACAGATATAAAGTTATAATTTTGTACATCTGAAATATACTACTATATACCAATTTTACCTCAATTAAAAAATAAAAAGCTTGGGGCACCTGGGTGGCACAGTGGGTTAAAGCCTCTGCCTTTGTCTCAGGTCATAATCTCGGGGCTTAGGTCATAATCTCGGGGTCCTGGGATCAAGCCCCGAATCAGGCGCTCTGCTCAGCAGGGAGCCTGCTTCCCTCTCACTCTCTGCCTGCCTCCCTGCTTACTTGTGATCTCTCTGTCAAATAAATAAATAAAATCTTTTTAATAAATAAATAAATAAATAAATAAATAGCTTGAGGTTTATCCCATGTATAATCAAGTATAATCAGGATTTTAGACCTTCATTTTAGAAGAAAATAATAGATCTAATTAGTAGCAAAATCAGAATTTCATTTTATAAATATCACTCTGGAAAATATACAGAGGATGGACATAGGGAAAAGAGAACAGAAGCAGAGATCCAGGTGGAAGAGATTGTAAACTTGATCTAGACAGGGAGAGGGGCATGGGCAGGAGGGGCCAGATTACAGAGAAAAGAGGGAGCAGAGACAACAGAACCTGGAGATAACTGGACAAGGTGGATGAGGAAGAAGGAGGAGTCAATGGTGAATTCTCAGATGACAGGCAAAAAGGTATTACCACCAATGAAAGACATGCAGACCAAGAAGAAGGTCACAATTTCTCTATGGGGTGAATTGAGTTTGAGGCATCTATGGGACATACAGGAAGATAAACCTGATAAGCATTTGGATTGCTAGTCATGAGAAACCTGGGGGCAAGGCCTGAGCCAAAGACATGATTAGGGAGTCATGAATGTACAGATGAGAGTTAAAACCATGGGCATACATGACATTGCTTGGGGAGTGGAACTCGATCTACTGCTCAGGAAATGGCTTCTCCAGGTCTGGATTGAGAGACTAGCATTTCAATGTCCAGGATTATAAAAAGCACTCATTAGTAGGAAACATGGGTGGCAGGCCAATGTTACCTCGACATTGGAATTTAGTCTTCTTATACTGTATATATACCATGGTTTTAGTCAAGCATGTTTCCAGGACCTTTGATTATGACCAGGCTAAATACCATATGTTCCATTTGACTTCCTACTTTGGCATAGAATTCAATGAGATACTGTTACCTGCACTAGTAACATATGCTCTCTAAATGACTATTAAACTTTGCAAAGCAGCCAGACAATTAATTTTTAGCAGAGATGCACTAATAGCCAACCAATCATGTATAGCAGCCTGAATGGCATGCATTTTGCATTTGCCAGAGAGAACATATTGTAGCCCATATTTCAGTCATCTCCCCTCAGAGGTTAAGAAAATTTTTTTAGTTAGTCAAGACAGGAATGCAAATTTAAATTTGCTCATGATCGGAACAATTCATCTGATCCTAGGAGCATCTGTTTTTCTAAAACAACTGACGGATTGTTCAAAGTGGTCACTAACTGTTCAGACACCGGGATGCAGAGAGGTTTGGGCAACTTCTCCTTTTAGATTGACTGTGGCTCATTCAGGAATCCAATGAGGCGAGTTTGGGTGGATGGTAGTTTCATATCATGTTAACATAACGTGAACAATTGCTAATACTGACTGCATATTTACTTTGATCCAGGAACAGTGCTAAGTACTTTACCCGCATATCTCATTGAATTATCCCAAATCTTACATGGTAGCTATTATTATGCCACTTTACAAATGGTGAGATATTTTCAGACCACAATGCTCTAAAGCTAGAACTCAACCACAAAAGGAAGTTTGGAAAGAACCCAAATACATGGAGACTAAACAGCATCCTTCTAAAGAATGAATGGGTCAACCGGGAAATTAAAGAAGAATTGAAAAAAATCATGGAAACAAATGATAATGAAAATACAACGGTTCAAAATCTGTGGGACACAACAAAGGCAGTCCTGAGAGGAAAATATATAGCGGTACAAGCCTTTCTCAAGAAACAAGAAAGGTCTCAGGTACACAACCTAACCCTACACCTAAAGGAGCTGGAGAAAGAACAAGAAAGAAACCCTAAGCCCAGCAGGAGAAGAGAAATCATAAAGATCAGAGCAGAAATCAATGAAATAGAAACCAAAAAAACAATAGAACAAATCAACGAAACTAGGAGCTGGTTCTTTGAAAGAATTAATAAAATTGATAAACCCCTGGCCCGACTTATCAAAAAGAAAAGAGAAAGGACCCAAATAAATAAAATCATGAATGAAAGAGGAGAGATCACAACTAACACCAAAGAAATACAAACTATTATAAGAACATACTATGAGCAACTCTACGCCAATAAATTTGACAATCTGGAAGAAATGGATGCATTCCTAGAAACATATAAACTACCACAACTGAACCAGGAAGAAATAGAAAGCCTGAACAGACCCATAACCAGTAAGGAGATTGAAACAGTCATTAAAAATCTCCAAACAAACAAAAGCCCAGGGCCAGACGGCTTCCCGGGGGAATTCTACCAAACATTTAAAGAAGAACTAATTCCTATTCTCCTGAAACTGTTCCAAAAAATAGAAATGGAAGGAAAACTTCCAAACTCATTTTATGAGGCCAGCATCACCTTGATCCCAAAACCAGACAAGGATCCCACCAAAAAAGAGAGCTATAGACCAATATCCTTGATGAACACAGATGCGAAAATACTCAACAAAATACTAGCCAATAGGATTCAACAGTACATTAAAAGGATTATTCACCACGACCAAGTGGGATTTATTCCAGGGCTGCAAGGTTGGTTCAACATCCGCAAATCAGTCAATGTGATACAACACATCAATAAAAGAAAGAACAAGAACCATATGATACTCTCAATAGATGCTGAAAAAGCATTTGACAAAGTACAGCATCCCTTCCTGATCAAAACTCTTCAAAGTGTAGGGATAGAGGGCACATACCTCAATATCATCAAAGCCATCTATGAAAAACCCACCGCAAATATCATTCTCAATGGAGAAAAACTGAAAGCTTTTCTGCTAAGGTCAGGAACACGGCAGGGATGTCCATTATCACCACTGCTATTCAACATCGTACTAGAGGTCCTAGCCTCAGCAATCAGACAACAAAAGGAAATTAAAGGCATCCAAATCGGCAAAGAAGAAGTCAAATTATCACTCTTCGCAGATGATATGATACTATATGTGGAAAACCCAAAAGACTCCACTCCAAAACTGCTAGAACTTATACAGGAATTCAGTAAAGTGTCAGGATATAAAATCAATGCACAGAAATCAGTTGCATTTCTCTACACCAACAGCAAGACAGAAGAAAGAGATATTAAGGAGTCAATCCCATTTACAATTGCATCCAAAACCATAAGATACCTAGGAATAAACCTAACCAAAGAGACACAGAATCTATACTCAGAAAACTATAAAGTACTCATGAAAGAAATTGAGGAAGACACAAAGAAATGGAAAAATGTTCCATGCTCCTGGATTGGAAGAATAAATATTGTGAAAATGTCTATGCTACCTAAAGCAATCTACACATTTAATGCAATTCCTATCAAAGTACCATCCATCTTTTTCAAAGAAATGGAACAAATAATTCTAAAATTTATATGGAACCAGAAAAGACCTCGAATAGCCAAAGGGATATTGAAAAAGAAAGCCAACGTTGGTGGCATCACAATTCCGGACTTCAAGCTCTTTACAAAGCTGTCATCATCAAGACAGCATGGTACTGGCACAAAAACAGACACATAGATCAATAGAACAGAATAGAGAGCCCAGAAATAGACCCTTAACTCTACAGTCAACTAATCTTCGACAAAGCAGGAAAGAATGTCCAATGGAAAAAAGACAGCCTCTTCAATAAATGGTGCTGGGAAAATTGGACAGCCACATGCAGAAAAATGAAATTGGACCATTTCCTTACACCACACACAAAAATAGACTCAAAATGGATGAAGGACCTCAATGTGCGAAAGGAATCCATCAAAATCCTTGAGGAGAACACAGGCAGCAACCTCTTCGACCTCTGCCGCAGCAACATCTTCCTAGGAACAACGCAAAAGGCAAGGGAAGCAAGGGCAAAAATTAACTATTGGGATTTCATCAAGATCAAAAGCTTTTGCACAGCAAAGGAAACAGTTAACAAAATCAAAAGACAACTGACAGAATGGGAGAAGATATTTGCAAACGACATATCAGATAAAGGACTAGTGTCCAGAATCTATAAAGAACTTAGCAAACTCAACATCCAAAGAACAAATAATCCAATCAAGAAATGGGCAGAGGACATGAACAGACATTTCTGCAAAGAAGACATCCAGATGGCCAACAGACACATGAAAAAGTGCTCCATATCACTCGGCATCAGGGAAATACAAATCAAAACCACAATGAGATATCACCTCACACCAGTCAGAATGGCTAAAATCAACAAGTCAGGAAATGACAGATGCTGGCGAGGATGCGGAGAAAGGGGAACCCTCCTACACTGTTGGTGGGAATGCAAGCTGGTGCAGCCACTCTGGAAAACAGCATGGAGGTTCCTCAAAATGTTGAAAATAGAACTGCCCTATGACCCAGCAATTGCACTACTGGGTATTTACCCTAAAGATACAAACGTAGTGATCCAAAGGGGCACGTGCACCCAAATGTTTATAGCAGCAATGTCCACAGTAGCCAAACTATGGAAAGAACCTAGATGTCCATCAACAGATGAATGGATCAAGAAGATGTGGTATATTGGGGCGCCTGGGTGGCTCAGTGGGTTAAAGCCTCTGCTTTCGGCTCGGGTCATGATCCCAGGGTCCTGGGATCGAGCCCCGCGTCGGGCTCTCTGCTCAGCGGGGAGCCTGCTTCCACTTCTCTCTCTGCCTGCTTCTCTGCCTGCTTGTGATCTCTGTCTGTCAAATAAATAAATAAAATATTTAAAAAAAAAAAAAAAAAAAGAAGATGTGGTATATATACACAATGGAATACTATGCAGCCATCAAAAGAAATGAAATCTTGCCATTTGCGACAACATGGATGGAACTAGAGCGTATCATGCTTAGCGAAATAAGTCAAGCAGAGAAAGACAACTATCATATGATCTCCCTGATATGAGGAAGTGGTGATGCAACATGGGGGCTTAAGTGGGTAGGAGAAGAATAAATGAAACAAGATGGGATTGGGAGGGAGACAAACCATAAGTGACTCTTAATCTCACAAAACAAACTGAGGGTTGCTGGGGGGAGGGGGTTTGGGAGAAGGGGGTGGGATTATGGACATTGGGAGGGTATGTGCTTTGGTGAGTGCTGTGAAGTGTGTAAACCTGGTGATTCACAGACCTGTACCCCTGGGATAAAAATATATGTTTATAAAAAATAAAAAATAAAAATAAAAAAAATTAATAAAAAATAAAAAATTAATAAAATCAAAAAATATATATAGTCAGCAAAAAATTATCTAAGAGAGGGAGTATGACTCATTGATTTTAAATTTCACCCTCTAAGACAGATAAATTTGTACATTGCACACTAACTACAAATATTATAAATATCAGGATTTCAGACATATTCATTAGGAAATTTCACTTTAGAAGATAAAAAATTCAGTTTAAGAAGGATTTTACCTACTGACTTAGATATAACAGTTACATAAACATTTTCCAGGGATGTTTTGACAATCAACCATCTTTAAATAAACAATAAAAATAAATGATACTAAGAACCCATCCTACTATAGACCTGAACATCCAGGACCCCTGTCTGGATCCCACTCTGTTCACAGTGCTTTAGATGGCTATGCTCCGTATTAACACATAATTATTATCCTTTGAATTTCCATAAAGGTGGTCAATATTACATTTTCATATGTATGAGCTAACCATTATGGAAACCATTACAATTAGCCAAGTCATCTTGGGCAAGCCATTTACTATTTCTGGATCTCAGCTTGATGTTATAATAGAAAGATATAGTATCTGTCCTGACAGCATGCACAAAAGCACTTTGAAAAATATAAGGATTATTATCATTAATTCAAGAGCAAGATTCCCCAAGACAGACTTTAATTTTATCCTATGCTTTTTGCCTTTTGTAATCTGGAGAAAAATCCATGGTTTTAGTAGAAACTCCAAATAGATACCTGTCACAGGTCAAATTTAGAGGAAAATGAGGTTGTAGTTATACAACTAGGACCTTGGTCACACCCTTAGCCTGCTTTTCTGCCCATATAAGACTTTGTCACCTCTAGGAACTCTGTCCAAACCAGTCTACTTTCTAACTCCCAACAAAGTCTGGACTCCATCCTAATTCGTTCACTCATCTCACCTCAGATTCATTTTCATCTACCCTTTAACGTGTTACTAAGCTTGAACCAGTTTCCCCACTCTGATAGGGAGTGCACCCCAGGGCTTATTTGGTTACAGATTATGCACTGTCTCATTGCAGTTCTCATGTGATTCTCTGAAGTTGTCCTATAAATTCCTTGTTGTTATAATTTCCATGTCTCTACCTTGTCTTTCCAATTAGTTTTTTTGTTTGTTTGTTTGTTTGTTTGTTTCAAGATTTTTATTTATTTATTTGACAGACAGAGATCACAAGTAGGCAGAGAGGCAGGCAGAGAGAGAGAGGAGGAAGCAGGCTCCCTGCTAAGCAGAGAGCCCGATGCGGGCCTCGATCCCAGGACCCCGAGACCATGACCTGAGCCGAAGGCAGAGGCTTTAACCCACTGAGCCACCCAGGCACCCTCCAATTAGTTTTAAGTTCGCTAAAGCTAGTGACTACCTTGTATTCTTCCTGCACAGAGTACATACTCAGCAAGTATTTGTTGGTTGATTAATAAAGAAAATTTCCAAGTGAGGAAAATATCTGAGGAAAAGAAGAATCAATAATAAAATGAAATGAGGGGCACCTGGGTGGCTCAGTGGGTTAAGCCTCTGCCTTCGGCTCAGGTCATGATCTCAGGGTCCTAGGATCGAGTCCCACATTGGGCCTTCTGCTCAGCGGGGAGCCTGCTTCCCTCTCTCTCTCTCTCTGCCTGCATCTCTGTCTACTTGTGATCTCTCTCTCTCAAATAAATAAATAAAATATTTTTTAAAAATGAAATGAAATGAATCTAGAGAGATAAAGTTTTACAAGAACAGATTATCAACTGGAATCTATTCAAAACAGACCAGAGACCTAGTCTATTCTTAGTGTACTCAAAGGAATCCCAGAAATCGGAAATCAAATTTTTAGAAATGGAAAGAATCTTCAAGATAATTTAATTCACATCCTTCATTCGCTGAGAATAATCACTCACTATTTCTCTGACTTATCAATGGAAATGTTTACATATTTAATTTTGCTATTATAAAACTTGACTCTTGGCAATTTTCTTAGAAACAGAGTCCAAGAGAATGCAACCTTGAGAACACAGGAAGTCTCATAGATAGAAAAAGATTTCTTTTTCTTAGAATAAAACCAGATGTCTTGAGCCAAATATATGGTATCAACTTTTAATTTAAATTATAACATGGAAAAGAATAAAGATAAATAAGAAAACATCACTACTCACCTAGTGCAGAGTGGTTCAGAAGTAAGACCCCCCGAGGGCCTAAATGCAAAGTGTTAGAAGATCCTAGTGGTCAAGTTCTTGAGCTTTGACATGGTATCAAAGAAAGCCCTGGGTTGAGTATCAGAAACCCTGATTTTGAGACTTTGCCCCATCAATTTCAGTTATGTGACCACTGACAGTTTTTCAGATTCTGATTATCAAAAATTTCTGTCTTAACACCAGGATTGTTGAAGGGATTAAGTGAGATAATATATGTCAAGATAATTTATAGAAAAGCATAATTTGCATTATTGCCTGGCTAGCTAAGTTACATTAAAAATATTTTAATCTAGCTGTCTGAGCTTTCAGAATCTAAAAGCCAAACATCCTAATACCACCTCTGTAGCCTCTTGGTTATACATCTCTAAGCTATCATTAGAGAAATGATCAACAAGTCCCTGGCTCTAGCACATTCCAACCCTTAAAGAGTTCCCTAAACTCATGTGATTTCAGCAAAAGACACATAGCCAAGAGCTTCCTGCTCTATAATTAGTCACATCAGGCTGGAAGCTCCCCACAATGTGGTGAACACAACACTGTCTTTTCTTGCTTCCCAAGATTTCTGCAAAGATAGAGGAGGCAGGCTTTTCAATGGCCTGTTAGGTGGTCTTTACCACCAGCACCTGACCTCGCTCTGAATCCACCCTTCCTTGGTTGTTTGAGGACCTCCATCTTGCATGGACACTCCTCTTCCTCCCACCCTGACTCTTCATTGGAAGAATCAGTGAAATCCACCCACCTCAGACGGTCAGCATCTGCTTACAACCCAGGCCCCCTTCCAGATACCCCACAGTCTGCACCAGCTTAGAAAGTTACCTTATGTACTTTCCAAAAGTCACCTGCTCTTGTCCAACAGAATAAATCAGGCTCCCATGGGATAGGACTCCAGACAGCAGAGTGTGAACAAACCCAGATGATCACCTCTTCCAGCAAATAGTATCAAACACTTTTTCTGGCATAAAAGCCATACAGATGGGAACAATTCCACCATCTTTTAAAAAATTAATTATTTTTTATTAATATATAATGTATTATTTGCCCCAGGGATACAGGTCTGTTAATCGTCAGGCTTACAAATTTCACAGCACTCACCATAGCACATACCCTCCCCAATGTCCATAACCCAACCCCCTCTCCATACTCCACTCCCCCCATCAACCCTCAGTATGATTTGTGAGATTAAGAGTCCCTTATGGTTTGTCTCCCTCCCAATCCCTTCTTGTTTCATTTTTTCCTTTTCTACCTCCCAAACCTCCCAACCTGCCTCTCAAATTCTTCATATCAGGGAGATCATATGATAACTATCTTTCTCTGATTGACTTATTTTGCTCAGCATAATACCCTCTAGTTCCATTCATGCTGTTGCAAATGGCAATATTTCATTTCTTTTGATGGCTGCATAGTATTCCATTGTATACATATCTTAAAAGCAACACTGTCATAGGGTACAAATAAGACATAACGCTGAATAAAGCATTAGAGTTGCCTCTGTTCTAGACATATTCCTGGAGGTCTTATATTATGTTTAACAGAGCTTAAAGGGACTCTACAGATGAGCATGTCCCGACCCCCAGTAAGCAAGGGCCACAACTAAAGCTCAGTGAAAGGATCACCTAGCTCACTCAGGATCACCCAGTGAGTGGCAAAGCTGGAAACAGAGCACAGGGATCTCCAATTACAGATCTGTTGCCACCTGCAAAACCAAATTAATCTGTTCTGCCCTGAATCATTTATAGTTTACACTGAATATAATGTCTGGTTGCCTCCTTATTCAAAACCAAGAGGTGTGGTCAGTTGCTCTCCCCGAGTTCCCTACAGCCCAATGACTCCACAGCATAAAACTGTGGAATGCAATCAAGCCACCTGATAGTCCCCTCTTCCCTAACTGGGTGTTTATGAGCTCTCACTCTGACCCTTATTCTATGCTACTTTCTTCAGTCAGCAGGTACACCATCAATACTGAGACTGACTGGCCGATTGATTAGCTAATAAATAATAATGTTTACGCTTCCTTACTGAACTCACAGCCAAAGCAACTCTGCTAAATAGCTTCTTTTCCTCCTTTCTTCCCTGTTGACTTGCTTATACATTTTGAGACTTGTCATGTGATAGGTTGAGAAGCAATTATTTTGAGATTCACTCTTAAAAATGAAAAAGGCAACAAACGTGAAAAACAATACATGGGAAAATTCACCCGAACCAGTCATGGCCCTGAAAACATGCACTGACTACGGTTATACATGGTGCTCCAAGGTTGTCTAATCTAATGGTCCATCATGGTATCGAGAGCTATTTCCCTGGCTTCTGAGAGAGACATACACGCAAACCTTTAATCTGGGCAGGAGGTAAGCATGAGGAATAGATCCAAGGGCAGAGGCTGCTAATACACAGAAAATAAAGTCTGCTGCAGACACCTCCAGGGCAGCACCCAAAATATTTGAGAGTACCAGGAAAAAGAAAGCCTGAGTGTGTGTGTGGCAGGAGCAGCTGGACCAGGATGCTGAGCTGCATTCTGTTTGGGTACTGAGGATTTATCCTTAGTGCTCCTAGTAAAACAAACACATACCTGATTGCTCAGAAGCATGGGGAAGAAATCAGAACAGTAACTTGGAGGCAAAGAGGCCCGGCTCTCCCTAAAGCTAATTTTTATGAACACATTTCTTCTCTATATTAACATAACACAAGACTTATTTCTATTAAACAATATTAGATAATATGCATACCTGAATAGGGGCATATGTGCCTATATATATATATTTTTTTTTATTATTATTATTTTTTTATTTTTTTGCAAATGACTCAGACTCCCAGTTTTCTGGAATCTCTTGGTGGTCCTCACAGATACTGCCACTGCATGCCTGCCACAGTCAGAAATGTTAAGATGTTTACCATCCACATACATGACCACAGGTACACAATGGAAAATAAAGAATCATTAGACAATACAATTATGAGGAAAGGAGAGGAGTCAAGAATAATTTCTCCAGAAAACAACTTCAATTCTTTTGAATACTTATCTCCCAGTAGAATTGGAAGTCAGCAGAAGCCCATGAGATCTCAGTCATTTTAAATGGCTCTGTGGCCTAAATGACATTTGGGATAACCAAAAACCCTGATATTTACCCCTCTTAATCTGACTTAGCTCATCACTCCGGAGGCATGTTCCCCACTGGTTCCTCTTCCAAGTGCTCTTAATAAATGCATCAGGCCTCATAAAGCTGCATTTCCCCTTCTCAGTCAGAAAACATGGATCAATATACACAGCAGAAGCACTTATGCTTTGTTCGTAAAATCTCCTGTGCAACTGTTAGAGCATTCACACACCAAGCCTGATGCGGGCTATTTCCGTCAACATTACCCTGGCCTATGGGCTATCCAGCGAGGAGAGGGGGAGCAATATGACAGTAAAAGCAAACTCTGAACCTAGATCCTAGCAAAAAATCAGTCAGAGTAAAGCAAGGTGATGCCAGTGTCCCTGTTTGCTTAGATATGCTGAGTGGGGGCCTTCTTAACATGACGGAAATCAGAGAAGCTTAAAGTAGGTCAGTGGTCCACACACTGGCAAGTGCCTGGACAAGGCCTCTGCCAGTGTCTTCCCAGCAATCACAACTGGGAGGTGAGCTCTGCAGTACAAGTGTTAAAAAAAGGCCACAACCTCCTCAGTTGCTTCTACGGGGAAGTCTGAGTAGACACATGGGCACCTAGAAAGACAATCTTATTCCACGATCTTATTCCAATGCTCCGTGGGCAAAAAAATTCCACAGTTGCTACGAGAGGTTCAAAAACAAACAAACAAACACCATCACCTCAATTTCAATGTAAAAGGCAGTGGGACAGGATGCTGAGAAACCAGGGGGAGGCGTTGGTGGGAATCTATTTCCAGGGGCTCATAGCACCTGTTTGCAAGCATATCTCTCAAAACAGCATTAAGCAACAAGTTTCTAAAATGGCAAATCTAATGCTTCTTTTCTCTGAGAGTGCTTTGTCATGGCTGATACTCTTACCCAAGGAATCATTTCAAACAAGCCTGCAGGATAAAGCAGAAGGATTTTCCGCATGTCTGCAGCTACTGCAGCAGCCCACTGTGCGGGCAGGCAGGCAAGCAGGCAGGCTGGCGAGGCTGGAGCTGGGCGCTGCCTGGGCCCCACCTCCTCCCGGAGCACTCACCATCAGCAGGCTGAGAGCAGAGTCGGGCACCAGCTGCACGGCCATGGTCTCCGATTCCCATGCACAGTCAGTTCGCCTGGGCCCTGGATGACTGCGAGGCATCCACAAATACCTACAGCAAACAAGCCAGAAATCCAGACTCAGGGTGCAAAAGACTCAAGATGAAGACAGGCCACGTTTCACACGGTGGGGGGTGGTGGAGGGGGTGGTCAGGCGGATGTTGGGAAGAAGGGGTGGGAACAGTGCTTAGGGATGAAAAAAAAAAAAGAATGAAAATAGGAAACTGCAGGTTATTTAAAGGTGAGCCCTCCCTAGCTTCACTAAGCTGCATGAGCACAGAAATCACATCTAACACAAATATAAAAGCTGGGAACACAGAATTTTTAACTGATACCTTAGCCTAGGCAGCAACTCTTCTTTTTAACTGACAATTAAAATAAAACATTCCCTATTGCAGATAAATCAACCAACCCGAACATCACCACTACCACCCCCACCCCCCACCCCTCATCTCTCAGCAATTCTGCTGCATAAACATGCTGAATGTCACAACCTACCGCTTGCAATCTGGTCAGTGTCTTCTTTTCCTGCAGAAAGGTGTGTCCCTTTTGCAAAATCAAGTATCTGGGAGTGAGAGAGCCGAGCCTGACCAAAAGCATGAGGCAGTCACTGGAGATCAGCAAATGCCCTCATCATAACTGAGTAATAAGTCAGTTATGAAATGACCCCTTCTACCATCCTTAAATCTACTTTTCCTCTCCAAGTGGACTGGCCAGCTTAGTTCCCCGTGGGGCTAACATACTTACAAGGAACATGTAATTACACTGCCTGTTCTGTGAGCGTTCTGATCTCCCAGCCTGTACCACATGTACGCAGCAGACAGGCACCCTCTACCTCTCTCCCTCCCTTCCTCCCGCCCTTCCTCCCTCCCTTCCTTTCCCTCCCATCTCTCCACCAGGCTGCCTGTTAGGAATTTTGAAGGAGCCTCTCTAGCTCAGGGAGGTGCACAAGGCTAATTTGTAGCAAGAGACACTGCTTAAGACAAAAAGGCAAATTAGCCTTGAAAATCATATCATGCAGCATTTTCCTTGGAAGATGTCAATGGCAAAAAAAAAAAAGAGAGGGAGGCTTGCCCAGTCTTGTTATATAATGAGTGGCTGAAAAGCCTCAGAGTCAAAGATTTAAGAAAATTAAACACTTTTTTTTTTTTTTTTTTTGATGAGCACCACCCAGCTTCTCTCTTCTTAGGGAGCACAATTATTCAACTACATGTGGCAATTACTAATACTTCTCGTAATAGTTTTCATGTTCTCTTCAGATTTCTTCCTTCACTCACCTGCTGTATTGACTCTAAAAATTCCTTGAAATTAACTGGATAGTGTGAAATGTAAGAACACCAATCACCACTCTAAGTAAGAAACTCAGGGAGGAAATTAATCACCTTTACATGTTCCCACAGAGAAGTATAGCTGTTGTCCTTCTATCATTCATATTTTAAAAGCATTTATCTGAATATCACAAAGTAAATGCTCAAAAACAGTCACTGAATGAGTGAAAAGATTCTCTTCTCATTGTTTATCCTGTGGCCCAATGAAGTTGAACCTTTATTCCAGGTTGTCTGATTGGATTCTAATGCTTTTGACCTCAGGAACCTCTGAGAATCTCCTGCTATCAGGTGCTTGGAGATTGACAGCATGACCTCAGTCATGTGAATGTGTCCTTGAACTGAGCTCTCAGAATATTCGAGACTTGCTGGTGAGTTTCTCAAAAGAATTTTTATTATTATAGTAATCTACTATTTGACTACAATAATTTAAAGAACATATCTACAGTGTTATCTTAACCTTGCAGATAGCTTTCTAAATGTATCCAACAGATAAATGCTGAGTGCCTACTGTGTGCAGTGCTCTTTGATAAGCTTTGTAGAAGATGCAAAACTAAATCATATCCCTGCCCTCAAGGAGCTTTTTATCTGACAGATGCTGTGATGCCCAACAATCATATATGATACAAGACAATATGTGATAAATACTACAAAGTGACTTAAAAACAGTTTGGGCTGCACAGAGTGAAGAAATTTTACTTTTGCCTTCAAGAATATGTTGATTTTTGGGCTGAAACTTGAGGAATAAGCAGAATGTATTTTTTATGACTTGTGTTTTGTAATTCTAAATGGACTATGAGCATGTAAAACATAGAAAGCACAAGAAGTTAATATCATGCTACTGAAGCTGGGGGGCAGTGGGGGGGGCAGAGAGGGTGTGCCCACAGAGGGCCCACCAGGAGCAGCTCCAGGTGTGCCGGGGTACAGGACACGCTCAGGTAGGACAGGCAGGCCTGAGAGATGTTATGTCAACCACTGGTACGAGGCCCCAGCACACCTGCCTTTCTTTCTCTACACTTTGCTGAACCTTTGCCCAGATTCTTTACAGAGAAGAGCCTGCAGCAGATCTCACGTGTGAAGACATTACTGGGAGATGCCCTCTTAGGGCGGCAGGAGTGAAGGAGCTGGGAAGGAGGGGCAGGGAAGGGATGAGAGCAGCTACAAGGTGGTATCTATGAGCTGCTCACAGTAGAGCTGCTCAGTCATGAGAATAGGTTTCTAGACAGGCATGGAACATCATTCCTTGGAACAGTCCATCAGGGAGACAGAGGGAATTGCTAGTCTGTTCCTGCCTATCAACTGGATCTTGCTGGTCACATTGACCCCAGTAGGCATGAACTCCCCTGCACTTCAGAGCCATGTTATACCAGATCCTGGCATAATACACCAGAGCAGAAACAGCAGAAAGGCATGACATCTGAAGCCAGGAATGGAGGAGATGCCACAGACTTTGTGGGTCAGTCAGATAGGACCTTGGTGCTGGAGCTGCTAATGCTCCATCCCCAGTGTATATTATGAAAATTGTGCCAAAGCCCACCGCACATTCTGGAGAAGTCTGCAATGGCTGGGAATGCCAGGAGTTGAAATGATAGTGATGGCACCTAGGGTCCCACCAAGCAAATAGCTAAATCCCAGGTGCTAGTTGGGGTGGGGAGGAGTAAATCTTGGGTTGGGGGGTAGATGAACTGAGTCCGGTACAAGTGTGTCTATTTACATATATTACTCACAATGTCAAAAGTTATATCCTCAATTAAATATTCCATGGTTTTTCCACTTGGGTATTCAAATTTGCATATTCATATCTGTAATTCTAAATTGCTGTTTTTTATAATAGTTATTGACTTTCCTCTACTATCCTCCTACTAGAGAGTAAGCAACCTGACATCAGAACTAGGTATCATTTATTTCTGTGCACTCCTGTAGCTCTGAGTATCAAACTCAGAGAAAGGAGACTGTCATATCAAGTTGGGCTTTTATAAAGGTGCTAAAATGTTAAGTACAAAGAGAAAGGGGCAAGGATAGCATCCCAGCTATGGGAGTAGGCAGGTAAAACACAAGTAATTTGTAAGGAAAAGTAACAGCTGACAGAGAAGGCGGGAGCCCCAGAATTCCAGTGAATGGTGGCTCCACAAAGATGCCAAAAGCTTTTAGTAGAGTTAGAGACATAGAAGTCAAAGTGGAGGTAGGCGAACCATAAGAGACCCTTAACTCTAGGGAACAGACAGGGGTGTGCAGGGGAGAGATGATAGGGGGATGTGGTAACCAGATGATGGGCATTAAGGAGGGCATGTGATATACTGAGCACTGGGTATTCTATGCAACTGATGAATCACTAAATTCTACCTCCGAAACTAATAATACACTGTATGTCAACTAAATTGTATTTAACTAAAAACAAAAGTTTTTTAAAAGAAGTCAAAATACAAAGGATTATAGCGCAGTTTGTGAGAAAAAGGAGTTAATTGGTAAAAACAGACTCATCTTAAAAAAACAAAAACAAAAGCAGTGAGATAAGAGTCCTCTAATTCTTTTCAAAACCTCATCCAGAAAAACAAAAACAAAAACAAAAAACCTCATCCAGGAGGAATCCAGATCACAGAAGGTGTGCAGGACAGCAAGCAGTATTTTCCTCTAAGGAACTAAATTTCATCTCTGGCTAGTGTTATACCCAAGAAAGACACATAATTCCTTTCAGTATAGTTCCTCAACTGAAGGGCAGTTCAATGTTACAGGTATCAAAAGTCGTTACCAAAAAAAATCATTAAAAACTTCTGTGTTTAATATGAAGCTGCTGTGAAGACACTGATCATTGTATCACTCAGAGTTGCCCATATAAATTGCCCACGTGAGAAATTTCTCTCAGCATTCAGTACCAGGAAGATGTCTGTCCCTCCTGAGGTAGTGTGAAGATGGATGGCATTATCCTTGGAATGCCTGCTGTGACATTTTACTCTTGGGAACCAGAATGCCTACTCTGTCATTTACTCTGTGCCCCAGGGCAGGTACCATGAGGCTGAGGTAAAAATCAAATACACCTTTTGTTAAATTGCACATAGTAGGAATTCAATAACTGTTATTCCCTAGAAATCTCCTTTTCATTCTGATAATGAAAATAACAGAACTGATGACAGTTGTCACATTTGGCTGCCAGAATACCCAAGCAGATATTATCATAGTTGGCATTATTACTTCCTTGGTTTTTCTCAACCTTATTTTCCCTTCTAATTCATAATGTATTAGTCTTATTTAGTAGGCCTTTTTGTCAGTAAGCCATCTGAAATTCTTTTTTTGGAAAGAGGTAGAACATAAATCATTCTTTAATGTATAAACTGCTCTCAAATAAATTTGGCACACTGTGAAACATTTTGCAGCTACTAAAATGGCAATTATGAAAACTATTTAGGAAATATGGGAACTGTCTATCTGAGCTACAGTGTTTATTTGGCCATAAAATGATACATATACTTTAATTACAATCATATAAATATTTATATTTAAGAAAACACGAAGTAACTTTTGATTTCAGCTAAGATGAGTAAAAGGGACAAAGTGTATATTCCTACTTGAAAAAAAAATGGGCAAAATATACACACCAATACTTTTCAAGACACTGGACACAGAACAACAAAGGACAATGATAAGACTTAAAATAATCCCAGACTATTGAATTCAGAGTGTTTCCGGGCCACAGAACAGAGGGGGAAACCCAGTTGCAATCAAGTGGATTCCCTAAATTGAGGGAGAACCAATGAGTCAGAATCCAGAGTCAGGGGAGACCAAGATGGGTAGAATTCATAGGGCAGAGCACCAAAGAGGACAGTAGTTTAAGGAGAAGGAGAGAACTTCAGAGCTCTCTCCTTTGAGCATTTAGTTGGCTACTAATCACCACATGCACAAGAAGAAACTATCTGAAGTTGTGGAAAGAACCACCTAACATAATTAAAAAGACTGGTGACTTGTGCTCACATAGAGCCAGGAATAGCACCTGTTCACACCAGCCAGACTGGAAGGCCTCACAGATTCATGGTGCATTAGATAGGATGCTCAGAAGGTTATTGCCTAAGGCGTGAGGAATAATTAGCACTAGATTGATCACTCCCCTATGTCTGCCTAACAAATTTGAAAACCAAGATCCTGAACGGATCCAACCGTTTCCAAGTAACTTAATTGTGTTCTAAAACAATGTTAAAGAAAATTTATTGAAATACAAAAATATCCAATATCCAACATGGTAAAATTTACAAGGTCTGGCATCAAATAAAAATTAGATATGGTATCAGGTACAGAAAAAAGTAGGAAAATATGACCACTAAATTCAGGACAAATCAAGCAAAATCATCCAGATCTAACAGATTTTTGAATTAGCAGAAAAGAACATTAAAACAATTATTATACTTTTCACAATATGTTCAAAAAGTTAAGTAGAGATATAAAAGATATTAAAAAAAAAATCTGAACTTCCAGAGATTAAAAGCTACAATGTCAAACATTAAAAAAAAAAACACATTTGCTGGGATTAATGGAGATTAGACTATAATTACAGAAGAAAAACTTAGAGAACTTGAAAACAGAAACTATTCCAAATGACACAAAGATCAAAAATGTTTTCATCAACAAAAATAAAAATAAAATACCTGCAAGTGGTGGAACAACTTCAAGCAGCCTAACGTACAATGTAATCTGTATCCCTGAAGAAAGAGTGACACACATATTTGAAGAAATAAAGGCCAAATTTCCCCCAAATTATACACTGAACAAATTATCAGGAAAAGGCACATCACAATGAAATTGTTCAGTATCAGTGATAAAGGAAATATTCTGAAAACAACCAGTGGGGATAGATATATATAACACACAGCAGGGGACAAGGATAAGGACGACAACAGATTTCTTATGCGGAACTAATGTAATCAAGAAGACCGTTCGACAACATCCTTTAAAAATTTTGAAGGAAAAACTATCATCAATCTAGGATTCCAAATCTAACAAAAATATCTTTAAAAAATAAAAACAAGATAAAGACTTTTTTTCAGACATACAAAGTAAATAAAAGGCAAACAGGTTGGAAAGGAAGAGGAAAAACTTCCCACAAAGAAAATTCCAGGCCCAAGGGCTTCAGTGGCAAGTTCTAGTAAATATTTAAGGAAGAAATAATACTGAGTCTCTTTGAGAAAACTGAAGAGAAGGAAGTGTTTTGAAACTCATTTTATGAAGACAGCATAAATATCAGACAAAGAGAGTATAAAAAAGAAAACTATAGATTATACCCATGAATTAAAATGCAAAAATTCTTGGGCGCCTGGGTGGCTCAGTGGGTTAAGCCGCTGCCTTCGGCTCAGGTCATGATCTCAGGGTCCTGGGATCGAGTCCCGCATCGGGCTCTCTGCTCAGTGGGGAGCCTCCTTCCTCCTCTCTCTCTCTGCCTGCCTCTCTGCCTACTTGTGATCTCCCTCTGTCAAATAAATAAATAAAATCTTTAAAAAAAATAAAATAAAATAAAATGCAAAAGTTCTAAAACAAACTTATAGAAAATAAAATCCAACAATATGTTAAAAAGGTAATGCATCATGACCAATCAGGACTTAGAAATATAAGGTTGGTTTAACATCTTAAAAGCAAGCAGGGGAATTCACCATATTAACAAACTACAAAAAGAAAAACCACACAATCAGCTCAATAGACGCATAAAAAGCAATCGACAAAATTCAGCAACTATTCCTGATTTTTAAAAAATGTCAGCAACTAGGAATAGAAAAGAACTTTTCAACCTCATAAAGAATATCTACAACAAATTACAGCTATTATCATACTTAACGTAAAGACTGAATGCTCTCTCCAAATGATCAGGAATAGGGCAAATAAATCTACTCTCAGGACCTCTCTTCAACTTTATATGGGAGATTCTAGACAATAGGTGCAATAGGATTGGGGGTAGGGGGACTGTGGTCAGGTCAGAAAAGAAAAAGTAAAATGATTTTTATTCCCAGCCAACATGATTTTCCATGTAGAAAATCTAATGGACTCTACAAAAAAGGTACTAGAATAAGAAAGTTTAATAACGTTGAAGGATACAAGACTAATTTCAAAAAGCTCTTGTATTCCTACATGCCAACAACAAACAGTGAGAAATTTAAATTAAAAGTATAATTAATGGGGTGCCTGGGTGGTTCAGTTAAGTGTCTACCTTCAGCTCAGGTCATGATCTCAGGGTTCTGGGACTGAGCTCCACATTGGGCTCCTTGCTCAGCAGGGAGCCTGCTTCTCCCTCTTCCTCTGTTTGCTCCCCCTGCTCCGGCTCACTCTCTCTGTGTCAAATAAATAAATACAATCTTTAAAAAAAAAAAAAAAAAGTGCAATTAACAATACCATCAGACCATATGAAATGCTTAGGGACAAATATGACAAAGATATAAAAGATCCGTACACTGAAAAGGACAAAATATTGCTGAGATTCAGTAGGGACTTAAATGGAGAGATAGACTGGGCTCATGGATCAGAAAACTCAACGTTCTTAAGATATTTATTCTCACCAAATTGATTCAGAGATTCAACAGAATCCCAATCAATATCCCACCTGGCTTTCAGCACAGAAATTGGCAAGCTGGGTCTAAAACTGATATGGAAATGCAAGGATATAGAATAGCCAAAACAATTTAAAAAAATAAAAATAGCGTTAGAGAACTAACTCTGCCTACCTTCAAGATTTATTAGAAACTTACAGTAGTAAAAAGTGTAGTATTATCATAATAAAAGACAAATAGTTCAACAAAACTAAAGAGAGAATCCAGAAAGACATCTGACATACATAGACAACAGATTTTTGACAAAGGTACAAAGGCAATTCACTGGAGAAAGAATAGTCTTTGGAAGAAATGGTAGTGGAATAATAAGATATGTATATGCAAAAGAGTGAACTCCAATCCATTCCTTGCAACATACACAAAATTTAACTTAAAATATATCACAGATCTAATCACAAAACCTGAAACTATAAGATCAGTAGATGAAAACATGGGGAGAAAATCCTTTGGGTAGAGGAAAAATGTCTTAGATGTGGCACCAAAATTACAATTGATAATAGATCAATAAATTGGGCTTCATCATAATTAAAATTTCTGCTATTTGGAAGACACCATTAAAAGAACAAAAATGCTACCCACAGAATGGGAGCAAACATTTGCAAAGCTTATGTTTGGTACAGGTAATGTATCCAGAATATATAAAAAGCATCTTAATACTCAATACAAAGAGAACAACACAATGAAATGTATACAAAAGATTTGAATAAGCACTTCACAGAATATATAGGTATGGAAATAAGAACATGAAAAGGTGCCTGACATCATCAATCATTAGGAAAACGCAAGTTAGGGGCACCTGGTTGGCTCAGTGGGAAGAGCATGCAACTCTTGATCTTGGAGTCATGAGTTCAAGCCCCATGTTGGCTCTAGAGATTACTTAACTAAATAAAACTTTTAAAAAAGGAAGATGTGAATTAAAATTATAATGAGACAACACAACACACCTATTACATGGCTACAATTAAAAAGACTGACCATACCAAGTATTACGCAGCATGTGATGATCTGGTGGGATGTAAAATAGTATACTTACTTTGGAAAACAGTCTGGCAATTTCTTATAAAGTTAAACATATATCTATCTGGCTATCTGAGGAAAAATGAAAACTTATGTTCATACAAGATTTGTACATGAATGTTAACAGCAACTTTATTTGTAATAGTCAAAACCTGGAAATTGAAATGTCCATCAATGGGTGAATGTCTGAACAAACTGTACAGCCATATAATGAAATCCTATTCAGCAATTAAAAATGAATAAAGCACTGATACATATTACAAAATAAATGAACCTCAAAAACATTATGCCTAGGAGAAGAAGACAGATAAAGACCACATATTTTTTATTCCATTTATAAGGAACATCCAAAAAAGGCAAAACGTAGAGAACACTAGTGATTGCCTCTTTGACACTGGCTACAAATGGGCACAAGGGATTTTTCTGAGGGGTAAATTGTTCTAGAATTGGATGGTGGTGATGGTTGCACAATTCCGCAAACTTACTAAACTTAACTGTACACTTAAAATGGGTTTTATTGTATGTAAATTATACCTTTAAAATGCTGGGGTTTTTTTTTAAAGAGAAGGAATGAACTAATGACACAGGCAAAAATATGAATGAATCTCAAAATCATTAAACTGAGTCAGGGACACTTGGGTGGCTTAGTCAGTTAATCATCTACCTTCCACTCAGGTCATGATCCCAGGGTCCAGGGATCGAGTGCCACATCAGGCTCCATGCTCAACAGGGAGCCTGCTTCTCTGCCTCCTGCTTCCCCTGCTTGTGAGTCCTCTCTCTTTCTCTCTGACAAATAAATGAAGGCTTAAAAATAAATAAACAAATAAACTGAGTCAAGGAGGCAGGAGGAAGGAATTAATGTGGGGCACAAGGAGACTTGGGGGGTGATGAGTATGTCCATTTTCTTCATCATGGTAGTGGTTTCATAGATGTATAAATGTGTCAGAACTTATCAAATTATGTGCTTTAAATATGTGCAGGTTATTGTATGTCAATTTTACATCAATAAAGCTGTTTTTAAAGGACACAGATGGTATGATAATTACCAAAAAATTTAAATTAGTTCTGTTAGAAGCTAGAATTTCCCTGTTTAAAATTTTTAACTTGTCCTTACATCATATTTTCAAAAATTACAATAATGATGGTTATAGAAATCCTTTATTGCCTAAATAAGAAGAAAAGTCCAGACTGAGGAGCCAGTAGAGTCAGGAGAAGATGTTGTTTGTTGCTGGCAAAAGCAGAAGAGCCCAGGTGTATCTTAAGGCACGGAACAAGAACTCAGCAAGATGAAAAGACAAAAAGATTCTATAAACACCAAAGAGTGGAGGGAGAAGAGAATCCAGGCAGACAGGTTATTTTTTCATGCAGAAGACAGGAGTTTATTCCCATGAGATGAAAAGTAAACAAAAGTAAAAATGCAGAGAAATGTTAAGAAAGCATGGAGGAGTGGAAACAGAGATATTGTAGTCTGTAAAGGAGTGTGTGAAGCACCTTCTATCAAGGGTCTTGATCTCAGTAGATGCAGTAGATGTTCTTTATGTTTCTGTCCCTCTCTTCCATTTCGCCATGTAATAACAAGCCCTGGCAGCTGCTGGTTCCCCCACTCCAGCCTCCTCCCCAGGCCAAGCCCCTCTTTCCAAGCAGGCACCAACCATGAATGCACAGGGTTCCAGAGGGAATATCTGCCCCCATGCAAGTCCTGTGTTTGGCCAGGCTTCCCTGGGGACTCTCCCTGATGCCATTTCAGAGCCCCAGCCCACAACTTAGATTGTCCTACCGCAGCCCAGACCAGGCTTAAGCCTAGGTCTCTGCCTGTTCCTCTGCAGCAGAACTGTGGATGGTAGCACTACCCCTGGTGTCCCAGGTAGTGGGTAGACCACTGAGGGTTACAATCAATTATTTTGAATTCTATATAATCACTCTGCAACAGAACTGTGTCTGGAGCCCCACCCTTAACCTCCCTAGGGGCCCCCAATGAGGGTTACAGAAGACACAGTCTTCTCAGCTATAAACCAGAGCAAGTTGTCCCCTGGAATCCTGTAATGTCCCTAGGGGACCTGGTCCCTGTAGCCTTCCTCTGCCGCATTCTTGCTTGGGTAGCTGGATCCATACGACCTATGACCAGCTTGTGCCTGTGCTCCCTGCCCCGAATTCCAGTTCCACGAGAGATTTCAATCCTGTTCTCAAATCCTAGGTCACCTGTCGCCCATGCAACAAAGCAGCGTGGGTCACCTTGCCCAGCCCCACCCATGGCCAGGATTCTTCCACTCCAAAGGCCCAAAGAAGGAAGGTGCTTTCACCCACTCCACTTCCAAAATGAAACAAGCATCATTGCTTAAGGAAGTCAAAGCATAGGAAATGGGCAAATGAATACATTTCTTCTAATATCCTACAACCTCCAATTAACCCATTAACATATGTACATGTTTATACTCACTCCTTTTTATACAAATTATATCCCAAATTCCTTTACCTAGTTTAACTGCCCATCTCAATGGCATCTCCCCTCTTTTTTTTTTTTTTTTTTTAAGATTTTATTTATTTATTTGACAGAGAGAGAGATCACAAGGAGGCAGAGAGGAGAGGAGAAAGCAGGCCCCCTGCTGAGCAGAGAGCCTGATGCGGGGCTCAATCCCAGGACCCTGAGATCATGACCTGGGCTGAAGGCAGAGGCTTAACCCACTCAGCCACCCAGGCACCCCAGCATCTCCCAACTTTAACCAAGGTAAATGTTATCCAGTATTTGGATCATGATCAAAATTTTGTGTTCTGGCTCTTCTTCCCTATAACCTCTTCTGATAATATTTTCCTAATCTTCCATCTCAGACTCATAATAAGCAGATTAACATAATAAACCTTTAACTGAGTAATAAGATTATTCAGTAATAGGTTACTTCATCACTCTCCAATTGTTGACCATTGTTTTGGTTGCTAGTCATTGTTCACTACCACAGGTGCACCACTATAGTGCACTTTTGCATAGTTAACATTTATCTTTGTAAAATTATTTTCAGACGAAAACTTCCCCCATAAAGAGATTCCTCGAATTACACTAAAAATACTTTGATGCCTAAAATACTGCTCTTTTGAAGAACTCCGCCTACTTACAGTGTCCTTTCTTTTGTGTGAGGCACCATTTCTTTAAGATTTATCTGTATGTCCCCTGATTTGAACTCTCTTTTTTTTCCTTTTAAGATTTTATTTTTAAGCAATCCTTACATCCAATATAGGGTTAGAACTCACAACTCAGAGATTAAGAGTTTCATGCTCAACTGACTGAGCCAGCCAGGCACCTGATTTGAGTCCATTTTTTGACTGCCTGCAAGTACTTAAAATAAAATATTTTCTTTATTTTGCTACTATTTTGTTTGTAATTTAATTGTAAAAATATTTGAATGTTATGTAAATACCTTTGCCCATCTTTTCTTCATAACTTCTTTAAAAATCTAAAATGCTTTCCCTCTTTGGTTAAATAAACAATCTCTTTGCACATGATGTAATTTTCTACTTTAATTTCTTGAGGTAAATTTGGTTTTTGCCATATTGAAATAAAGTTACTCTAGCAGCATGTATAAAATAATTATGTTCTCTGTAATTCTATTATGCTCATTTGCCATATATTATATTTTCATATGTACTTAAAATTATTTATGCATGCTCTATTTTATTTCAATGGGCTACACATCTCCTTCTAATCCAGTGTTACACTGGCTCAGTTATTGTTTTTTAAAGAACAGTCTGTTTTGGGAGATAATTATTACTCCTTCATTAATGCTTTAATATTATTATTCATCTTTCTTAAGTATTCTGTAGAATCAATTATTTTGAATTCTATATATTGCCAATGACATTGTTGGTATCTTAACTGAAATTATGTTAAAACTGAAAATTAAACCAGAAACAATTGCCACTTCCAATCATTGTCCCTATCCAGGAGCAGGACATATTTCTCTAGGTATTCAGGCCTTTTTTTGCCATTAAAATTTTGCGGAATTTTTGGATAGATGTTATAGGCCCTTACACAAATTTAATTAACATGTAATTCCATTTTGTGGCTATCATAAATTGGAAGTGTTTTATTATTATATTTTAAGGGAGATAATAAAGGTATTTGAGTATGGGACTGATTTGTGTTATTCTATCTTTTGACCAGCAGTTTTTCTCCACTGTTCTATTATCTCTAATAGCTTCTGGTTAATTACTTTAGCTCTTCGAGGTGTGTAATCATAGTTTCCTAATGGGGTTCCTTTAAAAGCTCATTTCTTTTTTGTACTTTATTATGGGGACAAGAAAATATAAATCTCTACAAAATAGTCCCTGCAAAAAGTCTCTCAATCTTTCCTGCTGCTCCCGATGAAAGGCAACTCGCATCCACACTTGATTATTCAGCGAAACCTGCTGACTCTACCTTCAATATCTCCAGAATTCCACTGCTTCTCACCATTTCTGCTTCACCACCTTGCTCTCAGTCACCACCCTCTCTCACATGGATTATTGTAATGCCTTGCTAATCACAATCCAAAAGAGCAGCCAGCATGATTTCTGAGAATTTAGGTCAGAAATTATACCACTTCTACCCAAAACTCTCCAAAATCCTAACAGTTTCTTATAATGCTCTATATGGTGTACCTCCTCCATCCATCTAACCTACTCTCCAATAACATTTTTCCAGGTATAGTAGGCTCTACTATTTCTTAAATATATCAAGTATAGTCATGCCTCAGGGCCTTTGCACTTTCTGCTGTGGATGCCTGGAAAGCTCTTCCCTGGAGATTTGCATGTGTCTCTCCTTTACATCCTCTACACATTTGCTCAAATTTCAGATCATCAGGGTCGCCTGGGTGGCTCAGTGAGTTAAAGCCTCTACCTTCGGCTCAGGTCATGATCCCAGGGTCCTGGGATCGAGTCCTGCATCAGGCTCTCTGCTCAGCAGGGAGCCTGCTCCCCACCCCCCTGCCTGCCTCTCTGACTACTTGTAATCTCTGTCTGTCAAATAAATAACACAATCTTTAAAGGGGCACCTGGGGGGCTCAGTGGGTTAAAGCCTCTGCCTTCGGCTCAGGTCATGATCCCAGGGTCCTGGGATCAAGCCCCTGCTGAGCATGGAGCCTACTTCCCTTCCTCTCTCTCTGCCTGCCTCTCTGCCTACTTGTGATCTCTGCCTGTCAAATAAATAAATAAAAATCTTAAAAAAATATATCACATTAAATTTCAGATCATCAGGGAAGCCTCTCCTGACTCCCTGTTTAAAAACACATCCTACCTGTACCCATGGGGCTAATAATACATTATATGTTAATAAAAAAATAAAAATACATCTTATAGAAGAATTAAACTCAACCATTCTCTTACATCATACACAAAGATAAAATCAAAATGGATAAAAGACCTCAACGTGAGGCAGAAATCTATCAAAATCCTAGAGGAGAACATAGGCAGTAACCTCTTCGACATCAGCTACAGCAACTTCTTTCAAGACATGTTTCCAAAGGCAAAGGAAACAAAAGCGAAAATGAACTTTTGGGACTTCATCAAGATCAAAAGCTTCTGCACAGCAAAGGAAACAGTCAACAAAACAAAGAGGCAACCCACGGAATGGGAGAAGATATTCGCAAATGACACTACAAAGGGCTGATATTCAAGATCTATAAAGAACTCCTCAAACTCAACACACACAAAACAGATAATCACATCAAAAAATGGGCAGAAGACATGAACAGACAATTCTCCGAAGAAGACATACAAATGGCTAGCAGACTCATGAAAAAATGCTCATCATCATTAACCATCAGGGAAATTCTAATCAAAATCACATTGAGATACTACCTTACACCAGTTAAAATGGCCAAAATTAACAAGACAGTAAACAACAAGTGTTGGAGAGGATATGGAGAAAGGGGAAGCCTCTTACACCCTTGGTGGGAATGCAAGTTGGTGCAGCCACTTTGGAAAATAGTGTGGAGATTCCTCAAAAAATTAAAAATAGAGCTACCCTATGACACTGAAATTGCACTACTGGGTATTTACCCCAAAGATACAGATGCAGTGAAAAGAAGGGCCATCTGTACCCCAGTGTTCATAGCAGCAATGGCCACAATCACCAAACTGTGGAAAGAGCCAAGATGCCCTTCAACGGAAGAATGGATAAAGAAGATGTGGTCCATATATACAATGGAGTATGATGTCTCCATCAGAAAGGAAGAATATCCAACTTTTCTATCAACATGGACGGGACTGGAGGAGATTATGTTGAGTGAAATAAGTCAAGCAGAGAGAGTCAATTATCATATGGTTTCACTTACTTGTGGAACATAAGGAATAGCACAGAGGACATTGGGAGAAGGAGAGGAGAAGTGAGTTGGGAGAAATCAGAGGGGGAGACGAACCATGAGAGACTGTGGACTCTTGAGAAACTAACTGAGGGTTTTGGAGGGGCGTGGGCTGGGGGGTTGGGTGAGCCTGGTGGTGGGTACTGAGAGGGCATATATTGCGTGGTGCATAAACAATGAATCTTAGAACACTGAAAAAATAAAATAAAATAAAATTTAAAAATAAATAAAAATAAAAATACATCCTCCTCCTTTGTGGTCCCTAAACCTTTCCTGCTTTATTTTTCTCCATTGCACTTTTCACCATTTGATATTATATACGTATGCTTATGCTTTCATCTCCCCACCCATCTCTTTCCCACTCCACCCCCACCACGAAACTAAAATACATGATTCAGAGTGCAAGGATTTCTGTCTGCATTGCTCATTACTGTATCCTCAGCATTAGGAAGTAGGTGCTCAATAAATAATTGTATTGAATGAAAACACACCTGATGTTTTGCATCAGGATGTAGATAAATCACTCTGAATATATAAAAATACAGTATGATTTTTACCTATGAAATAAGTAGCCCCTTCTTATCATATTTTGGAAGAAAAAATTCTTTATTTTCATAGCTTTAATTAGGAACTTGTGTTGAACTTTATTAAATACTCCATTAGGCAGATGTAACTTTATATAGCATGCCAACCTTCAGGGGGTTAATGCACTTCAGTAAACATTTCTACCTTGAATGATGAAATGAAATTAATCTCTAGGGATACTCCTAGGAATATTGGATATATTGTTCAACTGGTCTTATTGCCTTTTCATGGATGCAGGCCAATGGTTGATCCACTAGAGAGCAAAGAAGAGGAAATTCTAATGATTTAGCCAGCATGAAAAATAACCAAGATGAAGAGAAAATGCTTTGCTGACATATTTCAAATTGACCCCTGTGAATATGTCTTATTTGTTTGTGTACATAACATTGATTAATAACTGTCTGGGTTAGTTGATGGGAATTCCAGTTATCAACAGCTAGTTTTTTGCAGATAATGTTTCAGTCATATTACATGTTCCAGAGTTATAATTTCTTTTAGCCTCCTTGATTTTAACTTTCTAACTCTTTTACCAACATCTGGAAATTTCCTATTCCCTACTATTTCCTAAAATTGCCCCACAAGTAAGAAGTAAAAGGTAGGTATCAATTCTAACATATATATCTATAATACCAGCACAGAAAAGTATTCAAAAAATTTTTAAAGATTTTATTTATTTGAAAGAAACAGAGAGGGAGCATGGGGTGGGGGCAGAGGGAGCCCAACACGGGCTTGATCTCAGGACCCTGGGATCATGACCTGAGCCAAAGGCAGATGGTTAACTGACTGAACCACCTAGTCACCCCAAAGTGTTCAAATATTTTAATGAATAAATTGTATTAACCTTTGTCTTCAGTGGTAAAAAATCTGGCGTTTACTGCAGAATAGAATACCACAGAATTCAGAATGCTTAGAAATATTTTTGAGTCTCCCATGAGAGACTCTGGATTCTGGAGAACAAACTGAGGGCTGCAGAAAGGAGGAGGGTAAAAGGATGGGGAAACCAGGTGGTGGGTATTAAGGAGGGAACTGGTGTTACATGCAATGGGCATATAATGATGAGCGCTGGGTGTTATATGCAATAAATGAATCGTTGAACACTACATCAAAAACTAATGATGTACTATATGTTGGCTAACTGAATGTAATAACAAAAAAAAATTTTAAGACTTTATTTATTAATTTGACAGAGATCACAAGTAGACAGAGAGGCAGACAGAGAGAGAAAGGGACACAGGCTCTCTGCCGAGCAGACAGCCTGACTCGGGGCCACATCCCAGGATCATGACCCGAGCTGAAAGCAGAGGTTCCAGCCCACTGAGCCACCCAGGTGCCCAAAAAAGAAATATATTTGAGCTGTTTTTATACTTACAAATATTTGAAAATCAAATGAAATCTTAACCTGATCAGAAATTCAAATATTTTGTCAATTTTAGGTAGTTTTGTTTCATTCCATGTCCATCCAATCTCTCACTACCCAAAATAAACATTACAGCCATAATTTGTTTCAGGTGAAAGCTGACAGGTGGCACATAAGTAAATTTCTTCATCACCCCTCAAATATGCAATGGAAACTTGCCATTAAAAAGAGTGCTATGCCAGCAAAGGGAACCATCAATAAAACAAAAAGGCAACTCAACAAATAGGAAAAAATATTTGCAAATGATTTATCAGATAAGGGCCTAATATACAAAAAATACAAAGAATGTTTGCAACTCAACACCAACAAAACCCAAATAATCCAAATAAAAATGGGCAGAGGACCTAAAGAGACATTTCTCCAAAGAAGAAATAGAAATGGCCAATAGAGATGCGAAAAATGCTCAACAGCACTCATCATCAGGGAAATGTAAATTAAAACTACAATCACCTTACACCTGTCAGATGGCTAAAATAAAAAACACAAGAAGTTTAAGTGTTGGCAAGAATGTAGACAAAAAGGAACTCTTGTGCAATGCTGGTGGGAATGAAAACTGGTAAAGCCACTGTGGAGAACAGTATGAAGGTTCCTCAAGAAATTAAAGATAAAAATCCCATATGATCTAGCAATTCCACTACAAGAAATTCAAAAAGATACATGCACCCATATGTTTATCACAGCAATATTTATTTGGCTATTTATTACAATAGCCAAAATAGGGAAGCAACACAAGTGTCCATCCACAGATGAATGGATAAATATGCTTATACACACACACACAGGAATATTAGCCACAAAAAAAGGAATGAAACCTTGCCATTTGCAGCAACATGGATGGATTTAGGGTGTGTAATGCTAAGTGAAATAAATCAGAGAAATACAAATACCATATTATTTCATTCATATGTAGAATTTAAAAAACAAACAGAAAAAAGACAAAAAAATAAACTCAAGTACAGAGAACAACTTGGTGGTTAACAGCGGGGAGGTGGGTTAGAGGAATGGGTGAAATAGGTGAAGGGGATTAAGAGTACACTTATCTAGATGAGCACTAAGTGATGTATAGAATTGCCAAATCATTATATTATATACCTGAAACCAATATGACACTAAATACATACATATATACATAAATGGTAATACTCTGTCTAACTAACACTATCTCAACCAGGTGATCAAAGTCAATATAAACAGTAATACATCAGGCTGATAGTATGTACCCTTGACACAAGGCGATGAAAATGGTACTTTATTTCACCAAAAAAACTATATAACTCATGAGAAAAGCACTAGACAAATCCCAAATGAGGGACATTCTAAAAAATACCTGACCAGTGCTCCTTAAAACTGTTAAAGCCTTTGAAAACACGGAAAGTCAAAAAAAAAAAGAAAAAAAAAACTCACAGTCAAGAAAAGCCTAAGCAGACATGACAACCAAGTGTAATGTGGTACCCTGGATGAGAGGTCAAAACAGAAAAGACATTAGGTAAAAGCAAAAGCACTCTCAACGAAGATGGACCTGAGTCAAAACTATGTATCAATACTGATTTTGGCAACCACACTATACTAATATAAGGTATTAATAATATGGGAAATTGTGAACTATATGAGAATTCTCTATACTATCTTTTCTGTAAAATCTAAAATTGTTTTCTGTAAATCTAAAACTGTTCTAAAATTTAAAAGTTTATTTTCTTTTCTTTAAAGATTTATTTATTTGAGAGCGAGAGAGCATGCGTGAGCACCTTAGGGGCTCATGCTCACATGAGTAGGGGGAGGGGCAGAGGGAAAGAATCCTCAAGCAGACTCCCCACTGAGCACTGAGCATGGAGCCTGATGCCCAGGGCTCAATCCCAGGACCCATGAGATCATGAGCTGAGCTGAAAATCAACGGATGCTCAACTGACTAAGCTACTCAGGTGTTCCTAAAAAGTTTATTTTAAAAATTAGAATTGTGAACATGGCAAAAACTTGGTCAAATATATTATTATAGTGATTAGTTTTCATAACTTATGCTGAAAAAAATCCCAAACCTATCTGTTAAAATTCAAGTAAATGTAAATATTTTACAAATAAGTGGTAATATGGTTTCTGGTATTCTTTTCTCCCTGGATTCTGTGAAGATATCAAAGCAATTTTTGGTTTGAATTATCTAGATGATGATTTTACTATTCCAAGTTGCTTATATTTGTGAAAGTAGCCTATCTTTATAAAAATCCAAACAAGTAAGATAGCAACACTGGTTCTGATCAGTAGAATAGTAAAGAAAGAACAGATACAGATCCCACTCAAAAAATAGAAAATAGAAAAAATACAGATCCCACTCAAAAAAAAAATAGAATGATAAATATTTGTTTAAAACTGGTGATCTCTTGGGATGCTTGGATGACTCACTTGGTTAAGTGTTTGACTTTGGCTCAAGTCATGATCCCAGAGTCCTGAGATTGAGTCCAACATTGGGCTCCTTGCTCAGTGGGGAGAGCCTACGTGTCTTTCTGCTTGCTGTTCTCCCTCCTTGTGAGTGCTTTCTCTCTTTCTGACAAATAAATAAATAAATATTCTTTTTAAAAACCTGATGATCTCTTTGAAAAATATACGGCCATTAGATTTTTCTCTTTGTAAAGCTTGATTTTTGTGCAGTATATTTACTTAAAATAACGCATACTTCCACAAACAACAAATTATACAGTATATCTAATGGTATCAAACCAAAGATCACTCTAGTGAACAGGTGTCAGCCATTCTAGGAATAACCAGAAAGGCCACAGAGCTCTGGCCCCAAGTACACAATTGCAAATGGCATCAGCCAGAAGGACAAATTTCAGCAATTTGACAGCAAATGATTACTCCATCACTTTCCCATGGAAACTAACAGTGTTGGGCCCTATCAGGTCAACAAGCTGAAGAGAAACAACTCATGGCATGAATTTAGCACTCTCTACCCCTCATCCTGAGCTAATAGCAAGATGGAAAAGTCAAGCAAAGAGCTGGAAGCAAAGAAAATTTTGAGTTCATAAACTCAGCATTACTACGAAGTAGACAAATCCCTAAACTGTGATTTTCTGTCTGTATCTTTCAGGGTCAACTTCCAATTTCCCTCACAGGAGAATTGAAAGCAAACATTCCCTAGCAATGTGTTTTAATGTAAAAGAGGGAGCAAAGGGGTGTGGGAATGAATCTTGGTAGTTATTTCCAAAGGTCTAGCTTCCATGATCATGAACAAACCACTGCTGACTTGTTATTTAAGAAATGTTTTTATATTTTAAATATTTACTAATATAAAAAAAACCCACATTAGCTTTTCATAGGAATATACTAAATATGATATTTTTATGAAAGTTCTCAAGAAGACGTTTACTTAAGAATACTGAACATATTAAGGGGAAACTAGTAAATAAATTCACTATATGCAATATAGGGAAATTTTCTATTCCAAAATATTTTTAAAAACAAAATTATTCAATGGGGGTGTCGGGGTAGTGCTGTCGGTTAAGTGTCTAACTCTTGGTTTCAGCTCAGGTTGTGATCTCAGGGTCCTGGAATCAAGCCCCACATCAGGCTGCGCGCTCAGCAAGGAGTCTGCTTTGGACTCTCTTCTCCCTCTGCCCCTCTGTCCCACAGTCTATCTCTTTCTCCTTCAAATAATTAATAAATAAGTCCTTAAAAACCTCAAAAAATTATTCAAGAAAAATAGAAACCAGAGGGCAATTAACCTAAAAATATAAATAATCTGAGAGAAAAAAATACAGTATACTCTCCTCCTTCTCTCTGTCACACCGCCTTAGGAAATAGCTGGCATTAAGTGCTTTACTTCCATGTGTCTCACTTGTTTTTCGTTACCTTCATTCTTGTCTTAGTAATGATTTCTCCCGGGGTTACATATGAGCAGGTCCAGTGTTAATATGGAATTTAGATACTGTGTTTTTACCTGAGAAATAGTCAAACCAGCTGCTGGCAGCCAGCACCTTATTCCCCTACTTGGTTCCAACAACAGGGCCTCAGGAACCCTGTACCTGCCCAGGCAAAAAGAGAACACAGTTGAGGAGAGAACTGGAAGGCAATGGGATATCTTCCCACCCTATTTTTTGCTAGAAAAGCTTTAAAAGAAAGAATTAAACAATGCCCAGTAAATTCTCCTGCCCCCTGTCAGGTTTCTGAAATGGAAACATAAATGCAATCTAATTAGGCCCTAAAAAAATGCAGGGAATGTTCAACATAAAATAATTAACACCAAATGCCCAAAAGGTCAATATCTAGATGGTAAATATCAGACTCCTCTAGCCAATTATTATGAAATGGTCTTAATCATGCAGTTAGTTTAAATATTAATTGCCCAATACACCATTTGTTCACATAGAATGAGAGAAAATACATAAATTTTGAGAATTCTGCTTTAATTACTAGAGTTTTGTCCATTTAGTTAGTAACTGCTATTGGGGATAGGTGCTGAGTATGTGAATGGAATGTGATTAAAATATAGATGAATTTTTTATAGTATCTATCCACCTCTCTCATTTTCCATCAGAATGACCAAAAAAGTCTCATTATGTCCCAGCTATATGCTCATTAGGGCCCTATATAGTCATTTTCAGTTTCACACACTTTCTAAAAAAGATTAGCCTTTCTTTCAGAACCTGCAAAGGAACAATACCGCCAAGACTCCAAAGTCTGTTCCAAGGACTTCATTTACATACTGGGTCAGGCAACTGCTTCTTCCTGGGAACACCATGGCCCCCCTGCATGGGGAGAGAAGTGAAGAGCTCTGGGCCAGGGCATCTGCCAGTCAGGTGGTGTTCTGGCTCACTGCCCAGGACAAGTCCCTTGTCATAGCTTCAATGGGCGGCAGGAACCAGTACTGCTGAGTCATCAATCCTGGCGGTACTGTGGAAATTTAAACAGCATCCTTCTCGCTGCTGGAGTAATCAATGGTGTGCTCCAGATCCCTCCTTATTCCCAAGGTCCAAATGCAACTCCTTAACCCAAATATAAAAAGGAACATTGGCCTGAAGGCCCAGAACTACTGATGGCTTGGTAGACTTTGGGCAATGGGCTTATAAGAAATGTAATATAACTGATTTTTCTTTTCTTGTGTCACCCCTTTTTGTTGGTATGGATTCCTATAGTGACAGGGATATTCCAGGGCACATACAGTGGACAGCAATGAAAGTAGCTTCAATGCGGTTGGAACCAATGACCTGAAATAAAAGCTATCTGCAATCCTGCTTACCCTTCCCAGGTTCTTAGGTAGTCAATGCACTGACATTTTAGAATGGAGACAAGTTTAAGAGGCAGGCGTAGCAAGAACCAACCTTCAAACTTAATTTACAAAGGTGCTGAAAGAAAGGAATGAGGCCCCTGGGGCAAAAGGGAAGCAGTGAAGCAAGCTGCCAACTCATTAAGTCAGACTGCCTACTGACACCTCTACTTCCGGACTTGGGAGGCTCAAAAAACATAACAATGTTCCATAAAAATCCGTCTGAGAAAGCCAGCTTTCAAATGTTAGAGCATGTGTTCACAACAAATTTACATTCCATTTGTGATTTTGTAAAATCAATCCTAAGCAAATTCTGCTGAGGGCACTCGGTCCCCAGTGCTCTGGTGACTCTCTAACTCTTGGATTCCATTTTTTGCCAAGTCCCTATGCAAGAGATCAGCATCAGGCAGTCATGCTGATCAGCATCAGGACCTCTGAAGATGCTCTTTCCCTGGAAATGCCTCACTCCTTCCTTGAGCTTCCTTCTTCACCACTGTGTTTATATCCTCTTAGAGCACACATCCTGCTTTCCCACGAATAGTTTTTCATTAACATGCCTATGGAGCCCACCAACCTGTGTATCTTATGACAGACCAAGTCTTCTGCATCTTTAAGATATCCTACAGTTCCCTGAAGATGTTTGTGCTCAATAAAGGTTTGCAAAATTAATAAGTACATGAAAAAATGGATAATACATAACTCAAAAGAATCATTTCTAATAGAATTTCAGTCTCTGTGATACCTGAGTGTAGTAAAGAAGAACTTTTTGTACAGAGAATTCTTTTCCTCTGGGCCTCATCAACTTCTGCAGACATGCATAAATGTATAGGCATCCTCTGAAATGTACTTGAGGGACATAAACCACAAAGAAACTGAAATTACTCTTTGCTTCCTAGGACGTAAAATATAAACATAACTAATTTTCTCTCTCTTTTACACTGAAATTTGCCATTTTATGATTCATAAACATAAATCACAATATTGTCTTCTCCCAGTATAAATTCCAAGTTTTCAACAATTCAAGAAACATCTCACTTTTCCAGACTACCAGAATTATTACTAACTCCTTATGACAATAAGCTCATTTTAGATCAACTCTGCTTACCTTTGGCATTGCACACTTTTGTACTCTCATGATTCTTGTGTCAATATAGTCTTAATTTGTTACTATTAAATTATTATAGATGGTAGTTTCAATTCCATTTCTTCAAAAAACAAATCAGAGAAAATTATCCCTACTTGTCTAAACTTTAATAAATGCAAATTGGAATATTCAATGCAAAGAAAAGTTTTGTCTTCCATTTACTTCTGCTTACATATAAATGGTTCTTGTTCATAGTTAAGTTTTAATACATGAACATATTCTCTGCTTACGTAAGCACAGAGGTAACAAAAAGATTGATAGATTATAGACAAACATAAATACACGAATGGAAGAGAGAGTGAACATGAATTTGAATTTATACTGTATATTCATATTACCTAAAGACAAAATTCCCATCAAGCTTGGAAATGTTCTTACAAGTGGTGAGATAGGACTTAGGCATGAAAAAGAATGGAAGAACAGGTTTACCACAGAGAGAGAGAGATTACCCAGCCAGAAAGAGAGGCTTACAAAAAGGGATGGAAGAGAAGTATGAGATCTGTAGCCAGATAAATGAGTGATGACAAACAGGCACAGAGAAAACACTGAGTTTCAGTCTGACTGAAATCTTGACTGAAATCATTAAAGTTCAATGCTAGAGATTTAGTAGGAATTTATTTATTGTAGGTATTATTTTATTCATTTTTCTAGCAATTTAAAGAGAAATACTATTTATATATGTACTCAACTGTGAATAAATAGAATTCATTTGCATATAGAGAAACCCCTTACAGCTCAGTAGTAAATTATATTCATGACAATTAAATATGGAGAGGCAGGGAGGGAGGGAAAAATAAAGTGAGAGAGAAAGGGAGAAAGAAGAGATCCCACAGACATACATACTATAGATTTAGATCCATTCTGTCAAAAGATAGAGAAGGAAATATTATAGGACAAACAGAGAAATTAACTATTTTTTGTACTGTTTTATTTTCCTCCTGAAGTTTTCCCACAACAGAATGATGAATTTTCCTACCACAACTCCACCATTTAAGAAGAGGGTCCAAGGTGTTTGAACCCTGGGAATCAACACTTATCTTGCTTGGGAGTAGTTAATAGGCTTGTTTTTTGTTTTTTGTTTTTAAAAGTAGGCTACCAAGAAAACAAAGGTGACTCATTCAAAAACAAGAGAGCTCTGAGCTCAGAGCAGCTCCCAGGACTGGAAGAGAAGGACCTGGCCCAACCCAGTCTCAATTGGAAGTGGGGGAAAGAGTAAACACAAAAGGATAGTACTTTGCATAAGTGTGGGAATACACCCTCTGTCCCCAGGCAGCTTCCTGGAGACTGGATGGCAGGGAGGCTGGACACTAAAGCCACAGCAGTAGCAGCTGCAGCAAGGTCCCCTCTGGCCAAGCCTGTGGTTGGGGGATTACGCCCTCCCTGTAGCAATCCCAGTGCAGCTGGCTGGAGACAAGGGTAGCGAAGGCACCGTGCAGCAGATATAGCCATGGCAACAATGGTGTAGCTATCAGGGTGCTTTGGTTGTAAGCAACCAAAGCAACACTGATGATTAAAAAGGATAAAGGGTGTCTCACATAATTAAAGAAGAAAACTGAGAAACCAGGTCTCTAAAAGGACAGAAATCAAGGCAGTTCAGGGTACCAAGATCAATGTCCACTCCCCATGGGACTCTTCTACTGGGATGCTTTCATTCCACCTATTTTCTGTTCAGATGTTGAGTTCTTGACTCCAATTCAAACTCCCTAAAAACTGAGTGTGATTAGTTTAGTGGGTTTGATGGCTCTCTATGGCCAAGGAAGAGCAGGACAGTTAGTTGACAATCCCACCATACAGTATACAACGGATGGGGAGTCATTTCCCAAATAAACACGATGGGCTATTTGCAACAGAAGGGAGCAGACTGGCAAAACCGCAGGTGACCACTATGAATAGGCCCCTTCAGTTTTTGCTATAGTTATATACAGCCAGGATATGTATATGACCCAGTGTCATACAGGGGAGCCTCCTAATAACTGACGTTTGCTTTGTGATCCAGTGTAATAATTGCATATTGAGCCAGTTGTATGTTGATTTAGAAAAAGAAAGCAATGAGACATTTCTCGAGCCCAAGCATAGTACGGTAAATTCATCCCTACTATAGCTCCTGGTGATTTTCCATTCTCCACATACACTTTGTACCCTTCACTGATACCCCAGGGGGCTAAACTAAGAAAGCTGTAAATGGCTTCCTTTGCCCTCTGGTTTCTGGCTGGGTTGGGTCAGTGAAGGATAAGAGGTTACAGGGCAGGAAGAATATATGAGGTTAGGGTATTTCCCCCAAATCCCTCTCTGCTAGGTGGCCAGAGAGCGGCTACATCTCTGAACTAAATGTTACAACTCCATACGGATCTCTGGTTAGGCAGTCCTCTCCTTACAACTGCTCTTCCCAGGCTCTCAGAGTGGTGACCTCTTTTTGTCCCTTCAGAGGTCAAAGCAGCTTCAACTCATCAAAGGGTACTTCACCATTCCTTCTTGCTACCTCTTTACCACCACCACTTCGACTTTATAAAAAGACCCTTTAATTAACTCTCTGCAATTATTCCATTGAAATATTCCATCTGTTTCCTACAGGACCCTGATTAACACACACAGTAAAAACAAATTCAAGTTGAAGAATCAGGAGAGCAATAGCCAGTGTGACTCATCAGTCAATCACACCCTGTTAACAAATACAAGTGCCAGGGCTTCCTTCTCCCAAGATTAAATATGATCTGAGCAACTCCAACAACAAATTTAAATCTGGCAAAGAGCTTAGAAATGATCAAACTACAGCTTTCAGTGCAGCTTGTTCTTCAGGAGAAATAGGGGCCAATAGTCACAAGAGCCCATGAAAACCCCACCTCCACACCTCACACAAATGCAGGGTCAGCTCATCTGCCATTTCCACACCGCCCCACTCCCCTGGCAAAGAGAAGGGGAAAGATGGCAGCTGGGTTTGGGCACTACCATAAGCTCATACTCCCCCTCAACAGATCACATGGATACCACTGCCAGAGAGCATCCCCGCACCATTGGCTGCTGCGGCTGTGCTAGAGTGATCTTGGAAGGTGCCTGCCCTAGTCACCACAGTGGGAGAAAGTGGCCAGACCACACACTTTACATATGTGTGAGTGTGTACCAGCGCCAGCTGGCAGCACGGGTTGTTGATCCTATTTCATAAGCACCCAACAGTCAGCCATACCAGGGGAGACAAAAATGCGTTGCCCATCAGAGATAGATCTAGAGGCAGGATGCCATGTGGTGCTGTCTTTAGAGTTATAGCCAGTCCCAGGAGTAGAACTGGAAGATCAAAAGTGAAAGCAAAGGAAAGTGGTGCCTGGAGGTTTCAAAAGTTACCTTCTGCCCCCAGCATTCTGGGAAGACAGGCAAAGCAAGTGTCTGGTGGCTTCTCCTATGGATTGGGAAATAGCTACTAGAATTTACTAGAGCTTTAGAAACCCGAGTGCTGTCACCAGAGAGCACAAGCAGGGCAAGTGGCAGGCAAAGGGAGAAGCAGGCTCCCTGCTCAGCAAGGAGCCCGACTTGGGACTCCATCCCAGGACTCTGAGATCATGACCTGAGCCAAAGGCGGATGCTTAACCAACTGAGCCACCCAGAGGTCCCTCACACCTGCTTGTTTATGGGCCTTCCTGTATTAAACATACTCAAACATCAAAAACTGTACTTCTCAGAATCTCCTGCATCCAAGTAAACGGGGTTTGGACATCACCGTATCTTTTGGGGGCACATAATTTAACCCACATCAGTCCTTCTTCCTTCAGAAAGGAAGATTGCTGCTCACTCTGAAACCTTACTGTGGCAATGGCTATGTAGTTTGGTGGTAGCTGAGTTAACTGAAAAACATTTTAACTTTCACTCAATAGAATGTGTCTCTCATCTCAATTTATCCTTTTGTAGCCCCTGAAACTACTCAGACCTTCAAAAGCCCTTATGGTACTTAACACTGATAACTAAAAATACAATACTGAGGTAAAAAAAATTAAATGAACAAAGAAAAATTAAATGAACCAGGGGGCATGCTATATTCATGAACTGTAGTACATGATATTATAATCACATCAATTTTCCCCCAATTAATCTATAGATTTAATGAAACCCCAAACAAAATCCCAGAATTTTCTTTTCTTTTCTTTTTTCAAAAATTGACAGGTTGATCCTAAAACTCTCATGGAAATACAAAAGGCCAAAAAGAAGAAAAGCAGTCTTGAAGAAGGTAGACAAAGCTGCATAATTTCCACCCTTGGACATTAAGACCTATTACGAAGTACAGCTTTATCTTAAATAGGACATTAAGATCTATTACACACTATGGTAATTAAGATAATACAAGAATAGAAGAGAAACAAGAATAGATAAAGTAACCAATGGAATAGAAGGTCCAGATGGAGCCTTATACATACAGCCTCCTGAAAACATTCTCATGACCTGGAGTAGGGAAAGATTTCTTAAATAAGACACAAAAGATACTGAACTTAAAGGGAACACTGATAAATTGGACTGTATTAAAATTAATAAATTCTGTTCATCAAAAGTCAAGAGTACTTTTGAGAGAGTAAACAGATAATTCACAGAGAGAAGTTTATTTCCACACATATGTCAAATGATTCGTATCCAGATTATATAAGGGATTCTTACTAATAGGTAAGAAAAAGACAGATAACCTTATAGAAAAACTGGCAAAGACTGGATCTCAATGCTTCAGAAAAGAGAAATTCCAAATGGCTGGAAATGTTCTGAAAGTGCTCAGCTTCACTAGTCGTCAGGGAAATGCAAGTAAAAGCTACATCATGTCACTACGTACCCATCTAAATGGCTAAAACAAGAAAGACAAGCAATATCAAGTACTGACAAAGATTTTGAGCAAGAGGAACACTTATATACTGCTGAAGACAATATAAATTCATACAACTACTTTGGAAAACCATTTCAGAGCATCTAGTGTAGCTGAACATACACAAACTCTTCTGGGAGTCTGGTAATACTCTGGACCTTACTCTAGGTGTTGACTTCAGGAAAACTCATAAGCTGCATACTTTGCTATATGTACTTGTCTTTATGAATATTCTCCCCCAAAAGTTCTATTTTTTTCTTCAATAGCCCTCTAAGATACTGAGAAGCAAGAGTCCCTAAACTTGGAGGACCTACCTCATGAGGACTTTATAGCCTAGAGCAATGACCCCAGGTATCCCATTTTGGGTGTCCCAAGAAGCAGACCCTGAGTCATGGATATTTAGGCAGTAGACCTGGGAAACACTGATAAAGTAATAGGGTAGTAAGACCCAGAAGGGAAGGAAATCAATAAAGGACCCATTATCAAAATAGTTAGAAGAGCAATCAAACTCAGTTCCAGAGAGTGCTGTGGGAGACAGTGAGGGGCAAGAGAGCCAGTGTCTTATCACCAACTTCCCATCTATCATGGATTCAGAGATGTTCTCTAGTCCATTAACTCTCTCCAGAACTTCTGGTTTTCTCTGAAAGGAGGCTGAATGTGTCTCCAGGACCAGGAAGAAGTATTCGGGCAGAATCTGTAAGCAGCCTTTGTTGTATGGATGAATGCCAAGGGATACGGGTACTTCACCAGGAGCGTCTGCTTCAGTCTAGCATTTACATCAGTCAGATACATTCAAACTACATGTTAAGTCCACTGTGTCCTTAAGATGGTGGCCACTCACAATTAAAAATAGAAAAGGGTTTCAATGTGTTAGTGGGACAAGATACAACCACATTGCAGTTGGTCTCAAAACTAATTTTCATCTTCTCCCTGATCCACCACCTGTTCTAGATTCCTCTCATCCTTGGACAGCATTTCTGCTACTCTAGTTTACTTGTGAGGGGAGGGGGGAAGTAGGGGACAACCCAGGCCTTCACCCCTATAGGGATCTGAGCCCTTGTCAGGGCTGTGATTGTCCTTGTCAGGATTTGGTTGTCACTACTGTCTATTTACAGTAATCACCAACTATGGCAGCACCAAGAGATACCTGGTGAATCTCCTGAATCCCAGACATACCATTCAATCCCATCCCCCCCCCCCATCTCATTATGTAGGAACAACCCTATCTCCTTATGATAATCAGGGCCAATTATCACTAGTGTAGTAATTCCTTTGCCTGCTGGACTACTGGCAAGAGGAGCCCAAAATGACCAGGAGATAGTCATACCTTGATTTAGTGGTATCCTTTCCAGGTGTGCCCTGGAAGAATAGGCTCTCATTCCCAAAAGAGCCTGAAGTCGTGGGGATAGAAAGGAAATTCCCCAGTGGGTCACGGGGATTGACAGTAAGAGAGAGATGTATTCTACACCCACCCTTAATTCTATTTTTCAAGGATAGAGCAACAAACAATAGCCATTAGTTCAAAGTACATATTGCATCTTGAAAGAAAGCACCCCAAACCCTCAGGATGTCATCTCCAAGTTGGTACATTAGCTGCCACTTGAAAGAACCATACCAAAATTTGGGCTGGCGATCTCTGGCCAATTCAAAATAGCAGGACCAGTGGATCCTGGGTCACTTCCTTTGAAATAAAATTGGTCCTTTGTTCTAAGGTTACTCCAAGATCCCAAGACAATACACCAGACATCTAAGGTTACTCAAGATCCCAAGACAATACACCAGTTTTATTTATTATTCAGTTTTATTATAGTTTCACATTTTCTGTAAAAACTCCTATATATCTTGCTTAAATCTGCTCTGCATTCTATCGGTTGCCACACCAACCATCACGTAGGTTCTGGAACTCTACTACACACTCATGGGAGAATGACAGTGAAAGAGGCAAATATGTCCTAGAATCATCATAAAGAATAGTTTTGTCGGGGCAGCTGGGCGGCTCAGTGGGTTAAAGTCTCTGCCTTCAGCTCAGGTCATGATCCCAGGGTCCTGGGATCGAGCCCTGCATCGGGCTCTCTGCTCAGCAGGGACTCTGCTTTCTCCTCTCTCTCTGCCTGCTTCTCAGACTACTTGTGATCTCTGTCCGTCAAATAAATAAATACAATCTTTAAAAAAAAAAAAAAAAGAATAGTTTTGTCTAGAGGATGGGTACTAAAATTTCCTGGATTGGTGAAAAGGCTAACCAGCTAATTGGTGTAATGTGTCTTCTACAATAGTAATGTTGGTTATTTCATTATACCTGTTTTATAGATAGAGAAACTGAGATAGAGAGGTTGAACCATTTGCTGAGGGTCACAATGATAGAGAATAAGTCTTACTATAGAAAGTGGGTCATAATGAGAGTATCAAAATAGTTTCATCAGAATTTGAATCCAAGTCTTAACCATAAGGCATACTAGGTGTTTTTCATCGCTGCTCTTCTTCTCCATCATCAGGTACGAATGTCAAGTCAAGAGAATAGGACTAAGGTCAAATGTTCTTTAAAAGAACACCCCTTAGAAGGGTGAATTGCTAGTACCTCGTCTAATGTAACCAAGAGAACTGACAAGAGTGTTAATGTGACATCTGAAGATCTACTTCCCTCCAAAGGCTAGCACTGCACATCCATCTCAGGTTGCTCAAACTGTAAAAGATCTTTGATGTGGTAAGGCTATGCCCAGATGTAATGGATGAGTCAGCAGAAACCCTCGGAAACTGCTGGAACATCATATTTCCCCAAGCATGGCTTCCAAAAGAGATGCTTTAAAAAATTAGTTATGTATCTTTTCTACTTATTTTCTCCTCCCTGCGATAGCTGGTAGCTTCCCAAGGGATGACCAAGAGCCCCAATGAGCCCACAGAGGCCAGAGCAGGGCTGGTGTGGCTTCCGGCATGCTGAGAGCATAACACAAGGGAATCCTCCTTCCCTCAGGCAGCCATGGGTGACTTCTGATACCCTCTTGATATATTCTCCCTGTCAGGCTCTGTCACTCTCCTGTTTTCTCTTCTGCCCTCTTGGTCTTTCTTTCTAGTCCTCTTCATGGAAACTCAGGGAATTTTAAACTTAGATCTGATGATCCCAAATCTCCAGCTGTAGCTTCAACCTCCCTGTGAGCTTCAGACATATGTCCGGAGGAGGGCACTGCACACTTTTCCTCAGCTCCTCCACATGCACCTGGTTGTGACCAAAACAGGTCTCTAATTAACTACACAGTTATCAAGATGTGAGGGATTTTAATCTTTCCACTCTGTCCAGATGCCTGTGATGATCTTCTAATTCGGGACATCTTCGCTCTCATGATTTATCACAGTAGCCTTCTAACAGGCTCCCTGCCTCTGATCACTTCCTTATTTAATGAATTCCTTGGAAGTTCCCCCAACAGCCAGGCACAGGCTCAGCGGATGACGGCCTGCACTCTACTCATCTTTCAGTTCACCATCCCCACTGCAAATAGCGTGATCTAACCTAAGCTCTTTTCTGCCTGAGGTAGTATAGGAAACTAGGTATGTGTATGGGATTTGAAGACAAATCCCTGCTGTTCTGGTCACTGATTGATAAACCATGGAAAGCTGACTTATCAGTATTTTGGTTTCCTCTTTTGCAAAATGGAGAACAGCAATTCCAAACTCGTGAAGTTATTTCTAGAATTAAATCTGGAAACAGTACATTATAGAGCAAAGAGTAAATACTCATTAAGTGGCCATTATTATTATTGGCCATTTAAAACCCTTAAGGGCATGCCATCACCCACAGAAAGTATTCTGAGCTCCCTAGAATGGCATTCCAGGCTTGCCCACCTGTGTGTCTTCAGCCTTGTCACATCCCTCTGCATCTGTCACAATCACAATGCCCACCCAACCCTGTGGCTCTCGTAAACCAACCTCTCTTCTTAGAACACTTATCTCACCTCTGTCCTGCGTGCTCTCTCTCCCCAAAGCCCTAGGTGCTCTTCCTGTGTGGCACTGAGCCAGAAGGCATAGGTATAGCTGCAATGCAGTGAAAAGATCACACACGTCTAAATTGCCTAGTTGGCAAAAAGCTGAGGTCCCAGGACTACTAAGTGCCTCACCTCAAACACTCTAAACTCTCTCTCCCCACAAGGCTCCTTAGCCAGAGTGGGGCTAGACAGTGGAAAGGGAGCTGACTGCTCTGGTGACAATTCTGGCACCCAGTTGGGCAAATGTCCTCATGCCTCCAGGTAGGAACCCCTGCCAGCCAGTGCATCCCTTTCATCTGTCCAATGTGGGAACTCTGGCCTCCATGGGACACCCTACAGGCTGATGAGTTTGGACTAGCGTCCCCATCCCCAGCTCCCCAGGCTTGGCACTATCCAATCACTTAGCCTGTCACACTGACGTTGCCTATTTGCCTTCTTCCTGCAACCAAACTTTAGGCAGGGTCAGGGAAAAGAAAGGGTTCAATCCACTGCACACCCCCAATACCAAGCCCATACTGATACATCAGTAGCACTGGTGAAAATAATGAATGACCTGTGAACTAGCCAAGCTCTCTCTGTCCACTTAGGTAACTGGGAGTTAGCGATCTAGATTCCAGAAGGAGATTAGGAAAGGGGGACATGCAGACGTAAGAAGGTCACATGGAGCTGCTCATCCCTCCAGATCCTCCCCTCCCTTTCTGAAGACAGAGGACCCTTCCAGCAGAACAGCTGCTTCCCGTCAACTGAGCCCTCAGGAGGTGCCACCCACACAGCCAGGCCACCAAACTGAAAAGGCCCAGCACCGCATCATTAATCCTAAATAGAAATAAAAGCCATCATCTGGTTCTGAGCTTTCTCCAACCCATCCAATTTAAATAATACCGTCTCCAGGCTTGTCGGCACATTCCATTTTAATGGAGCTCAGCCCGCTATTTTAGGGATAGATAGAGGTATCTGCAGTTTTCAAATTAGCCTCCAGTGCTCGTCATTAAATTATCAAATCTGTCCCTGCCAAAACTCATATACCTTAATGTTGAAATATTTCCTGTTTTATTATCTCCAGTAAACAGCCAATTTCCCCTGAACAGAGTCAGCTTCCAGTCAGTGATCTGCCCTCCAGCCTCGCTAGTCAGCTGTGCGCCTTCCTCCTTCATGATGCAGTGCCAGAGCCTCTTACCAATGGTGGAGGCCCCCATTCCTGGCCAGCTTTGACTGTCACAACTGCAGTTCCCTGTGGTCTGCAACTGTCTACAGAATATTTAGGGAGAATGTCATAGACAAGTTGATGCTATTCACTAAGTTTCTGCTACAGAGCACTGGAGGATAAAGTTTTTTGGTGCAAGACAGACCAGAGGGCAAGTCCTGGCCCTGTTCTTTACCACCTGTGTGACCTCAGGCAAGATGCTCATCCTCTCTGAATTCCAGTTTCCATTTCTGCAAAATTGAGCTAATTGTACTCATCTTGCAGACTTTTTGGTGTAAAGATTAAATGAGATAACCTATATATAAAGTGCCTGGGTACATAACAGGCCTTAGATAAATGAGAGTTCCCCTTGCATTCCTTCTTTTCAACTCCAGTGGCATTAACTGGTATAATTAACATATTACTGAGAAGGTTAGACTCTTACTCAAACTGAGAGTGGGGATCCTGCTTAGTTAACAGGTGAGGTAGATGAGGCCTCTTGACACTAACCCTCTCCTAAAACATAAGAATTTGTGGCCAAGTAAACTCTCCCTCTCACTCTTGACTAGACAGTGATCTAACTCCTCCATTAGTGTTGAGAACATTTACATCCACCAGAGAGATTCTGCTTGAGGCCTGCCACATACGGTTGCACAGGCTGTATGTACACTGCACAATTAAGGAAGTATATTCATATAAAAACTAAGTAAATAGCACCTCTGGAATTCTGATACATGGATCCCTGGATTTTTCCAAGAGGAGAAGGATACACCTTCTCTTCTTAGGGAGAGCTAACAACAGGGACAGACCATTCATATCGGCAGCCAGGTGTGAGGCTGCAGAGAGCTGACTAGAATGCTGGCCTCAGAAAACAAAGTGGAAAGTGAGTGGATTCTGATAGCTATTCAGCTGGGAAAGGGTCAGACTGTAACCACCCAATTAGTAAGCAGTTATGAAAACTTTACTCTGAAATACCATGGTAAGACTGTTGGGGTAATGGGCCCTAATTTTTTCACACATCCCTGTCTCCATGCCTTCAGGCATCTCCTCTCACACTGGCTCTGGGGTTGGCCATAGGACTTGCTTTGGATAATAGGACAGTAGAAAAGTGTTACAGAAGCAAGGACTAGAGACTGCTAATTCCTCTTTGGTACTCTTAGGCCCTTGCAAGTCTGTTAGCAAGCCCAAGCCAGCCTGCTAGAGGATGAGACACCATTGAAAAGGGACCCCACTATTGAAAAGGGACCAAGGTAGGGTTGTAAGGAACCAGCCCTCCACAGACACATGAGTGAGCCCAGCTGAGATCAGCAGAGCCCAGCTTAGACCAGAATTGCCCAACTAAGCTGAGTGCATGTTGCCAACCTGCAAAATGATGAGTTCAATAAACAGTTACTACTTTAAGTCAATAAGCTTTAAGGTGGTTTGTTATACAGCAAAAGCAAACCGCTACAGGTACATGGTAGGCTTTGCAGAGGATTCCTGAGACTAAGTAAAAGAAGAAGACATTACAGAGCGCATAATGCAGTTGAGGAGAAAGATTTGTGCAAGTAAGGAAGCACACTGAATTATGGCTAAGAGTCAAATGAGGTTTAAGCACTCAGGGAGGGGAAACTTGAATTGTCCTTGAGAGATATCACTTACTCAACCCAGCAAACATTTACTGTGTGTTTTACAAAGCCCAGCACTACACTGAGGGCAAACTCTATGTATAGCACTGTCCCATCACCATATCTTCTGTGTAAGGGCAGGGCTGTCACCCCTGTTTGTGGGTGAGGTTAAGTAACTTGCCCAAATTCACACAGGAAGAAAATGCAGAGCCAGAATTTGAATCCAGGCAGTCTCACTCCAGAACCCATAGTATTCACCAACAGTTGTCCTAAATTCAGGCAAAACATATCCAAAAACCCTCTAGGGCCATTCTTGTACTCTGTCAGCTGTAGGACATGTCCACATAGGATTAGCCCTGTAATTACATGAATAGTTTATACTCATTCTTCCTGACAATGAGAGCAAATGCTGAAGGGATTGTTTCTCCCATTTATTGCACCAATTCTTGCGGTGGCAGGTAAGGACTGGCGCAGAATGGGAGCTCAGTGTCTGATGCTGGTAGCCCTGGGCGGGGGTGGGGGTTGGGGGGTGGGGCGGAGGGTGGTACAGGGCCTCCTCTCTCCTCCTGCAATGCTTCTGACATTCAGGAAGCCAGATGGGGAAAGGGAGGTAGTATCATAAGTGTAAGAGGGAAGGGGCAAGGGCTATGATGCAGAAAACAAGAAAAGGGAAAATCTTTCCCTTATAAATTTCTGAACTAGCAAAATTATTTCAAATGTATTATCTTTAAACTGAGAACATAACTAGATCTGATTTCTACTTCTGTCTGTGCTCTGTGGGAAATACAATTTTACTTCTCTATACCTATAAATAGAAGGGATAAACATAATTTATTCACATGACTTTGGGAGGGGAGCTTTGTGCATATTGATGAGCCTATGCCTAAAATGTGCTTAGAAATTCTCCAAAATGGAAGGCCAGAAATGCAAGAGCTGTTAATATGTATTGGGCAGTTACCAAGCACCAGGAATTGTGCTAATTGCTCTTCCTACATTTTGCCAGTTGATCCTCTTTTTTTTTTTTCTTTTAAAGATTTTATTTATTTATTCGACAGAGAGAGAGAGAGATCACAAGTAGGCAGAGAGGCAGGCAGAGAGAGGGGGAAGCAGGCTCACTGCTGAGCAGAGAGCCAGATGTGGGGCTCGATCCCAGAACCCTGAGATCATGACCTGAGCCGAAGGCAGAGGCTTAACCCACTGAGCCACCCAGGCACCCCACCAGCTGATCCTCTTAACAGAGCTATAAAAGAACGGACTACCAGTTTCCTCATTATAAAATGGGAAATTGGGACTTACTGAGAACAAATAACTTATCTGACATCACACAGCTCGTCACTTTCAGCCACTCTGTAATTGATTTAAACACATGATATCAAGCTTGAAGGAGGTTTTCAGTGATTGCAAGAACATGTACCAAGCAGATAGGAGGGATAAGGAGATGTTCATTCAAATGTATTGTGCAGGGACACCTGGGTGGCTCAGTCAGTTGAGCGGCAGCCTTCAGGTAGGGTCATGATCCCAATGTCCTGGGATCGAGTCCCACATTGGGCTCCTTGCTCAGCAGGGAGCCTGCTCCTCTCTCTGCCTCTGCCTCTGCCAGTGTGCTCTCTCTCTCTCTCTCTCTCTCTGACAAATAAATAAAAATAAAATCCTAAAAAAAAAACAAAAACAAAAACAAAAAACAAATGCATTGTGCAAACTAGAAATATTCACAGGCTAACGTCAGAGTTCCTAGCTTGAGACAGAGCTAGTCAAGGGATGTTAGATATTGAGAAACAGAGCCCCAAAGCACCAATAATAATACATAGTGAAGATTTAAAACCCAGGTTAACTGGTATTGGATTTAGCGGCATGGAATGGAAAACCCTGGTAGTGACTTAAACTAGGTCATAAGTGTATTTCTCTCTTACATAAACATAAACACAAGTGTCTTTGTTCTATTCACCTCTACATGTGTTTTCCATGTGGCCCAAGTTAGCTACCGTAGCTCTAGCTGTTGTATTTGCATTCCAGCCATCAGGAAGAAGAAAAGGAAGGAAAAAAGCACACTCCCTCGTTTGAAGGGTGCTTCCTGGAAGATGCATACATCACTTACACTTACATCCCATTATCCAGGATTTAGTCACATGACTATACCCATACACAAAGGAGGCTGGGGAATATTGTCTGTTCCAAGAGACCATATGCTACGCAAAAATGGGAAAGCAGATAAAGGGAGAAAGGATATTCATAGCACAATAAGCACCATTTGTCATAGAAAGACGAATGAGGACGTTTACTATTGAGTCACTTCTCCCCTGTCTTTGGCATCGCACCAACACCAGGCCAACTCCAACAGGAGTTACTGCACCTCTGAGCATCCGAGTATCTAGTACTTTGCTCTCTTGTAAAGTACAATGTGTTGTCACCAGCTGTTTTATTCACCTGCCTCTTCCTACAAACACACCTAGGAGCAGGGCAGCTCCTAGGTCTTCATCTCTCCCTCTGGAGCCCCTGACCTAACCCCCATAAGACGCAGGTTGGGGTTCAAAATTTATATAATTATCAAAACTCTTTGCACCTCCACATGCATTGTCGAAGCCAAGCTGTGAGCCACTGGGGCCTAGATACAGTTGGATGCATCTTCCTTATGTCAAAGAATATTTTTTTGTGTGGGAATAATACATTTGATGACTCTAATATAGAAACTCTAATAAAGGTATACACTGAGGTGTCTAGTGTTATGTCTTCTATCTACTCCCTTCATTTTGTCCCCCAAAGTAACCATTTTTATTAATTTCCTTTCTATCTTCTAGTGCTTCTTTATGCATATGCAAGCAAATATGAATACATGCTTATTTTCCTCCATGTCTCACACAAGCATTAACACCATTCTGCTTCTTTCTCTCTTCCACTGAATAACATATACTAGCTTTCTTACCATGTCAGTAAAAAGAACACATCCTGACTCCTCTTTAAATGGCATAGGCTCTACTGTGTGGGTGTGGTGCTAAAGATGTTATTTTGTATACAGGGAAGTAAACCTATAAAGTAATTTCCAAAAGTGGGAATTCTGCATGAAAGGGCAAATTAATTTGCCATTTGTGTAGCTGATGTGGTACAGCATTCTTAAACTCAAAAAACAAAAACAAAAACAAAACAAAACAAAAAACCTAAACCTGAAGGTTATCTTCTGTGCATTAAAAAAAAAAATCTTTTCTAAGTAAATAGACCATAAATATAGTTTTGGCAAATTATATCATTGTCAGTGGAATGTTATGTCACGTTCACAGTGGACCATAAGAAGCACCAGGTGGGAAAAATCACCCTGGCTTTGCTCTTTTTACAAACGCAGCACATCTGAACCCAGTGATTTCTTGGCATTTACAAAAAGGCCATTTCTGCCTGGGGTTTGTACCACTACAAAGCTTTTCATGGAGCTATAGACAAAATGACAAATTCCCCACACTGGAGGCACTTTCTTGGAAGCAAGCAATGCAGACACACATGCCACTCTGGGAGCTTTGAAAACATCACAGCATATCAAATTGCTGGGCCATCTGTAGTTTCCTGTCCATGAGAGGGAAGGGATAGGAGCTGCCTCTCTGGACCTCAGCAAATATGCTAGGGTTAGGCTGTGGCCCATGTCCATCTGCATCTACCCAGCAGATACTCTTCTGTGAGCTCAGAGTGAGTTCTGTGAGTTCCTGTCTCCTGTCTGAACAAGCACAGAGACTACCAGCTCAACATCTTCCTGACAAAAGCTGTCTTCAGGGAGAGCATACATTTAGTAGCATGTTCAAGTTCCCAAAAGACCAAAGCTAAATAAGTGTTGAGATGTAGAAAGATGTAAGGAGAGTCAGTGCCTCTAACCCTGCCACATACAGCCTTAAACCCACAAGTTTGAGGGCTGCAGCCTTCATGAGCAAACACAAGGAATGTTTTCCTCTCCCACTACTTCCACCACTCTCTCCTAGTTGGTTTGTATTTGACATCAAGGCTAAATGATAGTCACTTTCAAAATATTTCATTTCCGTAGTGACCTAATAGCTGGTATTTTATTTTATCACATTATAATATATATATATCAAAAAACATATTTAGAAATATAAGTGTTTATATTTACATATACACACACATATGGTCTACACACTCACCCTATCTATCTCTGTATGTGTGTGTGTGTATATATGTGTATATATATATATATATATATATATAAATTTTCTTTATTTTATGTGTCTTTGATGTTAATCACTGCATGATCTTTCTAGAAAGTACAAGACTATAACATAATACACTCTCTCTCTAGTCCTAGATACATTTTCCCTTCAGGGCATATTTTTGTAGTAAAGGTAAGGTGAGTGACAAAATGACAATGGCTGTTAACATGGTTGCGAAGCGCCTGAGATGATGTTGGTAAAGGAAGTACCAATAAGCAGTTCAGGGTCTGCAGCTGGACTAGAAGAACCCAGGACTGGAGGTGCAAAGTCCTAGGTCCAGTTCTTTCTTCCTCCCATGGCAGCCCTGAGACCTGTGGAGGTGTTTCTCTGTGACACAGCTGTTTCCTGGCCTGATGAGGGTGTTATGCTAAATGCAGTCTGGTGTGACAACATCCACGTCTCATCAAAGCTGAAACAGCTTGCCCTCCCAGCCAATGTAGGAACATGAAAAGGGGCAAAACAAGATGATTATTCTGTGCACTCTGATGGTATTCCAAATCAAAGATTCCTGAAGCCAAGAACACCAAAGCTTCCAACTTGCCTTCCTTGGAGACTTCCGTGATTTGAGACGAATTAATAGTCAGATCTGAACTGTTATTTAGATGAATGCGGGGCAGTGGTTTTCTGGAACACACTCTAAAGTCAGATTTTGGAATCTGCTCTGAAACTTATTTAAAGAAAAGACAGAACTGGGGCACCTGGGTGGCTCATTGAGTTAAAGCCTCTGCCTTCTGCTCAGGTCATGATACCAAGGTTCTGGGATCAAGCCCCACATCACTTCGGGATCTCTGTTCAGCAGGGAGCCTGCTTCCTCCTCTCTCTGCCTGTCTCTCTGCCTACTTGTGATCTCTGTCTGTCAAATAAATAAATAAAATCTTAAAAAAAAAAAAAGAAAAAGAAAAAAGAAAAAAAGAAAAGACAGAACTGATAGTAAAACCCTGTATCTGTTTCACAATATAGATAACCAACCATGCCCAGCTCTGACCACAATCATTGTTACTGAACTATTTACATTGATCTGATCTGTGCCCCAGGGACACTGGAGTGCCACCATCAATCTGGAATGTAACAAAAGTTCGAAGTCCAGCCATTTCCTGCATTCTTTAAGCAAGAAGTGCCAGAACTAAATTTCTGCACCGTGTCACCTACTGTCCGTGGTTGCTAACCACTGCTCTATCTCAGCACCCCCTCTGACTTGCTGTATCAGCATCATGTAATCTACTCCTTCCAGAAGTCCTCTCCTTTCAGGACTTTCTGTGTGCTGCGTTCCCCAGATTCCTTCTCCCTGACTGGCTGCTCTTCCACTTCTTTGGAGGCATCCTCTTCTCCAAGCCTCTCTAACGTGAGATAGTATTTCCTAGTCCTACAGTCTGAATGAAGCCAATCTATAAAGGGAGGCCCTCAAATTCCTGTCTTCTGGGTAACAGGCTCACAGTCCAACTTGGCCTCTTGAATGTCTCCACCCAGACATCCAAGGGGCCTCTCAGACTTCAGACCTTCCGCATGATGTTCCACTGTAGTAAATGATGTCACCCTCCACCCAAATTGCTTAAGTTCAACTTCAGGGGCACTCCTGGACCCCTCTTTACCCCAACCCCAACCTGCACACTGACTTGAACAACAGGCCCTGTCCACTCTGCCTCAAGAACACTTCCCAACCTCATCCGTCCCTCCCTGTGCTGTGGCTACCACCCTAATGCAAGCCACCAGTGGGTCTGCTCTGAACAATGGCCTCGGCCTCCCAACTGAGCTCCCCAGCTATGACTCCTACTTCCCTTCAATTCATTCTCCCCTCAGTAGGACAGTGATGTTTTTACAGTGCAAACCAGGTCTCTCTTCTGCTTAACCCTTTCAGAGGCTCCTAATCACCGTGAGAATAAAACTAACATTCACAAGTAGGTTACGGGCACTGCGACCTAGACCCCACCTCCTTGGCTTCCCCTCATACATCCCTGTTTCTTACCTTGCTCTAGCACAAACCCATAATCCTCCCAGGCTCTCCATGCATCTTCACTGCCTTTAACATCAGTAAATTATCTTGCTTGTTTGTTACTTGTTCGTTGCCTGCCTCTCCCACTGAGTGTCTACTCCATCAGAAGGAGTCTTGTTTCTCTCATTCACTGTTCTATCTCCAGGGCCTAGCACAGTACCTCACACATAGTTGGTGCTCAATAAGTATTTGTTGAATGAATAAGTAATGTCAGGTACCTAAAAAAATAAAAGCCAGGTCTTCTTTTGTTCTTCCTCCTCACATTTTATCATGGGCATTTCTCTCAGTAAATTCTCTTAGTATCTCATTAAATGGTACTTCTTATTCATGTGGTGAAGATAAATGGGACAGCTTACTCTTGAGTGTACATTGTAATAGAGCCATTAGTAGTTATTAATCACATACTCCTGAACCCCCTTTACAGCCCCAGGCAGTCTAATGGAGAGCATCAGTCACACCCCAAAGGGCATTCCTACTTCACATCAGAAATAGAAAATGTGAAATGAATCCATCTACCAAGTCGCATGTATAAGTCCCACAAAACAGAAAACAATCCCAACCTGGTCTCTCCTGTCTCCCTGAACCAGCCTTGACCTTGGCAGCTGAGGAGTGGCTCCCAGTGGCTCCCCGGGAACATGACAGTGGCGCTGACCCCACTCTTTGGCTCCTGTCCTCTGAGAGGCCCTGGTTACCCCACAAGGTTCCCAGGCGCCACTCTTGTCTACTCACACATGTTTTCTGGTGTATTCATTTCTGCCTCCTCCAGTGTTCTCACCGCTACTTCAATGCAGGCTCTCCCCAGCCCTCACCTAGCTGTCCACGTTGCCTCTGGTACCTCATCCACACGCATCCAGAATTACCTTTCTAAGAGACAAATGGGACCTCTTCTCTCAGCACAGATCAGTTTCATATGTGTTGAGTGAGCTGCAGTGGGTATAAAGGAGGAATCAAAGACATTCCTGTCTTCAAGGAGGGCAGCGTGAGGAGTGCGAATGGCTTCCCCAACAATCTTTCTCAAGCAGCCCTTGCTTATTTATCCTGCCTGGTTCCAGCTACGTTCCCGTCCTCTGCCCCAGCCACATGGCCAACTGGGTCACTCTGGTCACTCTGCCCCTTGTTCCCTTGTGCCTTAAAGCCTCTCCTGACTGCACCAGCCTTTTAATCTGGGGTAAGTCCCATTCCTTCTCTGATGTCTAGCTGTTCCTGGACATAATGCCTACTAAAGCTCTTTTCCTGGCACGTTCATTGTGCATTTTATTTAAATGGCTAATTTTCTTGTTTGTCTGCTCCACAAGTGATACTTCTTGAGGGCAAGTCTATATTTCAATCACCTTTCAACCCAGGAGTCTTGCACAGGGCCTGGCAGGAAGCACCCCTCAGTAAAAGGTATACTCGGTACACGAGCAGAAGCTCGGCAGGGTGCAGTATACAGATTTCCCTTGGTTAGGTCGGCCCTCCAACCCAGCTAGAGTTCTTTGGTTACTTCAAGCATGTGCCTGAGCAGGAGAGATCCCAGCTCCCTACTCAGGTAGAAAATACCATGGCTTGAGCTTTCCGAATCATTTTTCCTAAGCCTGCCTTCAAGATGAAAGACACCAGATCTGCATCCCAGGTTCATCCATTCTGTACCAGGTAAACCTTTTCAATATGATGCTGTTATAATCCAAGAAAAGCATTTATATTTTTTTCAATAAAAACCTGCCACCCCTGTGTATGTATCTTGGGAGACTATCATTGTGGCATGACCGGCATCAGAGGAGGTAGATTCTCCTGTGAGTGCACCACAGACAGCCTTGAGCTCTCCCCCACCCCACCCCCCTGCCTTCTTGATCCCATGCAGCCAGGCCCCTGCTCCAGCATTCCACCTGAGAAGCCATCAGCCACCAGGTCATGACGCAGAAGGAGAAGGGAAAGAAAATGGAATTGCTCTGCATAAGAAAGTGGGGTGCGCAGCCATCAAAAGAAATGAAATCTTGCCATTTGTGACGACGTGGATGGAACTAGAGGGTATCATGCTTAGCGAAATAAGTCAATCGGAGAAAGACAACTATCATATGATCTCCCTGATATGAGGAAGTGGAGATGCAAAGTGGGGGGTTAGGGGCGTAGGAGGAGAATAAATGAAACAAGATGGGATCGGGAGGGAGACAAACCATAAGTGACTCTTAATCTCACAAAACAAACTGAGGGTTGCTGGGGGTCAAGGTGGGGGGGTTGGGAGAGGGGGTGGGGTTATGGACATTGGGGAGGGTATGTGCTATGGTGAGTGCTGTGAAGTGTGTAAACCTGGTGATTTACAGACCTGTACCCCTGGGGATAAAAATACATTATATGTTTATAAAAAAATAAAGATTAAAAAAAAAGAAAGTGGGGTACATTTGAGAATGTTGCATTGAGTAGAACAGTAAGAAACCCCAAAACAGGGATGCCTGGGTGGCTCAGTCATTAGGCCTCTGCCTTCGGCTCAGGTTGTGATCCCAGGGTCCTGAGATCCAGCTTGCATCCAGGCTCCCTACTCAGTAGGAAGCCTGCTTCTCCTTCTCTGATTCCCTGCCTTGTGTTCCCTCTCTCACTGTGTCTCTCTCTGTCAAATAAATAAATAAAATCTTAAAAAGAAAAAAGAAACCCCAAAACAGGGGAAAGGAGGAGAGCTAGGAGATGAAGGGTCCCAAGTTGGATATAGAATCCTAAGAAAACAATAGTAAGCAAGACTTGGCCAATAGGCAATTTCCTTGACACAGGAAATGATTTTTAAGACCGTCATGTTGACAGGGCAACCATGTCATCTTCCCTGCACTATAATCCTGCACTGTGACCCCAAACACAAAAGCAAGCATGGACTTCCCAATGTTAGGTGCACACGGGTATGCACAGACACAGGACCACAGCAGGGCAAGCTTGGTTGGCAAGAAAAACAGGAGCCATGGGAACAACAGCCAGGAACAACAAGACCAGCTTCATTCTGTGAACCTGTGAAAAATTACTTTTGTTAATGAGCAAAAAGATATAACATTAAGAAATTTATTCTGGGGGGCACCTGACTGGCTCAGTCTGTTAAACATCTGACTCTTGATTTCAGCGGGGATTGTGGTCTCAGGGTTGTGAGATCCAGCTCCACGCTGAGTGCACAGTCAGCTTGAGAGTCTCCCTCTCCCCCTGTTTGTTCACTCATCTCTCTCTCTCTCTCATTCTCTCAAAGAAATAAATAAAATATTAAAAAAGAAACTTATTTTCTAAAATTATTAACTTCCAGAAACTTTTCTGTAGGAGAATATTTCAGTAAGAATGAAGTATCCCACCCCTACTTGGAAGCAGCCTAGATTTCCAACCCAGAAGCAGAGCTGCCCATAAGTGGTTTGGATACAATATTCTGCACTTCTCTTAACCCTGTAGTTTCCAAGGAGACAGGACTGAATCTGTCTTCTCCTTAGCCCAGTCTGCTGTTAATTTCTTTACACACAGCCCTACTTTGCTTTGAACCTTGTATTATTTGAATTTTAGCTAAGTCCTATCATTTCCCCAAGTCCTGTTACAACCTAGCAGCTTCCTCTGTTTGAGGAGGACCTCTGTGGTTCCCCTGGAGCCCTCTCCTATGTAGTAATAATTCAGCAAATCTCACTATGAACTACACACTTACCCCTGGTGATCTTTGGCTTTATTATTTCCAACATTCCAGGGAAAGCAATCCCTGAAAGTACACAGGAATACTGTGGAAGATGAGGAATTCCCTCATACAAGAGAAAAGAAAGGATGTAAGACCTATTATATGTGATAATAGTATCATCTTACAATATAACAGGGGGTTTTAGAGTCTGACAGTCCTGGGTGAGATTCCAGCTCCCCAGATTACCAGCAGGGCGTCACTCAACTTTATTCTGGGGTTAGTGAGGATTCAATGAGATAATACACGAGAAGCGCTTATTACAGTCCCTGTCATCTAGTAACCGCTCGATAATGGTAACTATTCCTACTTGTAAACTAGGCATGGATATGAATGTGAAATGGAAAGAATCAGGAAAAAATATCAGCTCTGTTGAAATCGAAGGATTTGGGTGATTTTTTTCTACATTCTCTTTTGTTTTCCTTTTATTGTTACATTTCCAATTTCTCCTGAGCACACAGCTAAAACACAGGCCTACTTCTTCTGCAGATCTCCCCATCTCAGTGAACGGCAATTCTGTTGCTTTCATTGCTCCAGCTAAAACACCTGGAATCATGCGGGGGTCCTCTCCCTCCTGCCTCACACCTAAATGACTAAATCCTGTTGGTTCTTCCTTTAAAATGCCACCACTCTCATTCCTACCTTCACCCCTACCTTCTGACCCAGCTGACCACCACCATTGCCTTAGCTACTGAAACTGCATCATGAGTGATCTTCCTGCTTTCCCCATCACTCCTCTAGTATGAATACTCCATTCCGTAGCCAGGAAGAGCCTTTTAGAATATGAATCCTACTACTCCTCTCAACTGTTCAAAATCCTCCAACAACACACACATCACCACAATCTTTATAATGGTTTACTCGGTCCTACACAAGCTGGCCCTGATTACCTCTCTGAAAAAAAATTCTCTCTCTCCACACCAGCCACACTAACTTCTTAGCTATTCCTTGAAATGTCAAGGGCACTCTACTTCAGGGCCTTTGCACATGCTGTTCCTTCTCCCACCAGATTTCTATATGGCTCACTCCCTCACTTCCTTCAAGTCTATGCCCTAATCCCACTTTCTCAGAGATGCCTCCCTGACTATTGTGTGTGTGCACACACACGCAGCAAATTTCCCCACTCCCACTACATCCTATCTCCTGTACTCTAATGTTTTTTCCCTCTCACAGCATCTATTGCCATTGGACATATAAAAATACAACAAAGTATTTAACTTTCTCTTTATTTCTTATCCCTGCCATTAGAGAAAAGGTTCCACTTCCTTAGGGGCTTTGTGTTGTTCACTGACATATCTCCAGCATACAAAACAAAGTTAACATAAAATAGATGTTCAATTAATATTTTAATGAGCTGTATGCAGGAAATCAAAGTTTTAATGGATATTAATTAATTGCCATGTGCTTCTGAGTAATAGAGACAATATTATTTTTCTTTTTGATCACAGGAAACAATAGGAAGAATGATTTTCTCCCAGCCATATCAAGACCAGGAACTTTCAATTGCTGCTTCTGCACAGAGAAGCAATAGTCTCTGAAGACTTCCCAGTGGTCATGGGCTCACGTGTCTGTGTTCACTGGCACACACCCCCTTGCATACTATACTGTACAGACAAAACGCTTACTAAAGAAGGTAGGCAGTCTATTGCCAAACCACAGTAAACAGCAGATGCAATTACTGCTATTTTTTTTTTAAAGATTTTATTTATTTATTTGAGGGAGAATGAGTGAAAGAGAGCATGAGAAAGGAGGAGGTCAGAGGGAGAAGCAGACTCCCCAAGGAGCTGGGAGCCCGATGTGGGACTCGATCCTGGAAGTCCAGGATCATGACCTGAGCTGAAGGCAGTTGCTCAACCAACTGAGCCACACAAGGTACCCCACAATTACTGCTATTTTAAGAACTCTAAATCAGATTGCTCAAAGACCCCAAAGAGCTATGCTTATTGTCTTCATGTGGAGACTCAAAAAGCAGGCCCAGATCAGTAGCAGCAGCATCTCCTGGGAACTTGTTAGAAATGTGAATTCCTGAGCCCACCCTGGTCCCATTAAATCAGAAGTTTTGGAGGAGTGGACCCAGCACTCTATAGTTTAGCAGGCCCTCCAGGTGGTTCTGATGCACTAAAGTTTGCGAACTTAATGGATAAACAGAAGCATATGAGAAGAATAAAACATGCAAAATATGGGTAAAATTATCAAGTGCCATGTTAGGTCTAATATTGAGTCCTGACGTGAATGTATCTGGCTGTATAAAACTGCAGTAACGTCAGGAGGTGAGAGGAACTGGCTCCCAGGAAAGCAGAAATCCTATTGCTTCCCCATCACTGATCTCTTACTCTGATCCAGCTGTTCCTGTCAGGATGGTGTGAAATGAATTCACAATGTCACCAGCTTCCCAAGGAACAGGTGTCTCTGCCATATCACTGTAACCACTATCACTGCCTGCACTAATTAGGTTGCCCTTGTCAGGTCCTTTAAGAATCTCAGGGACTAAATGGGCCCAGGAAGGTAAATCACTTTCACAGGCTCAGAACTTTCTCAGCCCCACCCCATTTCAGTCTCTGTATATGGGAAATATGGGACAGCATGGGAGAAGCATGAAAATATAGGCCATTGCTAAAGTATGTGGGAGGAAAAACAGAACCCAGGCTTTCTGCCCTAGTTACACTACATTTTTAGCTCATAGTGAACAAGGGCTCTTGTGGTTAATGATGTCATCAATATCCACCCACACTGTTTCTGGACCCAGGAGCCAATGTTGCTGAAGAGTGTCACGCAATCACCCAGAAAAAAAGACACAGGTTCTTCCTAAAATATCACTCCCCTATCTGATCTCCAGGATGCCTTTCTACTGCACTTAGAGTAAAATCCTAACCTCCTTAAGAACAATGTAACAACCCAATTCAAAAATCACCTAGGAATTTGAATAGACATCTCTCCAGAGAATACACCAAATACTAATGATGTACTGTATCCTGGCTAACTGAACATAATTAAAAAAAAAAAAGAAAATTAGAAGAGAAAATATACTTACACATATATATATATGTGTATATATATATATATATATATAGAATAAGCATGTGAAAAGATGCTCAACATCACTAATCATTAGAGAAATGATTATGATATTATGATATTATGATACCACTCCACACCCATTACCATGGTTATTATTTGAAAAACAGAATCAAACCAAACCAGAGGATTGTAAGAATGTTGAGAAATTGGACCTTTTGTGAATTACTGGTGAGAATATAAGGCACATTCACTGTGGAAAACAGTACAGTGTTTCCTCAGAAAATTAAATATAGAATTACCATGCGATCCACCAATTCTTCTTAATAAATACTCAAAATAATTGAAAGCAGGAAATCAAACACCTATTTGTAAACCAGTGTTCAAAGCAACATTATTCCAAATAGCAAAAAGGTGGAAATGACTCGAATGTTCATTGGCAGATGAGAAATGGATAAGCAAAATGTGCTACATGCATGTAATGGAATATTACTCAACCTTAAAAACTGAAATTCTGATAGGTGCTACAACATATATTAATGTTGAAGACATTACACCAAGTGTAATAAGCCAGACACAAAAAGACAAATACTGCAAGATTCCTCTTATACAAGTTTCCTAAAGTACTCACATTCATAGATAAAGAAAGTAAACTAGTGGTTGCCAGAACTTGGGAGGAGGAGAAATGGAGAGTTAGTGCTTAATAGGTACAGAGTTTCAGTTTGGGAAGATGAAAGAATAAGGGAGATTAACAGTGGTGATGGTGGCATAACAACGTGAAAGTACTTAATGCCACCTAACTGTATACCTAAAAATGATTAAAATGATAAATTTGATGTTATGTATATTTTACCACAATAAAAAATCTGAAAACCCCAAACTCCTCTCCTAATTGGACTTCTACCCATTTACCACTCTCATATTACCCCATCTCTGCTCCCCATGCTTCAGCCAACCCATTCTCATTTCAGCTCCTCAGACATGCCAACCTCTTTCTTGCCTCAGAGGCTTTGCATACATCTTTTCCCCTGTCAAGAACATTCTTCCTGCTATTATTTGCAGATGTTAAGTCCTTTTAAACCTTTGAATCTATGATAGAAACTAGCTAGATATTCAGCAAGCTGCTTCATCTTCTTCCAGGGTGCAGAGCTAGACCTGATTTCCCAGCCTCCCTTGTAGTTAGATGTGTCAAATGATGGTGGGCACAAACAGCACACATCATTTATGGGCTTGCTACCCACTACGAGAAAACCACAATGCAGAAGAGCACAATGGCCTCTGAAAGCTGTATTGAAAACTGAGGAGCCACAAGATGGAAAGGGCCAGGGTTCCTGAACCACTGTATGGAAAAGAGCCACCTGCTGATAAAATCATTTGGATTTTATGTGAGTGACTTAAAAAAAAAAAACAAAAAACAAACAAACAAACAAAAAAACCCAGCCTTGTCTTTGAGCCATTATATATTTTGCAGTGTTCCTACTATGGTTAAAACAATAATCTTTAATACAAATCTCAGGGGTATTCTCTGCCCAATGACAAAAAGCTTTACCCCTCCACCATTTTCTGTGTCATCATGTTGTTTCTTTTCCTCTTCTACTTTGTAATTTATTAATTAATTTTAAGACACTGATTTTGTTATGTCTCTCCCACTAGATACGCAAACTCCCACTAGATACTTCTTCGTTACTCTATTTCCCACTGCCGAATACAGGCTTAATAACATCCTGAGTGAATAGATTAAGGTCTAAATTCCAGCCCAGGTATCAGTGGCACTTGTCCATTCTGTTAGACTCCCCTCTGCACTCCTGGCATTTTAAAGAACATGTCTTCATCAGTCGTTTACTTGATGGTCCCCCAGCTTTTTAAAACTTACACACCTTTATGATGCACTCCTTAACACACTGTGTTATAATTCTGTGACAGATGTCACAGCTGTCTGCTCTCCTCACACTGAATTTTTCCGGGGTGTATTTGCATTCCTAGTGCCTAGCATGTAGTAGACAGTCAAATGAATTGAGTGAGCCAGTGAATCTGTCAAGAAAAGGATATGGAACTGATCCTATCTCAATGTAGAGGCAGAGCACAGAATGTAGCATTTGCAAAGTTTGGCCTATTCCTTGTCTAGACGAATTTCATGAGTCACCACACCTCAGGGATGGAGAATGGCCTGGAAAGAGCTATGGGTGGTGGGGAGCAGGAAACATGGGCTCAGAGCCCATGCCAGAGCTCACTCAGTCTCTAGCTCACTGTACACTCTCTGACAACTCACCTTCTCTCTCCCAGACTCAAATCTCTTATCTGTAAAAAGCGGGATTTGGACTAAACAGTATTGAAAGACTTAATTTAAAATGACATTATTTAAATCCGGGAAACCAAAGAAGAAATAAAGAACAATACTCTATCTGTACATATTCAGAAGTCACTAACCACATGTGGTGATGGGGTGCCTGAAATGTGGCTGGTCCAGATTGAAATAAGCTGTAAATACAAAATGCACGCTGGATTTCAATGTTAATAATTGTTATATTGATTACAGGTAGAAATGATAACATTTTAGATGTAAATTTAATAAACTATTAAGACTATTTGTACTCACTTCTTTGTATCTCTTTAAATGTCATTACTAGGAATTTTTAAATTACACATGCAATGTGCATTGTAGACACACCATTCTGTGCCATCATCAGTACACATCCAGCTACATAATCCAAACTAAATACGTAAATCATTGCTCTACATCCTTCCTTGGATTTGAGTTTTTCAAATTCAATGTCAAATAAATCCAAAAGAAGTTCACCGGAGTGTAATTACCTATAATAATACTTCATTATAAATGTGTGCCCAGGTAGACACTAAGCAATTTTGTTTCATAACCAGTTTGTGTTAGGTTGATTCTATTAGTGACAAAGAAAACACCTGAAACAATGGAAAAAACACAAATGACCTAAGAGAAAGGATATCTTTTCTAGATACAGGATAGCCCTACTTCCTCCCCTAAGTCCCAGATGTAATGTCCTCCCAGTGAAAGCAAGGAGATATCCATTCTTTGTTTCACTCATTTCAGAAATGATCAAATTCTGAGCTGAGATGGTGGTTAGGACCAGGTAGAATTAGAGAGAGGAGAAAAGTGATGAGAAGTATGGGGGGCAAAAAGTGTCCATATGAGACATGAGACATCTGAGAGAAGCAGAGAGGAACCAGGGAGAGAAATCAGAAGAGAGATTATGGAGATCATTTGTAGGATCAGCAGCTTCAGGATTACCTGGGATCTTGATGGAAATACAAATTCTTGGGCCCATGCCAGGGGGTCAACATGTCAGCACTTTATCTTCTGAAACTTTCACCTCTTCAGAGCCTTGAGAATATGGGTCATCTAGGCCTGGGGTTTCTGAGGAGTTGATCTCAAAGCATTCCGTGGTGGACCCCCAATCCAGTTACTACCACAGGTTCTCCCTCTACGCCCCCCTCTACCACCCCTATCCCATAGGGCAGCCAGAAATTTCTGAAGGAATGGAGGAGAAAGCCCCTTTGTGGGCTGCTTTGCACCTTAACTGTCAACAATGTCTTCCTCCCACTTTTCCATCTAGCCTCCCCAGGGACCTCCCTCCCCAGGGACCTTGTCACCTCCCCACAAAAGGCTGACCTGTGGAACTATGAATCTAGCACTTTCCAAATGAGTTGCTCAGACACTGAAAACGTGATGTAAAAAAAAAAAAAAATTATCTCTGCAAGTTTCATAGTTACCTGGTCTCAGTGGTCAAGCACCAGAGGTGACATGGATGGAAAGCAACACTGAGCCAAACTGGGTTTTAATAGTGACAAAAGTTGTTTCAATTTTCAATCAAGTCCTTACTGGAAGTGAAACTGAAATGTAACACAAATGAAGAAGTAAAGTTTCATAACAATAAATCACTTTGTCTGGGATACACCCCCTCTTAATCAGGCCCTCTAGTCTTGATTTCTCCCTTTATGCTTTTGTTAACACTGTCTGCAATAGTAAATTATGTGTATATATTTATTTCCTTGTTTCATGTAGGTTTCTCCCACTCAATCATAGCTCCTTGGGAGCAAAAACCCTTGTCTGTATTTTCTCTCCTATATCCTTAAGGTGTCTGATTCATATTTGGCACTCAGTAAATATCTGCTAAAGGAAAAAAACAATCCAGAAATTGTTTAGAATTATAAAAGAGGTATAAGACTTAGTTCTCCATTGTTTTATGTAAAGAAAACAGGGTTTATAGAAGTGTCATGGCCAAAAACATCAGACAACTGAAAGAAAGGGCCAGGGTTCTGGAAGCTTTGGCCTCATTTTATACACAATAGCTCAAGATGTGGGCTAAAAAGCCTGAGAGTGGAAATCAAGGCCAAAACCCCACCTGGCATGAAAGGGAAGGAAAGCCCCTTAGGTATAGTCAACTCATAACCAAAAAGACAGAAGAGACAGACTTCAGAAGTTGAATTTTTTTTTTAAAAAGCCAACATTTATGGTGAAATTTTCCCAAGGTAAATTAAGAAACAAAGTCCTGAACTAGTTCTAAATCAGGTCAATTCTCAACTGAGACTCTTGAATATTTATTTGATCATATTTTCCATAGCCACTTGGAGAGCTCTTGCCTGTCTACACAGTGTTGTGATCTGAAACCCATTTATTGCACTTTCCAGTGACCATGTTGACACAACACAGTTAATCTGCAGGAATCCCCATCCTGAGGATAGAGAAGTCAACAACGGTGACTTCTATCAGTAATTCATCATAAATCTACTCTACTTCTACCAGAAGCCTCTCACCTTAAGATACCAGAGGAGTGGGCATAGGAAGACAAATGTCAGGAAACCCTCAGCCAAGAGTTTATTTTTTCCTTAGATCTACAATCCCACTTGTTCTGCTGGCGACTTTAGTAGGCCACTTCTCTTGTCCTAAATAAATAAATAAGCTTTGCAGAAATGAACAGATGGAGGAAAATTTCAAAGCAGCATGTGGGCGTTTCAGGCTCAAATCCCATTAAGAGATGGCAGGATTTATAACAGCAACTCCCACACAGAGCTTTGGAAATTTTAAACTTGTGCGTAATAGACTGGGCTCCTCCTCCCCGAAATTATCTGCATTGAATTCAGAGACATGATTTTCCTTCATTTGGGCTGAACCTCTTTCTCCAAGCCAAAGAATTCACATTGCCACTCAAGAAGTACACATTAGGGGCGCCTGGGTGGCTCAGTGGGTTAAAGCCTCTGCCTTCGGCTCAGGTCATGATCCCAGGACCCTGGGATCGAGCCCCGCATCAGGCTCTCTGCTCAGCGGGGAGCCTGCTTCCTCCTCTCTCTCTCTGCCTGCCTCTCTGCCTACTTGTGATCTGTCTGTCAAATAAATAAATAAAATCTTTTAAAAAAAGAAGAAGAAGTACACATTAAGAGCACAATGGTGGGAAAGGGGCCCAAAGGTGGGCAGCACCTGTGGGATCATTTACTCTGCTTCTTTGTTTTCTCTCCTTCTTTCCCAGAGGAATTGCACAATTTCTGGAGGTTGGTGGGTTGATTGTTGTACATTAGAACTTTGACTCAAAGGAATGAGGACTATAAGCATGGGGGCTCTCAGGAACCCAAAGCACATGGTTGCTGTGTATCCTCAAAACAAGAAAATATATATCCAATTTAATATCAAAATGCTGAAACACCACTTAGCACTCTACTTAGCAAAGTATCAACACAGTTTTAAGTATAGGAGTGGTTACTACACTGACTCCATCTTTAGGCCTCCATCTTATTCTCTCTTCTAATACACAGATGGCTCCACTTTAGATAACCAGCAGAGTGCCTCTCCGGAGCACAGGTGGCTCCATGTTAAATAACTAGTAGAGATGACTGGTGCACAGAAGGCTCCACTTTAGGTAACTAGGAGACATCTTCTGGTGCACAGATGGTGCCACTTTAGATAACTACCCTGCGACCTCACCACCATGCCCCTCTCTCCATAAAACGAGGGGATTAAGGTCTGGACTGGGTGGAGAATAGCTGGGTAGTACTACCTGGGTAGTTTGCCCATCTTCTATCAATAAGTTACCCTGAATACAACTTTGTGTAAGTGACATGGAGTGGCTTGTTTTGTTTTTCAGTATTAAAGCGCCTTCTCAGTCTGGAGGATTACTGACCTTCCACCTTCTAACAATTAGGAAATCAGAGTGAGAAAAACAAGGTGATCACTCCAGGATAATCAGGAAAGAACTCCGATAGGCACTCAGAAGTAGATGGAGGAGACCCACGGATCCCCGGCTAGATGGGAAGAATGTGTGGGCTGTGTTCACAGAGGAAGCTGTTGAGCAGTTCTTGTTAATAAGACCCGTGTTTACTTCATGTCCCCTGTCAGACTGCTACGGTAGACTGAATTACCCTATGGTAGAATTCTACTAGGGTAGAAAGGAAGGTTCTTCATTAATTCATCGACTGTCCTGCAACTTAGTATAGTTGGAGATAAAATCCATAATGTCCATGACTCAAAGTTGAAGTTAAGTTTCCTTCTAGCCCATGACCTGGGCACAGGCCTCATAATTTCATATGTGTCTCATGGAATCACTGGCCTCCTGAAATGCAAAGGCAAGTGAAACAGTTATGACTAATTCATGTGGCCCCCAGGGCATGGTAACAGAATCAGGGTTCTAGGCACATCTGAAAACCTGCTAAAAATAGTATCCATCCTACATACCAATATGCAGATGCTTCCATCCTATTTCAACTTAAATTTCCTCAAGAAAACCTTCCCTGACGTCCAACTCAGGTCTCCCTGTTGGGTTACCAGAGCACCCAGTTTTCCCTTATGGCATTTCACCAAGCTATAATCATGCATTTAATTATAATTATAATGATGTGCTTAATTTCTGTCTTTCCTGCTAGACTATGAGCTCTGTGAGAGTATAAAACATGTCTATTTTTTCACTAGTTTATCCCTAGAGCTTAGAAAGTTTATGTCAACCAACTCTCGACTAACAGCCAAGAATAATGCAAAGAAGAATTAAGAATAATTCTTAAAGAATTGAATGAATAAATGAATGAATCAACCAACAGCATTTCATAAAGGGGGGGCAATGATTTATGAGGTTTATTCAAATAGGGGAGCATTTAGTGTGAAGAGAAATAGCACAAACCCCTGGTTCTAGACCATGAGATTCGAAAAATGTTAAGAGAACCTGGTTGGCAGATTGGGATCACTGATCTTGACAAATTTCAATGAGAGACCTCCATTGATGGTTATGAGTCAAAAACTCAACTTGATGTTTGTCAAATGTATATTTCTCCAGTTTGGTATATCTTTAGCAGTTCAAGGTAAGCAAAGAATGTCTTGATATGTTTTGGTGAACTAAATTCATCAGGAGAATTAAGATACCAACTTCTAGTAATGATCACTTGCTAGTAAGCCTGATTAAGTATCAGTCAAGAATTCAGAATGAGCACCGCACTGTGCAAATGACATTGAATCCTGAGAACCACATGTACCCTAGAAGGAATTCACTTCACACCAACACACATTTACTAGGCTATATTTATGCTAAAAAGTCTACAACATGATAGCCCTAAGGATGTTAGCTGATTATAGAGAATGTCCTATATTCATTACATAACCTTGGCTTCCTGCTTTAATTTAGGCAAAATCAATCAGATTTCTAGCTGGATGCAGACGGACAATTGACCTATCCATACATATTAAACTCACTGACTTCAGTGAAGGTATTGTGTCTGATTTAAGAGGAAGTATATGCATTTCCTCAGTTCCCCACATCTGGTCAATGACAGTCATAAAACTAGGTATCAGCGTCTTGGGTTCTGATGACACATTGCATCCTCCAAGTACAGTGCTCTCATGTAGGCTTAAAAATAAGATTTGGCAGACCTCTTCTTAAATTGTGTAAACTCTCCTAGGTTCTCTTATCATCCAGGTGAGGGAAATACCCCCAAGAAACACTAGATTTCCCACCTATCTTGGGGAGAAGGAGTACCTGTGAAATAATGAGTATTTATAATTGTGGACATACAAAAGATGTTATTTTACTTACATAGTTGATGGTCAGGGAGGAAATCCTGGATTCAAGGAAGTTGATTCTGAAATGTTTTTCTGACCAGCAAGAGAACTTAACCTAGTTTATATAACTGTGGCTAGTAAAACCATAAAAGTTTAGTTATTAGTGAGTAAAAGAAATTTCCTATGACAGAGTTTATAAATAAAGGAACAAATAGTGTTTCCTTTAAGGACTATCTTTAAACTTTGAGGTTTACACAAGCTGGTGATTTGGGGTTCCAACCTTTGGTGATAATTATCCAAAAATAAATAACCTCAGAAGGAGAAGCCAGATCTCATCTAAAGGATCCGATGCCCTTCATTAATCAAATTTCAGGAAGCACCATCTTTATATCTACAGAAGTCAGAACATGTGAAAATTTAAACATAAAGATAAGGGGTTTTCCCTCAGCTGGGGGTCATTGGTCCATTGTATTTTATGAACTACCAAATTTAAGCATTGCTTAATTCAATCTTTTGTATCTTGCTGAGATACAGAATTGCTTTGCATGGCCCTCTGAATTCTCAAACCAGTTTTATCAACAAAGTTTATTCCCTTTCAAGGTTTGACCCCATCAAAGCCACCATAACCTTTTTCTTGCTCTTACAACCTTATTTCTATTTTTTCTAGTTTTAACCAAGACTATAATAATGTAATTTTAAGTTGATCCTTTTCTTGTTTTTACAGGCTAGTTTTAATTTAATTTGAGGAAATAATGGAGTATTTGATAGTATTTACAGCCTGAGGGCTATAGAACAGTTCGCACCTGCTATTTTAAATATAGATACAACATTGTATTTTCTATTAATTAACCCACATAGCATGACTTTGTGCAAAAGCTTTGTTTGACTTTCATGTGGCATCAGGACTGCTGAGAAAGGGGACTAAGTATCCAGTAATGGTCTATCAAGTGTTTTGTTGGGTGGTATGAGAGGAAATATATTTAAAAGTATTGGGCTGTGTTTTGTACCCAGAAAAAAATTATATAAGAAAAGACCCCTGGAACTCAATCAATATACTGCTGTGTTTCAAATGAGGGGCTGGATGATTCCTTGTCTCTCTCCAGGAGAGCAGGATTCTAACCATCATTTTCATCAATATGTCCTGATTTTCCACCATTCTGTTCTTTCACAGTGCCAAGCCTAGCAATAAATATGAAGGTAACCTCCTTCTCTTGACCAACAGTCCCTCTCCCAGTTCGTCACATCACTCAGGTGCCTAGTGCCCTCATTCTCCCTCTTTCATCCTTCCAACAAAATCTAATCTCAGGAAGTGACCTGATAAACTCATGCTCATTTAGGTAGACATGTCTGAAAACAGATGAATTGGCCACCACTCCCAGGAGCCCTCGCTCTTTGATAAAAGGACAGGCTTAAGTCAAAAGAACAATGCTGGCCAAATTTCAGGATTCCTTAACCCGGTGGCCATGAATGGATGTCTAGGTGATCCTGACGCTGTGCTTCAGAAGGCCCCATACTCTATCAGCCTCATGTTGACTTGTCTGGTACCCATTTCCCTCGTCAGCCCAGCTCACAGTTTTATTAGTTATCTCAGCTTTGAAATTCCCTCTAAGGTCCTGAACACTCCAAGTTCTGACACCACAGAAGGAGAACAAGAAAAGTCAATTTCTATAGTTTCTTGGATCGTAATCATGGCATAATCAGTCCCAGAACTGATGGCATCAACAGTTCCCTCTCATTTTGGAGAATAGAAAGAGAGCAGGGGCCTGGGGAAATAGACTATAAAAAGAGAAGTGCTGAGGTCTCACAAAATGTGGTTGTCATCTTAAAGGCCAGGGGCCAAAAATTTTTAGAAATCACTGAAGTGCTTAAATCTGCATCAATGGGACAGATAAAAATGGCTGCTATGACCACAAGTAGCAAGCTTAAATCTGACCCATCTTCTAGGCCCCTCATCCTAATCACCAGCTGTTTAGTGGCTGGCATTCCACCATGACCCTCAAGCAATGATGTGCCAGGCCCACAGCTGCATGGCTGATAATGGCACGCCAGGAGCTGGCCAGCCATCTCCTTTGCTGTGAAACATTGCATATAGCAGGCTGAGGGAGGCTGGCAAGGCTGACCAGCCAGCTGCATCTGATGTTGCTGCCTGGGATGGACCTCACCTTTCTTTTTCCTCTACCCACTTAGTTTGGGCTTCAAAAGAAATGAAGTTACAAATCCAAATAGTACAAAAACCAGAGAATTTAGCACAGTTTCATATGCAATCCAAATACTGGAATTTCCTGTAGGATCGTCCTGAAGGAGCTTGGATTTGCAAAATCCTGCAGGGATCCTAGTAAAACTTCTGGCTCATTTTATGAAAACATGTAACGGAAACTTCTTTTCTTTATGTAAGATAGGTAAGCAGAGATTGCTTTGTTTGTAGTAGCTGGCACCAGGCAAACAAGTGAAAGAAAATTAGTAATGAAACACATTGAGTCCATTTTCTTTTAAAACTTTAAAACAGGGGTGCCTGGGTGGCTCAGTGGGTTAAGGCCTCTCTTCCGCTCAGGTCATGATCCCAGGGTTCTGGGATGGAGCCCCGCGTTGGGCTCCCTGCTCAGCGGGGAGCCTGCTTCCTCTTCTCTCTGCCTCTCTGCCTACTTGTGATGTCTGTCAAATGAATAAATGATAAAAAATGATTCTTCAAAACTTTAAAACAGACCATCTTTGTGGGAGTTTTCTGGGCATAACTTCACCTGACCAACTACTGTGTTTGAGACACATGGGAAATAAAAGTGACCCTTCACCCCCGATGTCACTTACTTTTTATTTTTTTTTTTTTAAGATTTTATTTATTTGAAAGAGATCACAAGTAGGTGGACAGGCAGGCAGAGAGAGAGGAAGAAGCAAGCTCCCTGCTGAGCAGAAAGCCACATGCAGGGCTTGATCCCAGGACCCTGAGATCATGACCTGAGCTGAAGGCAGAGGCTTTAACCCACTGAGCCACCCAGGCGCCCCACTTATCAAGGGGAAGTTTCAGAATGAAACTGCAGTTATTTATTCAGCACCCACCATGTGAAGGCACTTTACTAGGCAGTACATTCCCATATGTGATCTCAGCAAGCTTCTGAGGAAGGCAGGGGAGATGAGTTGAGTCCACAAAACAGTGAAATAACAGTAAGTGCCCTGTGGTTTACTCAAAATCACAATTACCAACTTAGTCGAGTAGGTTTATAACTCATGTTATCTTTTTTTAAATTTTATTTTATTTTTAATTTCTTTTCAGCGTAACAGTATTCATTGTTTTTGCACCACACCCAGTGTTCCATGCAATCTGTGCCCTAACCACCTGGTGGTGGGTATAACTCATGTTATCTTACTCTCCACCAAACTGGCTTCCCCAAGAATTTTTCAATCTAGCTAAAAGGAAAAGAAATGTAAAAAATAACTAAGGCAAATCTTTAAAACAAAATACACCTCACGAACAGTACAGTTAACAAAAGCCAAAGGAAGTAAGAAGAAGCAAAGGTGGAAGGCCGAAATCATGCAGGAAGAACTCACAAAGGACACAGAACATGAGCTGGTACTTGGAAATGTATAGAGTAAGTATAATTGGAGAGAAGAGGTAGTGAATTTCTGGTGTACAAGAAAATAATGAGAGCAATTTTGAGGTGGTAAGGAAACACTTGTCCAGTCTAGTGATAAAGGACAACTTATATATAGGAGAATCGTGAAAAGAGTAACACACAGTCAGACAAAGGTCTTGTAGAAAATGAGGAGTCACAAAGAGGTTTTTTTTTTTTTTTTAAGATTTTATTTATTTATTTGACAGAGAAAGAGAGAACACAAGCAGGCAGAGAGAAAGAGGGAAGCAGGCTCCCTGCTGTGCAGAGAGTCCAACTCGGGGCTCGGTCCCAGGATTCTGAGATCATGACCTGAGCCGAAGGCAGAGGCTTAACCCACTGAGCCACCCAGGCGCCCCACAGAATCACAAAGAGTTTTAAACATGGGAAAGACATAGAGTCCTTAGAGACATTCTGACCTATTGAAAGTCCCTTATCCTTGTCTAGGAATTCCATGATTCTACAGCTTATGAAACAAAATCAGGGACAGAGGAGACTGATGTATGGACAACACTCAGATGCTTCCAAGTCAAGTCTAGCACAAGATGATGAAGCTATGAAGTAAGGTGGAGGTAGCAGAAAGGAAACGGGAAGGGTGACAAGGTGTTCTGAGAAATGACAGTCATTAGGGTTTGATAATGGATTGTGTAAGCGAGTTAACTTGACTGACGTCAAAGTCTGCCTGGTTCTAGCCCCTGCTCCATCACTGATTATCTGTGTGACCTTGGATAAGCCAATTCTGCTCCAAGAAAAGGTTTTATGAGACATCAGTAATCCTTGTAGATTCATGTATTTTCTTATCCCACATCTCCTGACCCACAACACCTTCGCTCAGCTTACATATTTCCCTTTCATCAACATGGGAATGGTGGAGAATTTATGAAATGTTGTCACCTTGGTTGAAATGAGAAAATTAAAGTTATTTTAATAACTATTAGCACCCCATATTTAGGGACTCTGTGCTACATTTCATAATCTAATCAATTGCTGCCTTTCTCTCCCCAGTTTATCAGTGCCTGAGTCTCTCCTCCTCTCTGTCTGGTCTCAACTCCATGACTGGTCACCTGAGTTCCTCTCCTGTCTTTCACTCAATTCTTTTTCACCTAGTCCCTCTTGCCCACTTACCCACCAAGCCCTCATCCTTGCATTGGTACTATATTCTACCTTCTCTGCTCCAAACACAAAACTAGGAATAATGAAAACTAGACAGTGTGTACCAAGTCATGGTCTACACCTGAAAAAGGTCCTTAGCTTGGTCAATCAGTGATTTACTTATTGGCCCACTTGGTTTCTCCTCAGTAACAATTCCAAAGGACAGCCCTGTTCACTAATAAGCTTGACAATACCCACTCTCATCCTTATCCTCCCCCTGAGGATTTTGACTTCTACTGTGCATCTTCTCCTAGTTCTATCCACTGGCTCTCTTTCTCTCACTCTTCTCCTCTGCTTGCACTATGGGAAAAGATGTTCCAAGACCCACAGTGAATGCCTAAAACCACAGAGAGTACTGAGCCCTATGTATACTACTTTTTCCTATACACACATACTTATGATAAAATTTAACTTATAAATTAGGCAAAGTAAGAGATTAACAAAAATAACTAACAACAAAATGGAACAATTATAACAATATACTATTATAAAATTAGGTGAGTGTATTCTGTGTGATAATACCTTATTGTACTATACTTATTCACTCTTCTTCTTGCAATGATGTCAGATGATAAAATGCCTACATGATCAGATGAGGTGAGGAGAAAGACATAGGCATTGTGATACAGCATTAAGCTACTACTAACCTTCTGACATCAGAAGAAGGATCTGCTTCTGGAATGTGGTTGACTGCAGGTAACTAAAACTGTGGATAGTAAAACCTTGGAGAAGGAGAGATCAATGTAAAAAATCTAAATGGATTAATTACTAGTAAGGGGATTGAATCAGTAATCAAAAACCCCCAAGAAATAAAAGTCTAGGAACAGATGGCTTCACTGGTGAATTCTACCAAACATTCAAGAAAGATTAAATACCTCTTCTTCTTAAACTCTTCCAAAAGGAGGAAGAGAAAATGTTTCCAAACTCATTTTATAAGGATAGCGTTACCCTGTTACCAAAACCAGATACAGATATTATAGAAAAAGAAAACTACAGGACAATGTCTCTGATGAACATAGGTGTAAAAATCCTCAACAAAGTATTAGCAAACTGAATTCAACAGTACTTTAAAAGGATCAAACACCAGGATTAAGTGGGACTTATTCTAGGTTAAAGTCTCTGCCTTCGGCTCAGGTCGTGACCCCAGGGTCCTGGGATCCAGCCCCGCATCGGGCTCTCTGCTCGGCAGGGAGCCTGCTTCCTCCTCTCTCTCTCTGCCTGCCTCTCTGCCTACTTGTGAGCTCTCTCTCTCTCTCTCTGTCAAATAAATAAATAAAATCTTTAAAAAAAAAGTGGGACTTATTTCTTGGACACTAGGGTAGTTAAATGTCTACAGATCAATCAACATGATAAACCACATTAATAAATAAAAACAAAAATCATATGATTATCTCAAAGATGCAAAAAAATTTTTTCCAAAAAATCAACATCCATTTTTGATAAAAACTCTTAACAATGTGGGCATAGCAGGAATGTACCTCAACATAATAAAGGTCATATAACAAATACACAGATATCATCATACTCAATAGTGAAAAGATAAAGCTTTTCTCTAAGATCAGATAAGAAAAGGATGCCCACTCTCTCTACTTTTTTCAACAGGGTATTAGAAGTCCTAGCTGCAGAAATTAAGCAAGACATAAAAGGCATCCAAATCGTAAAGAAAGAAATAAAACTTTCTGGGGTGCCTGGGTGGCTCAGTGGGTTAAGCCTCTGCCTTTGGCTCAAGTCATGAGCCCAGGGTCCTGGGATTGAACCCGACATCGGGCTCTCTGCTTAGCAGGAAGCCTGCTTCTCCCTCTCCTACTCCCCCTGTTTGTTTTCCCTCTCTCGCTATCTTTCTCTCTTTCTGTCAAATAAAATAAAGAAAACCTTTAAAAAAAAAAAAAAAAGAAAACTTTTCACTATTTGCAGATGACATGATACTGTATATAGTAAAACCCAAAGACTACACACACACAGACACACACACATTCACACACACACAAACTGTTAGAATAAATTAATTCAGTAAAGCTTCAGGCCACAAAATTAATATACACAAATTTGTTTCATTTCTATACATTAGTAATGTATTACCAGAAAGAGAAATCAAGAAAACATCTACAATTGCCTCAAAAAGAATAAAATACTCAGGAAGAAATTTAGCCAAGAAGGTGAAAAATCTGTACCCTGAAAATGATCATGACACTGATAAAAGAAGTTGAGGACAATACACACAAGTTGAAAGATATTCCATTCTCATGGATATGGAGAATTAATGTTGTTAAAGTGTCCATATTACCCCAAGAAACTATAGATTCAACCCAATTCCTATCAAAATGCCAATGCCGGGGCACCTAGGTGGCTCAGTGGGTTAAAGCCTCTGCCTTCGGCTTAAGTCATGATCCCAGGGTCCTGGGATCGTGCCCCGCATCAGGCTCTCTGCTCAGCGGGGAGTCTGTTTCCCTTCCTCTCTCTCTGCCTGCCTCTCTGCTTACTTGTGATCTCTGTCTGTCAAATAAATAAATAAAATCTTTTTTAAAAAATGCAAATGCCATTTTTCTCAGAACTAAAACAAAGAATTCCAAAATTTGTATGGATCCACAAAAGACCATGTATACCAAACTAAGCCTGAGAAAGAACAAAGTTCAAGGTATCATGTTCCTTCATTTCAAACTACACTACAAAGCTATAGTAATCAAAACAGTATGGCATGAGCATTAAACAGACACAAAAATCAACAGAACAGAGAACCCAAATATAAACCCATGCACATGTGGTCATTTAATTTATACCAAAACAGCCAAAAATACACAACGGTGAAAAGACAGTCTTCTTCAATGAGTAGCATTTGGAAAACTGGACAGCCACATGAAAAAGAATGAAACTGGACAACTGTCTTACACCATATGCAAAAATTATTTCAAAATGGATAAAGACTTGAATGTGAGACCTGAAATCATAAAAATTCTAGAAAATAAATAGGTGGTAAGTTACATGACATCAGTCTTAGCAATGTTTTTTTTTGGATCTGACTCCAAAGAAAAAGGCAACAAAAGCAAAAATAAACAAATGGGACTATCAAATTAAAAAACTTCTGCACAGGAAACTATTAACAAAATGAAAAGGCAACCTACTGAACAGAAGAAGACATTTGCAAATCATATATCAGATAAGGAGTAAATTCAAAAAATGTGCAGAGAATTAATGTAAGTCAGTAACAAAAAAAAGATAATCCAATTTAAAAATGGGCAGAGGACCTAAATAGATATTTCTCCACGGAAGACATACAGATGGCCAATGGGCACATGAAAAGATATTCAATATCACTGATCATCAGGGAAATGCAAATCAAAAGTACAATGAAATAATCAACTCACACCTATCAGAGTAGCTATTATCAAAAAGAAAAAAACAGGAAGTATTAGCAAGCATGTGGAGAAAGGAAGGGGTGCCTGGATGGCTCAGTGGGTTAAACCTCTGCCTTCGGCTCAGGTCATAATCTCAGAGTCCTGGGTTCGAGCCCCGCATCCGGTTCTCTGCTCAGTGTGGAGGCTGCTTCCCCCTCTCTCTCTACCTGCCTTTCTGCCTATTTGTGATCTCTCTCTGTGTCAAATAAATAAATGAAATCTTAAAAAAAAAAAAAAGAATGTGGAGAAAGGAGAAGCCTCATTCACTGTTGCTGGGAATGTAAATTGGGGCAGCCATTGTGTAAAACAATATGGAGATCCCTCAACAAATTAAAAATAGAACTACCATATGATCCAGCAATTCCACTTTTGTTTATCTATCCAAAGCAAATGAAAATGGTAATTGGACAAGAAATATGCACCCCTGTGTTCACTGCACATTATTGACAATTGCTAAGATATGGAAACAACCCGTGTCCATCAACAGATGAATGGATAAAAAGATGTGATACACACACACACACACACACACACACAATGGAATACTATGCAGTTACAAAAGAGAATGAAATCTTGCCATCTGTGACAATATGGATGGACCTTGACGGTATTATGCTCAGTGAAATAAGTCAGGAAGAAAGACAAATACCACATGTAATCTAAAAAATAAAACAAGCAAAACAAAACCAATCCAGATTTATAGAACACAGACTGGTGCTTGACAGAAGGGAGGACAATTGCAGGGGCAGGGGGGCAGGGAATGAAATGGATGAAGGGGATCAAGAAGTACAAATTTCCAGGTATAAAATAAATACGTCATGGAAATGTAACATAGAATAGGGAGAATAGTCAATAATATTGTACTGACTTTATATGGTGACAGATGGTAACTAGACACTGATTTGATCATTTTGCAGCATATATAAAGGTCAAATCACTGTGTTGTTCACCTGAAACGTAACATTGTATGCCAATTATACTTCAACAAAAAAGTAGATATTTTGTCCTCAACTTGCTACTCCTGTCTTCAAATGATTTAATCTGTCCCTATTGTTTTAAGTACTACATGGATGCTATACTGGGTTGAACAGTGTTCCTCAAATGTCATGTCCTCCCCTGAACTTCAGAATGTGAGCTTATTTGGAAATAGCATCTTTGCAGAGGTAATTAGTTAAGATGCAATCATATAGAGTTGGGGTGGGGAGGGACTTAAATCTTACATGGTGTCCTCATGAGAAAAGGCCATGCGAGGGAGATTTGAAAGGATGAGTCCATAAGCCAAGGGGCAACAAGTATTGTTGGCAAACACCAGAAGCTCTCACGAAAGCATGGAACAAATTCTCTCTAGAGCTTCCATTAGGGACTAACTCAGAGGATACCTTGATTTTGCGCTTCTAACCTCCAGAAACGTGAGAGAATAAATTCCAGTTGATTTAAGTCACGAAGGTTTTAGCTGTTTGTTACAGAAGCTGTAAGAAACTAATATAGATGCTGGTAACTCACAAAACTATATCACCATCTTAGCCTTCTCTTCCAAGGCCCAAACTTGGGTTTCCAACTCATGTTTGTTTTCACCTGGCTCCTCCAACCTGGTTGTCCTCCCTGTGGACATACCCAATAGAAATCAGGATTTTCCCATCAAAATGTGTTCTTCTGTGTACCCTTTATTCATTCAGTGCCACCACCATCCTTCCTGTCACCCAGGCTGGAGATACGGAATGCAGTTTTTTATCTCCTTTTCCCTCACAGGATTTAGTAGCTAAATTCAAGTCTTCATCATCTTTTGACTGAGTTTCTACAAAATCACCCTCCACTGGTCTCCTCCTCCAGTTTTTGTCCCCACCCTTCAATCTCCTCTACATAGCCAAAAGAGTCCTCTACAAAGCAAATCTGACTCTACATTGCTTATAATACTCAAGAACCCTCAAGAATTACCTATAAGATAAATGCCATGCTCTATACTTAGCACAGCAAGGTTCTCCACAATCTGCTCTTACCTACTTCTGTGGACATAGCAAGCACTCCCTGTCACACTCTCTGTGGTGTAAGAACCTTGTATTGGCCCCTGATCCCTATATTTGTTGACTTCTCCCTGTGCCTTTGTTCGTGCAATTGGTCCGCCATGGCTGGTAAATCCTCCACTCCTCCTACCTTCTCCTCCATGGCACCTTTTGTGCTTAATTTGACTCCTGCACTGAGATTTGACTTACTGTCACTTCCCTAAGGAAGCCTGAACAGACACACCATTCAACCCTTCTCTTTCCTATACCTCACCACACTCCCTCTCTATACTTACTTAATACTTCGAAAACAACTCAAGCTTTGGACTCATTATATTGTTTTATGGTTTGTATTTTTTTTTTTTTTTTTAAATTTCAGGTCCGTTCCTCTCCAGACTACTGGCTTCATAAGGACAGGAACAGTGTCCTTTTCATCTTTCTATCTCTGACATGTGGCACACAGTTGAGCTGGGGACATAGTATATCCTCAATTCACATTTGCTGAATGAATAAACAAATGAATGAGGGCCCAATTTATTTACCAGTCACAATACATGTTTCATTTTGATCAGTAAAATGAAGTCTTTCCAGTTACATCATCTCTCCTTTCTACCATTTTCTACCCCTTTAAGTACCAGAGACTGTGGTGAGCTAAAACAAAGTTCAATCAAAATGAAGTGTATGAGTTTAATCTGTTTCAGTTTTGTTTCATTTTCAATACCTAGATATCACCCCAACAAGAGCCAGTTGAGGCAAGTTGAATGGTGGTTCCCCAAAAAGGATGTCCATGTGCTAAAATTATGAATGTAAATATGACCTTCTTTGGAAAAAATGGGTTTTGCAAATATGATTAAATTAAACATCTCATAATAAAATAACAGATGAAATAAGTCCTGGATTACCCAGGCTGGTCCTAAATCCAATGCCAAATGTCTTTATAAGAGGTACACAGAGGGTGCCTGGGTGGCTCAGTGGTTAAGCCGCTGCCTTCGGCTCAGGTCATGATCTCAGGGTCCTGGGATCGAGTCCCGCATCGGGCTCTCTGCTCCGCAGGGAGCCTGCTTCCCTCTCTCTCTCTCTCTCTGCCTGCCTCTCTGTCTACTGTGATCTCTCTCTGTCAAATAAATAAATAAAATCTTATAAAAAAAAGAGGTACACAGAGGACAGTTACATGAAGAAGAGAAAGCCAAGTGAAGACAAGAGAGATTCTGAAGTGATGTAGAAACAAACCAAGGAATTTTTGAACTACCAGAAACTGGGAGAGGCAAGGAAGGATCCTTTCCTAGAGACTTCAGAGGAAGCACAGCCCAGCTGACCTCATGACTTGTGGATATCTAACCTCCAGAACGATTGGTGAATAAATGTCTACTGTTTTAAATCACCAACTCTTTGGTAATTTCTTAGGGCAACCCTAGAAGACTAATGCACAGGCCATCTTAAATACTTCCAAAGGGAATACCAGAGGACCCAGGCTACAGAGTATACCCCTTGTGGCCCAACTGTTCCTACTCCTGGAAAACTAATTAGTTGAGTCAACACTAAAAGTAAGTAATTTTTATTAGCATAATATTACTGTATAACAAAACAGGATACTTTGTAGTTATTGAGCTCTTATCAAGTACCAATCACTACTGTTCTAACCATTTCACACCTAGAATTCACTTAGTCTTCTTGACAATCCAATGATGTAGCTAGTGATAATCTCTCCATTAAATAGACAAATAAACTGAGCTCAGAATGGTTCACTCACTTGTCCAGGTTCTCTTAGGAATGAGCAGCAGAGCACACTAGGCCACATCTTTGCATAAATCACAAAGAAATGCAGAAGAGAGAACATTTCTCTCTGAGTTGGAGGGCGTGGTTCTCATCTCAGACGTCCTTGGGCAGGATTCCCAGCTTCTCTGAGCTGGACGAAAGCTCTGGCCCATCTCCCTGATTCTGACATTCTGGGGTCTCCCAAATCTGTTCTAGTTCTGAAATGTTATGATTTGTAAAGCAGGTTTTTCCTATTAAGGAGTGATTTGCTTTTACATTTGCACAATGCCCTCCTGCCAGAATCTGGACACCTGGTCTGCTTTGCCACTCAGGGAAAATAACCAGAAGTGCAAAAGAATCAGCAATTCTCCAGGCCATACGGAGGGGAGGGGAGAAATGCACCTCATATTTTAAAATGTCCTTCTTCCACTGCAGCCAGGCTTCATTGACAAAGCAGGTCCTAGGATTGCCAGGAAACCAAGCTGCCTCTCATTCTTATATTTAAATTTAATTTAACTGTAGCATTACCCTGCATGTCAACAGTTCAGGACAAATTGATGGATTCTAGTTTAACTATTTAGCTGTGCCAGTGGTAATATGTTCAATCATGCATTAAATTAAAAATGACACTTGGAAATATGTATATCCTGGACTTCAGTTCTATGCACCAAATAGGAAAATATTTAAAATGCTGTCTGGTAGAGGATTACCACTGAAGAAGCATGAATCTCATTAGTGGAGGCTGCATGGAACACATTTGCAAAGTCTCTGATGGTAGCAGCTTGGTTATCTGGCTGGCTAAACATGCCATTTCCTTTCCATAAGAGAAACCTCAGCTGCGGCCAAAGCAAAGATGTTATCAGTGTCCCCCACCTCCTCATACCCACCTTGATTCCTGGGCAGCCATCCATGGCTCATGTGTCACCTGTCCCAACTATCCCTCCCCCCCCCCCCCAATACTGCAGTCCTACCCTTCACAGACATGGACAAAGTCTTCCAGAGATATACATAACTAAAAGATAAGAGCAGTTACCATTTATTAAGCATCTCCTATGTGCAAGTCAGTTTGCTAAGCACTTTTTTTAAAAAGATTTTATTTATTTATTTGACAGAGATCACAAGTAGGCAGAGAGGCAGGCAGAGAGAAAGGGGGAACAGGCTCCCCACTGAGCAGAGAGCCTGACGCGGGGCTCGATTCCAGGACCCTGAGATCATAACCTGAGCAAAAGGCAGAGAGGCTTAACTCACTGAGCCACCCAAGTGCCCCTGCTAAGCACTTCTTATATGTCACTCAATAGCACAACGAAATATTACTATCTTGTTTGGACATATATAAAAGCTGATGCTCAGAAAGGGTAGGTACATTCTTCAGGGTCACATAGTGGTTAATGGCAACACCAGAATTCCAGTTCTATCTATTCTAATTCTAATGCCCAGACTCTTAACCATGGGCAGCACTGCTATTTAAACAATCACTCCTAAAAATGCCCAGTTAAACAAGCTTCTGTGTACCGTTTATACCCATTCAGGAGCCCAAATGAGCCTAGGGTACATTTTAGGTAAGAACTGCAAAACAAAAAGCATGAGCTTGGGATTCTCCCACTCTGTTTGTTGTGCCTTTATCCTCTGGGGCCAGCAAGTCCTACATTCCTAGCCTCTGGACTCTTTATGGGCAAGAATCAAACTTCTTTATCTCCTATACCCAACGTTCCACCACGTGTCCAGCAAAGAGCAGGCGCATATGGCCATTTCTTGAGCTATACTTAACTGGACACTGGGAAAAAAAGGAAAAGAAGAAGTAGGGGCACCACCAAGGTAAAGTGAGGAAGCCAGAGAGAGGACCCTGCCTACAAGAGGACCACAGTCATCAGAAACTTAATGGTGGGAGAGGAAATGCACATCATTTTCCCTTTTCAGTTACAGGAAAACAATTTCCCTAAGAGGCAAAGTAACTATTACCAGAAAGATTGCAGTCTTCAAATTCTTTCTTTTTTCCAAAGTTCATTTTTTTCCTCTAAATCACACACACACACACACACACACACACACACACACACACTCACCAAGTCTAACAGCAATTGTTCTCAAGGTTAAGTACAAACCTGAGTCAACAAGCAGGCAAAACAGACTACAGAAAACAAAGGGAAGGACACTTGATCTAAAATCCAACTTCAGTGGTTGCAGGTTCATTGAATTACTCAATTCTGTCTTCTTGTTTCTCCACATGGACACAGCACTGTCACAATGGCAAAATACAAATAAACCTTATTGCTTCATCAAAAGTCCAATCACATAACCCAATTAAGTCCACTGTTCCTGAAACAATCTTATCTTCTAGGAAATGAACACAGATCAAGTTGGAGACTTTTCCTATCACCGGATTCTACTTTTGTGCATTTGTCTCCTATTATCTATGCTCTACCCAACTTTCACCTCCTAATGATAGCCTGGCAATTTCTATTCCAAACAGAAGTCATGCAGCCACCCAGTTTTGCATTTATTTAGCACACACCCTGCTGAGAAATGCCCATTAGCGGGAGCTTTACCATGACCTAACCTTGCACAGTTCTGGGTTGAGCTGGCATTGGCTGTGAGGGGACAGCCGCAGGACGAGGCTGAAATTAACCTGATTGCAGCAGTTGGCTTCCGAGTGTGTTTGCATCTGTTGTCTTAATGGACTGTGAGGGCTGCCAGGTTGTCTTCCAGAACCTGCTGTCAATGTCGAAGGACACAGGCAGGAAGCCCAATGGGAGCCTGGATGCTCAGCAGCTATCCCCTGTTGGTTATTCCAATTCTGTCAGCCTTGTCTATCTGGAAGATTTTGACTTCTTTTTATTTTAAAAATAAAGGAACTATTCAACATGCGCTGAGTTCATTCAATTAGAACAAAACTAAACATTATCATTAGCTTTGTTTCCTGGGGATCATTTTAGTGTCTTATCCCTCCACAGAAGGAACTCCCCATTACAGAGCTCAGGCAAAGCATACTCATGAGAGCACATGACCACAAACAGGGCTTCTGACCAATCAAATTGAAATTGCACAGTTTCAGCCTCTTAAAGGTACAGGTGAGGTGGTTTTTTGTTTATTTGTTTGTTTGTTTGTTTTTTAATAGCTATTGTTTATTGAATAGTAACTACATTCTAAGCTTTAAGATAAATACTTCAAGTAGCCCTAGTATTGTCCTCATATTACATATGAGAAAATTGAGGCAAGCAGAGGCCATAGATCTTTGCCAGAGTCACATAGCTAGGAATGGAGAAGCAGACCTGGAATTCAAACACAGGTCATTTGATTCCATTTATGGTCCTGGCTGGCTCCTGGAGGGGAAACAGGTTCTACTCTCAGGAATCAAATGAAGTGGTGGAAGGTCTGGAGAACTAGGTGCTATTCTGAACCTCCTTCTGTTGTTCCATTAACTTCCATCCTTTTCAACATTAGAATCCCTTTGCACTTCCAAAAAATACATCATCATCACTATATTCTCAGTACATGCTGAATAAGGCAAAAAGCTACTATAAATTTAATAATGTTTATAAACAGACTTGTATCTTGTTTCTTACAATAAAATCCATGAATCTCACATATGTACATAAGTCATTATTACCTAGGCAACACACAATGTTTAGGGCACATAAGGAGTCTTGGATCCCTTAAACTAATTTAGAAAGCCACAGCCGGCATTGATTTCTAACACTGCTCCTTGTCTCATAGGTGCCCAAAATAGTGCAAGGATGGAGATGCATTCTGGCTTAAAAATAACTTCTCAACAACAATAACAAATGAAACACTTTTAAATGTTTAAATAAAGAGGTAATTTAAGGAGATACTGAATTTCTTCTTAGGGTCCAACACAAAGTCAGCCTGCAGGATGATTAGAGGGTTCTGGGCTAGGAGAGGAAGTATCCTTTTAGAGTTTCTAGAGCCCTGAAGAAAGGATGCTATGTTTGAAATGAACTGCTTCCCTCACCAGGACAAAATGCCCAAGACTGCCCACTGCAGTCAACATGGATGCTGTTCTATTGTTTTGCTTTGTTGTCTTTTGCTGGAATACTAGGATCTGGTCTGGCACACTTGGTAAGTCACTCTCATTATGTCACCACACTCAGAAAGAAGATACCCAATCAATATATCCCTTCTTTTGGATCTAATCTGCCACAGATCCGATCTAACGAAAAGCAAAGAAGCTTTCAAATTGTTATTTTTCTTTTTTTTTTTAATTTTTTATAAACATATATTTTTATCCCCAGGGGTACAAGTCTGTGAATCGCCAGGTTTACACACTTCACAGCACACTCATGTTGTTTTTCTCTTGATGGAATGGCTTTACTGTCAAAGGGCTCAGAGGGCTATGGAGAAGGGCTCTCTGACCACAAAGACCTGGTGGTCTTTCCTCTGCCAAATATTTTGAGTCCCTTTATTTTGAGATGAGTTTTAAGTAACTCCTGGCATCAAAAGAATCACCTTCCAAGCGGTCCCTGAATCACCGCAAGTCTCACAAAGGAAGAATGCCCCTTTTCTGGATGTGTGTTTATTCTGAAATCAATATGGGCAAGAGAGTTCATTCTGAATGTTTCTGATTATGACTCTAGAATTTAATTCCATATTACTGCCAGTGTTATTTATCCCAGGGAGAGGAAGCTAACAAAGGATTACTTATGTGTATAATATGACAGGTGTCCCTGTGCAGGTTCCATCCAGTCACGTATCCTATCGTGTTCAGATAGGATTCATTCTATGGGGTCTGATATTCCAATCCACAAATCATGGTGCTAACTCAAAGAACCTTACCTACTAAGTAGACACCTAAGAAAGCATTTTCGACCCTTTTCACCTCTAATTCTCACACAACAGAAATGCAACCCAGATTCCGAATTTTGCCTCAGCAATGTAACCCAAGTCCCAATCTATTGTAGACTTGCCATGGCACACATTTACTGAGCAAGACCTAAGGGTGATCATGAGAAGAACCCTGATTCTGGCTGACTCTAGCAAGTGCTTTTCTCCTGAGGGGTTTTATAGCAGGCCTTGACTTCTTCTTTTTTTAATTTAAATTCAATTAGCCAAGGGCACATGATGTGAAGAGCACTGGGTGTTACACTGTAAAATCACTGAATATTATATCAAAACCAATGATGTACTACACCTAGGCCTTGACCTCCTTATCTTCACAAACTCTTTGTGGGACTGAGAATAACAACATTCTTCTGTCTGTTTTTTGCCTTAGAGGATCTGAGAGATTTTAAGCCCCCTGAGTTCAAAGCAAAGCCACACCTAAGCTAAGCATTTTGTCACTCACCTTTTCTGCTGAATATCTCATGGAGCAGAAGGGAGAGACTTGTGACTGGGCTCCAGATGGAAAGAACTGAGAAGTGATCCTAAACTGAAAGGCTGTTTAGGATAGAAGGAAAGCAGTCAGAGTGTGGGGTCACCCCACTGGACACTGGGTGTGGGATATGAGCTGTCAGCACTTGGGATAACTTAAGCAGTCTCCTAAGTTTTGATTACCTTGCCTGTAAATGAGATTAAATGACATCAACACTAGACAGATGTCATGAGAAGTGTATACATTAAATACATTAAACCTGGAACCAATGGACCTCAGTTCTCCAACATGGATCTTGCTTAGGATACAGCTAGGCTCCTGTCACTGTGCCTTAACATCCCTTACGTAGCCCTGTCCCCTCAATGTTTAAGCATGGATTGGGTTCACAATGAAAGAAGAATAACCAGAAGTGAATTGCAATTCTTCTCTTTAATGTTTAAGGTAGGTAAAAAAAATTCATCCATGCAATTCTTAAATGGCTCCCAAATCTCCCAGGATCCACCCCTCTTTTACTTTAACCAAATTCACCCATCCTGGCCCCATCTCTGCTCCCCATTCCCTTGTTTCTCCATGCAAATTACCTATATTCCCACCACCTCCAAGAAATATTTTTCTTTTCTTCTTCTTCTTTTCTTTTTTTTTTTTTTTTTTTTACAAAAACTTCTGCATATGGCTTTGTCCTTTTATTCCTCAGGAAAAGCAGGGTTGGAGAAGGTCAGGGAGCTGTGAACTCTCACACATAAATAATGTTTAAACCACCTTATAGAATTAAAACAAAATTATTTATTTTCTCAAGTATCATCTTGGTATATACAGTTTTTAAATTTCCCAGGAGTTTAAATAAAATATGTTATATGGCCCATAAATTGTGATATTAGCCCTTGGATGGCATGAGAAACAGTGTAATTTTTTCCTGGCCTTCAAAATCATAACTAGCATCATTGCCAACACGGTACATTTTACAACCCTCTCTGGATTTTTTTCATTCCAATTCTTATTTATATTTTAACAGTTATTTGACCAAGCACTCCTTTTCCTTCTTAACTTAACTGAAAACATATTTTCCACTCCTCATATAGCTATAGTGAACTTTAAAACAAAAATACTTGTTTTTAAACACACTTACACCACAGGGAACAAGCTTAAAGACTAAAAATATCATAGAAAGTTTAAATTTGTTCATTATATTAACTGACAAGGGAGATGATGACAACATCTAGGTATGTGTAAACAGACCGTCCCAAATTTTTTCAATAAAAACCAATAACCTACTACTATTTTTAAATTATAAAATTAGATGGAAGAAAAGTCTTGACCTGGATTCTCTTGAGCCCACACCATCTTCTTGCTGTTTCCCCCTCCCACCCGGGGTGGGGGGGGGGTGATTCTTGCTACCTTTTGTTTCCATATTGTGGTTATTTCCTTGATTTTTATCCTCACACTACTCTTATGAATACTTCTCACCTCCCAACCCTTCACCCCATCCAAGGTCTTTAACCTTGACCTCCTATGAGTACCATCTCTTTTTGTCTACCCCTTTAGTCTTGTCCCCTCAAGTGACCCCTAAATCCTTCACTTATTCCTTGACACATTAATACAACCATGAAACCACACCATAATGAAAATAATGGACATACCCATCACCCCCCAAGGCTCCTCATGCCCCATGTAATCTCTTTCTCTGCCTCTTTGACTCAGTTTAGTGATTCTGAGATTCATCTATGCTGTTGCTTGTGTCATTAGTTCATTCCTTCTCTTTAAAAATACCCTAGCCCCCTTTCTTATTCCTATGAAAATTAAGATAAAACAGGCAGTAAAAACAAAAATATAAACACTAGCTACATTTCACCTAAAATTCTTGGCTTAAAACAACCAAAGATTTAAGTAGAGATGCTCCAAAGCAGAAAATCCACTCCTCTGATGACCTGTGATATGAAGCAAGAAAGTTCTTGCTTTGAGTTGAGATGAAGACAAAGAGATAAGCCATGCTGAAGAATTTGTCACTGCCAGAATTCCTGGTGTCAGCCAAGAGGGAGAAGAACAAGCAATAAAGGATGTAGAATCTGTGGCTCTGGTTTGCCCTAGCTTTGTCCTTGATGTGTTATGTCACAGGCAGCAGTTTATCTCACTGAATTAGACCATCTTAAGTACCAACGCATTTGTTATTCTCATTTTGTTTCTCTCCTTCCATTTGGCAAAAATGGTACAACCATCCCACCTTTGCTGAGCCACCTTCAGCAGGAAAATCATTAGGAGTGAGTAGCAATCAGGATAGCTCCTTACCAGCAATACTAATTAGCCACAGAATCACATGGTTGCTAGCCTGTGTCAGAAAAACACAGATGTCCTTGGAAATAAAACCATGAAACGCAACAACCAAAGATTTTTTCTGAGTCACAGGATTATGGACAAATTTTTAAAAAAATTCTTCTTGTTCATTTGAATTTTCTAATTCAAAATAAATTATTTTAAAAATTGACAGTTTTTATAATATCTAAAAATTTTTGGATAACAGAGGTCTGTGGGTTTTTTTCATCACTGTCCTACTCTAAACTATATGTTATTTTAAGTAAATTAATAATTTGATCATTATACCTACTGACAGGTGAATTGCTACTGGTTTCTGAATCTCCCTCAGACATCTAGGGGATGTCTTCCGATTACTGCAGAACTCAGATAGAATAGCAGTTTTTAATCAAGAGCATTCAGAGTGCCTGTTTTTTTTCCTTTTGCTACAATTAAAGGTCTCTGAACAATCCCCACTGACAGCAACAATTCCCTCCTTGCGTAATTTCAGTGTTGGGCAGACATTTAAGATGCAAAAGCTTCCTTCAGATTTCTCCTAAATGACCTGACTTACTCAAAGAAGAAGGATTTTCTAAGATTCTGTGTCCTCCCACTGAAAAGCTTCTGGTTAGAATTTTTTTTTTTTTAATTACGTTATTTTTCTTAAAAATCATGCTTGCAGGGGCACCTGGTATCTCAGTTGGTTGAGCCTCTGACTCTTGGTTTTGGCTCAAGTCATGATCTTGTCAGTTGTGGGATCCCACGAGTAGGGCCCTGAAGTGGGGAGTCTGCTTGGAGACTCTCTCCCTCTACCCCTACCCTCACAGGTGTGCATTGCTCTCGTGTGCACTCTCTCTAAAATAAATAAATAAATCTTTAAAAAATTTTTTTAAAAATCATGCTTGCAATCAAAACAGACAAACATTAAATTCAAAACACATATAACAGACAGTAGTCTTAGATTTTATCAGACAATACACACATTGATCCAAAAATGTTACAACAAATGGGATTTATAAGCACGGTTAGCAGAAAAAGCTGTTTTTTTGTTTTTTACTCCTGTCAGATTTCAGTGTGTTTCTACTGCCACATCAAGATTCAGAGCACTGAGACTGGTGGTTACCTACCAAGGTGTATCAAGGATCATAACAATACCTATGTCATAGGATCATCGTGAGGCTTCATCGTGTAATGATATAAATAAGGCTCAGAATAATGATCAGCACCTACCAAGCCCTGCTTGAGTAGTGGTTTCTGTCTTGTTGGAATCACAAAGCTCTGTGAAAATCATATCTCTATAGCTCACCATCCCCTACCCACATTCCCAGATCAGGCATAAGCCCTAGAAATGTGTGTTACAGAGCAGTTGGTTTACTCCACCCCCAGAGTCACCTGGCCTCGGCTTAGTCTTTAGACTAAGTATTTATTGGGCAGTCTGATCCAGGTTTAAATCCCAGTCTTACCGCGTTATGTTCAGAGCCCAATTCATGTGTTATAGAAGGACCCTACCTGCCCTTTAAGGTTGTTTTGAGCATCCGAGTCAATGAATGCAAAGATTACAGTGCAGTGTTTCGTACATCACAGGCACTTCATAAATGGCAAATAGAGCATTATTATGATATAATATTATTATAATGATTTTTAAAGCTAAAGATGGCACCATTTAACGGTAGTTTTTTTTTTTCCTCCCGATTTCTGGTCTTTGATCTTGCCATGGAGAGACAATGAGAGAAGGCTCTGAAAACATTCCTATTCTTCCCTAGTAGAAACAGCCAGTGAGAACTCCCCCTTTGAAACAAGTAAAGCTCTGTAGTAATGTGAAGTATGTGTGGGTGACTTTAGTTTTCCTGTCTGAATCCTGGCATATTCAGAAGAACCTTGAGGAGTGCCCTTGGGGAATGAACAGCTCTCTGACTGCGACAGCACCATTTCACTGTAGTGGAGGAATCAAAACAAATACCAGGTATAGGCTGTATGTGTATCACTATACATTCTCCCAAACCAAAACTACCACTCCATGCTAAACCCAGAATAACCCAAAATCTAGCAAAATAAATTGTACCATTTGAAGTGCCCTTGGGAATTTACTTTCTATGTAATTGTCAGCTTACCTTGTGTGGGCTTCATTTGACTTAATTATTTGATTTATGAATGGTCAATGTTATTGACTGTCTGACTACCCATAAACCCTTCCACTTAATAAAACAGTGGCCTATTAGCCCACTGGTTCAATAAACAAGCATTGAAGGGGAGCAATATCTGTGGGTACAATTAACACGAGGAAGCCAGTCTCCCCAGGCCCCATGAACAATCTCCCAAAAAGAATAAAGATTTCATTTTCAATCTATAGGTGCTTCATTTGACTTTGTATAAAGAAATGACTACATGATTGAATTCTTAGTTCCTCTAAATAGCAGTGAACATTTCAAAGCTTCAAGAACACTGCTGAAAATGTTACCAAGTATAAATACCCATATGTAAAAAGAGAACATATTCATCTTATGGGCTACTCAACGTCTCAGCAGCATGTCATATATTACAATAGAAGTAATTCACTCATGTGGTGCTAGATTTATTGCTCCTGTAAATAAAGCACGGGAAGTACAGACACATTGGAAAGGCCTTTTGAAGACAATAATATTCAATCCACACCAAGGAGATTAGGGGTTACTTAAGTGGTGACCTCAGCATGAAGTCAAGGTCTGTGTGTGTTTATGCCCTCTAAAAATTTACTGAGATTTCGCATCGCACAAAAAGATGCAACTCTGGATCATCATAATGAAAGTCTCCCCAGCTCTGGTAGGTTTTAACACTCCCATCCCTTCCACTATAATCAAACTGAAACCAAGGAGTTCTCATTTTAAGCACATACAACAAAGATCAGAGTTTAATAACTTGTCTCTTGCTGTCTCTGAACAGATTGGGAGTTCAGCTTATGATATAAGAGCACATTAAAAATTCTAAGACTCTGACATTCCTCACTGGAAGTGATGCCTGAGACTTGTTTCTAAAACTCACAACAGCATGCAAATGGAAACTTGGTTCTGCTTTCTCAGCATGGGGTCCTGCAGAAAGCCATTAGCAAATGGCAGGGTGAGAGCAGCCAGTCACACAGCACTTACTACCCATGGTGGCAAATCCTTTTTCTGTTCTTTATTTTATTCAGATGTCTCCCACAAGCCCCTAAGTCTGTATGGGTATCTAGGAGGGCTGGAAAGAGGCTGAGAAGGGGCCAGATCTTGGTGAACATATCCTGGAGTGGGTTGGGCTAGGACTTAGCTGGGCTTCATGCCCAAGAGTCTCAGAACTTCTGAGTATTTTGTTCATTTTGTTGAATATTTACAAATTTTATTATCTATGACATTGTTTATGAATTGATCCAATATTCTTGGAGCAATGATATTCATTGTTTTGTATGAATTACCATTTAAACAAATAATTTGTACCCTAACTTGGTTTTTGAGGTGTTTTTTAAAATTTTATCTACTTATTTTTGCAAGAGAATGAGAGCGAGAGAGAGCACAAACAGTGGGGAGGGGCAGAGGGAGAAGCAGGCTCTCAGCTGAGAAGGGAGACCAATGTGGAACTCAATCCCAGGACCCTGGGATCCTAACCTGAGCCAAAGGCAGACGCCTAACAACTGAGCCACCCAAGCCCCTGGTTTTTGAGGTATTTCATGCTTGTTATTCATGAGAAAACTGAGAAGAAAATTATAATGCATGTGCTCCATAGTATAAAACTTACGTAGCAGGAAGAGGAGGGGAAGATATCTCATTTACGTGGGTGACAACATCTAAAAACTTCCATGTTGTCATAAGAAATAAAGGTTCCTAAAATTGCTTGGAAAGTGGTCTTTTTATATTTAGCTATATAATACTTTAACTTATTAAAACATAAATGAAAATGAAATATTCAAGTAATTGGAATGTTGGTCATTCCACTTTTGAATGGAAAGGTAAATGAAAAGAAGGCTTACATCAGGGGTTTATTTTATAACCCTTATTCTATAGTACCCAGAAGTACATGTAGATCATAGGTATTCTACATATACAGAACTGTCAATCCAATGAGACGGTCTTTGAATATTAAATAAGTACTGGAACAAACCCCTCAGACTTGCCAGGATGTCCAGTAATTTTATGACCCCTTCCTAAAGTATTTTAATTAATTATGATCTTCATGACCAAAGAAGGCCATGAGTACTTCTGTGCCTCAGTTATGATCCACTGAGCTCCACAGACAGATCAAGAAAGGAATAATCTTATAAAGATCTAGTTCAATAGATGTCCTACAGTTTAATCAACCTAGAGACATAAACTCATCAATAGATAAGCAATAAAAGTCAGTCAACTCGGAGACAGAATCTCATCATCAAATACTAAAACTAGCAGACAAAAGCTTAATGAGAAAAAGGACATAGAAGTCTAATGGTATCTCCCAGATAATATTCACTACAAAGGGAGCAAAAGTAACATTACAAGGGAGAGACCTCACTTTAACAAGTTAGCAAAATGACCATCACCAACACTGGGACAAAGAGACAAGTGTCTCCTGATACAGTGCACTGAGAGAGACGCAACAACACTTCTGTGCTATTCCTGCCAACATGCAGGAATAGCATTCCTTGTTTCTATCTCCATCATCAAGAGATAGAAACAAGCCAAACAAACTTTCTATAAAATAAATGACCTCTACTCTTCAAAAATGTCATGGTCAAGAAGACAAAGACAGACTGAGAAATTAAGACAAAGTAGCTATGACAAATAAAGGCTTTCTGTATCCTTGGATCATCAGATCCTAGGCTAGGGGAGAAAACGGCATAAAGAACATTATTGTCACCAATGAAAAACTTAAGCATGTTTGGACTATGGACTAAATAATGGCATTATAAAAATGGTAAATTTCCTGATTTTTATAATACATGATAACATAACAGAAATTCATGTTTTAAGGAAACATACTGAAGCATTTAGGGATAAAAGAGGATGGTGTTTCCAACCTTCTCTCATATAATGTCTTAAAATGCACATGTGTGCGCATGGAAAGAAAGAGACAAAGAGGGAATAGAGAAATTGGAAACAATTGGTGATTTGGGTAAAGGGTATTTAGAAATTTCTTGTACTGTTCTTGAATTTTTCTCTAAGTTTGAAATGTTATCAAACTAGTATCAAGGAAGAAGTCACAGCTAGAAAAAATTTAATCCACAAATATTTATTTGTATTGCAGGGTGTCCACTGGGCAGAATTTTGAAATTTCTCTAACCTGTTCTATCTCCTTTAGAGGACACTACACATCATCCTGGAGATGTGTAGAATCACTGAATGGCCACTCTTGGCCATGTCAGTGTGGGGTAATGCTTCCCCAGGCTTCTCCTGGAGGCCAGGATATAGACAGACTTGAGGGGACAAGATGGACTAAACACTGGAGGAAAGGACCAAGAACTGTCCCAGAGAAGTTACAGAACATCAAACGTTTTGTTATTCAGATCCTATGCCCCACTTAAATACATTTGGAAAATCCCCTTAAAATAATACATAGCACATATCTTTACGATGTGAATCTCTCCCTAAGCTGCTGTCATATAATTTGTTAAAAAAAAAAAAGAAAGAAAGAAAAGAAAAAACCTCACAGCAATCTATCTCTGCAGTAGCAGTCATATATTTTTTTCAAAAACGGAGATATAATATGCTTTTCCCAGAGCCACAAAAAGCACAGCTGAAATCCTCATCTTCAAATTCATTCACTCATTTATCCAGTGAGCATTATATAATCCCACCTACTGACAAAGTAGACAAAGGCTCTTAAAATTCTCTTTCCCGGGGCACCTGGGTGGCTCAATGGGTTAAAGCCTCTGCCTTCGGCTCGGGTCATGGTCTCGGGGTCCTGGAATCGAGCCCCGCATCGGGCTCTCTGCTCAGTGGGGAGCCAGCTTCCCCCTCTCTCTCTGCCTGTCTCTCTGCCTACTTGTGACCTCTCCCTCTCTCTCTGTCAAGTGAATAAATGGAGTCTTGTCACATGCACACACCCCAATCCTACTCCCTGATTTAAACACCACCCTCCCAGCCTGGTTCGTCCTACATTTCCCATCTCAGTAATGGCAATGTCATTTTTCTAGTTGCTCAGGCTAAAACCTTGAAGACAGCCTTTACTCCTCTCTTCTTCTCACACCCAACACTTCAGCCAAGAATAAATTCCCTCTCTTCTACCTTGAAGATATATCCCAAATCTGACCATTTCACACCTCCTCCACTTACAGCTCACAGAACTGAACACCAGCAAATCTCATCTGGATTATTAATATAGCATCTACTTATTCTTCTAGCTTTTGCCCCTGCCCCCACATTTTGTACTCACATGGAGGAGAGAAGAAGGTCAGTGCTTAAGTCTGCTAGGGCTGCCATGGCAAAGTACAGTTCCGGAGGCTGGAAGTCCAAGCTCAAGGTGTGGGCAGGATCGGTTTCCTCTGAGGCCTCTTTCCTTGGCTTGTAGATGGCTGTCTTCTCCCTGTGTCTTCACATTATCTTCCTTCTGTGTGTATCTGTCTCCTAATCTCTTCTCCTTATAAGGATACCAGTCACATTGAACTAGGTGTTCACTAGTTCACAAAAACATTGATTTTGCCTACAGTAACTCTTTAAAGACCCCAACTTCAAAAACAGCCACATTCTGAGGTATTGGAGGGCTAGGACTTCAACAAATTTATTTCAGGAGGACACAATTCAGCCCATAAAAGCCAGACTATACACTCCTCTGGAAGTCTTCAGTGGCTTCCCTTACTATTCAGCACAAAAGCCAAAGTTCCTAGCATGACCTGCAAATCCTATAGAATCTGATCTCAAGACTACTCTGAATTTGTATCTCATTAATCTCATCCTTGCTCAATCCACTCCTGCCACACTGGCCTTCTTGTTGTTCCCACGATGTGTTAAGCACACCCCACCTCAAGATCTTTACATGGCATTCCTCCTGCCTGGATCCCTCTTTGCCTAAATAGCCACATGGTCTCTACCTTATTTCCTCCAGGTCTCTGCACAAATATCACTTTACCAAGGTAAGGCCCTCTCTGACCACTCCATATACAATAGCAAACAACTCCCAATATGCCCTACCCCTTCCCTGATTTATTTTTTTCCATAGCCCTTATCACCACTGACATTTATATTTTTTCATTTATTTGCTTATAATCCTTTCCTCCACTGAAATGCAAGTTTCTTCAGGGAGCAATCAGTCCAGCTTGTTGATGACTATACCCCTAGAACTTAGAACACTGGCTGACTCAGAGTAGGCACTTGGTAAATATTTGTTGTGAAACTGAATAAATTAGCTTATTTTATTGTCTTGCACCATGATTTGGGAGAAATATAAAAATAACTAGCACACTTCTGCCTTCAGTAGAAGAGCTTATAGTCTTGTGTGTTAAGAAATCATTTATTAGTTACTTTTTTTTATGTCAAGAAATAAAGGGGGAAAAACTAAATTCTCTTTAGTTTTATGAAGTGACTGAAGAGTACTTTCTAAGCCTATGCATTTTCTTGAAACATTTAACAAGTTCTATGACAGCATGTTCTTCATTATTATAAAGTTTGTGAGCCATAGAGAAGACATTTTAAAAATAATTACGCCTGGTAAATGATGTCATTGTCCCTCTCTATAGAACTAAATCTGCCACAAAACATGTCACTGCTCTAAGGATATTTTTAGGTTTCCTTTTTTAGACTATAAATATATACAACTCAAATGGCATCTGCCCACTCTTGTTAATTCTTCCTGGATAATTCCTATTTACACTATTGGTTCCAAAGTTTAATCTCTCTAAAGAGATCTGCAGGGGCCCAAAGGGAATTGTCTGAAAGACCCTAACAAGTTGTATCACTTCATTTATTGGTACTTAGTGACAGCAAAGGTTGAAAGTCTGAAGTGGAAAGGGAAGCTGTAATTCTATCCCTAATTATCATGATTAAGTAAAAGCTCTGATATTTGATTTGCTGCTTGTTCTTGAGACTCTTGTTGTCTTCCGCCATTCACAACTGTAATGCTAGGAAGACACTCTCCAAGCAATGAGCTGAACTCCTGGCCTGACAAAAGCCATTCTCTTGGCCACATACTCTACATGCAGCCAAAGTAATCTCCTGATGTGTCAGGCCATTTCAGCCCCAAAGCCATACCCAGAATGGTTCCACTACTTCGAAGCCTCTTTCTTGCCTATCTGCTCAGCTAACTCCCGATCATTTTCTCCTTTCCCTGGGCTTCAGTAGCTCAGAAATGAACACTAGCATTAGTCATTGTATCAGCTGGCTTAAGGTGTGTTATAGAACAATAAAAATCAACTCTGAAAATCTTACTTATTGTATAAGCAGAGGCTTATTTACTTCTCAAGCAAGGCTTTCTCACTAATAGTGAGCAGGATACATACAGGTCCTCCATGCAAACTCAGTAACTAAGAAACGATTAGTCACTTTGATCCTGCCTAACTGCAAGAAAGGGTATACATCCAGAAGAAGAGCTTAAGAAGGGGGTGGGATTATGGACATTGGGGAGAGTATGTGCTTTGGTGAGTGCTGTGAAGTGTGTAAACCTGGTGATTCACAGACCTGTACCCCTGGGGATAAAAATATATGTTTATAAAAAATAAAAAATTAAAAAAATAAAAAATAAAAATAAAAAAAAATTAAAAGCTACTTAAAAAAAAAGATATGGATATGTATTACAAGTCTGACTGCAGTTAATTTTTATGTACTCTAATCAAGGTAAATGTCTCCAACAATAGAGTGTGAGCATCTTAATTAGAGGAATCATAATTATTCTTCTCACTGCTATATCCCCAAATCTTGAAAACATTACCTGTACCTAGAAGGTTCTCAGTAAATATTGAACAAATTAATGAATAATTTATACTAATTGATACCAACTGCCTGGGGCTAGGAAGAGCCCAGCCTCTCCAAAAGCACATGGCCACCCAATATCAGAAAGAAATCAACATTTGTTAGGAAAATGAAAGAGATAAAGTGGCTGTTAAGGAAGCACAAGTATTGGCTACCACACTTCATGATTACTGAGTAAATGAATGGATGGATGGGTGGGTGGATATGTGGAGGAGTATTAGGCAGACCCATCCTCAGTCGCACTGATGCTATCTTGCTCAGATCACTTTCTCTATCATCAAATTACAATGGCCACTCTAACAAACATCATCATCTCCAATCTTTTTTTCCCCCTCTCCATATATTCTCTATACTGATGTCAGAGTCATCCTTCCAAAATTCAGCTTGAATCATGATAGTATCCTCTTTCTTTCAAAAGAGTCAATTATTTCATCATTTAAAAAAAGAAAAGAAAAATACCCAAAGTCCTCCCTATAATATTCAAGATTCTTTACTATTATACCTTTATCATCCTTTACCTGCCTCTACCTACCATTGTCCTCCAACACAGACCAAGTTAGCTTTGTCCACACTAGATTGTTTGTTATTCCCTATAAAGGATGTGCATCTTCACATCTCTGATCCTCTGCTGCTCATCCCGCTTTCTCCGTATCACAGGATGCCTAGGCCAACTGGTATTTCCTTTGTGAAAACTTCCCAGATGCCTTCAGACAGAATTCACTATTCCCTTCTGTGTTCTCCCATTACACATGGATTATAATTTTTTAAAAACACAGCACTTAGAATAACAAGATTTGCATTTGGATTTAGACACTAGAGTTGAAAAGGACACTCTAGGAGCGCCTAGGTGGCTCAGTGGGTTAAGCCTCTGCCTTCAGTTCAGGTTATGATCTCAGGGTCCCGGGCTCATAGGCTCTCTGCTCAGCAGGGAGACTGTTTGCCACGCTGGCCACCTGCCTCTATGCCTCCTTGTAATCTCTCTCTCTCTCTCTCTTTCTCTCTATCTCTGTGTTAAATAAATAAATATATTTTTAAAAGAAAAAAAGAAAGAAAAAGACACACTAGTTGCAGATGTGTTTCTATTAGGCTGTGGTTTCTTGAGAGCAAGGAACTTACTTGATTCTCTTGATTAAGATAGTGCATTATAAACACTCCATCACTCATTCTTCACTCAACAAATACTACCAGGTGCCAAATATGTTCCAGGCAGTGAAGAAGACAATTAACACATCTAGAATGAATTAAATCCTAAGTAGAGTTCCGTTCACCCAGAGCCCTTTTGTCATTTTCACATAGTACACAATTGCCACATGATGGTTATATCATTGATATAGTGGTGTCATAATTGTGAATTCAGCACCTTGCCCAGAAGCCTATTGCACTCTTATTCTTAGAAGAGTGGAACAGAGACCCTTACTATGAAATACTTCCCTGATAATATCTCATATTCATTTCTCAGGGGATAGGTTGCCAATGTCCGAATTTTATGGAAGTTTTTATGGGCCAACCTGACCCTTTGGATAAGGATTTGCCTTGGTTACAAGATGCAGAAATTGGACTCTCTGTTGTGCATTTATTTGCCGAACATATCCCCATTACTCAAGATGAAATGTTTGCAGTGTTTTTAAGATGATCCTTAATCTTCTCAATGGTCACATAAAATTGTTCTTGTACACATTGGGTTTTCATTTTATATCTTTTTAAGGCATTGATAGAGAAAAATGTAAATGCTTTCAAAATAGTTTCTATTTTCTGCATGGTATAAAAGTTGGGTGTCGAAATATACACTGAATTTCTTCCCTACGGATTTAATAGCACAGCACCAGCACTCTACCATAAACCATCCATTCTCCCTTCAGACCAGGCCCTGAAACTCCCATTAAAGTTAATGGAGACAATTATGCCCACAAACCAAAGGGAAAATAAACCCCTTCATTTGTAAATTAGCCTGATTCCAGTAGATTTTCTGTGTCAAACCAAGAAAGAGTAACATGAAAACATGTCAATCATGACCCTCTATTTAATTGTCTGAATTAAATGTTCATCTGGGAAGTCTCCCATTCCCTCCAGGAAGAAAAAAAGAGACAGCAAACTCAACAGCTATTTGGGACATTAGTTTTGAACTTGCTCACTATTTCCTTTCCAAGCCTTTTTGCTAAAGAGTAAATGGCTGTCTGCTGATTGCATCTGGAGATCCCATAAATTTATATAGATCAAGTCACACTTTCTACAAGCCATTTTCTATGGAGATAGAAAGGTTTGCTTTCACTTGTGCCAATTGTTTATTAGAAAGAATGCAAGTGGACATCTCTTTCCTTTAAGATTGTTTCTGTAAAATCAAAAAGTGTGTTTCCCCTTTCCAAAAACAACTATCTCTAAATTTTGTTCTAACTTATGGAAGTCATAAGTTGACTCCCTATAATAGGACTAAAATATCCCAGAGCACTGGCCCAGAAAAGTACGTGTAATTAACAGAGGCCTTTGAAGAGTCTTTTCTTTCTTTCTTTTTTAAAATATACTCAGCAAGGTTTTAGTCATCATTTAGATATGGGAACTACAGGGAGTCTTCTGGGACACCAGTCCATGACTCGCCTACTTGCATGCTTACCAACAAGGCACAAGTAATTCCACTGCTAGGTATTCACCCCCAAAAATGAACACACTAATTTGAAAAGATATATGCATGTATATGATTTTTGTGGCATTATTTATAACAGCCAAGATATGGAAACAACCCAAGTGACCATCCACAGATGAAGGGATAAAGGAGATGGGGTTACATATGTACAATGTACTATTACTCAGCCACACACAAAAAATGAGAGCTTGCCATTTGCAATAACATAGATGAACCAAGAGGATATAATGCTAAGTGAAATGAGTCAGTCAGAGAAAGACAAATACCATATAATTTCACTCATATGTGGACTTTAAGAAAAAAAAATAAATAAGGGGGAAAGAAAAAACAAAAAACAGACTCAAAAACAGAGGACAAACTGGTGGTTGCCAGAGGGGAGGTGGGTGGGAAGAATGGGTAAATAGATAAAGGTGATTAAGGAGCACACTTTCCCAAATGAGCACTGAGTAATGTACAGAATTGTTGAATCATTATATTGTACACCTGAAACTAATAAAACACTGTGTGTTAATTATACTTCAATTTTTAAGAAGAGATTCACCTGCCCATTTTGCCCTTAGAGTACAGCTAATATATTTCAAAAATGAAATGAGCTATGGAGATCATTTCCATCCATAAACAGCTGTTGCCCATGCATTTTCCCCGGGACATGCTATCTTCATCTTCCTACAACTGGCCTTAGTCCCTCTCCTTCTATAGCACAATGACCCAGGGCCAAATTCACAGATCGGTGCATTTTATCCCAACCGAACAGTCTGCCTTCACCAGGATTTGCTGCTCCAAGTTAATAAAGGTGCTATAGCTACGGTTGTTTGGTTCTGGGAGCCAGAGTTCCCAGTAGGTCAGCTAAGAAAGTTGCAGCCTGTTATTTTCATTGTTCTTTCTATTCATTACACTTACAAAAAAAAATTTTTTTAAGTTCAAACCATATGTAGAGCTATAAAAGATAAGATAAATTGATATATGCAATACCTTTCGTAAAGATACACAATTAGAATGAAATTTAAAAGAAAAAAGACATTCAAAATACAGTAAGAATGAGGGTATCTGGCTGGCTCAGTGGGTGGAGTATGTGGCTCTTGATCTCAGGGTTGTGAGTTTGCATCCCACATGGATGCAGAGATTACTTAAAAAATAAAAATCTTAAGGACACCTGGGTGGCTCAGTGGGTTAAGCCTCTACCTTCTGCTCAGGTCATGATCTCAGGGTCCTGGGATGGAGCCCTCACCGGGCTCTCTGCTTGGCAGGGAGCCTGCTTCCCACACCCTCCCCCACGCCCGGACTGCTGCTCTGCCCACTTATGATCACTCTCTCTCTTTCTGTCAAATGAAAAATTAAATCTTTTTAAAAAATAAATAAAATAAAATCTTTTAAAAAAAATACAGTAAGAATGATCACAGCATTATCTACAATAATGAGAAATGGTTTCTGTCATTTTCACCAGTGATGTTCAGTGTCTGTGTAAAGCTCATTATAGTCATTAAATATTTGTTAAATTAATGAATGGCAAGTAAATTATTGTAATTTCCTACTTTAAAACTTTAACTAATTTTAGATAAGAAGTATAATGCTCCAGTGATGCTGGCAATTAGATGGTAGTTTCCTTAGTAGGGATTAAGTATAGACTGGGAATGGGCATCTTGGCAGAAGCTGGAGGTATCGATCTTGGTAGGGGTTACATGGTGATACACACACTATATACATACAAAAATTCATCCAGATGAACACCTTAGATTAGTATTATAATTTACTATAGCTATAATATCCTCAATTTTTAAAAAAGTAAACGATTATAGCATGATACTTCTGATCTCTGTGAAAATCTGCTTTGTTCTCCATTTAGAAGGCCCTTTGTCTACTTTTATTGAGGGGAGAATCCTTTATTCTTGAACTCATTTATCAATTTGATTAAAATATAAATAATATTTCCCACTAGTTCCTGCTTAAATTATTGAGAATTCCAGATAACTCTTTGAATTTGGTTTGTTTTTCTGGGGGCAAAACCCCACAGTTTGAAACTTCAAAATAAAAACCTAAAAGAACATAAAAAATACATAAATTTTCAAGCACATTTAGACACACTACAATAGAGATTTCTTAAAACCAATATAAAGTTTGTCATCATTCAGTGTTTTGAGAATCTTAAAATATCTAATTAAGGAAAGACCAAACATTATGTGGAAAACAGTGTTTCCAGTCTGCAGTATTGATGGGCCCTTTTTTCAGGCAACTTTCCACTCTACCTAGAGAGCATCTAACTAGCTCACACCATGTCATTAAAGGAAGAGAGCCCCATTAGTCTTGTGACTTTAAAGAGGTTACTAGCCCCTTCACTAGGTTTCAATTTGCTCTTAAAAAGCCAGGGGTGGGGTGCCTGGATGGCTCTGTCGGTTGGGCAGTTGGGCGGTTGGGTGTCTGCCTTCGGCTTGAGTCATGATCCTAGGGTCTTACGATTGAGTTCCTCATCGGGCTCCCCGCTCAGAGAGATCCCTGCTTCTCCCTCTGTATGCTGCTCCCCCTGCTTGTGCTCTCTGTTTCTCATATTAAAAAACAAAAAAACAAAACAAAACAAAAAGCCAGGGGCTACTATTAGGTCTCTAAGGTCACAATCAACTCCATTTTTCTATATTTCAATGAAAGAAGAATTTTAGTTGTATTAGAAGCACTTCTAAAGTCTTCGGGTTGATTTAAGGGGTAAGTCCTCAGTTTGATTTAAGGGAATAATAATAATAGTAATAATAATAAAAACAGACTTGTAAGCTTCTTGTCTACGTAAAAACGGTTTTGCCTTTATTCCCAATTCAGTGATGGCAATGATTATTGTCTCATATGATGAACATTCAATAAATATTAGTGAAGTGAAAATTAGAATTGAAGAATTTTACTGTTTTTTACATTGTGCCAAATTGAATAAATGTCTCTGACTCTCAATAAATATTAATTAATGTCCTTGGAGCTATTAAAATTAATATCTCCAGTCCCCAGAAGTTTATACATCACTACAAAATAAATGGCTCATCTCGATTTTAAGAGTCTGCACTATCTCTAAAATTTTCTTAGAGTCTATGATTAGACCACTCTTGACATTATCAGTTAACTATTAATATTTTGACCAAGCTAGGTAAAAACCAGAAAAATTCAAAATGAAGACTAAAACTCAACTTTGAACCTACTTTATGATCATAAAGGGCCAAAAATAAATGAAATGCATTAGGTTAAGCTTCTCTACTTCTATGCTAATCTGCTAGGATTAGTTGCTTTAGAAGAATAATGAGCTCAAGATAATGTCTTAACCTGAAGCTGGAATTTACTAATATTGACTAAGTGTCACCAGGAACTACACGGACTTGTGTTGGGCGCCAAAGACACCCATTAGTACTTCCCCATCAACAGGTCCTTCTCAAAGAATCTGCTTCATCACAATTCAGAAGATGCCACTCTGTTGGGGCAAGCAGAACATGATGTGTGTCCAGTCCTCCTCCCACAAAGGCATGTGGAATGAGAAACAGAGTTTGAATTGGTCAGACGGAGTTGGAGCTGAAACTCATGTAAAATTAGACTCACATGGCATGAGGAAGTTAAATATTAGGGAAGTTATGGTCTTAGTTTGTGTGGGTGTCTGCCACAGCATATCAGAGGCTTATAAACAACAGAAATTCACTTCTCACTGCTCTGGAAGCCAGAAGTCCAAAATGAAGATGCTAGAAGATTCAGTGTCTGGTGAGAGCTACTGGCCCATAGACAGCCTTCTCACATCACATGGTGGAAGGGGTAGGAGAGTTCTCTTCTATTTTTTATTTATTTATTTTTAACAAGGGCACTAATCCCATGCAAGTGTGTCATCCTCAAGACCTCATCACTTCCCATAAACTTAATCACTTCTCAATACCTAATCATCTCCTAATACCCTCAAATTGAAGGTTAGGTGTCAAAACATGAATTTTGTGGGGACACATTCAGTCTATTGCAGCTATAGAGACCAAAAACTAGGAGGCTGGCTGAGAAAGGTTAATCAAGTAGCGACCATAAAAGATGCAGAGAGATAACAGGAATGGATGAGTGGACCCAAAAAGAAAAGGATGGAGACAACAGACACCTATGATTTCCTAGGTCCTTTGACACACTGCTATAATTCTGGCTATTGGACGTTAAAAAAACTACCTGTAGTCTTAACCAATGCCTTCACTTAGGTTTGCCATGGTAAAAATGATAAATGTAAGTATTTACAGCCTCATGAACTCTCTCTCTCTCTCTCTCTCTCACACACACACACACACACTCGCTCATAGACATTCTGGCACATGTATCTAGTATCCGTACTAGTTACAGAATTAAAGAAGACAGAAAAACTAGTCTTGGGAAAAGAGAAAACTGCTCAGCGTAGGGGACAAGAGCAGACAAATACTCCAGACAAACTGTGGAAGAAGTTGTAGTTGTGTTGAGAGAATAAAATAAAATTGGAGGGACTGAATGAGATATTAGGAAACATTTTACAAAGTTGGCTATTGGCTTAAGTGGAATACTGCTTTGGAACTCTGCAAACTGCTTTATTTCCGAGGACTTTCTAAGGAAATAGACTTGCATTCCTCTCTTAATGAGATCCTATTATTAGCCTGAACACAGGGAAGTCCAGTTTTGCTCCGGTAATAGCAAACTGCATTCTCTTTCACAGGTCAGGGCTTTTCAACAGGTTTCTAACAGCACTTTCAATAGAACAATTCTTTATTGTTCAAGACTGTCTTGTAGACTGCAGGATGCCTAGCGTCACTGGCTCCTAGCACTAAGTGACAGAGTACCCACTGTCATTGTGACAACTAAAAACGTCCTCTACATATTTCCAAATGACCCCAGGGTCAGGGGGAGAAGGCTGCCTATGGTTGAACCACTGATCTAGGCCTTGACAACCTGGTTTCCAATCATTGGACTGAAACAATTCCTGATGTAGATGGTGGCTAATATATAAGAGCGGACTCCTTTTAATTCCTCCCTAAAGCCTTCAGTTCAGCGATATGCATTATCTATCTCAGCAAGCAAACATGCTGTTGTTTGCTTCATCACACAGGATGATTGAAAATGAAGCCCAAGATACTATCCTCCTAGCCTTGCGCGAAATCCTGCCCTGAAAGTGGGTGATGACAACAACAATCAGCAGGCAGATAGCAGAGCTGGGCTTCCATAAACGGCGTGTGACAGAGAGGGATTAGAAAACGGGGCTCGGTCTGAGGAGATCTCGGAGAGATGACAATAGGGTGAACACACTTCCGCACTCGATCCCGGAGTGCCAAGCCTCGGGGCCTCGCGGAAGGCTGACATTCTGCACACTCGCTGCAGGGGGCGCTCGTGAGAAGAGACTAAAGTTTCTAGACGTGTGAAAGCAAGTACTACTTTTATACATGACACCATAATGTGCTGTCAGCAAGAACTGTGGTCCAGATACAAACAGAGTTCAGAAACGAAGAATTGTGCACTTGTTTTTCCCGGTTCCACCTGGGATGTTCCCCTCCCCGGGGGCGTCCAGACGCTCACTCACCTTCCTCACGCCGGGGCTCGGTCTGAGGACAGGGGCTAGGAGAAGCAGCTCTGGGACCTCAAGATCTCGGAGAGATGACAATAGGGTGAACACACTTCCGCACTCGATCCCGGAGTGCCAAGCCTCGGGGCCTCGCGGAAGGCTGACATTCTGCACACTCGCTGCAGGGGGCGCTCGTGAGAAGAGGCTAAAGTTTCTAGACGTGTGAAAGCAAGTACTACTTTTATACATGACACCATAACGTGCTGTCAGCAAGAACTGTGGTTCAGATACTAACAGAGTTCAGAAACGAAGAATTGTGCACTTGTTTTTCCTGGTTCCACCTGGGATGTTCCCCTCCCCGGGGGCGTCCAGACGCTCACTCACCTTCCTCACGCCGCCCTGTGGAAAGCTGGCTGCTCCACCGTCCTTCACCCGGTCCGGTCAAGATGGCGCCCCAGCCCCGGGGCGCCATCTGAGGAGCCAGCGACTCTGTGGATTCCACCGTCCGAGCTCCAGCCCCACGTCAGGGGTAGAGGTTTTTTGTTTGTTTGTTTGTTTGTTTTGTTTTGTTTTGTTTTGTTTTAATAAAATAAAATGGTGGAACTTGTCGCTGTCTCCATCCCCTTCGAGGTGGTGACTAGGAAGGTCCTGAACTCTCCTCTCCCCTCACAGACACGCGAAGCCTACAGCTGCCTACAGAACAACGTCCTCAGAAAAATAACCCAGCGACTATCTGAGTGACTCCCACGCCGAAGCGCCTGCGACAGGCGGATACACGGGGACACAGGTTCGCCCTAAACCCCATCCTGGACACTGCCCCCACCAGCCTGGAAGGAGCTCAAAACCCCAAGCTTCTGCCTGATGGCGGAAGGGCTGGAGCCCCACACCCGGCATCCCAACTCTGAACACCTGTGTCTGAGAGGTCAGCCGCTGCCTGAAACATCTAGTAGCACAAGCCAGCACGTCTGTGCCCACGAGCCCCACAAGCAGCTCCAGAGGCCCCACAAGCCCCTAGAGCAAAGGTGGTCCCGGCAGCGGCTCTTAAAGGGCCCGCGCTCAGATTCACCTGCCTCAGGGTCCCGGCAGGTGGCCACTGAACAGTGCCCAGATCTACTCTGAAAGAGGCATCTTTACCTATCTTCAAGCATCAGCCTGAGGGGCAGGCACCAAATTCGGTGTGTTAAATTAAACACACAGCTAGGGACCTATAAATTGCTCTCCAAAGATGGCAAGCCAGTGCCATCTTTGCACCTCTCCCTCTGCTGGGAGCCAACTCTGGAGCTCACTTTTTGCCACTGCGGCCCAGAGGACAGCTCTAGACCCCCTGGCTCTAGTGGCCAGTGGGACTTCTGCTGGGAGGACACCTATTTGTAAGCTATAAAAGCTGCTGCCTGAGGGTCTGGCTTCCAATCAGCCTGAATCCAGGAGCTGACTGAGATCCTAGGGCTTGGGACAGTGCAGGATCTCGGCACCCTCCACTACTGGGAGCCACTGGAAGTGAAGTTGCCTGCTCAGACAGTCGCAAAAGCCTGTGAGATAACCAAGGGTCCGCACAGGGGAGTATGACAAGGTTCATCTCCTCCAGGAGGCTGCTCTCTCAAGACACAGAGTCAAGCAAAATGAAGAAACAGAGAAATGTGTTCCAAACAAAAGTACAAGACACAGCCTCGGAAAAAGACTGTTAATGAAATGATTGCTGCCTGTCCTCTTCTTTGATCCATTCTCCACAGCTTTCATCACCCCCTTGATACAGTCACAAAGTGTTCGTTCTTTACTTGTCCAGGTGGGAGGCAGTATCCCCACACTACAAACGCCATGAGGACCAGGACTTAAGGTCTGTTTTTTTTCATCCAGTGCCCAGAAGAGTACTTGAGAAAAGTAAGCACCTAATAAATACTGAATGGATGAATTTAGCAATTCTGATACATAAATATATAATAAATCCCTAACAAGAAATTAAAGAAGGCTAATGATGTTTAAGGTAGCTCCCTCATTCTTGGAGGTTGACACCATGGAAAACAGACAGAATTCTACCCAATGGGTCCACAATTGTTATGTGGCCCCTTTCACTCCTATAGGCCTCCCCTACAGGAGCACCAAGGAGTTCACTGGAGCAGTGTTGCCCCCACCTGGTAGTTTCTGACAGCACAGTTGGAGGGAAAAGGGCATCCCTGAGTTCCTTAGCTCAGTGTTTCTAGAGTGCTGTGTTCCAGGTTCTGCCTGACAGTGTTTTCTTTTCTTTTCTTTCTTTTCTTTTAAACATTTTATTTGGGAGAGAGAGAGAGAACGTGCACAGGCAGGTGGAGGGGCAGAGGGATAAAGAGACTCCCCGCTGAGTAGCACCATCCCAGGCCCCGGGGATCATGACCTGAGCAAAAGGCAGACACATACACAACTGAGCCACCCAGGCACCCCTGCATGATACTCTTCTAGAGACATGAGAGTGAATGAGTCGGACCCAGTTCCTGCCCTCCCAGTGTTTTCAGCCACAGAAACAAGGAGGCAGCCTTGGAGAAGAGGTTTATAAGAAAATGGTCTGTGGAGAATCTGGGAAGGAGAATTGAAAAAAGGAGAGAATTAATTGGCCCAGAAAGAGTAAAGACTCAAGAGAGTTCTTCCCCTAACAGAAGTTAAATAATCTGTTTCTTCTTTTCTCTCTCACACACACACTCTCTCTCTCTCTCACTTTTTTCTTACCTGTGGTAAATATCCATAGCATGAAGTCGACAATCTTAACCCTTTTTACGTGTACAAGTCAATGGCATTAGGTCTGTTCACATTGTCGTGCCACCATCACCACCAGAACTTTTTTGATCTTCCCAAATGTAACACTGTACTTATTAAACAACTCTCCATTTCTCCGGCCCTCTGCCACTAGCCACCTGTACTTTCTGTCTCTGTGAATTTGCCTGCTTGAGATATTTCATATGAGAGGAAGCACTATATGTCCTTTTGTGACTGGCTTCTTTCACTTAGCACAGTGCCCACAAGTTTCGTCCATACTGTAAGGACCTATTCAGCCAGAGAGGCCCCACCCCAGTTGAGCTGCCATTTTGTTGTAAAACTTTAATTGACCTGCCCCCCCACACCACAGGGGAACTTACTTAAAAACAAGTCCCAGAAACCAGTCCCAGGAAACAAAGTCCAAATACAAGGATGGGTCAGGCCAGGTGAAGATATTCAATCAGTGGGGGTGCATACTGTCTCCTAGCTACCAAGCAGTATGGGCCCCGCCCTTTTGGGCACCTTTTGGGCGCCAATTCTGACCAAGGTGATAGGCTGGTTCAAATGTCTATATAGGGTAAATTGTAATTCAATTGGTCACCTAGCAGGACTGTGCAGCTTTCTCTGTGTGTTACAATTTCATTGGCCACCTGTGCGTGGCCAGGCCCAACTATATGGCCTTTGCTCTATAAAAGCTAGTTTGTTGGGACGCCTGGGTGGCTCAGTGGGTTAAAGCCTCTGCCTTCGGCTCAGGTCATGGTCTCAGGGTCCTGGGATCGAGCCCCACGTCGGGCTCTCTGTTCAGCGGGGAGCTTCCTTCCACCTCTCTCTCTGCCTACTTGTGATCTGTCTCTGCCAAAGTAATAAATAAAATCTTAAAAAAAATAAAAAAGCTAGTTTGTGAAACAGAGAAGGGTCATCCTCTCTGTAAGGGGCGGCCCTGACTGGTCTATTTGACGATCGGTTTGATTCTTTTTTTTTTTTAAGATTTTATTTACTTACCTGACAGAGATCACAAGTAGGCAGAGAGGCAGGCAGAGAGAGAGGGGGAAGCAGGTCGGTTTGATTCTTGATGCCTCGCACAAAATAAAGCTTTGCTTGACTTTCGCTTTGTATCAGTCTTGCTCCTTTAATCATGGACCCATTATTGGGGGACCCAATATTGGGGACCCAACCCACACCACAGCATATACCAGAAGTTTATCACTTCTTCAGGCTGAATAATATTGAATTGTATGTATTTACCATATTTTGTATTTCTATTCATCAGTCAACTGACACTTGGGTGTTTCTACCTTTTGGCGACTGTGAATAATGCTGCTTGGAACATGGGTGTACAAATTTCTTTCACTCCCTCGGTATTTATGCTGTTTCTTGTTCTTAAGGCATACAATATAGTTTCACATTCAGTACTTGTGAAGAGTTCTCCTGGTAGGTATAGGTCATTCAGACACTGAACTCAGGGTTAATCCTCCCATTCACACATGGTAGTGATGTTTCCCTCATGTAGCTCACTCATGTTGAGTGCATCAATGGATGAAGTCCAGAGCCTTGGAAATTTAACATAATAACTGCAGGCTGCGGGGGACTCTTTTTCACCTGGTGACTTAGTGGTTAAGGATTTTGCTATCTTACGGTGTGGCCATCTCAACAAAGTTGACAAGGTCACTGTTCCAGGGTGGAAGAAAGGGATCATTCCTGAATGCCTTAGCCCAGAGGTGACACAGTCCATTGGCCAGAACTAGTCATGTGACCTACCCTAACTGCAAAGTGGTCTAAGAAACATAAAGGAACTGATGAAATGAAGGGTAAGCACTCATCACAAGTGGGTGGACTTAGCTCAACCTCACTACATCCTAGAGACCCATTCAAAAAGAAAACAAATAGGAAGAGCCTTAGTCAGCAGCCCTCTGTGGCACAGAACTTCCAGATACTCCAGTCTGAAACCAGAGCATCTACAGAATTGCCATAATGTCCTCTACCCACTAAAAAGAACCCTAATCATATAAAATGACTTTAACTGATGTGTTCACCAGAGTGGTATTTTGAAAAGATCCAAAGCTAAAGATGGCAAATAACCCACTCCAGTGACTTGGTAGGCAAGTGCAACACTACACTGAGGAAACAGAGGCCATTGGCAGTGGAAGGGAGAACCATGCCCAATGGCAATGTCCACCATGGACACAAGAAAGGAGAGTAGGACCTTGCACAACAGCAGTGATATATCCCTGCCCTAATTCTTGGGTCACTGATGCACTGCCCCCTGAAATACAACCCCAAATGATCATATTTGGGAGACAAAGGTCACATTTAGATGATGCAAAGTTTATCCTAAGATTTACAAAACCATAAGAATATAGGGGGTGGGGAATCCAGCTGAACTCTTAACTCTGTAAAGCTGAACTCTGTAATTCTTTTCTGAACTTTAAAAACTTCTATTTGGAAAAATAAGTGAAGAGGTTTAGAATGGAATGGTAGCCAAAAGATTGTGAAAGAAATCTTATCCCCAGAACCACATTAATTACATGATAGTGTACGTATGGTACCAGTGACCATCTTGGTACAAATTATAAAATAGGCTCATTCAGACATAAGTGGCTATGTATCAGAAAAAAATAATTGGGCCCTGTTGAGAAACAAAATATATTCCCAAAGCCTCAATCCCTTCTTTACCTCACTTTCCTATAACTAATTATGAATTCATGTAGTTATGTTTCATTAATAATTGTGACATTTCCCAAACTATTATACACTTGGTACACAGACCACCTTTGACCCGCTTATCATGATCTGCAGCATAGGGAGACATGGAAAATGTCTAAAGGAGGATTTCTTTTTTTTTTTTTCCTTTTAAAGATTTATTTATTTATTTGACAGACAGAGATCACAAGTAGGCAGAGAGGCAGGCAGAGAGAGGGAGGGGGGAAGTAGGCTCCCTGATGAGCAGAGAGCCTGATGCTGGCCTCTATCCCAGGACCCTGAGACCATAACCTGAGCTGAAAACAGAGGCTTTACCCACTGAGAAACCCAGGTGCCCTAAGGGTTTCTTTTTTTAATTGGGATGAGGGCAAAAGAAGATTCAGATAGTTGGTGAATCATAGCTTTCATCCTTGGGGGGAAGCCACACCTGCTAGAAATGTCCCCCATCCATTCCTAATGATAGCCATTCAACAAATTTTCCTTGAATACCCATCAAGCTGATAGAACCCATCATATCAAAACAAATAGCTCTGTTCTCCTGGAGCTTGCATTCTGGGGGAAACTCTAAAGTATTGTTTCAGATACCCTTTGATTATTTGACCTACTTCTGTTTAGCAGAAAATTTTGACTTAGTGGTGAAGATTTCAAAAGTTTTAAAATTTTCTCTGGCACTCACTGAGAAATCATCACTAGAAGTCCATCTGTGCTTCCACTCATGGTATTAAAAGCATTGTATTCATACCAGAAATACGGAGTGAGAGGGCTTTCCATGGTAAGGAATTAAGTTAAAAAGTATGAAGGGATATAAACATGCATGAGACATACAAACTTGCCCTCTAGTGGTTACCCCCACACCATGGTTTCAAACGAAAATACTGTCATCTCTATGTTACAATGGCTGGACGACATCACACTATCTATGTCACCTCCACTAAATTGCACTACAGGTTTTGTGGTTCAGATGTGTCCACCATGGGGACCAAAATGGGAATCAAAGAGCAAATGGCAGTCTTGGTGGCAGTTTGGATGGAGGATCATCTAGGTCTGGTCCTGAGAATCAAGGTCCTAGAATAATGAAGACCCATCCAAGGCCACCACAAACCCAGAGGCAGAAATGAAATGCACACTGCCTGTCATGTGATCATCCTAGGCCAAATATTAATCTCACTCTTTACATCTACCATTGAGAACTATGCTCTATGACAGAAGGCGATCTTGAAGGAGGTGACAGGGTTATCTTGACATGCAGTGCAAGTCAGCCAGAGCTAAAGAGAGTGGCCATGTTTTTGCAGGAACTGACAGAGTTTGTGCTGGAGGTGAAAGCAGGAGAGCATGAGGTCAGACGTCCTGGTTAACTGAAAATGCTTGGGCCACATTTCAAGTTCCAAATCACATTCTACAATTCTTGTTTGGGTTATGTGGCATAATCTTTTATTTTCTATTTTTTAAGTTTTAATTTTAATTTGTTTGTTAACATACAGTGTTATATTAGTTTCAGATGTACAGCATAGTAATTCAACACTTCCATACATCACCCGGTGCTCATCACAAGTACATTTTTATCCCAGTCACTTTTGTCACCCATCCCCCTGCCCACCTCCCCTCTGGTAACCATCAGTTTGTTCTCTATAATTAAGAGTCTGTTTCTTGGGGTGCCTGGGTGGCTGAGTGGGTTAAAGTCTCTGCCTTCGGCTGAGGTCATGATCCCAGGGTCCTGGGATGGAGCCCCCATTGGGCTCTCTGCTCAACAGGGAGCCTGCTTCCCTTCCTCTCTCTCTGCCTGCCTTTCTGCCTACTTGTGATCTCTGTCAAATAAATAAAATTAAAATATTTTTTTTTAAAGTCTGTTTCTTGGTTTCTCTCTCTCTCATTTTTCCCTTTTACTTGTTTGTTTTATTTCTTAAATTTCACATAAGAGTGAAATTATATGGTATTTATCTTTCTCTGATTGACTTATTTAGCTTAGCATTGTACTTTCTAGCTAAAACCACATTGTTACAAATGTCAAGATTTCATTCTTTTTTATGGCTGAAATATATATGTGTGTGTGTGTGTGTGTGTGTGTGTGTGCCACATCTTCATTATCCATTCACCAATCAATGGACACCTGGGCTGCTTCCATGTCTTGGCTATTATAAATAATACTGCCAAAAACATCGGAGTGGATGTATTGGAATTAGGGTACTTGTATTCTTTGGATGAATGCCCAGTCGTGTGATTCCTGAACCATAAGATAGTTCTATTTTGAACTTTTTGAGGAAACTCTATACTGTTTTCCACAGTGGCTATACCTGTTGATTCCCACCAACAGTACACAAGGTTTCTTTTTTCTCCACAGCTCAATTTTCTATTTATAATTTTAGTAAAAATGAGTTAAAACATCAATGAACTTCTGAGATTTTTTTAGACCTCAAAGGGCCTTTAAGAATAATATCTTGATAAGTTAGGAATAAATGATTCAGAAATGTGGATTGAATTTACTAGTTTCTTAAAGGATTTTATTTATTTGAGAGAGAGAGAGCACAGGAGCACAAGTGGGGGCAGGGGAGGGTGAGTGGTGTGGAGGGGAGGGGCAGAGGAAGGGGGAAAGCAGACTTCCCACGGAGCAGGGAGCCTGACACCCGGCACCTGGCTCTATCCCAGGACTCTGGGATCATACCCTGAGCTGGAGGCATCCCTGAATTTACTTTAATATCATAATTGAACACAAAATGCATTAAAATAGTTGGCTATACTCTGTGCTATAGGGTAAGCTAAAAGTCTGGGAGCATTATCGCAACATGAAGAACACTGGGCTACCTCCTGTACCTCCCTGCTTTCCTATGTATCTCTCTCTGTTTATTTTTGCCTTTCATGCCACTTGGAACACACACTAGACTTCAGGTACATTGTAAGGAATAGTAGCCAGTGGCTTGAAGGATCTCAACTTCCATTTCCCTGGAAGAATTGGGATTTCCCCAAGATGCTATGTTCAGTAAATATGAACAAACACTGCAAAAATCCGCTGTGATCTCATTCCCATTGAGGGAGTCTGTTTTAGTATTTCATCCAAATCCAGCTTTCTGTCTGTCTGAGAAACAGATCGGGGCATTTGATGACAGGACCAGCTCCATCATTTGAGAAGCACAGAGTAAAATGAGCAGGCGGGTCCCTTGTTCAATAAGCATGAAAAGTTGCAAGATGGCAAAGCTGAGCATTAAGAGAAATATGGGGAATGTGACCATGAAGCCAGCCCTGTGTGTTGATGTACTGAGACATTTTCTCCCTTAACATCTCTTACTACAAATAAAAACAAGATGGCAGAATATTCAATGTGAACTCAGATTAAAAATGAATATGACATGGGCTTATGATTTAAGGATTTGGATTTCCCAAGCACTGTAAACGAAAATCAAGTGATGGGACCAGATATCACCAAAGATTGCAAATGGCACCACAGCAGGAGTGAAAAGCACTTAAGTTGCAGATAAAACCAACTGGGTTCTAATTAGCAAAAAGGAAAGCAGTTCCGGGAGATATTATGGTTCTTGAGGACATGTGCTTTTCCTTCAGGGGCTCTGAGGAAAGCTATTGTTGCAAAGAAAGGAATTCTCTTTAAAACTGGTAGCACTGTTTTATGACAACACCCAAGGATTTTAAAGGGATGCTGAAGAGCTCTGGGGTGTTTGACATGTGGACAAGTCTCTGCTTTTGTGATTTTTAATTTTATCATATTCTTTATTCAGTATGGTCTACTAAAGATCTCTACTTCTTCCCTTACAGTTTCTAGAGAAGAAAAAATACACAAAGTACCCACTTGAGTACAGAGAGTTCACCCTTGTAAGATTAGTCTTCAAGAATCATAGAACTTAAAAGCAGACATTGCCCATAAGCATGTCTTTAAAAATAGTCTGCACATGGCATATGTTAAGATGTTTTCTTCACTCCTTTTTGCTAAAATTCACAATTATTTTTGAAAAAAAAAAAAAGTCATTTTTATCCTGTTAGTAAAAATTTGAGCAGTAACATACAGCACGAAATTTAAGTCCCTTGGTTATTTCAACTTCTCCATTTATTAGGAGCCTATATCTTTTCTATACGATTGGTCATATCATAAAAGAACATTTTATAAGGTCAGTATTTTTCAGCTTCTCATTAGCCTTTCTTGGTTTTTTTGCCTGTAGTGTCTATGAAGACTTGCTCTTAGAAAAAAAAGGAGACAAAAACAGAATCTGTTTTACATTCTTTACATACAGCGCTCTCTCTCTCTTTTTTAAAAAGATAGCTGATTCTATTTCTTTTTTCTTAGCTAAACAGCATGAGGTCAGTTGCTAAGAATTCCATTATACCATGTGTTTTATCTTCTTTATTTGTGAAGATGGATGAATCTGTTTTATGCATATTTTCAAAAATTTGTCAAAAAATAGGTAACCAGTGCTCCCTTTATTGCAGATAATAAATGCTAAATCAATAAGCAAACTAGAAAAATTAAAAATGCCAGAGACTGGGCTTTAGATAAAATATAGATTTAGCTCCATTCCACAAACATTTATTAATCCACAAGTTACCTCTACCAAGGTAGGTACTAGAGATCCAAAGATGAATTGGACACAACCCTGGCCTTGTATTACTTCATTATAAGTGATTACAGGTATAAAATAGCCAAACACTGCAGGCTGAATGAAGTACTAACAAGAAAGAAGTCCATGCTACCATAGCAGACCCAATGACTTAATAAGCCTTTCATTTCAAATCTATGCCATTTCATAAAGAACAGAGCAGTGTATAAAAATACAAGGACCTCATTCCCTTCATAGACTCCACTAGGGGACACTTCCTAGCAGACTGGAAAGTATTTCAAACAACATAATCTACACTTGTCAGATCGAGTGAGCAAAGGCCATCTGAGGACACATTTATTTTCTTTGACTCTCTTCTCTAAGGAGTTTTTGATTCCTTGCGAATGTTCAAGATTGGGTAGCTGGTGGCTGATCTCAGAGCAACAGCAATGAATTAGGCTAAGTCTGGCTGTGAGCACCACAGGGAGATCCTACTTAGACTGAAACCATTGCATTAACTCATCTAAGTCAGACATGATAGAGGCAAGTCAGGGAAATTGAGGACATCAAGAATTCCTACATAGAAAAATTAATTTGGAAATAAATATTCTGTCCAAGCTAATCTGCATATTTTAATAAAGTTGGGGGACATAAACGGAGCCTTTCTTTATCATCACAGAATCTACTGCATTTGAAGGTGCATTGCCAAAGTTGGAGGGCGGGAGAGCGGAGGAGGAGTGTGGATGGGGAGTGGGGATGTGGCGGTGTGTAGGTGGTGTGTGAATGGGGGTAAGCACCTGGATCTTTGGGAAAGGAAGGAGAACACTGAGAAAGAGCGGTGACGTGTGGACCAGCAGAAGCGAGGTGAAAAGACAGGCAGGTGGAAAGGCAGTGAGTGAGCAGACTGTGTAGTTGTACCCGCTCATGCTCATTGCCTCTGTGGCATCCTGCCTTTGGCCTTGCTCTCTTGCATGCCCAGCAGAGCCGCCCCAGGATAGATGGTCTGGACAGGTTTAAGGAGAGTGAATGGAACAGAAAACATATGACTTGCTATCTTAGTCAGCTTAGACTGCCATGACGAATCCCATAGATAGGGTGGCTTAAACAACAAACATCTATTTCTCATAGTTCTGGAGGCTGGGAAGTCCAAGATCAAGGTTCCAGCAGATTCAACTCACAGGGAAGGCTCTCATGTGGGCTTGTAGACAGTCATTTTCTCACTGTGTCCTCATGTGGCCCTTTCTCAATCCTAACCCACCATGGATCTCCATCCTCATGACCTCATCTAACCCTAATCACCAGTCAAAGCCCTCACCTCCAAATGCCATCATACTGGGGATTAGGGCTTCAATACGTAATTTGGAAGGGACACAAATATTCAGCTGTGGATACTTGGCATCTTCCTACCACTATATTTCTCCATCATCCTCAGACTCCTGAAGTTTTCTGATTATCTAGAGTTACCCTGGAAACGTAATAGCAACCTTACCCTTCCATAAAGTACTAGTGTTCCCCTGACCATTTGTAGGACACGTTCAATGACCAGGAGGAGAAACCAACTAGAGCCAGCTCAATCTAAAAAATCTTACAGTTTTGTCAATTATACCATAATAAAGCCAAAAACAAAACAAAACAAAACAAAACAAAACCTCCTGACAACTATTAAAATAAACACATAAAAGTAAGCATCTTCATTTTTTTGGTTTTTTTCCTTGCATGAATAATTTCATTTATTATTGTAATTAGATTTTCACAACCAAAGTTGTCTTTTCACCATCTGTATTTGGTTAACATGAAATTGCAGTTATAAGCAAAAGTTGGTTGCCTAGGGGACAAAATGTATATACTCACTCTAACAGAAATGAAAGAATATTTGCCTTAAAATTCAAGATTGTAGGGGCACCTGGGTGGCTCAGGGGGTTAAGCTTCTGCCTTCGGCTCAGGTCATGATCTCAGAGTCCTGGGGTCGAGCCCCATATCGGGCTCTCTGCTCAGCAGGGAGCTGCTTCCTCCTCTCTCGGCCCGCCTCTCCGCCTACTTGTGATCTCTGTAAAATAAATAAATAAAATTTAGAAAAAAAAGAAAAGAAAATTCAAGATTGTAAGATAGTCTATAGTATTACATTATAAAAAGATTTAACTTCAAAAGTGAAAATTATGGGACGCCTGGGTAGCTCAGTGGGTTAAGCCTCTGCCTTCAGCTCAGGTTATGATCTCAGGGTCCTGAGATCTGGGCAGGGAGCCTGCTTCCTCCTCTCTCTCTCTCTCTCTCTCTCTGCCAACCTCTCTGCCTACTTGTGATCTCGCTCTGTCAAATAAATAAATAAAATATTTTTTTAAAAAAAGTGAAAAGTACTTGTGCTGATTGAGCTTTAAGGATTGGAAATTATAAGTGCAATATCATCTCTTTAAAGAAAAAGCAAATTGAACCAGGCTATGTCTCCCCAGTAAGAGGGAATTTAGATTTACAATTAACATGAAAATCATGTCTCACTCATCTGCAGGAGATTCTTCAGCATACCAGACTCAAAATCCCAGCAGGTTGAATCTAAAACTCAACCTCATATCATATAAAAAAAACAACTCAAAATAAATCAAAGACCAACATGTAAGAGCTCAAAGTATAGGATTTCCTGAAGAAAACATAGAAAAAAACTATTTGTGAACTTGAGTTTTAAAAAAAGATCTCTCAGGTAGGACAGAAACATTAATCACCAAAGAACAATATGATAATTTGATTTGACAAATTTAAAAAAAAGAAAGTTTTTTCTTTTAACTTTAAGTAGGCACCACACCCAACATGGAGCTCAAACTTGTGACCCTGAGATCAAGAGTCTTGACTGAGCCAACCAGGGGTCCGGATATATCAAAATTTAAAATTTTTGCTCTTCAAAAGACACTGTTAGAAAATAAGAAGGCAAGAGGCACCTGGGTGGCTCAGTGCGTTGGGCCTCTGCCTTCAGCTCAGGTCATGATCTCAGGGTCCTGGGATCAAGACCCACGTCGGGCTCTCTGCTCAGTGGCGAGCCTGCTTCTCCCTCTCCCTCTGCCTGCCTCTCTGCCTACTTGTGATCTCTCTCTCTCTGTCAAATAAATAAATAAAATCTTAAAAAAAAAAAAAAAGAGAGAAAGAAGAAGGCAAATCACATCCAGGGAAAAAATATACGTAAAATATATATCTGATAAAGGACTTTCTCTGGAATATATAATGAAGTTTTATAACATAACAAGAAAATCAACTAGTAAAAAACAATATAGACAAATGATTTGAACAAATACTTCACAGCCTTAAGAATGGCAAACAGCTCATGAAAAGAAATGTTTAACATCCCTAGTCATTGAGGAAATGCAAATTAAGACACAAGAAGAAATCACAACATGCCATTAGAATGCCAAAAGATTAAAAGACTAACAATATTTTTATTGGTGAGAATGCAAAGAAACTGGAACACTCATTCTTTGCCAGTGAGAACCCACATTACACAACCTACACAACCACCTTGGAAAACATGCTGACAAGTTTTATCAAGTTAAATATACACCTGTCACACCACCAAGAAAACCTCCTTCTAGCTATTTACCTAAAACAATGACAATATATCCCACAAAGAGTCTTGTACATAATATTGACAGTTACCTCATTCGCAACAGCTGCCCCCCAGACTGGAGACAACCCAGACATCCATCAGTGTGTTAATGAACAAACAAAGAATGATGTATCCATACAAGGAAATCTTGCTCAGTGATGAAAAGGAATAAGCTACTGATCCATACGACAGTATGGAGGAATCTTGAGAACATCATGCAAAGTAGAAATAACTCAGACACTCAAGACTATAATATTATTCTGTTTCAATTTATTTCTAGAAAAATTTAGAGACAGGAAGCAAATGAGCAGTAGCCAGAGGCTAGGGGACTGGGGAGGGATTGAGTACAAAGAACCACAGAGGAACTTTCTGGGGTGATGGAAACATTTTCTATCTTGATTGTGGTGTTAGTTAATGATTCTACACACTTGCCCAACTCACCCAATTGTACACTTAAGATGCATGAATTTTATTATAAGTAAATTACAGTTCAATAAAGCTGATTACACACACACACACACACACACACACACCTGTATAAGCAGAAGTGAAAGCATACACATTATGTTGTTTAGAAAGATTGCCCATGGGAAAGGGAGGCAAATGGGAAAGGAGAGGGGGAGAGAAAAAGGAAGACAGGGAGGGAGGAAGAGAGAGGTAGACAAGAGAAGAGATTGCATGAACCAATAATAATAACATGCTATGGGGTGCCTGGGTGGCTCAGTGGTTGGGCCGCTGCCTTCGGCTCAGGTCATGGTTTCAGGGGCCTGGGATCGAGCCCCTCATGGGGCTCTCTGCTCAGCGGGGAGCCTGCTTCCTCCTCTCTCTCTGCCTGCCTCTCTGCCTGCTTGTGATCTCTGTCTGTCAAAATAAATAAATAAAATCTTAAAAAAAAATAATAACATGCTATGAACTGAGGTACTTAATGATTAACTTCACCCTTTGTACTTGAGTATGAATGGGATACAAACCAACGGAATATAAAAGAAAACCCAGTCATGATATTACAGATCATGGGGACAAAATGGGTTATTCAAAAATGCTTGTATATCATTGTTATTCATTTAGGGAATAACATTTGACCTATCCTTCACAGTACACACAAACATTAATCCCACATAGAATAGGGAATTAACTGTAATGAAAACATTTTCATAGCTTGGAGTGGGGACGGTATTCTGATATAATGCCCAAAAAGAACAAACCATGAAGTAAACACCGACAATTTTGACATTATGATTAAGACGATCTCTTTTTCAAACAACAATCTAAAGATATTAAATATCATGCCACAAGCCAGAGGATATGCAACACACAACCTAGCAAAGAAAGAGTGTCCAGGTCTATAAAGAACTAATACAATATTTACAAAGAGACCACTTACAGAAAAATGCGCAAAAGGTATGAACATTTTCCCAGAACATTTTCTCACAAATGACCAATAGATGAGAATGAAAAAATACTCAACTTTAATACTAATGGAGGAAATGTAAATTAAAACAACATGAAAATCAGTTTATACCCCTCAGAGAGTCAAACTTTTTTTAAAAGAGGAAATATCAAGTGTTGGCAGGTCTGCAGAGCAATGGGAAATTTTATATACTGATAGGGTATAAATTGTTACGTTTTGGAAAGCAATTCCACATTATCTGATAAAGTTGAAGCCTCACAAGTCTGCAGGATCCTGCAATTCTACCCCTAGGACATCTACTGGAGAAAAACTCACACTGGAGCACAGGCAGCCACTCAGGAATGTTCCTAATAGCATTATCTGTAATGCCAAAAACAAAGACACTAGAATCCATGTCCTTCCATAAGAAAATGATAAATAAATGGTGGCCTCCTCATTCTATGGAATATAGATCAGTTAAAATTAACTAGTTACAATTACATACATGAACAGATTTTTTAAAGGAATTCATCTATGCAACATGAAATGTAAAAAAGTCACAGAAGAATAAATGCGGTAGGATATTATTCATACAGTGGTCCAAAATACAAAAACGAAGCCATCTAGTCTCAGAATTCAAACTTAGGTAATAAAACTGTAATAAAAAGCCAGGGGGAGTAGGGGCAGGCTCCTGGGTGGCTCAGTCAGTTAGGCAGCTGCCTTCAGCTCCGATCAGGATTCCAGGGTCCAAAGTTCAAGCCCCGCATAAGGCTCCCTGCTCAGCAGAGTCTGCTTCTGCCTGCTGCTCCCCTACTTGTGCTTTCTCTCTGTCAAATAAATAAAATCTAAAAAAAAAAAAAAAAAAAAGCAAGGGAATGATGAACACAAACTTTAAAATATTGTTTATTGCTAGGGGCTAACAGAGAGGAATGTGATATGTGATGGTGACGTTCTCATAATATTCTTAAACTAGATGATGAGGATGTAGTTATTAATCATCCTTCATATCTTAAACGTAGATACATAAAATATTTTTTATGTCTAAACTCTGTTATAGTAATTTTTAAATTTGTAAACAAAACTTTTTTTTTAAGGAAGGAGGAAATAACCATGACATTTAGATGCATCGGGAAAGTTTTGCTTCTGTACAAAGTATACCTTCAGAACATTTTGCTACAAAGTGCTGTGGGACTGGGGCTTTTACTGTAGATTATTTTTAATTTCTCATGGTCTCAACCTTTGCTTCAGGGCTACTGGCTGCAGTCAGGAGAAAAGCCTAATACTACCCCTTGTTGACATTTTCTTTTAATCAAAGTATATATTTTACGTTTCCTTGGAAGAGCAGACACGGTTGGGGTGTCCCTTTGGGTTGGAAAAGCAGTTTATTTCTCAATGGTAAACAGATTTGTCAGCCATTCCGACGGCACAAAATGTCAGGGTGCCCGTGTGGAAAAGGACGGGGGGAGAAGGAAGATGGCAGCAATCTTTATTTGATGATCCTGTTTAATTATTGATATGCTGAAGGCCCAGATGTATAGGGACTTCTTTTTCAATAATGAACGCTACAGGAAAAAATATGTCCTCATAGCCTAGTCTGTCATTTCACAGAAACCATCCATTTAGATGTGCTCTGCACTCTTTCTTCCAGAAACAGCAATCACTATTTTGTCCACTGTTGCTACAACCATGAGAAAAAGGAAATGTATACCTAATGACATATTGTATATAAATTATTTTGAATATTAAAAGCGAGAGCTATGTAAGCTATGACCAGTTGTTATTATCCTTGGCTCCCGGGCAAAATAAATGAGGTGGAACAAAGGCAAGTGAGTTGCCATAGGTTAGACCTTGCCTCAGGGTTAGAGAGTCATGTACAAGTCTCTTTCCAAACCTGAAGCTCAGTAAGTAATCTTTCAAAACAAAATAAAACAAACCCCAGAACTCTTGGTGCAATGCAGTCTGGCAAATTGTTAACAAATCCAGTAGAAACTGAGTGTCCCTGGCTGGAGCATGGATGATCTAGGGACACTTAGCTCAGCCCCTGCCCTGACAGGGGCACTGATCATCTCGCCCAAAGCCCTGGCAACCTGGAGACTTCTCCTGACCTTGCAGGTTGCTGACAGTGAGGGGGAGGCCTGCGTAGGCAGGGCGGGGGGATTTCCTTGCAGTCAGATCCCAAATTTTAAAATGTTTTGTTGTTTCCAAACACGCAATCAGTTTCTCCAAGACTGAGTGGCTGAGCCAGGGAACAGTCCAGGGTCCTGATGACTGAGAACGCTGCCCAGCAGGTAGCAGGTATGCAGTGATCATCTACCATGAATAAATAAGTGAAAGAATGAGTACTGAAGGAGCAGTGGTGCCTAGTCCATCTCCAGGGAGGCCTCCCCTCTCATAGCCAATGTGCAGTGTTAAAAACGGATCAGGGCAGGAGGCCTTATATGTCCTTTCCCGCTGTGGTGTCAAAGCAGGTGTCCTCTCATTTGAGGATGCTTTCCTTTGAGGATGCTGAATGTGTTCATTTTCTTGTGTTACTTTATGGCTAGCCACCTTCCCCTGTGTAGTCAGCTTTGAGTGATGGCTCCAAGAGCCTCGGGAGGGAAGGGGGGACCCTGATGCTGCTGATCCACGAACCCCGTTGGCTTGCTGGGGATGAGTGCAGGACCTCCTGCTCTACAAATGGAATAGGTCAGCGAGGCTGGGCATGAGACAGGGACGTGTTGCGGGAGCTGGCTTTTTAAAGCCACAGTTACTGACAAAGAAATCTAGTCACAGCCTGGGTGGGAGAGGGGATGGCGGAGAGAGCCGTGCCGGAGAGGGAGAGAGGTTCAGGAGGATGAGACAAGAGGGGTGGAAAAGGGAGGGAAGGGCATCTGTCTCCCTTTGATCCTGCTGGAGACACCATCTGGGTGGATAGGAAAGGATGTTGACATCTTTTAAGTTAGTTCCGGCCCCGGAAGCTGCCTCACTGCAGAAATTCATGTCTCTCTGCTGCCTTTAAATTCACTGCTTATGCTGGTTGCCTTCCCCCCACCTTGAATCTTAACACTCTACCTCCAACACACACATGGGCGCACACACACACACACACACACACACGCACATGTGCACACAGAGACCCAATGCAAACATGCATAAACACACAAATATACATACATGCACACATGTAAGAACACACATGCAAACGTGTATACACAGGCATGCATGTGTACACACAGAAATGTATGTACACACAACGCACAAATGCATACACATACACAAATGTACGAATACACATGCATAAACACACAGGCACATATGTGTGCCCATGTGCATGAACACGCGTACACATATACACACAAAGACATGCACAGATAGGCACATACACACATGCTGCAATATTTAATGCTCAATCACACTTCATTCCAGTAAAAGAAACAGAAAAGAAAGCCAAATGCAGAGGAGTTTCTAGATCTGATATCCCAACCACATGAATAGACACGGATTCCTTTGATTTAGCTGAGACCTCCCTGGAAGAGCTGGTGGGAAATCTTTTTCAGGAAGGAATAATTCCTTGTGGCTCTGCAAATGAAGCCTTCCTCCTGCCCAGCTCGACCAGGGGAGTCTCCCCCTCAGACCAGGAGGGTTCAGCCCACCTCAGCATGACGATCACAGAGGGGCTCCTTGAGGTCCCATGCCCAGGGCTTGCAACGTTGGCTTCCTTGTACCCCCCCTTCTAGCTTGAGAGAGGTTGGCCGACAGATCTCCGGGCCAGTTCAGTATATTGTTTTACAGTCAGTTCTGGTTGTTCCTAATGTTCTATAAGGTCGCCTGACCTCTGAATTAATGAATACTAGTTCGTTCCTTCTAGGGGAAGTGTGTGTGTGTGTGTGTGTGTGTGTGTGTGTGTACACATACCTCACACAGATTATAATCTTACATCTTAAAAACAATTCGTCCTGGTAGATTCTACTGTCGTGCCTTTACAAAAGGGAAAACAAGGGGCGCCTCGGTGGCTCAGTGGGTTAAAGCCTCTGCCTTCGGCTCAGGTCATGGTCCCAGGGTCCTGGGATTGAGCCCCTCATCGGGCTCTCTGCTCAGCGGGTAACCTGCTTCCTCCTCCTCTCTCTCTCTTTGCCTACCTGTGATCTCTATCTGTCAAACAAATAAATAAATAAATCTTAAAAAAAAAAAAAAAAAACTAATGATGTACTACTATGCAGTGGCTAACTGAACATAATAAAATAATAAAAAGTAATCTTAAAAATTTTTTAAACAAAACAAAACAAAGGAGAAAACGAAGTTCAGAATGTTAAATGAGTTGCCTGAGGTGGCCCCACTAACAGGAGCCAGAGTTGGGACTCAAATCCTAAAGACTGGCCTCAGGATCCCTTGACCGGCCCTACGCCCCCCACCATCCATGTCCATCATCTGGTCATCTCTGGATAAGGCTGAAACAAGAGACTTGTTTGACCTGAGCTGGGAACATATGCAAGGGACAATTAAAATATCTCACCCCTCCGTGTGTATCTGTGGACAACCAGTTGATATTAGGGTTACAGATCCACTATTAGCAATTGGACAAATCTGCAAATACAGAATCCGCGAAAAATGAGGAAGCCTGTACATGCATGTAGGGTTTCCACATCTGATATCATCTGAAGAAAGAATTCTGCTCTAAAAATTGTTGGAAAACCAATGATGTACAGCATCCCTCGTTTTGTATGAGGAGAGGCAGGACAGATAGGATTCAGTTAAGTGAGCACGTCCAGTCACTGGTATAGACTTCTGGAGGATTCTGCAACCAGTGGGAAGGGGGGCTTGGGCAACAAAGAATGGGAATGTGTATACCCCCATGGACCATGGTGGTTCGAAAGGGAGAAGCTGTCCCAGACCCCACAGCCTTTTAGCAGCCAAGCGAGAACTGGCAATCAGGACAACTGGGCACCAGCCTAGGGCATTTCCCGCTATTCTGAGCTACTTCTATGTCAGGAGGTGAAAGAGAAATGAACTTAAAATCAAGGCACTGAGTCCCTCATAAATTAAAGGCCAAAGGGTCAGCCTGGGGCATGGGAGACACACAACAGAGTGGTGAGGACCGCCAGTCTCCACGCAAGTCCTCCAGCCCCGACTTTTCTTGATCCTGTGAAGTCTTGAGAGGTAACCTGAGAAGAACACAGTTGTGTGCAGAGCAAAACCCACAGGGATGCCGGCCAACATCTGGTGCTCCCCACTCACAACAGAGATTCTCTGCGGAAGCCACTGGGAATGGAGTGAGCAGGACAGCTGCTGAAAGCAAGGAGCCCAGTATTCTGCTAAAAAGGGTGCCAGTCACGTGGGCTGCAGCCTCATTCAGATTTAGGAAGTTGAAGGAAAGAAGCTGAAAGGCACATCTAGGAGACAGGCGTCAGGAGGGACAGTGCTGAGGTTAGCTCTTGCCCAGCGTGGGGCACAGAGTTGCGCCATTTCTGCCAGGGCTTCTTCCCTTTAACAGATAACAGAGTGACTTCTTCCTTGTGGAAATACAGCCAGAAGACACAGGTAAGTAAAAGGATTTATGAGCAAAGAAGTGGTCAGCTGGGATTGAGTGGAAGTGTGGGGAAATTAGTGAGTAGCTGACATGTCCCTTCAGAGCACAGAGTGGCCCAGTGTATCCCAACTAAATGAGGGGCGAGAAAACTCTGGCCATCAGCAAGCCTGGGCCTGGAAGCATGCCCCTGACTAAATCGCCTCCCTTTGTGGATTGAAGTTGTCAACAGCCTTGCTCAGGGCGGGGAATCTGAGGGAGGAAGGGGTTTGCCCACAGAACAATTCTACCTCTGAACTCAGGCAGGGATCAAACATAGTTTGCTTCATGTGTCACTTCCTGAGCTGGTTCCTTCTCCAAGGGAACTGTGATGAACTGAAGGTTTGTGTCCCTGCAAATTCCTATGTTGAAGCCCTAACTCCCATGGTGATGATGGTATTTGGAAATGGGGTCTTTGGAATAAAATAGGTTTAGATGTGGTCATGAGGGTGGGGCCCTCAGGCTAGGATAAGTGCCCTATAATGAGATGATTTCCCTTTCTCCTCACACATAGAGAAGAGGTCATGTGAGCACATTCCAAGATGGCGACCAACCACTAGCCAAGAAGCCAGTCCTCACCAAGTACCAAGTCTGCCCACACATTGATCTTGGATGTCTAGCCTCCAGCAGCATGGGAAATAACTGTCTATTGTTTAAGCCTCCAAGTCTGTGGTATTTTGTTATAACAGCCTTAGCTGACTAAGATGGGGGTCTCTCTGCCATTTGGAAGCCAAGGATTCTCCCTTCCAGGCACAGTCTAATAGACCCACTCAAAACATATATCCTAAGGTTTTAAATCCACAGTTGTTTAATAAAACATCCCTTTAAGTATTACATCTTCAGTTCCAGCACCATAAAGGGCACATGTGGGCACATGACAAATATCTGTTGAATGAACATAATAAAGAGTCATTTAATGTCACCAGTTCTAAGACATGCTACTTGGTGTATTTATGGTCCTTAACTCCAAAACTAGATCCTAAGTGAGTGTAGAAAAATCAAATAATATGGTCACTGTCAATATGATAACTGCCATTGTGACCCCCAAATTTGACACCCTTTCTACACATTTCCCATATCAATACACAGCAGCTCACAGAGAAGGAAACCCAGCAGCTCTGCCTCACCTGTGATGGAAAGGTAAAGTACCCAAAGGACCCCTGCTATGAAAATTAACATTTTAATCTTCATTGCATAATTAATTCAAAGTCAATTATTTCTCTGTCCAGAAGAGTGCATTCTTCGAAACCCTATGGTGGAAAAGCATTCATGACACGCCCTTTTATTTCTAGCAAAAGATAATTCGCACACGCTCTTCCCTTGGGAGCATATCCTTTAAACAAGAATAAGCTTCCTTGAAAAAAAATTTAAAAGGAAATGAAAGAAAGAAAATTAATGAGACATTCAGGAAACAAGAACAAAAAAAACAATCACCAGAAAATTTCCTGCTCCATAGCAGAACGATCCTATCCCTGGGAACTACTAAGTATCATCATTATACCCCCCTCACCTGTCACTATTGAACATTTAGAACACTTAATAAAAAAACACTCATCAGGGCGCCTGGGTGGCTCAGTGGGTTAAGCCGCTGCCTTCGGCTCAGGTCATGATCTCAGGGTCCTTGGATCGAGTCCCGCATCGGGCTCTCTGCTCAGCGGGGAGCCTGCTTCCTCCTCTCTCTCTCTCTGCCTGCCTCTCTGTCTACTTGTGATCTCTGTTTGTCAAATAAACAAATAAAATCTTAAAAAAAAAAAAAAACAACACTCATCAGACGTTCGTAGCGATCACCAAGGGCCTAGCTGCCATCCACATGTGTGAGTCTCAGGTGGGAGAGGGTCCCCCAGAAACCACATCAGTTTCTTCCTGGCCTGGGTCTCTGAAAGGGAAGGTACTATCTCCTTTTCTTGTGATGATGGGCAGATGCCTTCGGTGCCATATTCATTCTGCAGAGCCCGGCTAGGAAAGAGAACTGCCTACAGAATATATTTCCTCCCTATTCCCATGTCCAAAATCTTCAAAGAAAATTACTGGCTTGTGGACATAAAACGTTGATCCAAAGTGAAAAACGACTATATGATTGTTGAAATTTGGTTTTTGCAAAACTTTTCCAGAAAGACAAAACTACTTCCTGACTCCACATTGCCTGGGAAGACAAAGAGTAAGAAGGGCAAATGATTATCCCCATAGCAACAAGGAACCCTAATACTATCACCCTGTGGGCTTATAGTCATTCATACTTTCCAGACTGTTTTCCCTTTCCACCTCTACCACGGGCCCCAGTGACCATCCCCTCCCCTGGGCTGTCACAGCAGCTCTCGATGACCACGCCACACCCTAATTTGTGTCCAAATTAGGTGCATCTGGTGCTCCCCTGCCAAGTGCAAAGGTGCAGAATATACTGAAAAATGCAGGAATCAGGATAAATTCTAACTCAGTGCAACAGTTTTTAAAAATTTAATTTAATGCAAATGTATTCATGATGAACAAAATACTAAAATTATAAATAAAGACATGATGCAACAGTGCCACGCAAAAGTCACTCTGGAGCTTGGGACAGAAGGAAAAAGGTGCACCTCTAGCCATAGGTTTTTAGGGCAAGTGTTAATCAGAACATTAAAATAGTTGAAAACATTGAAAAGTAGATGAATTAAAAGTTGCAATGTTACTTGAAGTTTAAATATTTTACTTATACACCAAACAGAATTTATTATAATTTTTGAAAGATTTTATTTATTTATTTGACAGAGAGAGAGAGCATAAACAAGGGGGTACAGCAGAGAGAGAGGGAGAAGCAGACTTCCTCCCACTATGGAGAACCCAGTGCAGGGCTTGATCCCAGGACTCTGACGTCAGGATCCCAGAACCCTAAGCAGAAGTCAGATACTTAACCGACTGAGCCATCCAGGTGCCCCAAGAATTTATTATAATTAAAAAATAATAATTTATTGGGACACGTGGGTGGCTCAGAGGGTTAAAGCCTCTGCCTTCAGCTCAGGTCACGATCCCAGGGTTCTGGGCTCGAGCCCTGCACTGGGCTCTCTGCTTAGCAGGGAGCCTGCTTCCTCCTCCCTCTCTCTCTACCTGCCTTTTTGCCTGCTTGTGATCTCTGTCTGTCAAATAAATAAATAAAATCTTAAATAATAATAATAATAGTAATGTATTATAATTTTACTTTCCTGGATATATTGGAAAGAATCAGTAGTATTTTCAAAACCTTTTTTATTCATCTTCTTTTCAGTTGGGAGTTGTGACAATCAATGGAAGAAAATGACTTTTAAAGTATGTTTGGTAAATGTTAAATTTATAAAAGATATCAATAAATTTTTTCAGTATTTCAATCTAAAACAATCACGGGAGTTTTAACACACCTACTTCCCCATTTCTTAATATTTTGCAACTACTATAATGTCCTGGGAAATTAATCATTAAAAAACATACAAAAGAATGTATAGCAGAGTAATGTTTTCTCTTTTGCCTCAGGCCTCCGTAAGGCTCAGCAGGGCACTGTTGGATCCTGTCTTTAAAATTTGGATATGTTGCTTGTCATGGATTTTTTTTTTTTTTGGCACTAATCTTGAATTTTGAAAATAGTGCATCAAAATATCATTTATCCTAATGATTGAGCTTTTTGAGTCTCCTTAAGATTCGCACCTGAGGCGAGTCTCTGACTTACCTCACGCAAATCACCGCCATCCCTACCCACTCCATTCCCCCAAAGAGCACGAGGATGGATTCTCTCAAAATTGAGATCCCAGTACCCACAGTGCTGGTTTTCCATGACTCCTCCTCCAGTGAGCTCCATGTTCCTAATAGCACTTCCGATAGCCTTCCTATTCACTTGTCAGTCTCTCCCTCTAGAACATACCAGCAGCGAAGGTCTGGCCCACAGATGCCTCCCCCTGCATGGCGCATGCACCTGCCACAGGCTAGAGACTGTGTGGCTGCCCCTGCCTGCAGGCAAATCGCAGAAGCTGGGGGCACTTACAATGTGTCTGTTCTACAGGGATCCACTGAAGTCAGCTAACAGGGGAACGAGATGGAGACCAGGACACGGGCTAGGTTCCTGGGTCTAGAGTGGAGGAATGAAGAGCACTGTTGGTAAAGCTCACCGTGATCTGTCTCCAGCCACCCTACACAGTGCACCCCACACCGCAAACTGACCATCCAGTCAGGCAATTGCCACAGGTCGGGAACCAACGTGCCAGGTGGCATGGAGAGGAAAGTTCTGGCTGGAGCAATGTAGCTCCTCAGACATCATCACGGCCACTTTCGCCCGCATGGCCACGCCTCCCCAGCCAGCCCTGCGCGCTCCCAGCTGCCACTTGGTCCTTTCTAGCTGGATATATGTTGTTAGAGAAGGAAGCAGAGAGGGGGAAAAAAAATGCAATTGCTCTTTTACTTTCTTCCATTCATTCCCATTGCCAGCCTGGTATTTTTCATCAAGCACAGGTGAGAGAAGGAGCCTGGATGTGCCCACCTCAGGATCGCAGGCATCTCCGTGCTCTGGGGCTCTAGCACTTGTAAAGCTTGGGAAGCGGTATGGTTTTCTAGGAAATGTGTTGTGCCTCGCCACCGCCCCCTCCCACCCACCCACCCACCCCCACCAAATGATGAAAAGCAACAAAGAGACTTGAGCTGACATCATTCCTTTCTTGAGAGTGTGCTTATTTTCGCTGTCCCTCTGAAGGTTAGACTTGGCTGTTGGGCATGGCAGAAAATAAAGCCGTGGTATTCTGAGGATCTGGAACACATCAGAACTGAGATCAGCCAGGGAGATGGCTGACTTTGATAACAGGAGCTGCAGCTCTGGCCTCATGCTTTCTGTTTTGGCTATTCTGGGTTCATAACTGATGTTCTTTCCTAAATAAATATGAGGATGAAAAAAGACTCAAGCCCCACCGGAAGTTTCCCCCACCACTTAAAGCAGATCTGAGGAAGACACAAGCATCAAGATATTGCCATCAGGACGCCTGGGTGGCTCAGTGGGTTAAGCCGCCCGCTGCCTTCGGCTCAGGTCATGATCTCAGGGTCCTGGGATCGAGTCCCGCATCGGGCTCTCTGCTCAGCAGGGAGTCTGCTTCCCTCTCTCTCTCTCTGCCTGCCTCTCCATCTACTTGTGATTTCTCTCTGTCAAATAAATAAATAAAATCTTTAAAAAAAAAAAAAAAAGATATTGCCATCAAGAATGGCATTTCACTGGGTTTCACTTTAAGGCAGGAAAAATAACAATAAAACTTGAGATTCAAAAGGAAAGAAGAGAAGATATTTCAGGTAGGGTTTTCTGTCTCAGTGCCGGGTCAATGATGGTGCCATTGGCTTGTTGCAGTGGCCTCCTCGGGTGCTCTTTGGGGACTCAAAAGAGAATAAGGGACCCATCTGCACCTGGGAACTGCCAGCTCTGCTCCTGACCTTGCAGGAGGAAAGGGAGGCGGCAAGAAGGGAAGAATTACTGGGCTAGGACCTGAGAGAGGACAGGAGTCCAGGGACATCTGCTGGCATTTAGCACTGATCTCTCCTAGAAGTATTTGCCCATTTCTCCAGCCATCGCTGAAACGGAGTCCTGCTTTTGACAGAGAAAAAGGGCTAGGGGTCTAGGCTCCAACAATGGAGACGTCCTGGTGGTTGCCCTTTCTTGGTGAGGGCTTTAGAGTTCCATCCTAGGAGTCCGATAAACTGAAGATACTGGAGGACCTTGGAGGGCTCTGAATGATATTAATCTCTGAGATCGCATCAAGGAAATCTCAGATGGTTCGTGCCCTCCACCCTACTAAGATACAATCAGTCTCTCTTGAGCTCGTAAATATGTCTGCAAACGATTTTGCAAATTCACAATCAAAAATAACCAGCACATGAATTGATAAGGCAACATGAATAAAAATGAGCAGAAATAACAAACAAGAGAAGCAGACCTATAGGATTCTAGAAATTATAGTTAACCAGACACAGACGTAATTACAGTTTTCAAGGAGATAAACAAGACTGAGAATATCAACAGAGAATATGAACTATTTGAAAGGAAATGAAAATTACAGAATTAAAAACTGCAATAACTGAATTAAAAACTCAAAGAATGGGATTAACGGCAGATTAGATAAGTGGAGGAAGAATGAACAAATCACATGTTGCAAACAATAAAAGATCCAGAATGAACCACTGAGACAGAAGGATTTAAAAATACAGGAAAAAAAGGGTAGGAAACATAAAGGGTGATGGGTGAAGGGCTAGCAGTGTAACTGGAGTCTCAGAATGAGATTAGAAGAAAACGGGAGAGAAGAAATATTTGGGTAAAATTATCTAAAACTAAGAAAAGATATGAAGCCAAAAATTCAAGCCCTACCAATTCCAAATGAGAGGAAGGAAGGAGGGAGGGACGAAAGAAAATAAAGGGGAAAAAATGCTTATTTGGGTACATATTAGTAAAACTACTTTAAAAATACATAAAAATTAAAATCTTAAAAATCAGTCTGAAAAGAAAGACAGATTATCTTTAAAGGAGCAACACTTAGACCAAATGAAAAAGAAAAGGAAGACAGAAAGCAAAGGAAGGAAAGAAATGTCAAATATACCCATTGGAAGGATCCTTCAAGAAGGTGAGATAAAGGGGCACCTGGATGGATAAGTGGGTTAAGCCTCTGCCTTCTGCTTAGGTCATGATCTCAGGGTCCTGGGATCAAGACCCATATCAGGCTCTCTGCTCAGCAGGGAGCCTGCTTCCCCTACCCCCATCCCCCACCCCTGCCTGCCTCTCTGCCTACTTGTGATCTCTGTCTGGCAAATAAATAAATAAAATCTTAGAAGAAGAAGAAGAAGAAGAAGAAGAAGAAGAAGAAGAAGAAGAAGAAGAAGGAGAAGGAGAAGGAGAAGGAGAAGGAGAAGGAAGAAGAAAGAAGAAGAAGAAGAAGAAGAAGGCGAGATAAGACATTTTTGTGCAAACAGAAGCAGAGAACCAATCACACACACTATGAGAAATACTAAGTAAGTTCTCCAGACAGAAGAAAATGATCCCAGATAAAGTTCACTTTTGCAGGAAGAAATGAAGCACACTAAAAAGGGTAAATCTGTGGGTAAATATGAGTAACTTTTGACTATTTATGAACGCAAAAAAGTTTTGTGGGGTAGAAAATAGAAAATTAAAATAGACAGCAATGATCACCTGTGAGTTGGAAAGTATTACAAGGATCTTGTCTTGGGGTGCCTGGCAGAGGCTTAACCCACTTATCCATCCAGGTGCCCCTTTATCTCATGAGGTTATGACCTGAGCCAAAATCAATAAAACAGTGGCCTTTGGCTCAGATCATGATCCCAGGGTCCTGGGATCAAGTCCCGCATCAGGCTTCCTCCTCAGTGTGGAGCCTGCTTCTCCCCTCCCTGACACTCCCACTGCTTGTGCTTGCTCTCTCCTTCTCTCTGTGTCAGATAAAGAAATAAAATCGCTAAAAGCACCAAATATTAATTAGGCTTTGAGAAGTCAAGGATTATGCTGTAAAACCTAAGAGAACCACCAAAATGATAATAAAAAGGATGAAACAAAGAATGTCACTGTCCGCACTTTAATAACAGCAGGATATCTTCCAAGCATCTTCCCTAAGGAATTTTTCCGAAACCCTAGCAAAGGTCAATGTACAAACTTGCTCACTGAAGTGATTATGATAAATGTCAGAATCAAACGTTCAGTGATCGAAGAATCTCTGTGACAGACAATGATACAGCCATTTAATGTGGTACCCTCAAATAATATTTAATGGCATTGAAGAGATGCTGTGCGCATAAGAAGTGAAAAGAGCAGAAATAAACATTGTCAGTAGAGCATGACTAAATTTATTTTTTAAAGTACATATATAGGCAGAGAAGTTACCATTAAACAAAAGAAACAAACAAAAAAAGAGCATCCCTGGTGGTGAAATTACAAGGGATTTTTACTTTCTTCTTCTTTTTAAAAAGGATTGTATTTATTTATTTTATTTGAGAGAGAGAGAGCAGAGGGAGAATCTCAAGCAGACTCCGGGTGGAGCACAAGCCTGATGCGGGGCTCCATCTCACAACCATGAGGTCATGACCTGAGCCAAAATCAAGAATCAGTCACTTAACCAACTGAGCCATCCAGGCGCCCCTACTTTCTTCTTCTTTTTCTTTTTCTTTTTTTGCTGATTTTCTATCATAAGTGTATGTTACTTTTATAGTCAGTAAGAAGTTCTTAACAAGCAATAAACTATTGTTTTCTTTAAAACAATAAAAGGTGTGGGGCACCTGGGTGGCTGAATCAGTTAAGCATCTGCCTTCAGCGGGGGTCATGGTCTTAGGGTCCTGGGATCAAGCCCCACAAGGGCTCCCTCCTCTGCTGAGAGCCTGCCTCGCCCTGTCCCTCTGCCTGCTGCTCCCCCTGCTTGTGCTCTCTCTTTCACTCTGTGTCAAATAAATAAAATCTTTTTAAAAAATTTAAAAAGGCATTAAGACACCTCTTCTGCTTACACAAAAGGGAACTCGATCAGGATGTATGAAAATATAGCTCATTTCATTTTTTTTATCCTTTTGAATAAATTAGGAATATCTAGTATCAACTACAGCTTTTACCCAGGTAGGCCCATTTACATGTATATTTAATTAATTTAGTACATTCATTCAAAGCCTCAATCACACTTTATACTATTTTTTTGTTGCTTCTTATACTATAGGTGAACATAGAAAAAATAAAATCATTATTTATTGGTATATTGGGATTCTGAGTGCTTATTTTTTCAAATCTCTGTTACTGCTATTATAACATGGCTCTCATGAGTTTTTTTTTTTTTTTTTTTTTTTTTAATCTCAGCTGAGTTGAGCTGGTTCCATGGTAACCTCTGGAAAGGTGAAGTGCAGTCTTCCCTAAGCTCCCATCAATCATGCTCACAGGGAGAGATCTTGGAACTGCGAGCATGACTCACTGGGACCAGCCATCTGTGACCTGGACTGGTGTCCTTCATGGCTCGTGAAAACCAACAGTATGACATGAAGTCATTCTGGAAGAAGAAAGACAGCGTGTGCTGAAACCCTGGAATGGGGCCCAAACTGTAGAAGGGAACAGGCATCAGTCTGCTTTGGTGTTAATGTGTTCTCTTTTTTCCATCTCTGCTTCAAGGTCATGTCCAGGGCAGGTCACTGATGATTATGAGAGAGACGCCCTGGCAGGGCTTAGAATTTTTTTGAACTTCCTGGATTTTTTTTTTCCCCCTCAGTTTCCCTATGCATAATTTTAAAAAAAGAAGAGGAAGAAGAAGACCATTATCTGAAGTTAGATATGCAAATAAAATTGATTTAAAAGCAGTAAAAATCAGAACAGGCCAAGTAAGCATTCTTCTGTCCTCACATTTCCACATGGAACCTGTGATTACTCACAGTGGCTTTCCTAGGTCACAGCACTCCTACCAGAACCAGCTGGAGATCAAAGAGAATGGGTGTTGTCAGCTACCTATTGGACAGATGGAGCAACACAGCCAGGGTCAAGGTCTCACACAAATGATCAAGCACACCCTGGGAGCCAGCCAAGAAACAAGCTCTGAAACCCCCAATTTTCAAGGGCTCATTTCTCCACCTTCCAAGAAGGAATTCATAGGTAACCATGAAAACCTTTGCAAAAGAACTACAAATATTTCATTAAAAAGAAAATACCCTACAGGTCCCAGCTTGAGCTTCAGCCGGGATTCGTGTATGTTGAACTTGGATGTACGATGCAAGCATTACAGATTATGGGCACCCGTGCCTACACACATGCACACAAAATATAGAGTAACAAAGAGAGGTTTTGGTTCTACCCTGTCTTGCCACAGACCATCACACAGCTCTGGCACCAGGAGAGTCCCAGAAATTAAGACCAGTGCCCAGAAAAAGATGTGGTGGTAACAGAGGAAGACCATAAGGCCCAGCAAAAATAGTATGACATCAGATGCACCCAAGAGGCCACCACATGCCGAGAACGGGCGCAGTATCCAACCAGCAGCCTTACCCAAGGGCAAGTGAGGCATGCCCCAGAGAGAGCCTGAGATGTGAGGGGAGAACCTCACACTGAAATGGAGGTCAGTCGGGGAGCAGAGGGGCAAGGGGGCACTGGTAGGAGACAATAAAAATTTGCGTTATGGCTCATAATGTGACCCCATTAGACACACAGGCTGGTGAAGCCCAGGGAAACACGGCTGTGAGACTGTATCTGAGTGAGGCTGTAATTATCAGCCCATTTATTTTCACCGGTGACAGGAGCAGAAGCACAGTAATTGGAGGAGAGTCGTGCAAAGACTCAGACAAATTGTGCCCCACTCTCTTCCATATTTTATAGGGAACGCGTACAACCAGATGAACTCTGGAACGGACTACGGCTCGTTACTTCTGACAGGTTTTGCCAGAAAACATGTATCACCAAGTGATTCATCACCATTTAAACCCAGATCATAAATCTTTATTTTTCAAAAGCTGTGGGCTTTGGATTTGGGGCCGGCCATAGTGTTTATTCTTTTTTTTGTTGGCTGTCAGAAGAACAGCCTCTTGACGTCCTTCCCTATGGATTTTATGGTTTCTCCAGGAACCACTTTGTACAGTTTCTTGGGACTTGTTTTCCACCCAAGTTAAAAAAAAACAAAACAAAACAAAACAAAAAACAGTTGCTATAATCACGGAAAGATTTTTCACAAGTTGATTTTCAAAAACCTTTGGGGTGACTGTTTTGGCTTGACCCCTGCTATATAATACTGCATTGGTTCATCTATTACACAGAGTCAGAACCTGTGTCTAAGCCTGACATAAACTTTCTGAAATTGGTAGGGAAGTGGAATTAGTATTTTTAAACTCTTATTTTTTAAAGAAATTATTTTAGGACCATAAGTTATCCTAAGACCATAAAGGGAAAGAAATGAACTCTGACGTATCACTTACCAGCTACCAGGCCCTTCGTAGAAATAAAATAAGCCTCATTTAATCCTCATGAAAACCTTGCCAAGTGGTCATTGTTACAGAAGCAGAGTTCTTTTCTCTCCATAGCTGGAGACCTCTAGGGTCCTAGAATAATTTAAAGATTGAAACCAATCCAGTCCCAACTATTCCATGGACATTTTGTTGATATGATGTCCGCTGGCCATCACAGAGACCACACCATGGGTATCTACATCCATCTGGATGTCTGACCAAGACCTGTCCGTGAAAAAGCATTCTAGAACCATGTTCCCCTCTGCACACACACACCCCACCACCTCCACTACTCACTCCCAAACCAGTGGCAAAGCCCTATCAATTTTAATTCTAAAATATTCCTCAAATCTCTCCCTTCCCCCTGTTGCCGTGACCAGACTCATGATTACCTCGATGTTCTCAAGAATGTATCCTCCCTTCAGCTCTGTGTGGTGGGCCTGTCTTCGCTCCTGTGGGAGCCAGCCTTCAAGATAGCATGCCAGTGATCCAGACCTCCAAGGATTCACACGCTTGTCAGACTCTTCCCCTGGGAAACTGGAACTGGTCTTGTGCGATCCATTGAATAAAGGAGGACTAACAATAACCTCTAAGACAGAGTTGTAAAACGCCTCGTAACTTCTTCTGCCTCATTTTTTTTGATTTAAGTAAGAAGTTGGCCACCCTGAAGCAGCCGGTGATGGAGAGGGCACTTAGGGAGAGAGCCAATGAAGAGAGAAATGTCTGGATGGTCACAGGTGCTCCAGGAGCCAATGAAGAGAGAAATGTCTGGATGGTCACAGGTGCTCCAGGAGCCAATGAAGAGAGAAATGTCTGGATGGTCACAGGTGCTCCAGTCATCCCTATTGATGCCCCAGATATTGTGGAGCACAAATGAGTTGTCTCTGCTGACCTGTGTCCAAATGGTAGATACATGAGTGTCCCCCTGAATTCACAGGTTGAATCTCAAAACCCTGGTACCTCGGAATGTGCCCGTATTTGGAGATAGGGCCTTTAAAAGGTAAGGAAGCTAACAGGAGGACATTAGAGTGGGCCCTAATCCAATCTTACTGGTAATAAGAAGAAGAGATTATTTAATCAGAAGAGGAGATTAGGATACCGACAAGAAGGGGAAAGACCGCAGGAGGACACGAGGACAGGGGGAGAAGGTGGCCATTGAAGAGCCATGGAGAGGAGCCTCAGAAATAACCAACCCTGCCTACACCTTGATCTTTGAGCCTCGAAAAAAGAAATTTCTTTGTTTAAGCCACCGGTCTGTGGTGCTTCCTTATGGTCACTTAGCACACCATTATGGTGGCAATAAATGGATATTTTTGCCTTAAGCTACTTAGGTTTTTGGTGTAATTTGCAACACAGCAATTATAACCAGAATATCCCAATCTCTCAGACACACTTATTTTTAAATCACTGGCCCAGAAGATCCTCTACATCTCCCAAAGAAACGCATTCCATATAGAAAGAGATTGTAATGTTTTGAAACTGATGCTCTTCTTACTGAAGCTTAATTGTGGTTCCGCTGTAATCCCACAGAGGGGAGAGTACGGGGGTGCTTTTCCAGCACCTGCCAAAACCACAAACAGCACAGCCCAGAAGCAAGGGAAGCTGTGAGGGAGAATCCTGCTTTGGGATTCCAGCCTTCCAGGCTCCAGTAAAATGGAGAAGTTAATTGCCAGGCTCTAAAAGTGCAATGACTGTTAGGTCCCTCAATGCGCTATCATCAATTAGCATCATGACAACGGTAGAATAGGGGAAACAAATGTGCTGTATAGCCGCCCAGCTGAAACTCTGCATCAGAATCTGTGCACCTCACAGGAGGTTGGATGTGTTCATAACCAAACAAGGTACAAGATACTGGGAAAATGCAGCTTGCTCTGGATCCAAGGTTGCACACTGCCTCTCCCTCAATTAACCAGAAGGCAACTGTCAGGTTTTGAGCTTTCTTTCCCCAAAGTTTCAAGCCATTAGTGATTCACAGGTGTTCCTGCTCACTGGTTTGGAAATCGCAGAGGCCCCTGAGTTGTGTTTCTGTGGGGACAATGAAAACAGTAAGGAGTCAGCAAAAGAATTTCCTGAGTTCTTCCACTCCTGGAGGAGGGCCCAGAGTTGCCAATAACATGCGAAACACATTAACTTCCTCCCAGTTTGTGGCTAGGTCACAGCCAGCTAAGAGGCTCTGCCAAAGCCCCAAGCAGAATTCCAGGGTGGCAAACTAACAGATCTATAATCGGACACATGGCCTTTGCAAGTGAGGTGTTGGGAATGTCTGTGGCCTCGCCCCACCCCCATCCTTTGTAAATTCCTGGCAAAAGGGGGTTTGGCCTTATGGTTCTAAATTCCTCAGCTTTCTCTGGGTGTGTAGCCCATTCTGAAAGCAGTCAAGAATTACTTTGGAACAGGTCAGACCTGGGGACGTACAGGCACACACTGGAGATACCACGGGTTTGGTTCCAGATTCCCCACAACAAACCAAGTATTGCAATAAAGGGAGTTCAATGGAGTTTTTGGTTTCCCACTGCATACAGTAGTTATGTTGACACTATCCTGTAGTTTATTAATTGCGCAATAGTGTTGTCTCTAAAAGAACAGCATATGTACCTTAATTTTAAAAATATTGTTAAAAAATATTAACCATCATCGAAGCTTCCAGCGAGTGGTCAGTAATCACTAATCACAGACCACCAGAACAAATGTAATAGTGAAAAGTTTGAAACACTGAGAATTATTAAAATGTGACCTACAGACACAAATTGAGCAAAAGCTGTTGGAAAATGGCACCAATAAACTTGCTCAATGCAGGGCTGCCATGAATCTTCAACTTGTAAAAAAACAAAAACAAAAACTCAAAACCAAAAAACTCCTCTTGTTGGGGAGCAAGAACTCCTGTCCCCTTTGTGATCCTTCCAGCTGGACTACGAATCAAAATCAAATTTAGTAGCATACATACGAGGGAATCCACACAGATACGGGAATTCCAAAGACAATCAGGCAAAATGAAGTGTATGTGTCATCCTGAACAAAGGGGAAGAGGGTGGGGGTCTGGGACTTCAGAGGAAGGAAATACAATTCATGGAAAGATGAAAGAGTAAATGTTTGGTAACGAAATGCTTGCTGGGCCACTCAGAAACCATGGAACAAAGAGAGGATTTTGACACTGCAGGATCCTCTCTGAAACCTTAAGTCCACCAAACTTGGTTCATATCATAATATAGTGATCTGGGTGACAGCCCTCTTCCTGGAGGGGGTCCTCTAAGTTGTTTTTAGGCACTTACAGGGGAAGCAAAGAGCTTTCCCTGAATCTGTTCCATTTTGACTGCTTTGTAACTCAAAGTAATGTTTCTGCCAAGGTGGCCCATCTTCTGGTGGCCTGCCCTTGCCCCTACCTCCATCTGCAGAGTGCAAAAAAATGAGTTATGCCTGGATGTAGAATTGCATAGATAAGCTATATCATCTTCTACCACTTCCAACTCCATCTCTTCATCAGAAGAAAGCTTGCTTTGACCAAGTATTTGCTGGATGAAATTTCCTTTGCTATATACATTTTGTGCCAAGTCCAAAGCCACTGGATTTGGTAAAAGACTTTAAGAACTTAGCCACTGGATATGGTTAGGTTAGTCATGGGATATTGTCTGGTCCTGAGTTGGGAAGGCATAGTTAGCTCAGGCAGCATTGAACGTAGAAGCAGAAAACCAAGGAACCAAGAATGGAGAACTTGGGATCACCCTTATGTCTGGTCAACCAGGGCCCCAGCCCTGGGCCTTGAGCTGGTCATTCTCCAGCTAGAGGCAGGAGTTCACAAGGCCGAGAGGATATCTGCCACCCTCAATAACCAGAACTTACCCCCGACCCTTCTTGACCCTAGAATTCCATGATCAGATCACCCAGAGCCTCTGTCCAGGGCTGCTACTAACTTCTTCCCCAGTTCTGTGCTCTGTGGCCCGTGCTGCTTGCGTGCATCACTGGGGACACAAAGTGCCAAGGGGCAGGTGCTTACAGGGGAAGGGATGGAGGCTCCTCATGATACAGATGGAGAAGGGGGTCTGCAGGGTTATAGTTGGGAGATCATACCACATTAGTCCTGAAAAAGCTATATTGGCTTTTTCCAACCTGTGACCAACTTTTGGTTTTTTCTCCTATAACCAACAAGGAGGTTACAGAGAACCCTCTACCTTTCACCTCCTCTTCTTCACAACTCCATCAGCACTGTGACAAAAAGCTGAAACATAATTATCGTATTTCCTTGAAAGTCATCTTTCTATTACTTCATAGCACAAGTTAAACTTAGTAACACAAGTTAAAATTTGTCTCTCATTTCAAAGCAGTTTTTACCCTTTCCATGTACTCCTCTACTGATTTCTTGTTTTATGAGTTATTGATCCTCGGTAGAAAGAAAAACATGCCCACCTAGAGTCTCCCTGCAGCACTTAAAGCTGCTTCTAAATAATGAAGGTTCTCCATGGCTGAGAGGAGCCCTGACCCTTGAGGTGTGAAGCCAGCCCTAGAAGAGGCACAGACTGAGCTGTGAGACTGTGATACTTGAGTTCATTCCCATATCCCTCATGAGTAAGAATACTAACTTGGATACCAGGACCCACAAAAAGGTGCTCTCCCCACTCCCCCCACCAATGGCCTGACCCATGTCATAAGCCTAAATCTAAGCCAATCTGTTCTTATGGGAAACACCTGGCAAGGAAACCTAAACCCAATCACAATCCTCTGACTCAGCTTTAGCTAGCTCACCTAACTATAGAAGTTAGGACTGGCTAGCCAGTCATGCCCTGTTTCCATGCTGCCTCCTCTAACCCTTTATAAAACTTGTTCTTGCCCAGAATCCCTCAGGAAGCATGTTCCACTGTTTATGAGACACTGTATTCCCCCATCCATGGATTGTTTTCCCTTGAATAAAGGATATCAAATTCATTACTAATTGTTTATTTTTGTCATTGGACAGTTTTGGTGGCAAGATGGGACCCAGAAACACCTGTCAAAGATCTGGAGGACCTCTCCTAGAACCAGGTGAAGGTACCTACAAAGCCCTTGTGATTCTCTGCCCTGCTCTCCAGGATTTCCCAAAGCTTCTCTCAGATCAAACTCTGTTTATTTTGTATTCTGAGCCCCTTGAGCTCATCTTTATCCTTCCAGCTTCAGATTTTCCAGCTAAGACTTTGTGAACCACAACATTTGGGTTTGTGTCGAAGTTTATCTATAAGGTAAGTGCCTTCTTGACAGATCTCAGAAACTGTGCACAGGCAGCCACAAATTGTAACTCTAGTTAAATTCAGGAGGATTATATCAATAAGGAAAACGATGGGTACCCTTCAGTCTAAGAAAACAAGATGGCAGCCAGCAGAAGACTCACTGGGCCTTGAGGTAAGTCCAGTGTAAATTCTACATAAATACAGAAGATAAATTTGGACTTTTTTTGACCACATCAAAAACTAAGCAGGCCTAAGTCAGGACTATTAATACCCATTAGGACATCTACCACTATAAAGAAATCTCATGAAAGACATAATAGATCTGTTGTTCATGGGAGTCTGCAAGCTAAAGCTGCAAAGTTGGTGGGCACGAGTCCACCATTTAAAAGCTGTCAGAGTGCTTACCACCCAACTCTAAGGCTCCCATGCTCATGAAATGGATTAGATTGACAGTAGGTCACCCATCAATCTCAAGAGGATCTCTGTGCAACGAGATACACTGTAAAACATCACAAAATCCCTAACTCAAGGGCACATCCCATTACATATTAATTTGGCTCCAAGAAATGCAAAGCTTGGCTAAAGAAATGGGATTCCTAGGTTTCAAAGAATTAAACGTGTCCCCTTTGCACGCAACTGCTTATTTTATGTCTAAGAACTACAGTTCTGGAAGGTATAGATGTCTCCAAAAATGGCAAAATCTTACTAAGACAACCTAAATTTACAACGACTACTACTGGGAATATTCCAATTAGACAAGATCATTCATTTAAGAAGTGCACTTGAAACCTATTGAATGGGAGAAAATATTTGCAAATCATATATCTGCCAATAGTTAATATTCAAATATATAAAGAACTCTTACAACTCAATATAAAAAAACCCAGATAATCCCATTAAAAAATAGGAAGAGCATCTGAATAGACGTTATTCCGAAAAAGGCATACGGATGGGGCGTAGGCCCTTGAAAAGCTGCTCAACATGACTCATCATCAAGAAAATGCAAATCAAAGCCACAGTGAGATATCACCTCACACTTATTAGTGGATATTATCAAAAAGACAAGAAAGAGTGTTGGCAGGGATATAGAGAAAAGGAAACCCCTGTGCACTGTTGGTGGGAATGTAAATTGGTGCAGCCACATGGAAAACAGTATGGAGGTTCCTCAACAAATTAAAAATAGAACTACCATATGATCCATATGATGAGCAATTTCACGTCTGGGTATTTATCCAAAGAAAACAAAAACACTAAGTCAAAAAAGATATATGCGCTCCCATAATCACTGCGGCGTTATTTATGATAGCTAAGACATGGAAAAAACTTATGTGTCCATCGATGGATAAGTGGGTAAAGAAATGTGGCATATATGCACACTAATTTGAATATTATATAATATATAAATAATATATCATTCAATATATATTGAATATTATTTAGCCTTAAAAAGAGAATGAAATTTTGCCATTTGCGACGTGACTGGAAATTGAAGGCGTTATGCTAAGTGAAATAAGTCAGACAAAGACAAGCCCCATACAATCTCACGTATATGTAGAATCTTTCAAAAAAGGAAAAACAAGCTCATAAATACAGAGAATGAATCAGTGGTTGCTAAACCAGGATCGGGGTGAAACGGGAGGAGGGCATCAAAAAATACAAACTTCTCACTTGTAAAATAAGTGAGTGATGGGATGTAACTATAGCTAGCTATATATAGTAACTATAGTTACTAATACTTCACTGCATATTTGAAAACTCCTAAGAGAGCACATCTTAAAAGTTGTCATTACAAAAGCAAATCGCTATAACTATGTATGGCGACAGATGCTAACTAGACTTACTGTGCTGATCAGTTTGCAGTATATACAAATATTGAATCACTAGGTCGTATACCTAACATTAATACAATATTATATGTCAGTTATACCCCGATTTTAAAAAGGGGCGGTGGTGATACTCAGACACCAGCTGTCTTGTGGCAACTGCTGTTCTGAGTGGGTTGCAGTCAAAATACTGCTCATTTTTTTGTTTGTTTCCTACCTTATAGATTGACTCATTTCATGATAGTTTCTTACAATTTTCCTCCTGCTATTTTTCAAACAAAGATGAGAGATAAAATATTCTGTGAGACTTCTATTCTGCCTTTTCTGGCCTCTCTTCTCTTTACATTTGCCGAGTGAATTTGCATATTTGTCTTCTGTTTTGACACTGACATTATCCAGGTCCTCACCATTTTACATATTCATTTTCTTCACTAAAAGCTTTTTCTGCCTTATTTTCCCTTCAATAACACATTTAAATTACCCTAACTTGTTCTCTTAAATAATCCTGCTTAGCTTAGGGATTCTTTAAAATTAAGATAAAAAATTTCTTTATAGTGGACTGAGAGAGAGAATGAATTAGAAAGTGGCCAGTGACTTAAAAAATGTATCCATCTTTTGCTGAAAGTAGTAGAAATATAATAAAGCGGAAAGAGCCTTGGTTCCACAATGACTCTACAAGCCAACCCACACAAATAGCTCTCATGTTATCTTTGCTTGGCGTAGAGCAATTTCCTAAGGGTCAGGAAGCCCAGTTCTTAAATCTAACCTTATTGCTAACCTTTTAAGCCTTCTAACCTAGTTGCCTGTATGGACTTAGGGAATCCATTGAACTGTCCTGGGCCTTGATTTCTCTATCTTTAAAAGGAGATGTTGGATAGAGACTAAACTCCTTCTCAGCTGCAAAATGCTAAATTAGGTCTTTACATTATTTTTGATGACCTGAAACATGACCTTGATAACATTTTTAATTTGATGGAAGAGTGTAAAATTTTTGGTGTTACTACTTTTGTACAGGGGGAGGGAGGAAGGGAATGGCCCCTTAAGTATTGTGAAAAAGTAAAAAAGTAATTGTTCCCAAATCAACAAAACAGAATGGGGTACCTATTTTAACTGGCATGCAGAAGCCTCCAAAAGGCTTCAAAATTCCAAAATAGCATCATTGAAATACTCATTGCAAAAAGCTAACAAAAAATCAAAGACGCAAAATGTACCTAAAACAAAAGACCATAAGACTAACCTGACTCCCACTACTCACACCCTTTTACCTACCTGAGAACTCCGGGTCTACAAATCCTCTAACTGAACTGGTCTTTCTACTCTGAAGAGATTGCGTGACTACAAGTCTGCCAAGTTAGTGGTCTTACAGAAACCCCATATCTACCCTCAATGGATGGCCCCCATATGGGCCCCTCCCATACTGACCAAATTCCAGAGGATTCTCCTATAACTGCTACCATCTATTCCCTTCAACAGCCAAGGGGAAACTAAAATTAAAATTAATGGAAAACCTTGTCAAATTCTGGTAGACAAGAATTTGTTTTAAAACAAATTCTCTGTTTTAAATCCCACTCACTTTGGACTCTGTAGGTGAGCAGACAAAGGGTGAGAATCACAAGAGTCAGCTCTCCTACCAGGGACAACTCTTTCCTTCTTCTAAAAAAAATTTTTTTTTCATTTATTCATTCATTCACTTGAGAGACAGAGAGAGAACACAAGCAGTGGGGGAGACAGAGGCAGAAGCAGACGCCCCACTGAGCCAAGAGCCCAGATGTGGGACTTGATTCTAGGACCTGGAGATCCCCACCTGAGCTGAAGGCAGATCCCCAACCAGCTGAGCCACCTAGATGACCCACAACTGTTGCACTCTTATTTGTCTCAAGTGGTGTCCTGAGAACTTGGCTTGCAAACATCACACTGGGGGCTCTAAAAATATGGCCAGACAGAAATTTGGGTTGCACTCCAGTTGTGGCTGGGGTCCTGTCCATTTCTGCCAGTCTTCAGGAAACTGTCTCCGTCTTGGTTATTTCAGGTGATCTTTGGCAGTGGTCCTGGATCTTGAGAGTGTACTATCTATTGCACCTTCTGTGCGAATAATTGCATCCAGGGGCCGTTCAATTCTTTTTTTTTTTTTTTTTTTTTAAGATTTTATTTATATATTTGACGGATCACAAGTAGGCAGAGAGGCAGGCAGAGAGAGAGAAGGAGGGAAGCAGGCTCCTTGCTGACACTGATGCGGGGCTCGATCCCAGGATCCCGGGATCACGACCTGAGCCAAAGGCAGAGGCTTTAACCCACTGAGCCACCCAGGCGCCCCGGGCTGTTCAATTCTGCCAGGAAAAGTGACTGCTTGTCTTGGGTGAAACCTGACAAGATATTTGAAGGGACTTTTTAAAGCAGCTCTGTGGTCAGAAATTGGCCAAATTGAAAGCTGATAATCAGAGTCTGATAGGAACTTTTTTTTTATGTCTTCCTCCCTTAAGCCAAATGAAACTGTACCCAGAAGGAAAGAAAAACATCCCAAAGACAAAGGGCTCTAAATCTAGAACATAAGAATGTTTTGATTTCCATCTTACTTGAAGATCTTCCCCCTGAATAAAGATAAAAAGAAGCAAACTGGAAAGAAAAAAAAAAAAAAGAAGAAGCAAACTGAAGATAATGTAGTTGGATTAAGTGGCCAGTCCCAATTCTGAGAAATTAAAAAACAATTGTCCTTATCTTATAAATTGAGCCTTTACAAGAACAGAAATTCAGCTCAAAAAGCAATTCAAAGCCCACTTACCCTTTTTGTCAATCCTAAAACCTCCCCAATTCATCTATAAAGGCTTGGAGTTATTGTAAAATTCTGAATTTAAGAAATAAAATCCTTAAAAAAAAAAGAAAAGAAAAGAAATAAAATCCTTGTCCAAGGGACTTGCATTCTTTCCCTGTGCCTTTGAGATGTAAATGCTCTACCTAGTCTTCTCTCTGAATTGAAGGCCATCTCTTTGAAATGCAAACTTCAAGGAGGTAATTCTTATGAGAAGGAAAAAAGAGAGAAAAAAGGAAAAGGCAATTTGGAAACTAGGCAAATGACAAATCTTCACAAAGATGAAGTCATCTGAGCAGGTGAGCTTAATTTATTTCATCTGTGAGAAACACAATTTGGATCCAACTGTTCTTTTATAAATTAGTGAGTTTTGCATTATTGTATTTGTCTAATGGCTAAAATTTTAAAAGAAAGGCTATCAGATCTGTATTTTATTTGTCTGTATGCTATATGTACGTGTGTGTGTTATAAATATGTGATTTTTCGGGGCACCTGAGTGGCTCTGTGGGTTAAGCCTCTGCCTTCGGCTCAGGTCATGATCTCGGGATCCTGGGTTCGAGCCCCATACCCCACATTGAGCTCTTTGCTCAACAGGGAGTCTGTTCCCCGCCTCCCCTGCCTGCCTCTCTGCCAACTTGTGATCTCTCTCTTTGTCAAATAAATAAATAAAATCCTCCCAAAAAATGTGAATTTTTCTTCTACTTTAGTACCATCAAAATTATTTTATAAATAATTCTATTTGATTAGCTTAAAGGAAATTAAGCATTTATATAAATCAAGTTTACTCTCAGAAATTTAGAAACCAACAAAAATGTTGTTTAAGTTTTCATGATCTGGGGTACTTTTCAGTAAATAAAAGCTAGTTTCTTTGTTAATTTAATTAAAACAAGCATGTCTTGGGGCACCTGGGTAGCTCAGTTAGTCAATTAAGCCTCTGACTTTTTCTTTTTCTTTTTTTTTAAGATTTTATTTATTTATTTGACAGAGAAAGAGCACAAGTAAGTAGAGCAGCAGGCAGAGGGAGAGAGAAATAGGCTCTCTGCTGAGCAGGGAGCCTGATGTGGGACTTGATCCCAGGATCCTACGATCATGACCTGAGCCAAAGGCAGCAGCTTAACCAACTGAGCTATCCAGGTGCTCCAAGCCTCTGGCTCTTGATCTTAGCTCAGGTGTTGATCTCAGGGTCCTGAGTTTAAGCCCTGCATTGGGCTCCATGATGGGTGTGGAGCCCATTTTAAAAGAAACAAAAACAAAAACTCTTGATAGTGTTGTGTTCCCCAATAATGGGTCCGTGATTAAAGGAGCGAGACTGATACAAAGTGGAGATCAAGCAAAGCTTTATTTCGAGCCAAGTATCGAGAATCAACCTGACCTGCCAGGGCCGTCTCTTTCAAAGAGGCGACCTCTCTCTGCCTTACAGACTAGCTTTTAAGGGTAAAGGCCATGTGGTTGGGCCTGGCCATGCACAGGTGGCCAATGAGATTGTAACACAGAGAAAGCTACACAGTCCTACTAGGTCATACATAAGTGACCAATTGAATTACAATTTACCCTATAGTAGATATTTGAACCAGCCTATCACCTTGGTCAGAATTGGCGCCCAAAGGGCACCCAAAGAGTGGGGCCCATACTCCTCGGTAGCTAGGGAGACAGTATGCGCCCCCACTGATTGAATACCTCCACCTGGCCTGACCCACCCTTGTATTTGGGCTTTGTTACCTGGGACTGGTTTACAGGACTTGTTTTTAAGTAAGTTCCCTGAGTCTCGGAGGGGCAGGGTCAGTTTAAGTTTTACTGTATAAACAACAAAGTGGTTGTTCAACAGAGGTGGGGCCCGCTCTGGCTAAATAGGCCCTTAAAATAGCTCTCTAGAGTTATCAATCTTAGATACAATACTACAAAAAACTTTTATTCTACTTAGGTTTACTAACAGTCGAATAAGCTCATGTTATTTCTGTTACAAAATTTGTTGGCAAGAAAGATGACTTAAAATGTTTAACTGTTTAAGGTCTCATGAGTAATCTAAACATAATTACTAAGAACAAGTAAATTAAATAGATGTAAATAAGATACAAGATTTATAAAATTTTCAAAAATAATTACACTCATGGCATGTCTACTTAAAAAATATGGTAAATTGATACCTTAAAGTTATACTGAAATAAGTCAAATGAATACTCACTGAATATCTAGATCATTTTCAAATAAGATAAAATACTGAAACACTAATTACTATTTGTCCACTTTTGGCTGTGTTTGACTGAGGAACTAAAGATATGTGAGTCTATTCATAAACATGTTTTATGCCACATTGAAAAATTCACTACAAGGAAGAATATTCTTCTAGAAATTACTACCTATATCTATATCTATATCTATATATGCCAATCCACAGAATTGTAGTTTAACAGTCCGCAAGTGCTCATTTCTTGATTTTCACTGGAATTTAATTATTCCAAGGGTTAAACATTCTAATCAATGTATATAATTAAATCTTCTAGAAATAATGCAGTTAACAACGTTGTGAAAGGAAAGTAAATGTATTTTTGGTAAGAAAAAGTATGACCAATTTGTGCTAAAGTAAAATTATTGATCCAGAATGAGAAGGGGGGGATAAGACAAATTTGAATGGGTTATAAAAAATATAATGAAGTATTTATGAGAAAAAAATCTTAGGAAAGGAATTTTAGGTGTGGTTAAACTGGCTAAGATTAGAATGGATTTATTTAAGTTTTTTTTTTTTTTAAGTGAGTTTTTTTTTTTAAGATTTTATTTATTTATTTGATAGGTAAGAGATCACAAGTAGGCAGAGAGGCAGGCAGAGGGAGAGGAGAAAGCAGGCTCCCCGCCAAGCAGAGAGCCCGATGTGGGACTCCATCCCAGGACCCTGGGATCACGACCTGAGCGGAAGGCAGAGGCTTTAACGCACTGAGCCACCCAGGCACCCCTTAAGTGAGTTTTAATATAAAAAGTACACTGGAACAAAATTAGGATTTGGTTTTCTCTCTGTTAAAAGAACAAAGTTTTCCTGGACTATTGGTCTGTTCTTCATAAGAAATTGTGAAAGTTTTTTTTTTTTTTTTAACTTTTGAGTAATCTACTTGGACAACTTCCTGTTGTCTTTATCAAGTACGATTATTTAAGAAAACCTAGTCTTCTTCATATTAAAGGAGCTAAGTTTTGTTCATCACTATGTTACCTTCTGTATTTGCCTTTAACATCCCACATTGTCCCTTTGGCGAAATAGATGTTTAAGTATTATTTCCTAATTATCTGTGCTTTTATTTAGTCAAATGTTCAAACCTTTTGCCATTTTGACAAGTTCCCTAAACCAAACTCTAAATGGAGTCTTTTGACCTCAAAGTAACTTTGAGATTTCCCAGAGAATCCCTGGAAAATCTCAAAGGATTTATCTCTCACCTTGTAAAGAAAAATGTTAAACTAATTTAACTAATAAGTAATTAGTTAAACTAATTTAACTAATTTAGCATATTTGGTATGCTGAATTATGTGGGTAGCATTGTCAAGTGAGAAGTGATGATAAACCTTAGGTTACATGTGTTTGGATATATGTTACTAATATGGGTATTCCAAAAATTGGTTAAAGTCTAGAAATTTGTCATACTCTCACTATCCAACTATTTCCCGAAATTTTTGTATGCCACTGAAATAACAACATTTCCTTAGCAAATGAACTGCGCAGATGTTTAACCTTGGACTTTTTAAAGTCTTTTGTCATTAATAGATAGTATTTTACTGTGGTGCTTTTGCAAAAGTGAGAGTCACGGAGAGAACCATACCAGGAACTCCCGAGTGCAGACACCACTGCCAAATTACAAGACAGTGAAACTTCGATGCAGATTTCATAACAGAAGAAGACTCCACATGACCTCCTGTTCAAACACTGGAGACCTCAAAATCAAGCTTACTGGCACAGAAATCCACTGAAATCACAAACTAGACTGCTTCCACCCAAGACATTAGAACAAGAGTCCTGGTCCCTTTCCTTCTCATCACAAAACCCCTTCTCCCCTTGGTATCTGCTTGGCCATTCGTTCTCTTTCTACCACTTGAAAAAATTATGCTATCATCCACATTTCTGGAGTTCATGGAAATGGAGAAACCTATCTGACTGATGGGTTTCCCACCAGATGACCTGGTCAGTCCACGAGGCTGGGGACACTATAGTTCTCCCAGTTACAAACTTTTCTCAGCTTTCCACTGCTTGATTGCCTTGTTCACATTAAGCTTTCTCCGTATAGAATCAGACTCCCTAATCCTCAACCTGCAAATCAATGATCCTGCCTCTAGTTAAAAAACTCCAAACTTGAGTAACTTCCCAACCTTCCTCTGCAACAGAAAGAGAAATTGGTATAATACTCTCTTGTGGTTTCTAGACTCTTCAATCTGATTTGCCTCCAGGGCTATCATCTTTCCAGTTCAGAGCACTGGCTGGTCGCCATGCACTCTGCTGTTCCAACAGCCCCCACATGGGACATCACTTTTAGCAATGCCACGGTGCTCCTCCTAGGCTTTTCTTTACCTGTGGAGGACTAGCACCCCCTCACTGATGGGCAGTTCAATGTTCAAACAGACGGGAAATGGGTGGGAGCATCCCAGGCTCAAATGGGAATTGTCAGGAGGCATTCAGGATTCAAAATTCACTTGCTTTGGCAGAACCCTACCACTCTGGCTCAGAATAAGCATTCATGAGACTCTGATGAGGAACCTCTCCTTAACTCTTGAAAGTGTCACAGAATCTCTTGCTGCAGCCACTGGTGTCCAACAAAAATCCCTACTTTCTCTGGCCAGGGTTGCTCATGGTAAGAGGAGAGCCTTTGACTCTCTTGTAGCTGGGCAAAGAGGTGTCTGTGCTGTGGACAACATGACTTGCTGCGTTTAGATGAACGCTTCTGGGAAAGCTGAGAGCCAGCTAATTGAGATCACTGGAGAGGTCACTTGGCTTACAAAAAAGGGACTCCTTCAACAGGGCCCTTCTTTGATCTATTTGATTGAAGTTAGTTTGGGTCATGGGGATCGTGGCTCCCAACCATCCTCCAAACGTTGAATACTATCCTGCTTATAGTCCATCTAATAGCCTTCCGGGGAATCTGTGTTCTCTCAAAATGTTTAAATGCGTGTGTACAGCTGCTGGTGACCAACCAAATGATCTCCCTTCACTCAGAATGCCAAAAGCAAGATGGAAAAAAAAAAAAAAAAAAAGGCCAACTAAGGGACCAAGACCCTGATATCCCAACCTCGGATCTCCAGTTGGAGATCCAATCTAACTCCAACATCAACAAAAAGCAATTGTTCAAAATGGCAGAAATTTTGATTAATACTCTCAAAGGGAGGTGACTGATAAAGTTAATTCATATATTGGAACCCACAAAATGGAAGCTGCGCTGGTGGCCTGCCCCACATCACAAATCTAAACCCATGTCAGCCTGACTTTCAGGCAATAGCAGTCAAGGAAAGCTAACGTTCGCCCGTCACTATCTTCCCTCAGAGCTCTAGCTCGCTCCCCCTACCCTAGAAAGCAGGACCTGCCAGCCTTAAAAGGAAATCCCTAAGCCGTTTCCACGTTGCCTCTGCTAACATTATAAAACTTGTTCTTGCCCAGAATCCCACGGGAAGAGCGCACTCCTGCTTGTGAGGTACCCTACCCCCCACCCCCATCCACATGCTCCTTTGAGGAAAGACCTCCACATCCTTGCTGAACTGTCCTAGCTTTGCCATTGGCCATGCCGCTAGGAGGGACAGGGGAACACCATTCCTTGCTGATATTCCAGTATATACTAAGAATTCAGTATAAAACCAGCAACCAAACCCAGATTGCCTCCCAGATGGGGATGAGCTAAAAAGAGCTGAATAAAATCCCATGGCTAATTCAAGAGCCAGATATAAATAGAATAAAATTAAACCGGGGCTAGAATTTGGGGGCAGAAATAGTACTTTTCCTGTGGTTCTGCCAGAGCCTCAGCGATGCCGGCCTGATGTATAAGATCGAATTTGCGATGCCACAGAGAATTCACTGGTTCAAATTTCCTTTGCTCCTCACTTTTTGTTCCAAGCCAGAAGCCACAGAAACGGAGGACTGGCCTGCCAAGGGCCACTGGATGATATGGAGAGAGGGACCTCTAGTGTTAAGCTACTTTTCTGCCACCCAGCAGCAAGCCCTCTTCTGTACTTATATATTTATCTCTTTATCTATGATTATCATAATACTGCTTCTCTGAGAAAGCCTGGATTTAAAGTTTAAAGTTAGTGTTTGTCTTTCACTTCTGGGATAACTTTGAAAAATTTAGTAATGACAGAATATAAGTGGTGAACACATAATATTAAGGAAAGCCTTGAGTAACCAAACAATAGGAAATCTATTTTACAGGTCTAGCAAATCTTCAGGCCCGGGGCAGGTATTGAAAGTGATTTTGAGAAGTCTGAGATACAAAAAGGCAACTAAAACTCCGGGAGTGAATAAGTACCAAATGAATAATGAAACATGAAGTGTATATCTTTCATTTATATACACACACGCACACACAAAATGTGTGGAATAAATTTTGGAATAAATCCCATGTGCCAGGCACTCAACCAGGCTCCAAACCACAGCGACGAAAGATGAAGTGTCTATCCTCAGGGGTCCACAGATAATCAGGGGAAGCAGACACATTACAACCAGAACTGAACAGTATTAAAAAATGCAGCACTTCTACCCAGGACTTCAAGATGGATAGGAGTTGGACAGGCCAGGGAAAGGGGGAGGGATACTCCGGCCCCAGGGGAGTGAAAGTCCTGGTCAGGCTGGATGGCGAAGGCATGGCTGTGCTCAGGTCTCGCTGACATCAGCTTTCCTATAGAGCACGGTGGGAAGGAATGTTGGCACCCAGAGGGCATCCCGCATCTTTGATGTGATACTGATTGTCATTCGTTGACTCATTCGACTACCTTGCTGAGCACCTTCTGCGATCAGGCACTGGGGCCTGCCCAGAGGCCTCCCAGATGAGCATGACATGGCCTGAACCCCTCAGAAACTCACAATCTAGTGGGAGAAGGGGACAGGAAAGCCACCACCCACTATTCCATGAAATGAATGCAACCAGACCAGAGATCGGGCACAACAGGAGCAGTGACGGCTGAGTCTGAACCAAGGATTCTGAGGAGGTCACAACTGCGCTGTACCTTAAAGATGGACGGCAGTGCCGGAAATGGACAAAGGCAGGGAGGGAGGTGGAGGGGGCCACTCTGGGGATGCCTGGTGTCTGCAAACCCCATAGGGAAGCCTCCATCTGATCAGAACCCCACTTAGGATCACTTAGGAGCGAGGATCTCTCCTGAAGGCCAGTGAGAACTATGAATTTACAGGGGGACCAAGACAGAGGTCCCCATGGGGACATCTAGAGACCTTTCTTTCAGAACACTGGAGGAGGGGGCAGGAAGTAATATGGTAAGATTTTCATTATTTAAAAGTTGGAGATTGAATGACAGATGGATTGGAGGGACACATAACAGTCCAGTTTGTTTTGATCCCAGTTACATTATGTTGAGGGATTCTTGAACTCAATTTTCAGGAATTTGACTGGCACGAGAAGCTCTCCAGTCAGTTTGGTTTTGGCTAAAATTTCTTCCCATTCTTCTCTGGAATTAATGACAATAGCAGTAATCACACCACTGCAATGATTTATTGCACATTTAGAATACGCAAGGCCTGGCATTAAGAACCTTACCTGAGAACCCACAAGACAGGGGTTCCTCATTTCATAGGTCAAGAAACTGATGTTTCCCGAAGCCGGGTAATCATAACACTATCAAGTAGGAGACCTTGGATGTTTTTGGACTCCCAAGCCCACATTTGTAACCATATACAGTCATCCCTTTTTTTTTTCTTTAACCATTATTCAAGGTCCCTTGTAGCTGATATACCCCTTTTGCTAAAATGTATGCAGTTGTGTTATTTGCCTCAGATATTACTCCTAGACATGGTGGGGGAGGATTCCAGCAGTTATCTTTGTTGACAACATGTTGAATGTGGGTCTGGAAAGCTTGGAGTGCTAATGGTAGAGTGTTACCTGTCTGAAAACGCTGAGCGCAAACCAGAAGAACATTAGATGACAACTTTAAGGCTGAACGGGAGGCAATTCTGTATTGTGGGATTCTTTTCATTATCCCGGATTATATCCCACCAGTTTAACATCACATCTGGTCTTGGTGCCATCCAGGGGCACTCAACCAAGAAGGAATTACAGAATGTTCCAATGAGAGATGGGATTCTCCTTTAACAGGGCTTTCATCAAAATGTACCCTTTGAGTTAGTCTTATTCTAGAGGTATATTGGGCTCCCACAGGGCAGCTGGCATCAGAGATCGATAACATAGGCCGAAAGTCATTCTGGGAACCAGGGCAGACTCTGGCTTCTCAACTTTAATCCAAGACTCGGAATGACTAAAGGAAAAAGGATGAATTCTGGGAACAGTCCTTAGCATCTTTATTACTTCTGTCCATCAGTACCAGCTTCACTTCACAATCAGAAGCCTTTCAATGGCTGTTCTCTGTGTCCTGGAATGCTGCCAGAGCTGAAGATGTCCAGGGCAATTCTGACAATATCCAAGCACTTTTATTGACTTCTGGAGGTAATGCAGAAGTCAATGGAAAAGTGGGAACTGGCTCTTGCCCTCCTTAGTAAGTGTTCCAGATAGAAGGTCTTACAATGAGGTCAGAGAGCAAAATTCTATTATCATGATATTCTACTATTTCCCGACAAAACCAATTTTTTCTCTATTCCTCCTCTGCCTCCTCGGCTCCCCCTTCCTTCCTCATAACAACTATTGCTCTGGTCTTATGTCTCTGTCCTGGAGGACTCTGCTACCTCCAGATTGCTAACGAGATGGCTGATCCCTACTACAGCCTGACCTCAGTTCTGGAAGGCCAGCCGGCCGTGTGCACGATGCTCGGTCCTCCTCAGAATCTTCCTTCCTATGTTAACACTTCTCGGTACTTAAATTCTACATCTAGCAATTACTTTCCTCCTCGAGCAGTTGGTTTCCACTTGAACAGGCAGCTGGAGGTAGTCAAAGCATGACTTAAGTGATCGTTTACTATTGTAAAGCTCCCTTCATCCATAGGCTTACCATTAATCACACAGGAAAATAATAGAATGGTAAAGAGTGATTGCTGGTATTAATAAAATCATGTCAGCCGAGGACGGAGCCAACCAAACAGAGCCACTGGGAACTGCTATACTGCCTTATTATCTCTGAGTGATTGTCCAGCTGGCAGAGCCGAGCCACATGTTCACAAACAAAAGGTTACACTCCGAGGGACACCACGGACACCGAGCAGACCAACAGCCGGGGTGACATCTGACATCTGACATGGTGACATCTCCAGGCTCCGTAACTCAATGTCAGAGAGGGCTGTTTTGTTAACCAGAATGATGCCGATGTATTACTATGCAATGAAATGCAAGATATTTTTTTGAATCCAGAAATGAAAAACGACTGAAACTATAAGGCAAGCTGTTGTGCGAATCTGACATTACAGAAAGGGAAGTGAGGACTGAGGTTCAGCCAACCCAGCTGGACCGGTCACCCTTCTCCACAATCACAGATCCTTATAGTCACAAACACCGGCAGAGTATGTCTGCGTGCCAGGCATGGTTCTAGCTGCTAAGGAGAGACATGGGCAAAGTCCCTGTCCTTTTGGAGTTTCTACCTATTGAGAGGAAAGGCAAAAAGCAAACAGATGGGTACATAATATGATATCTAGGAGTGACAAGTGCTGAGAAATGAAGCAAAGAAGGAGAGAGAAGGTGAGGGTACTCGGGAACTGTCCCTCTGAGGAGGGGACATCTGCGTGGAGAACGGAGTGGAGACGATGAAGGCTCTGTGAGCATCTGGAAGAAAGGCTAGCCCAGCAGTGGGAAGAGTCAGACAAAGGCCCTGGGGAAGCACACTTGGTGTGCTCAAAAGAATGGGTTTTGCTTCTGGGTTTTTTTTTTTTTTCCATCTTTATTTTTTATTTTTATTTTTTTATAAACATAAAATGTATTTTTATCCCCAGGGGTACAGGTCTGTGAATCTCCAGGTTTATACACTTTGCAGCACTCACCATAGCACATACCCTCCCCAATGTCCATAACTCCACCACCCTCTCCCTCCCCCACTCCCCCCAGCAACCCTCAGTTTGTTTTGTGAGATTAAGAGTCACTTATGGTTTGTCTCCCTCCCAATCCCATCTTGTTTCATTTATTATTCTCCTACGCCCCTAAACTCCCCATGTTGCATCTCCACTTCCTCATATCAGGGAGATCATATGATAGTTGTCTTTCTCCGATTGACTTATTTTGCTCAGCATAACACCCTCTTGTTCCATCCATGTCGTCGCAAATGGCAAGATTTCATTTCTTTTGATGGCTGCATAGTATTCCATTGTATATATATACCACATCTTCTTTATCCATTCATCTGTTGATGGACATCTAGGTTCTTTCCATAGTTTGGCTATTGTAGACATTGCTGCTATAAACATTCGGGTGCACGTGGAATGGGTTTTGCTTCTTAATGAACATCCTAACTGATTTGGTACCCCCAAGTGAGTGTTCTGACCCTCAAAGTAAGCAGAACTTGTTATTACAGAAAGCTTGTTATTACAAAGGTGCCATTTTGTAACAGGGACCTGCATCTTCAGGTTGCCGTTCAGATGCCTTTCTCTCAAACTTCCACCGAAATCACCAAAGAACATAAAAATGCGCAAGGAAAAGACTGTTGGGAAATAGCAAAGAGGACCCTCAGCAGGCCCCTGAAAACCTTGCGAGCGGGGTGGGCCATGTACAGTGGCTGGGGCAGAGTTGATGGAAAAACAGTCCCGTGGAGAAGGGGAAGCACTTTCCCCCACGGTCCTGCAAAGCCCTCGAGCTCAGAGCTGCCTGGAGACAAGACTGTGCCAAAGGGACATTGAGAGGAGGAGAAACAGAAACAGCCGCTGTGACTGCACGGGTTCCGTACATCCACACCCCCAGGGTCCTGCAAGATGCACAGCACAGTAAGGGGTTGGGAGACTGACTGCCTGACAGTCTCCCGATATCCGTGGGGGGAACATCGAGCCAGACAGTTTGATCCTCAAGGAGCCATGTGCCCCAAAGCTTGCAGAAGAGGGAAAGGTGACCAATAAAGCCTTTGCTTCTATGTTAACGCCTTCCCAATTTCCCCCCAGGGACCATCCCTCCCACCCCCAACCCCTCCTCCCACTTGCTAATCCCACCACAATGGGCATTAGGATTCTACTGTATGAATCTGGGGGGATACAAATATTCAGACCACAACAGTCTTAAACCTCCCAACCACATTGACAGCAATCATTTATTTATTTATTTATCTTCAGATTATTTATTTATTTATTTGACAGACAGAGATCACAAGTAGGCAGAGAGGCAGACAGAGAGAGAGGAGGAAGCAGGTTCCCCGCTGAGCAGAGAGCCCGACATGGGGCTCGATCCCAGGACCCCGGGACCATGACCTAAGCCGAAGGCAGAGGCTTTAACCTACTGAGCCACCCAGGTGCCCCGACAGCAACCATTTAAATGTATCTTCAACTGGGGCGCCTGGGTGGCTCAGTGGGTTAAAGCCTCTGCCTTCGGCTCAGGTCATGATCCGTGGTCCTGGGATCGAGCCCTGCATCAGGCTCTCTGCTCATCGGGGAGCCTGCTTCCTCCTCTCTCTCTGCCTGCCTCTCTGCCTACTTGTGATCTCTGTCTGTCAAATAAATAAATAAAATCTTTAAAAAAAAATGTAACTTCAACTATTAATAGTTCCCCTGCTCACTGTAGTATTTCTTTCCCCTTATTGAGTTTATTTACTTAATTCACAAATACCGAGCTAGTGCCAGGTACCTGGCCAGCATGAAGATTTAGCGGTAACAAGGGGACAAAGTCTCCGTCTTCAGTGAAGCTTCCATCCCAATGATGGCTTTAAATTATCTTGAGGCTGGCTGCAGGATAGCCTTAAGTAAATCTGCATTTCAGCTGCTCTTCCCAGAATGCTCCTCCGCAGCAAGGAAGCAAGGCTGTCTTGTGCTCCTCCATATCTGGGCTCCAGTGCCACGTTCTCACACACACACTCACACCACTGAAAACAGCACCCCCTCCCCACCTCACCCCTGTTGTACTCTCCTGCACAAGACATCTGACACTCAAAATATCTGATTTCCGCTAAGACAGCATGAATTTTAAGCCGCGCCATGATGTCGACTTGCCAGCAAGTCATGGCCTTCCTGTGAGGGTAAACCTCTCAAGTTTCCTTCAGCAAGTCAGGGATTTTAAGAGACTTATTCTGCCTTTGGTTGAATTCCCTGGCATGTAATAGTCGATCCTTCTGCAAATAGAGCTCACTAGTAAGACATGACACTGCTTCTCCTCCTCACTTGGGGGGGTACCCCGCCTCCTCTCCTGTGGTGTCAAAACTCTGCTGGTTGTTTATGAGGAAATACGGCATTGTGGTCCTTCCAGGAATGAATATTCGCTTCTTGGTTTCCACTTGTTTCTGGGGAAACGATAACTTCTTATTTTAAGGCTGAGTCACCATGGATTCTTTTTGGAAGACGTGCTGAACGGCGAATTAAGTCCTACATGTACCCACACCGTGCATGACCTAACTGAAGTCGCAACAATATGAACAGCTCTCCTCAGGCTTGCAGACTCATGGGCAATGACAAAGAGTTAGCGGCGGCTGCCTAGGTGACAGATGTTCCAGCACGCCAGGGATCGTGGAAGGCTTCTCCACTTCAGAGTGGCCAAAGTGAAACATGGTCAGAGAAATGCCAAGCAGGAGAAGGACACAGTGTTGGTCTTGCTGGCCAAAGAGAGGGTTCCAGGTCCTATGAGTGGGTCCCCACCACCACCACTGACGGCAAACAGGAAACGGGACCTCAGTGTTAAAATCACAGGGAACTGACTCCTGCCAACAACCTGAATGAGCTTGGAAGACAAGAGCCCAGCCCAGCTGGCACCTTGACTTTGGCCTTGGGAGAGCTTTAAGCAGAGACCTCAGTCCAGCTCGTCAGACTTCTGACCTAGAGAGCTGTGAGCTACGATGTGTGTGCTGTATGTGTGGTGGTTTTTGTTACACAGCACTAGAAAATGAATCCACCATCCATACCAGGGAAGTGCTGAGGTCCTAGCATGTGAGCACACGCTTGGCGGTTACCAAGTAATACTGGCTGCTTTCCAAAATGTTGCAGCAACATCCACTCTCCAGGGTACAGCAGTTCTAGTTGCTCCATATTCCTGCCAAAACATGGTATTGTCAGTCCTTTAAAACTCCAAATCTACTGTGCATGTAATGGCATGACATTATGGTTTTAATTTGCATTTGACAATCACTAATGAGGCTGGCCATCCTTCAGATGCTTTCTGGCCGTGATCCTTCTTTTATGGTATATTTGTTCACACTTTAATGCAATGCTCTGTTCAGTTCTTTGTCTTATCTTATTAATTGATAAAATCTCCTTATCAATTCTGGATGGGAGCCCTTTGTCAGTTATTATTTTGCTAATAACTTCCTTACAATTTTTGTCTTAAGAAATGCATCACTATTCCAAAGCCCTGAAAATACTACTTTCTAAATGCTTTCAACTTTTGCTTTCATGTTTAGGTTCTTTAATCCACCTGGAATTGATTTTTGTGAATGAAATGATGTAGAATCCAATTTCATTTTTCCCACTTGGATAAATGATTGTTTCAGCAACATTTATTAAAATGTCAACCTTTCTTCCTCCAGATTTGTAATATCAGCTATGTTGTATAACCAATGACAATATCTGTGTAGATCTGGTTTTTGAATCCTATTGTGTTCTCTTGTTCTATTTTTTTTTTTTTATTTCTACATCCATACCACACAGTCTTAATTATTGCATTTGACTTTTGAACAATGCAGGGATTAGAGGCATGGTTGAAAATCAACGTATAACTACCCCCCCCCAATCACTATTAATAGCCTACTGTTGGCTGGAAGCCTTGATCAGTCAATCACATGATTAGTCAATTAACCTATATTTTGCAAGATAGGTATTGTGTACTGTGTACTTTAATAAAGTCAACTAGAGAAAAAAATGCTATTAAGAAAATATTAGGAGAGAAAGGACCCAAATAAATAAAATCATGAATGAAAGAGGAGAGATCATAACTAACACCAAAGAAATACAAACTATTATAAGAACATACTATGAGCAACTCTACGCCAACAAATTTGACAATCTGGAAGAAATGGATGCATTCCTAGAAACATATAAACTACCACAACTGAACCAGGAAGAAATAGAAAGCCTGAACAGACCCATAACCAGTAAGGAGATTGAAACAGTCATTAAAAGTCTCCAAACAAACAAAAGCCCAGGGCCAGATGGCTTCCCGGGGGAATTCTACCAAACATTTAAGAAGAACTAATTCCTATTCTCCTGAAACTGTTCCAAAAAATAGAAATGGAAGGAAAACTTCCAAACTCATTTTATGAGGCCAGCATCACCTTGATCCCAAAACCAGACAAGGATCCCATCAAAAAAGAGAGCTATAGACCAATATCCTTAATGAACACAGATGCGAAAATTCTCACCAAAATACTAGCCAATAGGATTCAACAGTACATTAAAAGGATTATTCACCACGACCAAGTGGGATTTATTCCAGGGCTGCAAGGTTGGTTCAACATCCGCAAATCAGTCAATGTGACACAACACATCAATAAAAGAAAGAACAAGAACCATATGATACTCTCAATAGATGCTGAAAAAGCATTTGACAAAGTACAGCATCCCTTCCTGATCAAAACTCTTCAAAGTGTAGGGATAGAGGGCACATACCTCAATATCATCAAAGCCATCTATGAAAAACCCAGCGCAAATATCATTCTCAATGGAGAAAAACTAAAAGCTTTTCCGCTAAGGTCAGGAACACGGCAGGGATGTCCATTATCACCACTGCTATTCAACATAGTACGAGAGGTCCTAGCCTCAGCAATCAGACAACAAAAGGAAATTAAAGGCATCCAAATCAGCAAAGAAGAAGTCAAATTATCACTCTTCGCAGATGATATGATACTATATGTGGAAACCCAAAAGACTCCACTCCAAAATTGCTAGAACTTGTACAGGAATTCAGTAAAGTGTCAGGATATAAAATCAATGCACAGAAATCAGTTGCATTTCTCTACACCAACAGCAAGACAGAAGAAAGAGAAATTAAGGAGTTAATCCCATTTACAATTGCACCCAAAACCATAAGATACCTAGGAATAAACCTAACCAAAGAGGCACAGAATCTATACTCAGAAAACTATAAAGTACTCATGAAAGAAATTGAGGAAGACACAAAGAAATGGAAAAATGTTCCATGCTCCTGGATTGGAAGAATAAATATTGTGAAAATGTCTATGCTACCTAAAGCAATCTACACATTTAATGCAATTCCTATCAAAGTACCATCCATCTTTTTCAAAGAAATGGAACAAATAATTCTAAAATTTATATGGAACCAGAAAAGACCTCAAATAGCCAAAGGGATATTGAAAAAGAAAACCAAAGTTGGTGGCATCACAATTCCGGACCTCAAGCTCTATTACAAAGCTGTCATCATCAAGACAGCATGGTACTGGCACAAAAACAGACACATAGATCAATGGAACAGAATAGAGAGCCCAGAAATAGACCCTCAACTCTATGATCAACTAATCTTTGACAAAGCAGGAAAGAATGTCCAGTGGAAAAAAGACAGCCTCTTCAATAAATGGTGCTGGGAAAATTGGACAGCCACATGCAGAAAAATGAAATTGGACCATTTCCTTACACCACACACGAAAATAGACTCAAAATGGATGAAGGACCTCAATGTGCGAAAGGAATCCATCAAAATCCTTGAGGAGAACACAGGCAGCAAGCAACCTCTTCGACCTCAGCCACAGCAACATCTTCCTAGGAACATCGCCAAAGGCAAGGGAAGCAAGGGCAAAAATGAACTATTGGGATTTCATCAAGATCAAAAGCTTTTGCACAGCAAAGGAAACAGTTAACAAAATCAAAAGACAACTGACAGAATGGGAGAAGATATTTGCAAACGACATATGAGATAAAGGACTAGTGTCCAAAATCTATAAAGAACTTAGCAAACTCAACACCCAAAGAACAAATAATCCAATCAAGAAATGGGCAGAGGACATGAACAGACATTTCTGCAAAGAAGACATCCAGATGGCCAACAGACACATGAAAAAGTGCTCCATATCACTCGGCATCAGGAAAATACAAATCAAAACCACAATGAGATATCACCTCACGCCAGTCAGTATGGCTAAAATCAACAAGTCAGGAAATGACAGATGCTGACGAGGATGCGGAGAAAGAGGAACCCTCCTACACTGTTGGTGGGAATGCAAGCTGGTGCAGCCACTCTGGAAAACAGCATGGAGGTTCCTCAAAATGTTGAAAATAGAACTGCCCTATGACCCAGCAATTGCACTACTGGGTATTTACCCTAAAGATACAAACGTAGTGATCCAAAGGGGCACGTGCACCCGAATGTTTATAGCAGCAATGTCCACAATAGCCAAACTATGAGAAGAACCTAGATGTCCATCAACAGATGAATGGATCAAGAAGATGTGGTATATATACACAATGGAATACTATGCAGCCATCAAAAGAAATGAAATCTTGCCATTTGCGACAACATGGATAGAACTAGAGCATATCATGCTTAGCGAAATAAGTCAAGCAGAGAAAGACAACTATCATATGATCTCTCTGATATGAGGAAGTGGTGATGCAACATGGGGGCTTAAGTGGGTAGAAGAAGAATCAATGAAACAAGATGGAATTGGGAGGGAGACAAACCATAAGTGACTCTTAATCTCACAAAACAAACTGAGGGTTGCTGGGGGGAGGGGGGTTGGGAGAAGGGGGTGGGATTATGGACATTGGGGAGGGTATGTGCTTTGGTGAGTGCTGTGAAGTGTGTGAACCTGGTGATTCACAGACCTGTACCCCTGGGATAAAAATATATGTTTATAAAAAATAAATTTTAAAAAAAAGGAAAAAAAAGAGAAAATATTAGGAAGAGAAAATACATTTACAATTCTGTACTATATTTATTGAAAAAAACCCACATATAAGTGAAACTGCACAGTTCAAACCTGTGTTGTTCAAGGGGCAGTTATCTAGTTTATACTGTCTTGATATTTGGTAGGTCTAGCCTTCTTAGGCTGATCTCTTCCCCTTGGTTATACTTGGCCCTTTATACTTCCTTATAAATTTGGAATCTGCATATTGAATTATACAAACACACACATGTGCCTGCACACACACACACACATACAAAACTACTGAGATTGCTTTGAGAATATAAATCAGTTTGGAAAGAGTACCTTCTAATACATGAGCATAGTATATTTCTCCATTGATGCAACTTCTTCCATATTTTTCAATAAATACTTAGAATTTTTTAAATGTTTCTGCTATTCTAGGGGTGCCTGACTTTCGATCTCAGGGTTGTGAGTTCATCCCCAGGTTGGGTATACAGATTATATTTCTCTACCCATTGAAATAATTGTGATTTCTCTCCCTTCAGGTGATAATTTGGTAAATTACATTACCTAATATAAAAGTTTAACCAGTCTTGCATCTCCCCAAGGAAGAAACTTGGTTCTGACATCTTACCCTTTTGAATATTGCTGGAGTTAGTCTGCCAACACATTGTTAGAATTTTTGCATCCATGATCACAAGTATTACTGACCAGTAATTTTCCTACTAGCCCTTGTTCTGGTATCAACATTTTGGAAGTCTTGTTAATTGAGTTGGAAAGTGTTTCCTCCTTTATTGTGTTGAGGCATCGTTTCTGTAAAATTGGAATTATTTTTTCTTAACTATCTGGTGAAACCTGCCATTGAAACTATCTAGGTACTTTTACAATTCTTCGATCACTGTTCAGTGTTTTTAAAGTGCATAAATTACTTAGTAGTATTTTGGTCTTTTAATGTAATATTTCCCCCACTTGCAAATTATTTCACACAAAGCATTTTTTATTAGCATCCAAAAACACAGACAGAAGAAGGCCTTGAGCTTCATCATCTTTAAGTCTGGAATGGTTTGCACAGGAAGGGCAGAGGAGTCTCCAAGGTGAAAACAGAGGGAGGAAGACATTCTTTCTTAGAGAACAAGAGACAGTTTCCGATGTCCTAGACTATGTTTATCTGTTTATCATTCCAAAGAAAAAAGATTTCAGCTTTCATTTACCTAATTCATCTTCCAAAAAGAGAAAACAGGCCACTGCAGGGAGCCATTTCTTTTGACTTATCTCTGGCAACACCGTGCTCCTCCATTCTTCCCTGCATTTATAAGATTTTAAATTTCACGAGCAATTCACATTCATATTTTTCTGCACTGCCCGCAATTTTCCAATGAGTTAGACCAGCTCTAATTTATAGGCAAGGAAACTGATTTCCCAAATCAATTAAGAAACTCTCAGTAATGAGGCTGCAGAGCCAAGATCTGAATCTAAGAACTTGAGGACTGGAAGGGACTTCAGAAATAATTATGAGACTCCTTAGTTCTGCTGAGAAGGTTAATGAAATTCTGCCTTAGTGAGAGGCAGAGCCCCAGACAGAACCAAGTACCTGAGCCAAGATCAGGTCCCTTCCATTTCCTGCCAAGGTTCTCCCCCAGTTGGAGTCACTTCAATGAAGTCACTTTTCTTGAAGTTCTGCAGGGAAGGTTAGGCTCGCTTTTTTTTTGTTTGTTTGTTTTAAGATTTTATTTATTTATTTTATTTGAGAATGAGAGCATGGGGGAGGGGCAGAGAAAGAGAGAGAGAGAGAATCTCCAGCCAACTCTCTGTTGAATGCAGAGCCTAACGTGGGGGCTCCATCTCAGGATCCTGAGATCAAGATCTGAGCTGAAACCAAGAGTCAGACGCTTAACCGACTGAGCCCCCCAGGCGCCCCCAGGCTTGCTTTTGTGTCAAGTCTGTATAGGGACCACTTCAAATCTCTTTCTCAGGAAGTAATGGGACTATTTCCCCAAGTAGTAACCCCTGGTTAAAAGGGTAGAAGTAATCCCTTGTTGGTATAGAAAGTGGGCTAAAATCAAAAAGCTTAGAAACAAATGAATATTATATATTCTAAATCCATTTGTATTTTATAAAGACATTTTCAGATCATCAGCAGACTCACATTTCTGTGGCATTTCCCAGTCTATAGAACACATCTTCCTGTGCTGTTCACTTACTCCAAACCCAGCAAAACTTCCTTGAGTTGGGATTGCTGACGCTGTCTTCGAGATGCTCGCACTGTGCCAAGGGAAGCAAACAGGTACAACCTTTATCATGCATGACAGAGCCTGACACACGCGGGCCTCCTCTGGAGCTGGGGGTGGCAGAGCAGGGGCAGAGTGTGACTGTTAGGAGCCCAGTCATGAGAGTCAGTGATCCTTCAGTAGGAGGCAGAAGGAAGGCACGTGCTCCACGTGTGATGGAGAGAATGGGCAGAGGCACAGAAACCGGAAGAAACAAGTCGGTGTGACACCGGGCTTAGGGCTTGGGCTCTATGGCAGGAGGAATTGGCTTTCACTTCCAGGGCTGCTGTTTAGTGGCTGCAGGACCTTAGGCATGTGCGTTCCCTGCTCTCTGCCTCAGTTTCCCCACAGGGGGACAAGAGGTAATAATAAGGTTGCTGTGAAAGTTAGTGGATAAAACACTTAGCAGAATACGGGGTACGTAGTAAAGATCAGCTGCTGCTATTTCAGAAAGCCATCAACAGCCTACTGAAGCCAGCCAGGTTGACTGGAGTCCCAGCCTCCGTCATGGGCACATGGTACCTGATCATACAGTTGGCCCCTGATGGTTTCGTTTTCTGCAGCTTCCGTTACCTCAGGTCAACGTGGTGCAAAAGCAGATCCTCCTTCTGACATAGCCTCAGGCAATGTCTCAGCGCCTAGGACACTCACCTCACTTCATGCCGTCACACTGGCCTTTGGTCATCACACATACCACAAGAAGAAGGGTCAGCAGGCCCAAGAGGATATTTTGAGAGAGACCCCATTCATATAACTTTTGTTACATTATATTGTTATAATTGTTGTATTTTGTTACTGTATTTTGTTACTATTGTTGTTAACTGCTTACTGTGCCTGCTTTATGAATTAAACTTTATCACAGGTAGGTATGAGTGGGAAAAAACAGTGTGTGCGCGCACACACACACACACACACACACACACGTGATTGATGGCTGCATGAATGACAGGGTGGAGCTGTGATCCTCACAACGCAGGCGAGGGACGGTTTGCCCAGTTCCCGGATGAGGAAAACTGATCGTCAGGCGGCTCCGTGACCTGCCCACCGCCCCACAGGAAGAGGCAGCCCTGGAGTCAGAGAACCTGGCATAGCAAATGGGGGCAGGAGAGGTTTGGTTTACACTAGTTCACCTGGGACCAAGAACGGAAGATTAGGGTTCTGAGAAAAAAAATTCTAAATCCAACAGAGGAAACGATGATAATAATGACGATGTAATTAATGAATTACAATTCTAATTAAAAAGTTTTGAAAGTCCCGCTAATGCACACTAGGTGGCAGCATCTCGCATCATTTCCAGGATGGTAAAAGCAACAACTGCAGACTCCCTGGAGGAGCTAAAGATTAAAATATCCTGACAGGGGTGCCTGGGTGGCTCAGTGGGTTAAAGCCTCTGCCTGTCGCTTGGATCATGATCCCAGGGTCCTGGGATTGAGCTCCGCGTCAGGCTCTCCGCTTAGTGGGGAGCCTGCTTCCCCTCTCTCTCTGCCAGCCTTTCTGCCTACTTATGATCTCTCTACCTGTCAATTAAATAAAATCTTTAAAAATAAAAAAAAAAATAAAATATTCTGACAAAAAAGAGCTAATCCCAGTTGCAGAAGCCTAATGTCACCAATATCCCTATTGCCAACCCCGGGCATGGAAAGGGGTTTCATTTGGCACACACCCGTGTGTACACACACACACACACACAGAGGACTTGGCTGCTGCCTTTTTGGTTCAGGGCATTTTGCTCTTATATAAACGTTCAGTTGCCTGGGTGGCTAAACCGGTTAAGCCTCTGCCTTTGGCTCAGGTCATGATCCCAGGGTCCTGAGATGGAGCCCCAGGTCCGGCTCCTTGCTCAGCAGGGGTCAGCCTCTCCCTCTGCCCCTCCCTCTTCTTTGGAGCTCTCAAGTAAATAAATAAGTCTTTTAAAAAAAAAAAAAAAAAGTGTGTGAGCCTATAATCGTGTTCATATGGGGACACAGACAAGACCATGCTGCTTCCTCGTGACACCTGAATTTGAACTTGCTTCATACATAGAAAAATATGTATGTACTTTCATGGCTCCTACACTTTCCACATCCACCTTTGTCAAGGTCAACATGTGGGAGGCTCCTTGAGTGTGGGGGATGCTTGTTTACTGGCAGAGTCTTCCAAAGAGTATAAGCTCAAGAATGGGGACCCTGTTCTAGTCCCCTTTTATCTTCATGCTGACTGGCACACACAGTGGGTGCTCACCACATGTTAATCGACTCAAAAAAAAGTGTGAGCACACAGTAGGGAGAGGACAGAGTGGGCTCAGGAAAGAATGAGTCTTCTTTGGATTCCCATCAATTTCACTGCCTGGGCTGACCGCCCTTCAACCCCACCATTCCCTCGCCCGGCATCTCTACGGCTCCCTGGGAGAGCCTCTCACTGCTCGGGCACAGAACAGGGTGTGGGGAACATAAGCAGGCATAGCACAGGCACAAAGCCACCGTGTATGAAGAGATAGGACGAAAATTAAACAGCACCACAGAAACAGTCAGCACAGCTTGGATAAATGTGATGCTGGCAAGAAGCCTCCAGATCTTGTGCAGGAAATAGAAGCCATTATAGAAAATTAGGTAAGAAATATTGATTCATTAGAGGCTTGAGGTTCCAAGTTTGCAAAAAAAAGTACTCGCCTGGCTACATAATGTGCGATCAGCCGTTACGATACCGCTTTGGTCTCGCTATGTAAGAACGAAGGACAGATTGAAGGGAGAGTCAGGAAAGAGAGTGGGAAGGACAATGAGTTGTATAGAGAAAGAAGGGAGGAGACTGCTTTGTGAAGACTCAGAGCGTATCCATAAGGGTAAACCATTCGCTTCCATTTGAGTTTATTCAAGTGTTGGTTCTAGATTCCATCCCCTTGTCTGAAAAATAGAATGTGGAAGAGCAAGGGAGACCATTGCATTCCAACTGGAACCGGTCAGACTGCTGGTGGCCTTGCTGGTGGCCTTCCTGATGGCCCCGCGTCTCCAGCGAGCTTTGTTGGCATGACGCACCCTGTGGATTCACTCGCACTTTCTGGGCTCCTGCTTCTCTGGGGGCGCTGCAGAACACTCACCATGGCTGTCATTTCTATTCGTTTGTGTGATTCTTTGAGAAACACTTAACCTCCTCACTCGATTTTAAGCTCCAAAAAGGCAGGGACCAAACATGATTTTGCTCAGCACTGTATCCCCAGCACTGAGCACTGTGATAAAAAGTGGACCAAGGGGCTCCTGGGTGGCTCAGTGCGTTAAGCCTCTGCCTTCGGCTCAGGTTATGATTTCAGGGTCCTGGGATTGAGCCCCACATCGGGCTCTCTGCTCAGCAGGGAGCCTGCTTCCCCTTCTCCCCTGCCTACTTGTGATCTGTCAAATAAATAAAATCTTTAAAAAAAAAAGTGGACCAACAGCTCAGAGAGGAAATGCCCACTTGGCCAGAGCCCCATTCATGCCCGTGTACCCATCTACTTCAGGAAGAGGCGGGGGACAAGCAAACCCCAACTCACCCACAGCCTAACCTGATGCACCCAGGAAGGTCTATGGAAATCAATAAGGACAGATGTTTCCTGACAACACTATGGTCATGGGGGTGGGGGGGTACTGTGGGCTGATCACCATCTCCCCCACCCCACCCCGGCCACTCCCCATCCAACACACAACGTCTCTCCCATTGCTGATCTGACAAGAAACAGGGGTTTCAAACTGTCTAGTCTTAGTTTTGGAAGAAAGAGTCTATGAAGCAGAGAGGAAGATCAAGGATAAATAAGATTCACATTTAATTCCAAACATTATCCGAACTGTTAATTTCCGCAGCCTCCCTCAGAGAACGTTGATGAGACCATCTAACACAGCCCTGAAACCATTGGATTTAGTGTGTTTATTTTCTTTTCTTAATTTGCTCCTGTAGTTCACATCTTATAGGTGTCGATGTGGCGTTTTATTTAGTACTCGTTATTATTTATTACGTCTTATGCGATGCCTTACCTCTGATTACAAACACCTCCAGGGCTGGAACCAGCTCCTCTCGAGGTAGCTGGTAAGCGGTTTTGGTAAGTAATTTTAGTTGATTGATCTGGCTGCTTATCTTTGGGAAATGTGGAGATCATTCGGGAAGGAAAGGGGCATGAAAAGAAAGAGCACACACAGGAACAGCCCTCTCCAGATAACAAAGGCACCGAGTCATCAAATTGAAGCCCATTTATAGTAGCCAGAAAATCACCTTCGCTCATTTGAGTTTACAGTGAATGTTCTCCTTGTTAAGGTCTTGGGATGGCTGTTACCTCCAGAGAGTCTCCTTCTGAAGCCTGATACTGGCTTGCAGTTCCTCGTGTAAGATTCTGGTCTGTCGGTTAGCAGCACATGTTTTAGTCATGCTACTTCCCTCCCCTGCTGGCACTTGGCTGACACAGGGGCAGGTATTTCCTGGAATCTCTCGAATGAATAGCCATCAGCAGATGACCAGGGAGGTACCCAGGGGAGGGCACCTCAAGCCTCAATGGTGATGTCAGAGCGGGGAATGCTGTCACTTATGTTCTCTGAGCTGAGGCCCATTCTCACTCTCGGCCAGCCTCTACTAGGCCTTCATCAAAGGCCAAGAGTCATCATTCCTCGGTGCTTGGCTAGCTCCTTTTCCAAGCTTAAATCTTAAGCATCTTCCAGGAGCAGAAGGAGAAATGAAAATATTCTTAGCAATACGATGAAGCCCCCATCTGGAAGCAAGGAAGAAGGTGAGCACAATTTTCGCCATCATCCGAGAGAGAACGTGTGCCAGGAAGACCGGGACTGGTTCCCCGGGATTTCCCCCAAGGTCCCGTGTGCACAGGCCAAAAGTTCACCACTGAACTGCATTTCCTCACACTGCCAGGTACCTTGGCCTCGGCCAATAAAAATAATAGGAGGGGAAAATGTAGTTAGTCCTGTAACCACTTCACCTTAAATTCTGGCAGCAAGGCATAAATTTAAAGGGGGGGAGCCCAGGTCTAGGTCTCTGTGCCACCATTACACAGCCGACAGAGCGCTAAAACCTTCCTCCCTGCCATTCTGGAGCCCAAGCTTCCCTTTATTTCCTCCCTGGACCCTTTTTCCTTTGACTGGCATCAACTAGAAGTCTGTGTGCTTAAAATAATTGGATTCTTGGGCACCTGGGTGGCTCAGTTGGTTGGACGACTGCCTCCAGCTCAGGTCATGATCCTGGAGTCCCGAGATCGAGTCTCGCATCGGGCTCCCAGCTCCATGGGGAGTCTGCTTCTCCCGCTGACCTTCTCTCTCATGCTCTCTCTCAAATAAATAAATAAAATCTTAAAAAAAAATTGGATTCTTGACCATTTCTTACAATGGACTCACTTTTCCTCTGCTAGTTTGGAACCCTGAAATCATTCTGTTGTGATTTCTCACCGTACCTGTACTCTACATGCAAATAATCATGAAAAGCGTTTAAATATGAGATAATTCTGTATGAAGCAGACATATTTTCCAACTTGTTTCTTTGCTTCTTATGCCTTTTTATTTTTTTAAAGATTTATTTATTTATCTGAGAGAGAGAGAGAGAGTACGAGCAGGAGGGGCACAGGGAGAGGGAGACAGAATCTCAAGCAGACTCTGCGCTAAGCTTGGAGCCCAGAGCAGCGCTCGATCTCACAACCCTGAGGTCATGGGCAATGTGACCCGAAACCAAAAGTTGGACACTTAATAGATTGCAACACCCAGGTGCCTCTGCTTCTTATGCCCTTTTATACTCCAGTGATTCATGAACATGTTCTTATTGTATAAAATTCTTAAATATAAAAATATACAGATAAAACACGGCAGCCCTCTTTTATTTCTGACCCCAACTCCCTTCCTTTCTCACTTTGACATGATCAATAAACTTCCAGTCCTATTTGTAAGCATTCATATAGCTATATGGCTATATATATGTACTTTTTTATTCTTTTCATGTCAATGACATTATGCTATGTATTGTTCTGTAAGTTTGCTTCTTATATAACAGGTAATATAATAGACTATAATAGCAAATAGGGGTGTGTTCTACTTAACCTAGTAAGCTACTATTACGTAGTTGAGTTCTCCTGAGAAATGCTGCAGCTGTATCTTTGACCTATGACCTTTGTGCACATGGATATTCCCAAAGGCCAATTTCCTAGACACGTAATGGTGTGTCGCAGGATATGTGTGTGTTAGAAAGCTTTACTGATGTATTACTCACAAACCATAGAAATTTTAGGTAGGTAGGTATTAGTATATTTTTATTAATATGATTATTAGTATAAGGAAATATGCCACCATCACCATGATTTTAAATAATTTCCATCACCCCCCAAAAGACACCTTATGCCCATTCCCATCCTAACTGCCCCCTGCCCTAGGCAGCCACTACAGTACTTCATCTATCTGTTCTGGACATTGCATAAAAATGCAACCATACACCTTGTCGTCCCTGGTGCTTGCCTTTTTTCACTTAGCACAATGTTTTTGAGGTTTATCCAGGTATCAGTACTGTGTTCCTTTTTCTTGCTCAATAGTATTCCACTGTAGGGATACACCAACCAGTTGCTTATCCACCAACTGACTGATGGACATTTGGATCATTTCCACATTTTGGCCACTGTAAATAATGCTGCTGTAAACATCTGTGTGCAAGACTTTGTTTTTGGGGTGTATATACTTAGAAGCAGAACTGCTGAGTCATGATAGATCTATGTTTGACATTCTAGGAAATTCCTAGACTTTTCCAAAGTGGCTGCACCATGTTATATTCTCACCAGTATCCTAGTCAACACCTATCTTTTTTATTATCTTCATTCCAGAGGGTGTGAAGTTACCTGTGTCTTAAAGTTGGCTTACCAATTTACGCTCCCACCAAAGTTGTCTACTTAATGGTACCTATTTTCCACATCCTCACCAATAATAGCTATTATCATTCTATTTAAGTTGCGCTCTGTGACTATTTGTGCTAAAATGTCTCATTTTAATTGCCTTTTGCTGACACTAGTGACACTGAGCATCTCTCCATACGTTAATGAACCATTCACATTTCTTCTGTCTACTGCCTGTTACATAGTTGTTCATTTTTTTATTGGATTGACATTTGGAGACATTCTGTATGTAGACATGTAATAGACACGTATATAATGTGTTATTCATTTGCTGCTGTACATGTAGTATATCTTAGTTACTTGCCTTTTGACCCTTAAAATTTTTTTTTGTACAAAAATGTTTCATTTTCACTAGCTGTATTTGCCAGTCTTGCTTAGATAATGACTTAAATGTCTTGCTTAGGAAAGCCCCTCCTATTCCCAGAATTATAGTTTTATTTTTATGTGAACACTTTAATAACTGGCAGTCAGTCTTAGAAAGACCTAGAAAGAAAGAAAAGACTTCAAAAAGTCTTAGAAAGATATGGTGTTAGAAAGAGGAATACATATTTGTTTGGTTCTAATGGCCCCAAAACTTTTCACTGGATTGTTTATCTTTTCCTAACTGATTTGAAATAAGATTCTGCCTTAATCAAAAAGTAAATTTCAAAATGTAAAATTTCTATTCTGTTCTATTGATCTATTTGTCTACTGTGGACCAGTATCCACCCAGTTAAATTACTGCTGCTTGAAAGTATGTTTTGATATATAGGCAGGCAAGTCCTTCCCTTTCATAATTCTTTTTTTAGAAAAGATTTTTTTTTTTTTTAGGTTTATTTATTTAAGAGAGAGAGAGAGAGCACACGAGCAGGTTGGGGGAAGGGGCAAAAGGGCAGATGGAGAAGCGGACTCCCTCTGCACAGAGGGAGCACGGAGCCAGACTCGAGGCTCCATCTCAGGACCCTAGGATCATGACCTAAGCCCAAGGCAGATGCTTAACCGACTTAGCCACCCAGGTGCCCCTCAACCCCCTGCTTCATAATTCTTAAAGGAAAATATGTCTGTAAATCTAAGTGTAATGGAAAGGTTTCTGGTTCAGTAAGACTCACCTAAAGGGTTAAAATGGAAAATCCAGGGTGACTTCATGTCCCCTAGATCTATCACTAGTAAAAGTGCAGGAGCACTTTGTCCACTAACAACTCTCCTGTGCACCCCTCATGCCAAACAGTGGTCCCCGTTTCCATTCTGCATCAAGAGGAACCAGGACTCCTTGAAAGGCAAGTATATGTCTTAGGTCGGGCAAAAAAAAATTAGGCTGATCTGAAACATCTTACCGTTGTAACAGAGTAAGGATACTTTCCTGTTAGAAGCAATATTTTATAAAACTCTGAAGACATAGGAATAACCTTCAGGGGTTGCCACTAGCCAAGTTACAAAATTCTGAGCATCAAAAAAAAAGGGAGATAAAAATTCTAAGAAGCTAAATCTACCAAAGGCCAGATTCATGATACCCAAAAGAGAAAAATGAATTTTAATACAAACTAAGGATAGATATGCTTAAAGAATTGTTTCTATATGAGAGTATTTTTGTTCTAAGAATACATATTTTCATAAAGCATGGACAAGTGCTTATTTCTAGCTATCCATGCAGGAAGGAATAAATGAAGGAAACTCAAAAAAGTAGTATAACTAGAAAGAAGACTGATCGTCATTAGTGGTCATATGTCACATACAATAACCAAGTAGAAAAGGGGTCACTGATGAGACACAGTAACAAATTTAAATGGACAGAACAGTATGCCCAAGATAATAGCCAGATGTCTCAAAGAATTCGCCACGCAGAATTGATGATTCTTTATAGACAAAAATCTCAACATGATCCTACCAATTAACCTCAATATAATCCTACTGATCCTATAGGATATCGATAAGGTGTTTCTAATTTTCAATAATGCTAATAGACAAGATCAATGTATCATAAAGTTAGGATGAATAAAGCAATCCTGGCCACGCAAAATTAAATACTTCATTTCTGGGAAAGACACCAAGTTCCAAAAAATTCCAGATATTAAAAATCCTATGACAAAGTAAGTATGAATGAATTATAAAATGAATTGATCCAAGGCCTGTGGCTCATGGTTCAATTGGCTTTACACTGTGTGGCCAGGCTCCTTGTCCTTAGCTGGTGCTCTCAGTTAGTCTGGAGAATTCCTTTTCTTTAAGGCTTGGTATAAGATTACTATAAGTCCAGGAAATAGAGCAAGATATGACTGAATCCCTAGGACAATATGAAAATAAATATAGCCATAATAGTAGGAGACTATTCTTAAAGTAAAAAATTTTAGGGCATTAAGCTCATAAGTTGATTTGTAAATAGGTTTATGTACTTTTTAATACTGTGTTAACACTGTATTCAAGTATGATGGCTAATTTTGTGTCAACCTGCCTGGGCCACAGGGTACCCAGATTAAACATTATTTCTGGGTGCGTCCCTGAGTGTGTTTCCAGAGGAGACTGATGTTTGGATCAGTGGGCCCAGTAGGCAGCCTGCCCCCCAACCAACGCACGGAGGGCCTGTGAGAACAGAACATAAGGGGATGCAAAGAGGTTTCACTCCCTCTCTCTCCCTTTGCCTGACTCCGAGCTGCAACAGGGTCACCTGCTCTCAGACTGTGAGTTACACCTTCAGATTCAAACTTAATCACATCACTGGCTGGCTCTCCTGGTCTCCAGGATGCAGACAGCAGATGGTGGTATTCTCAGCCTCCATAATTGTGTGAGCCCATTCCTCGCGAGTCTACCTACCTACCTACCAATCAAGCATATCTTTCCCTAACTCTTTATTTCTTCTTGGCTCTGTTTCTCTAGGGAACCCAAGTTGACACATCCAGCATGGTTCACATATTGTTTGAGTTTTTTTATTTTTTTTTTAATATTTTATTTATTTATTTGACAGAGAGAGAGAGATCACAAGTAGGCAGAGAGGCAGGAAGGGAAGCAGGCTCCCTGCTGAGCAGAGAGCCCAATGCGGGGCTCGATCCTAGGACCCTGAGATCATGACCTGAGCCGAAGGCAGAGGCTTTAACCCACTGAGCCACCCAGGTGCCCCTATTGTTTGAGTTTTGAAAGGTACAAAATAGGCATACTAAATCTGCAGTTCAAGAGACTTGAGGTAATTTAGTTTAAATTCACAATCAATGCTTAAAATGTCCAAGACAAACTTGTTTGTTTCTTTCCTTCCTTGATAATTCAGCCACAAAGCTTATAGGCAGGGCCGGAGTGGGGACGGTGCTGAGTGAGGGCAGGAGATAGATTAGGTATGGGGTGGGGTGGGGTGTGTGAAAATGAGTAAGTACATGGAGGAGGCGTTCACTGCTAGAGAATGAAGCTACGCATACGGAAAGAGGAAAGCTAGAAGGTAGTACTAGGTTAGATTTGAGAGTATTAATATAAACTCATGATTTTCAATAACTAGAAACATAAAAATAAATATCAGTGCAGATGTGTAACTATATATTCACACTGACACACACAAATAGATTCCCCAACCTCAAGGGGCCTGGGAGCAACAACACCCAAGCAACAATCAGCACACCCTCAATAAATAACCAAGTGTCCTTTGTACTGGACTCTGGTTGGCAATTACCATCTTGCAGGATATCTAGAAACAAGTGGAAAGATGTTGAAAACATCCCTAGTTGATAGTCAGACTGCATCTTCTTAAGAGGAAACAAAAAGGAAGAAATTGTAATTGTGAGGCTACCTCATAAAGATTTTATTTACCCTAAGATCTTAGAAAGAAAACACTCCATTTCTCATTCTACTAGTAAATGTAAGCCTGCCAGTTTTATTCTAATACTTTTTGGCTGCCCTTGGCATTTCAAATGTTATCAAGCACTTTAACTGCCCTTTTTTCAAATCTGTAACTCTTACTCTAAGAAACAAGCTAGCATAGAGTGGCTCTATCACTTTGGAGCCCCTCTGCTGCACTGGTCTTTAGAGCTCACAGTATACCCTTAGAGGTGGGACAGCTACACTGCCCTGAGTAGATCTGATTTTCAAAATAGAGTCCAAAGACACTAGCAGTTAGGTCATCAAGGTGAGTAATGATTGGGGGCTGGAAAATAAAAGCACAGAGAGGCCAGAATCTCCCAACTATTTTAACTAATAGTACAAAGTCATCAAGTGTAGTGTTTCTCAAAGTAACTTTTTGAGGATAATGTAAATTTAGCTGAAAAAGCAGAATAGCTTCATGGTCACACATCAGATATGTCATATGTAAGAGCTCACAGCATTAATAGATAGCCCTTACCAACATATACCTACACGGTCCTACCAAGCCACTTAAAATTCAGAATACTTCGATCCGAAGGGCTGACTGCAGCTACTAATATAAGTTTTATACAAAAAGTAGCATGATCCCTTAGCATGTATTTGTTCGACACAGTGAACTGTCAGCCTGACTGACAAAAGGCTCCAGAGGACATAACTGATTTGGGGCAGGAGGGAGAGCGCTCTCAAGAGGACAGTCACCAAAGAGAGACCTAAAACCCCCTTCCACCCCTTGGGCTGAATGCAGCACCCCCACCCTCAGTGCCAGACATCCATCTCCAACAGAAGAGACAAACACAGCTTCATGGTCCAAGCATGTGGTGATTTTTAATAAGAATAACTTTGGTTCTAAGAATTCCACCCTCAATTCTGTAATACTTTCCATTAAAAACAATTGTACAAGAGCAAATACAAAAAATATTAAATTATGAAAACAAATCCATTAAGGCTCCCTTTATATATACTATATACACTCAAACAAGTCAAGATTTTTCAGAGTAGAAGAATAAAGTCAACTGTTTGTTGTAGCTTAGAAAGCAACACTACTTTACTACCAGGAGACTAGAAAACACCGAACTAGTTTAAGAAAACCATAGAGTGGAAAAATGGAGCCATTTTGGTCAAAAAGTGGCTCAAAGCACAAAACTGCTTGTATGTTCACGAGTCCTAGGAGTTTGGACTGTCCAGTATGAATGCGTGGAGGAGAGCCAGGCACGCTCTGAAACTCAGGCTTGTGAGCCTAGCTGATCTGACAACTTCAGAGAGCTTCTCACCTGTACATCCCACTGTTTGGTCATAGACATCACTTCACACTATTTACAAGTCTTTTGGCCAGACTTTGTACTATTCACCACACGTCAGTGTGCAGACTGGTGAGCGAGACTGGGAGGGACATGTTTTTGTAATTCTTCTTCCCAGTGAGGAATGAATTCTGGGTAAGTTCTAGGAAGAGAATCGGTCCTGCTAACGGGGCCGCTCAGGGCCCTTGAGAATTTTATCAAGTGGCAGAACTGCTTTAAGGGCACAGGACTTAAGATCCAACATCCAGTTAGGTGAAAAGCTATGAGCCAGTCCTGAATCTTCATTTTGCAAATCTCATCATCAGCCCAAATACACAAAGAAAGCACTCCAATCAACGTGTGATCAGAAAGGTACTTTGAAGATGATCATTTAGCATACTTTCTTCTCTTAAAGCTTAGAGGGATGGAAAAAAAACAGTTACCACTCCATCCTCCGAAAGCAAACTATTAGAGAGCAATATTTTATCTTAAGCATCTCATGTTTTTCATTAATACTTGCTGACAAGAAATCACCCGCTTCAGGTGTAACCGACATGTCCTCTGACTAGCTGTATATTGTCATCGTGGTTACCTTTATCTTGTTCACAAGAGGTTTGAATATGAACCTGTCAGCTATGAAAACTAAAGCATTCCCACAGAAAGCTAATTTCTACTATGCTTATTAGGATTAAAAGCTTGGGATCCAGTTTTAAAAGAAGTTTAAGATGACTCTTCACTATAGAAATGATTGGCTGGATCATCTCGATGGATGTTACAATCCATATAAATTCCTCCAGATCACCCCAAATAGAATATACCCCTGCCCATACCAGCAGTAATAAAATGCATTTTGCGTCAGGATTTTGCTGCTCGCCCGGGACTTCACTTGGAGTAGCAAGCTGGCTAGCATGCGGAAGCTGGACAGCCTCTCCCCTCACCTCAGTGCTTCCTGAGAGGCAGGACAGTAGTCATCACCGCCAACAGGGCAGTGGAACAATCTTTCTTCACAAGAAAAAAAAAAAAAAAAAAAAAGGCAAAGCAATATGTGATCTTTAATCTGAAATTTTCAAAACTTGGATTTAATGATACTCAAAATGTACAAATGCTACCAACCTTCCACCTAGGCCTCCTAGAGACCAACCTACATTTGTTTCACATTAGAATACCCAAAGAACTCCTCCTCGCCCAGCTCCCAGTGGGAGCGCCCCTCACAGTGCTCTCTCAAAGATTTGTACCCTCTACTTTTGACACTGAAGTTGGGCAATATGGACTAGTTTTTCTTCTCCAACGAACTGGGAGACTGTTTCATATACAAGGACTAGCTCAGCAAGAAATTCAAAAGCAAAACAAAACAAAACGAAACAGAATTCTAACAGTTATCAAAGCAATAGGTGGATTTATGTGATGTTCCTTCTCCAAACTGGAATGTCATCATGGAACATTCTAGTATCAGAGAACGCAAAGGAATTAAAATAAGATCAAGATGAACATTTATGTGTTTTTCCGTATCTTTTATATGTATTTGTTCCCATATTTTTATGATTTTTTTCCCATATTTTTAACCTTCTCAACCTATTTCTGAATCTGAATGTCAACGAGGGTAAAAGCTGTGCTCAATATTAATACTCTCGGGTCTCAGTATAACACAGGTCCAAGTGTAACGAAATGGGACAGCTCTGGAGTCTCAAAAGGGACTTTAGACATGTTGGGTGTAACAGGTCAAATACTGTCCTATCTGATCTAAATTATCTAACAGAAAACTAAAGGAAAAAACAAAACACATTTTCTTTAGGTTTTAGAAGAAAAAAGGCTCTATGCCCCCATTAAACTTGGATTAGAAGGAAAAACCAAGTAGTGCAACTTTCTAGAATTTATTCCAGTGTCCTCTTTCTTTTTTGCTGTTGTGGGGTTTTTGTTTTTGTTTAAGTCTTTGAACACAGGTTCACTTATCCCAACTTAAGTGCTGGTCAACATCCTTCGTTTGGCGAATAGGAATCACAACGGTCACAGATCATTTATCCACCCAGATTGTAGGAAAACCAAAACCAAATCCTTCTTAAAGTAACAGTTCTCTGCTGGCTGGGCTTCTCGCCAGGGGCTTCGGCCCTGAGATTAAGTGTTGAGGAGGCGCGTGCTCACAGCTTCCCCGCGTGATGGCCCAGGCGCGCCGTCTCCGTCGCTGGGGCCTACGACTCCTGCACTTGGGCCACTTCTTGGCCTGTTCTCCTGAGATTGCCTTTAACCTTCACAAACTCTGGGGCATTTTCTTGTTCTTCTTGTAATTTCTGCTTCTCAAGTTCAAGCTAAATGAAATTCAGAAATAGGAAAATTATTTACATACTAAGAGCCTTTCCAAAACATTCCTTCACTTTCCAAAGTCCCTAACACCTTCTGTTTCCCAGTGGAAGACATTCTCTCCTGGTCTCCATCTTACGTGGATATACGCTCATCTGCACACGGGCCCTGGGCTCATCCTGTGTGGGAGCAGCAATCCCCTGGTTGGTACCACCAGCAATACCAGAGACAACGAGAACCCGAAATCAAAGCTAAGCAAACAAGCTCCTGAGACCAGGGTACAGTCGGCTCTGCGCACAGTTTCGGTGAAGTTGAATTTCACTCAATTGCTTGTGCTCCCGACACTCTGCTAGGAGTTCAGGGATATTCCCCAGTTTGGGCTTTTGCCTCCTGAATCTCTTCTAAGTCCTCAGTAGAATCCTTGTCTTTACTTTGAATGTATGTTAGCCCATTTGCTGACATTCTGTCTCATATTTTCCTTTTGTGCAATAAACATTTATATCTAATAGGTCTGGCAAATTCTGCTTGTTCCAACAGCCTTATTTCTCAGAACAGAAAAGATAACTTTGGAGGTGAGTCAAACAGAGAAAGACAAATACTGCATGATCTCTCTCATACGTGGAATCTAAAAAAACCCCAAAATTATAAAAGCAGAGAGTAAAACGGTGGCTCCCAGGGGCTGGGGAGGTGGGAGAGATGCTGTTTAAGGGTATGTACTTGCAGCCGGTAGATGCGGAAGTCCTGGAGACCCAACACACAGAACAGTGATTACAGTCAACAAGACTACTATGGACATCCAACTTGCTGAGTAACTAGATCTTCACTGTTCCCAGCACCAGGAGAAATGCAGCTCTGCGATGTGACAGAAGTGCTAAACATACCTCCGTAAAAATGTACCAAGTCAACACGCTATGTGTCTTAAAGTTACACAATACTAAATGTCAGAATTATCTCAATAAAGGAAAAAAACAACTTTTCATCCCCATCACTCTTACCTGCTCCAGCTTCTGTTGCCGTTTTAATAGCTCTATTTCCAAGTCAGATTTCTTCTTTTGTGCTTCTTCTTCTTTCTGCTTTATTACTTGATCTCGTTTTCTCTTTTCCATTACTTTCTGCAATTCTGGCTTGTTTTGAGGGGCAAGACCCCTGCAAAAAAAGAAAGAAAGAAAAAACAAAATTAGAAAGTCTTAATCTAAAAAAAAGAAAAGAGAAGAAAACAAAGTTTTAATCCGATGGACACATCCTTCATAAACAGAAATTTAGTTTAAGGTATCAGCCACAGAAAACGAGTCTACTGAATTAGCATTACTGTGATGCCTACTACCAGTTAGTCAACACTGGTAGTACCAGAAATTCATGAGCATGAAAGAAAGGGCAAGAACAACTTCCAAGAGTAAGCATAATCCACTCATTCAATAAAAATCTATTGAAAACCTACTCTGTGCCAGATACTAGCCTATGCAAAGGTTAGTGAGAATGGTTTGGGATGGGGAAGGCTGGAACAGCATGCTCATTCAGTGGGGCTTATGATCCCTCATGATGATGATGGAGATGGAGAAGATGGCGGAGATGGAGAGGCCAGAGATGGTGGAGATGGTGATGATGGAGATGCCCAGAATATGAAGTGCCTCCACGTGAAGTTTTAGGGGAGGCTTCCCAAGATGGAGCCCCCGATCCCATGTACTGAAAGTAGCCAGAGACAGGCTAGCACAGAAATTTAAATAGCAAAATGGCCCTGGACTCCCCTTCCAAAATTCTCGGATTTGTCAGAGAGCTCTTGAATATGTGCAGGTACATCTGAGATGTCGTCAGCTCCCGGGGGCACATTGCCACGGGGATCTCTGCTCCCAAGACTCCCAGTGCTCCTTGCAGACCACTTTGGATGTGTAGTTTACTACTGATAATGGACGGACATCAGGCTGCAGGGAAGGTCTACATTTCTGACAGAGAAATAAGGCTGCCATCTCTTCAGATGGGCAGAAACAAAACCCAAACTTAGACCATTCACTAGCAACCCTTCACCCAGAATCTCTGGGGTAATTCAAGGGCATCTCCTTAGATGAAATATCTTTTGGAATGTCTAGATGGAATGTTAGGCAGGACACTCCTTGTCTCTAGTTTTCTACCACTTCCTCAAGACTTCTCCATCCAGGCTTTCAAGGTGCTGGCTTCGCCAGCCTACCTTCTCCTATCTTTCCTTTCTCTGTAGCAAGTCTCCACTAGCTCTAAGTCATCTCAACTTGATATTAACATTTACTAACAGCCTTTAAAATAAAAATGAAACCACAAAATAGGAAGAACACTGTCAGTTTCCGACAGCACAGGGCTTAAGTGACAGTGTGCGTAGTCACTTGCATGCATCCACGCACGTGCACACTTGACCCAACAGGGACTCAGGCTTTTCTGGGCAGCAAGAGGGGCCCTGATGAATCCACTGAACTGAGATGGGTCCAGGCACTCTCCCATGTACCTTCTGGTCCTGCTGATGGTGACTGCTAGTCTGTAAATCAGGAATGTCTACCTGAATGGTTGTTCTCTAAACTATGTCAATCAACCAATGTGTCTCAGCATCTAGGAGTCATCTGAGTAACCATTAAATCTAACAATTTCCGAGGTGTATGCTCTCAGCAACACACTCATCTCAATGTTCTTTCGAGCTCACACTATCATATCTGTGAATGAATTCTCAATTTCACACTTCTTCATTTATCTAACTATAATTTTTAGAAATTTGGCATCTCTTCTATCTAAATCACCAGTTTTTCAGAGTTGTGGTTTACAGACTAAAGATCAGTATATTCCATCGCTACAGATAAAGGATAGTCAAAATAACATACCATGTCTCCACTTTCCCAATTTTATACAAAAGCAGAACTTTTGATAAAAAAGGAGAAAAATACTAAAATTCATTCCAAAAAAGGAGGCAAAAGACATGTGTAACTTTTATAATTTATTTACAGTTTGTTTTGCAGTTACTAAGATCTCATGATGTCGACAGAAGTATGGACAGACGATTCTGGAAATTAAATATTACGTGCAATAAAAACTGCTTATGGTACTTTGCTCACAACAAATATAGGAAAATTTGTTTGTAAATAATCTGAGTGAAGACCTGCTTAGTTTCATGATTATTAAAATGCCTCAGTATGATACAACAGACAGAATTAAGGGATTTAAATTTGAGGATTAAGAATTTAGCTATCTGCATTCATTTAAATTTCAAACATTTTCCTTTCCCTTTATTTCACTGACAAAATTAACCTCAACGGTTATTAAATTCTCCCGGATTATGCAAAGGCTGTTGAACAAACTTTGATGTATGAACATTAAGCTGACATTCTGTTGCAGCCTATGAATGGGTTTAAGTAATATCCAGTATTCATATTCTAGTCAAAGATTTCACACAATGGTGGCAGTAAGATAAAATACTTAGTCACAGAAGGCTCAGGAAAATGGTGCTTATCTGATAAATGCTCTGCACTTACAGCAGTCAAAAAGTCATACAAATTTAGTTAATATTTTATCACAGCAGATCACTTCACTTTCTGTGCTGAATGGAAAAAGTCAAGCACTGCCCATACGATTCTGAGTCAAAAACTGGACCAGATTACAGAGAGAGTGTCCAAAGACAGAAACGAGCCTCTCTAAATCTCCTAAAGACTACAGTGTCATTCTGTGCATGGTTAATAGTTGATTTGCTTTAATTAATTGTGACATATAATTAACAAGTACTTGCAATTCCTTTATGACTGATAGGTACTCAAGTCCTGGTGGCTTTGAACTGCTCAACACCAACAGTTATTTCTGAGTCTGCTTCCTGTGGCTGTGATGTGACAGAAGGCCAAGACAATTTTTTAGAATACATGCCCTAGGGGCACCTGAGTGGTGCAGTAGGTCTAGCATCTTACTCTCAGCTTTGGCTCAGATTGTGATCTCAGGGTTGTGGGATCGAGTCCCATGTCAGGATCCCCACTCAGCATGGAGTCCATTTAAGTTTCTCTTTCCTTCTCCCTTGCCCCTCCCCCATCTCTAAAATAAATTAATTTCAAAAAATTAATATGTGTTCTTTACAAAATAATGGGTTAGGTAATATATACATGTAAAATAAAAAGTAAAAGCATACCCAAACTCCTCCTGTTAAACAAATCTTGGGAGCACCACTTACCTTGTATTCTGTGTGGTCAGAATTGTACAAGGTAGAGGCCCTGGCCCCATGATGGTTCCCATTCCCACACCCAGAGATAACTGAGAGTCTGGTCTGCGCTCTTCCATACTTTCTACAGCCTTGCAGATCATGTCCTCATTCTTCCCAACATCTGCCCAAGACCTCACAATACAGAGGTCCCCAAATTTTCCCACTTCCCTGACAGACATTTAGGTTGTTTCCCATTGTTCCCTGTTAAAAACAGTGAGGCAATGAGCTTCCGTATACATGTACACTTACACTCTTATATAAATATTTCTGTTGCCCAGATTCACAGACGTAGAACCACTGGCTAAGCTTCTACACATTTTATATTTTGATGGGTATTGCCAAACTGCCCTCCAAAAAAGGCTGCAACAATTTATATTTCCACCATCAGTGATGAAATGTACAGACAACTTTTAAAGTTGTGTTTTTTATTTCACATAAACCACTGAGTACATCCAGGGGCAGACTGGAAGGGTCTACACTCACTCCACCTCTACCCCAGAGGCATAAAGCCCCTAAAGGGGAAATTCCCTCCTCACCTGGGAGCATGTGGAGCCAGAGGCAAGGGCTGGCTCAGACCCTAACAGAACAGCTCCCCTACCCACATAGCCAAACATCTCCTGGCCCAATTTTTTATTTAGGATGGAGAGGGAGGGTTGTTTTGGATTTCAAGCCCTTCACCTTTAATCTTGGAATCCTCTGCTATGGCCTGCCTTATCTACATTTTTGCTTTGAGCCATTTCTACCTGCAGGCATTCTAAATGCAAAGACTTCTAACTCAGTTTCCCGTGTTTTTTCCCCACCTGATACAGCAGCAAGTATCTACTGAGGAACTCTATGTTTAGCAAAGCACGTAAGATGAAGATGGACTAAAAACACAGGGAAGTAGAAACCACTGACTGGAGGATACAAGCCAAAGAACCAATTTTAGGGATGTGTTTAAGTGACTGGGTATTCTCTAGGTGTGGCCAAAAGTACTCATTGTAGAGAAGACGGAATCCCTGTAAGTTATATAGGAATACCCCTATATTTTTAAGACTTCCTGAATGCTCATCTTGAAATAATGCCTCTTAAAATAATGTCACTGGGGGGACGCCTGGGTGGCTCAGTTGGTTAAGCAGCTGCCTTTGGCTCAGGTCATGATCCCAGCCTCCTGGGATCGAGTCCCACATCGGGCTCCTTGCTCAGCAGGGAGCCTGCTTCTCCCTCTGCCTCTGCTTGCCATTCTGTCTGCCTGTGCTCGCTCTCACTCTCTCTCTCTTACAAATAAATAAATAAAATCTTAAAAAAAAAAAAAAAAAAACTTCCAAAAAAAAAATTAAAAAAAAAAAAAATAATGTCACTGGGAACACCTACAGAACCGAAGAACCTGACCAAGGGTTCTCATAATCAGACCTAATGGCAGACTGCAACCAGCTCAAAATGTAAAGACTTTTAATCTGAAACTAACCAGTGACTGCTTTTATCTTATGATCTCTAAAATAGCATAGGGAGGGAAAACTGAATGGGAAGAAATCAGAGAGGGAGACAAATCATGAGAGACTCTGGAGTCCGGAACCAAACTGAGGGTTACAGAAGGATGGGGGTGGGGAGTAACAGGGGGTGGGGGAAGGGCACATGTGGTGATGAGCGCTGGGTGTTATATGCAACTAACGAATCATTAAACACTACGTCAAAAACTAATGATGTATTATATGTTGGCTAATTGAACATAATTTAAAAAAATAATAATAAAACGTAACCTCAAAAGTTCTGTGAAACAACTGCTCCAGGGCTTTGAGCCAAATTTGTGTCTCTGAAGAGCAAAGGTACAGGGCTCCACAGAACACTCGCGTCGTGTGGATCTCACTGCTGTCTCCCTCGCTTTTCTCTTCTCTTCTTTTTTTCTGACCAATATTATTACTCTACTTGACTTATCTGTATGAACTACCTTTCATTTTATGTTTATTCTCTGAGTTTTCTCTTATTTACCATGTCAAATAAGGGTGACCCGAAGATAACACACACTGGGTTACTGGAAAGATCACTGGATAAGATAAAATAGAGAAGGCCCTTTACAAATTGTAGAAAAGCAAGCAGACTTTTGTTACGATACAAACCAGTAATCAAGTACAATTATCCTTTAACCAAACATATTATCCATGTGAAACTTCCTGTCATTTGGCACAAAAATTTAGAAATAAAAACCCCACAGTCCCTAGCAAGTATATTTAATGGAAGACAAATAAAAGAAAAAAACTGTTGGAGAGGTTTCACCTCACAAACCAAGTGAATTTCTAACGACAGGACTGTACCAAATTTAAGACCTTATCTTGAAAGACCCGAAAACGTAGATGAGATATATCCATTTGATTTTTTGAAACCTTCCTTCTTCCTGCCTTTTCCTTCTTTTGCCCTTTAGGGAAAAAGAGGGAAAAGCAATGGGGATTTCCTGACAATGCTCCATGGAAAGTGGAACATGGGACTAATAAGCATTTATTATACAGCAGTCATTTTAGTAGGTATTCATATATGTTATTATTTAAGTTTTAGAAGAAAGATATCTTTATCTTCCACTTTATAGATGAAGACACATATCTCAGGAAGGGGGAACTTGTCCCAGGTCAGAAAGATAGGTCAAGTTAAATGGCAAATGTGGATTTACATGATTTCCTCTAACCTCAAAGGATATCCTCTCTACACTATAGTGCTCAAGGGAACAGAGCATTCTCTAAAATTACTTGAGCTGGGCTAACTAAGGAGTCAACTGTGTAACAAATAAAGAAAAGAAATCATGGGCCAGAGAAAATCAGACAGAAGGGGGTCCATTTTCACAGAGAGTGCCTATTCTAGAAAATCTGGCAACAGATTCAATCATACAAACCTTTATGTTTTAGAGAGCTATAACCCAGGGTGCCAAATATATTTTTGTAGCCTGTAATTCAGAGAACAGTTGTTCTCCCAATTTTGGTTTTACCTTCGCTTCTATTGGGACTTGGAGCCTTTTCACAGATATAACAGGAAAACAAACAACAAAATCCAGTTTGAGCTAGAATGTCCTTCAGAGATGTCCCCTACTCCCATTTAACAGATAAGGGAATGGAGGTCCATGAATGAAAAGACAATCAGGAAACTAGTTAGTGGTGACTGCTACTCTTTAGGAGTGCATCAAACTTCTTCTTCTTCTTCTTCTTTTTTTTTTTTTAAGATCTTATTTATTTGTCAGAGTGAGAGAGAATGAGCACACAAGCAGGGGGAGTGGCAGGCAGAGGGAGAAGCAGGCTCCCTGCTGAGGAAAGAGCCTGATGTGGGACTCGATCCCAGGACCCTAAGATCACACCTGAGCCAAAGGAGATACTTATTAACTGACTGAGCCACCCAGGCATCCCTATATCAAACTTTTGATCTTCCTACCAAAATGCAGGCATCATTTCCCAGCCAAGACTGCCTCCAAATTCTGTGGCCCTGTTTAGGAATGTACATGTTCCTGTTTTGCTTTGGTCACAATAATACCAAATCTATATTTCTTTTATGTGACAAAGATAGTTAGAAGCTAAGCACTTACCCAGAAGGGATCAAACTTGCATTCAATTTAAGCAGCATGAATCCAATGGTATACTAGTGCATGCTGGTAACAAGAAGGGGGAGGAAGGCACATTCCTAGCCTGGAGGAAGGGTGGAGTCACACTGAATTCCTCAACAGGAGTTATGAGTTCTGGCAGGGGTGTACTGGGGAAGAAGGACTACCTCCACATCACCTCTAAAATTAGGCCTTCCCTTGAAAAACATGAACCTACTGTTTAACTTGGTCTATTTACCCTTCAGTGTAATGAGGGCTAACATGGTCTTGGTAAGGAGTTGGGTGATGACCAAACTGTGGTCCCACAATTCAGATCAACAGTTTCATTCTGTAGAACTGGGGATAGTTCTAAGGGACGCTTACTAGGTCTTTAAATAATATAAATAACTTTGTGTCCTAATGAATCAAAGTAGCTTTGTATCCTCAGCTCTCCAAGTCACCTGGCCCTGCCCAAAATCACTTAAAAAGCAGACTACATCAACCCAACATCCAAAAATTTTTATGGTACATATGGAGCTAACAAATAGTTTACAAAGAAGATAAAAAGGTAAGGTGCCTGGGTGGCTTAGTCACTAAGCATCTGCCTTTGGCTTGGGTTGATTCTAGGGTCCTGGGATTGAGCCCTGCATCAGGCTCCTGCTCGGCGGAAAGCCTGCTTCTCCCTCTCCCACTCCTTCTGCTGTGTTTCTTCTCATGCTGTGTCTCTGTCTCTCCCTGTCAAATAAATAAATCAAATCTAAAAAAAAAAAAAAAAAAAAAAAAAGAGGATAAAAAAGGTAAATGTTTTCTCCCCTCCGAAAAAATAATAAAAATGATCATAGTAATAATTTTAAATGTTATTTTTTAAAAAAAGAGGGCTTTTGTTATTATTATTAAGTTGCAGTAGTTATAGAGACTTCTTCCTGCCACTCACAAATGCAGGCTGTATTTACCTTGGATTTCCACAATTCCCCAAACATAAGAGGAAAATTCAAATTTTTTACAAATTCAAGAAAGAATGTATTTCTTTTCAACTTAAGATACTCTCATTCATCCTTAATTGACGCCCTTCCAACCAAATTCCATTAATTCGTGTCCATTTGAGAAGGGGACAGGCTCTACTGCCCACAGCATAAGAGCGGTAGTGGCGGCTGTGCCTGCATGACCGGACTTCATGGAGGGATGCCTGGCTCATACCAGAAGGAATAAGGCAGCCTTAAATACAGTCAAGAAAAGAAAAAATCTCTTAAATCAAAGTCCCCAAAGGAAAACTTTGCTCAAGAAACCACTGTACCTTTTTTGATTCATGAGAAGTTCTCTGTGAAGATCCTGATGGTTGCGGGACGTTTTGACAGGATTGACCAGTTTCTGAGGCCTAATTAGTTCAGGATTGTCATCTTCTATGTAGTCTGGCTCAGCCATGATGTTTCTTGGAATGAGATATGCGTCCTTAAATTCAGTATCCTCAGATGGGCCGTCTGAAATGGAAAGGTGAGAACATCTATAGGCTTTTCTGTGGACACGTCTCGCACAGTAGGGCACGCAACGACATGCAGTCCTCCTGGGCCCACCTCACTACTTCACTGAAAAGCTTTGTGGGGAGAGTCCAAGAGAGAGAATAATGGCCTTGTTGCTCTGGGCAGCCCATAACTAAAGCAAAGGGGTCCCATAACCGGACTCTGGTCACTACTCCTCACACCTTGCGCTTCAGGTCACACACGGTACGGCCCACCATGTCTAAAGACCAACTTAAGCCCATTACAAGCATCTCAGGCACCAGACCGAGGTCCTTCACTGCTTCTTCCAGCTCCCTGCCCCCCCGCAAATGAATATGCACTGGCAGTGTGCGGCGCCCTGACCTCCCTCAGCATCGGGAGGCTTCTGGAGCACACAGCACTGTTCCTCATGCAGCCTCTGACTGGAGTCTCCCTCCCCTTACGTGAGCACCCGGCTCACACCTCCCCAGCTCCCTCTCCAAACGTCCGCTCCTCAGCCACCTTGCTTACACCTGCAATCCCACCCCCAGCCCTTCCCTGCTTTATCTTGACTGCTGATGTTGCTTATTTGCTACTGGCTCCCTAAAGCACATGCTCCTGAGGGCAAGACTTTCATCCTACCCCTTCTCCAGCTGCCCTGGAACAGTGTCAAGAAGGAAGGAAGTTCCAGGGAGGGAAGAAAGAGGGAGGAGGGTGGGCGGATACCTTGTAACAAGAGCCTAACCGCACAAGGATTTTAGCAGGGAGGACAGGCAGTCACTGGAGCACAGCAGGAGAAAACGATGCAGTGCCGGAGCAGAGTCCCATAGCCTTTCTGGGCCCAGACTCCAGATCAGTAAAGTGAAACAAACAGATGACAATCTCTATGGTCCCCTCCCCCATGTTCAATTCTAGTTGTTGATTATATAATTCAAGTGCAGGTGTCCTTCCCACCAAAGATGCACCTGGACAGCAGCGCATCAACCCTATAACTATCAAGGGGCAGTATGCAGCACAGTGCGCACATCTTGAATATATGTAATATTTAATCAGAAAGAAGAACACACTCAGTGAGGGCCAGAGCTGGGAGGAAGCAGGCTGACTAAGCATTGTGCTGGAAACCGCCCGCAGGTCCATCTGGCTGGCACCCAACTGCTGTAGACCCCCTAGGCTCTTTCCTTGCAGATGACCTTCATCCTGTTCCCCTGCCCCCAAAACCAATGTGACCAATATTTCAAGATAATTAACATGCCATTTTATGCTTCCCTATCCCTGTATGATGACTATTTCCCAAAGCAAAAATGAGATGCAGAGCCTGACTGTGGCAGAGTATCTGACACTGAGCTTTCCTCTCCAAGTCCAGAGAACAAGCTTACTAATTATTTGGCCAGTTTTATGTCCCTAAAAAGAACAGTGATCACAGAACAGGGCAAGGTAGGGAGGGAGACCCACGTGTGAGTGGGCTCACACCCAGCACTGTCCACAAGGACATCAAGATAATAATCACTGCCGTGCCTTCATAGCCCAGCAGTGGTGTACACGTATTCCTGTCGCGAAACACATCCTAACACGGAGTAACCACAGCTTTCTGTCTATTCTCTCCAAGAGCTAGACCTACTACTTTACAGTTTCATATCCCCAAGTCCAGCAAAGTGACCGGCACATGGTAGAAGCTGAATAAATGTTGAACTCAATCAAATCTGGTCTAAACTGAAAATGTGGAGATGTCCTCCAGAAATAAGCTCAACGGAAGACAAGTTCCGTCTTTATTTCTGCCCCTGACATCAACGCACTGAGCAAACATCTAAGTAAATGTGTGCACATGGGGGCTGGACAGAGGGAGGAGAGAACACACAGTGTGTTTCCATGGACTCTGGGCATGGGGGTGCAGGGTGGACAGTGGAAAGAACAGAGATGTGTTTTCAACCAAAATTTTCAAAACAAACAAAAAATGGGTCCAGTGGCAGTCAGCTACAAGCAGGAGCTTTGCTTTCAAAGCCGTTAAAGATATTTTCCTGAGCCATAAATGATCCCAAAACACTGGTCTACTCTTCTGTGTCCAACGGGAAATGACACTCGAAGTGGCAGCCAGCAACTACCCAGAGCCAGTACATGACTACATCTCATTCTAGCAACAACCTGATTGCAGAAGAACTAGGATTTTCACTTTGCAGATAATAAAATGGAGAAACAAACATTAAACAACTTCTCCGTTCTAATAATCACCAGTAAGGTAAACCTCAAACTAAAATGAATGTCCTCTTGTCTCAAAACCCATGTTCTGTCTACCAAATCTGTTATTTTTATAGCAAAGTCTTTCGAAGATTAATGTAAAAATAAAGAGGTTAAAAACCCAAAGAATAAATAAATCAGCTAAAATAGAAAAACTATAGATGCATTCTTCCTCTATATATTTTAGGTTAAATGGCATTAATTGAAGCTCAAAATTATAGAACTTTAAGACATGTATAACAAATGACACCAAATATTCCTTGAACACAACTTGCATTGATCTTTTAAATAAGAATGCCTGCAACGGTCACTGAATGGAGAATGACAAACCTTGCACATGGCGAATCAGTGATCCCATCACAGCCAGCCTGACCTTCACGGGCTGCCCCACACAAAAATGTGCTTCTTGGTGGAAATGTGAAATGCGCCACACACACCTCTGTGCAGTCCCAGTTGTCTTTAAAAGCCAATAGCAGTTTCATTCTCGTTAATCAGTAGACAAGAAAGCCTATAGGATTCCATAAAAGGATCTATTTCTCTGCTCTAAACCATGGATAATCTCCATGACACCATATCAAAACAGATTACAGCCTCCTAAGGTCAATATTACAGAGGGGGGGGGGGTAAGCCCTGCGGATACGTGGAAGAAGAGCACTCCAGATGGAGGGAAGAGTTCGAGCAAAGGCCACAAGGCAGGAGCATGCCTGATGGCTATGAGAAGTAGCAAAAAAACCAGTGTGGCAAGGATCGGTGAAGACAGAGGGGGAACAGCTGAGCAAGCCCGGATACTGCGGCCACAGTGTAGGGGCCATTGTAAGGACATTGGCCTTGACTCTGGAGATAGTAGAAAAGCCATTCATGGTTTGAAGCAGAGAAGTGACAAGATCTGACTCCTATTTTTGGAAGACCACTCTTAGTTACTCAGTTTAGAATAGCAGCAGCAGGCAAGGAAAGAACTGGGCAGGGAGCTACTGCTGTGATGCGGGTGACAGATGGTGTAGACCAGGATAGTTGCAGCGCAGGTGGGGGGACAGATCGGTCAGGATAGATTTTGACTGGAAAGCCTCTGGGATTTCCTGAAGAACTGGGTATGAGGTGGGAAAGGCACGGGAGAACCAAGGCTGACTCCAAGGTTCCTGGCCCGAGCAATGAGAAGGTCAGCACTGTTGGCCAGGCACGGAGGCTATGAGGTGAGCTGCCTGGACAGGAGAGGAGACCAGGAGTTCTGCTGGGACACACAGAGTTTGAGGTACTCGCCAGACAGACATCTAAGTGGTGACAGTAAGAAGGCGAAGGCAGTTAGTGCTCAAACCCTGGGTGACTCTTTCCTTTGTGTCATGGTCTCCAGTGTCTCTCATTTCAGCCACTCCCTCCACGCCGCCACCCCCTCATCCTCTTCTTTCCTGATTTCTCTTCAGATTTAGTATCTGGGAAGTGCGTCTTCTCCCAGATGACCAGCGCGGTCAGGTGGTAGTGTGTCTCCTGCTGGACTGAGGCAGACACCGGAGCAGGAGGGTGGGGGCAGGAGGAGTTGTGCTGCTTCAATTCTTTCTCACCGGTTTGCCCTTCTTCACAACTGGGGCTGGGAGAAGGGGCACGGAAGGCCCTCAGCCTGAGTCAAGTGGAACTCTGACGCTTGCCTGTGAACCAGACTAAATGAGTCTATGTAGCTCCTCATGAAGTAGACCATGCTGGAGCCTGGGAAAAGATCACTTAGGATGAAGGGGATGAACTGGCAAGGAGCAATCTCTGTGAATCTCCAGTACTCGTGGCAGTGGCTGCTGAAGGATCTGGAATCCGTATTCTGGCCACTTCTCAGTGACTTTCCACCCTGGAGGCATGACCAACGTAAGGAACCTAAATAACCTTCTTATTCAACTTCCTTCGCTCTGCCAACCATCTTCCTCATCATTACCAAGGCTGGAAAATGCCATCCTGATCCCAAGGGAACTTTTCCATTTCATAGATCCTATCCTCCAATTAAACTGAAATGAATACTCACTGCTTCCCCAGATTTTCACATTTCCCTACCTTCCTCGCCAGCATGCCTTTGCCAACACCATTCCCTCAGCCAAGATGCTTATCCTCTTCCTGCCCTATCCCTGGATTGCTACAAAGCTAGATTTCACTCATCCTTTCAGATCCAGACAAATGTCAAATCTTCCACGCCACCTTTCCTAATTTCCCAGTTGTGACTGAACTCTCTGACTTCTCAACAACAGAAGAATTTTCTCTGTTCCCCTTTTCCTAGTACTCACCTAACCCCACCTTCTGTTCCAGCAATATGTCTGTAAATCGTCATATCTTCACTGCAAAGAACTTATCTGTTCTATATTCTCATTCCTCAGACTCCCTGGACTGGGTCAATAATTAGTACTCAAATTAATAAAGAGAGTCCTGGGTTAGCTACCAGTAGAGGGAGCCCTTGAGCTATCCAAAGTCCTAGCAACAAAGTGTGTGTACCAAGCTGAAAGTGGGAATTGGGAGGTCAGGGTTTCCTCTCTGAGCATCAGGTAATCCAGAAGCCTGACAGAACACACGAGACAGACTGTCTGGCAGGAAAAGTTCTTAGCATGTGGGTATTATTATTACTACATGAAACATTCTTCCAGAAATAAACATGAAGACATTTGTGTCATATTCATTCCCCCGATTAAATAAACTAGTAATTTTTTTAAAGTTTCACGTCGATAAAGGAGAAATAAAACTGGCTTGACATCTTAAAGCTTAAGTTCCCTAACTCCCTATTCTCCCCTCTGTTAAACTGAATGTTAAAAAACTGGTTGAAATGTAGATTTCAGTACTCTCTACAATTTCTGGCATGTCTGTGGGAACTCAATAAATCAAAGCTTATTAGATGAACTATGTGACCAACACCATTACAGAGTTTATTTAGAGGTCTGAGAAACCTGACATACAAAAAGTTCGCCTCTCTAAGCCTCGATTTCTTCAAAAACATAGGAGTACAACTAAATGACCCACAGCCCTTCTCACTGATAACATCCAATGGTTCTAAGACCCATTCAAGCTGCAATTATTAAGAACCTTTTGAAAAGTGTAAAAAGGTCTATCACACCTATAAGGTGCTACATGGAGTTCTGAATGGCTTAGTCAGAGTGTAGGGGATAGCAAGAAATAGCCAGACAGCAAGGGGACTTTTTTGCTGCTCTGAGGAGGGAACGCATTAAAATAGTTTAAGAGGGCGCCTGGGTGGCTCAGTGGGTTAAGCCGCTGCCTTCGGCTCAGGTCATGATCTCAGGGTCCTGGGATCGAGTCCCGCATCGGGCTCTCTGCTCAGCAGGGAGCCTGCTCCCTCCTCTCTCTCTCTCTCTCTGCCTGCCTCTCTGCCTGCTTGTGATCTCTGTCTGTCAAATAAATAAATAAAATCTTTAAAAAAAAATAAATAAATAAAAAAAAAAAATAGTTTAAGAATTTGAATAATAACACAGAATTGCATCTTAGACATATACTAATACTAAATACATCTTAGTAAAAACTCAATCTTGGGCCAGGAGCAGACAGTGACACAATCTGGTACCAAAGGCATTAGATAAAAGAGCCCGAAGAACCTTTGAGGCCACAAGCCCAAACAGCATGCACTGAAAAAGATCACCTGATGAGAATTCTGCCTTTAATGTCTGCAAATCAACATAAGTCATCATTAAACTCCGCTATCCCAGAGGACAAGAAATTCTAACATCATGGATTTGGAGTCCTTGTTTTTCATTGTTTTCCCTATCAAAGATAGATTTCAGGCCTACTCCATGCCTATTCCAGGCAACCTGTGTTGATTGCTTTCCAGAGGTAAATAACTATTCCCACAGAAACATCTCACAACAAGACTAATAAAACAAATATTTCTTGCATCATATTGCAGTTTCCTCATCATACTGTTTTGGGCACCAATATTTCATGTACATGTTTCTAGATCAGAAAGATAAAATTTAAAACCTAATCTTATGAGATTTAAAAATCAAATTTAGAGATTATGCTGAGTTTAATGTTTGCCTAAAATCCAATTCCACCTAGCAGCACTAATAATTGAAGCTGTTTAAACAATACCTCAAATATGGCAATGTATACATGTGTCCTATAGGTTACGGGTGTACTATAACCAATCAAAGTGAAACAAACTTCTGAAGTGCTACAAATACTTCTGGCAAGTTAAAAGTAATTTCAAAGCATTCTTTTTTTTTTTTTTTTTTAAGATTTTATTTATTTGACAGACAGAAATCACAAGTAGGCAGAGAGGCAGGCAGAGAGAGAGGAGGAAGCAAGCACCCTGCTGAGCAGAGAACCTGATGCGGGGCTCAATCCCAGGACCCGGGGATCATGATCTGAGCCGAACACAGAGGCTTAACCCACTGAGCCACTCAGGTGCCCCTCCAAAGCATTCTTTAGGAGCGGTTTTTCCCAGGCTGGCTCCAAGAGATTCTAGCTACCCTCTGACAATACTCTGCAAGAGCCCAATCACTTGAGATTGCCAGCAGGCCAACTCTAGACCTGGGTCAAGCCTGTCCTCAGCAGCCACCATTCCCAGATGGGCAGCAAGCCGTGAGGAGAAAGCTGAAAGAGTAGAGTGTGAGTTAAGACAAGAATTGTTCCCCAACAGCCAAGGATTTCACTGACAAATCCCTGAATTGCCTAGCCCTGAGGTGAACCTACAGATTCATTAGGGCCAGTGACGCCATCCAGTAACCAAAGGCATTAGAGGAGAGCCCAGAGGAGCTCTGTGGCCACAAAGTTAAACTAAGGCTTATAAATGGCAGCCCCCAGAGCCATCTGCACAAGCACAGAAGCACTGCTTTTTCCGCTCTGCCCGCTCCACTATGGCCGCCGCTTCAGGCTCTCAATAAACTGGCTGCAAACATGCTGCTGTACAAATGCCAAACGGTGACGCCCTTGGGAAAATACCAAACTCATTTTCTCATCGGTTTCTTCATTCCCTAAAAATGTATTTTTATATAAAAAAGGCACATATTTTATATTTAGAACATGGGAAAGGAGGCAAGAAACGTCAAGAAGACAGCACAGACTGTTGTTATCAAAGCTAAGCTGGCCTGGCTGAAGCGAGACCAACCAGAAGGTGGCGACAGCCCCACAAACAACTAGGTGCCCATTTTCACAAACACCACCAGAAGAGCAGGGTTGCCTCATCCTGGCCCTCAGCACTGTTAGCAGAAGTACACACTCAAAGCACAGATATGCCACGAAAGAAATCTGTTTTGGAGTCCCTATGTATCTGCCGTAGAAGGTGTACCTAAGCTTCTCCCCATCATTTAAACCTCGATGAGGCCCTAGGAGGTGGGTGGTTATTTTTCCCTGTGGCCTACAAAGGAGGCTCAGCTTCAAGAACAGGGATTCCAGATCACATGGAATGGGTCTAAATTCTTTAAGTCTGTCTTTGAGCAAGTTAACACACTAGTTTAAAAAAAAAAAAAAAAAGAATGGCAGATTATCTCTTAGGTGGTTAGGAAGAATATATGTGAAATGTATACCAAAGGCAGTGACTAGAAATCATGACCTTTTGGTAGATGTCATCTGTTATTTGCACTGTCACTGGCAATAAATAACAATTAGTAACAATAACCCTGTTATTGCTGTACTGGGTCATACAGCTACTAAAGAACAGGACTAAAATTTGAACTTGGGTCTGATTCCAAAGGGATGCTCTTTGAGCACTCCATTCTTCTGGACTGGGATAAGGGGGGCGGGGGGAGAACTGCATTTCACTTTAACAGGGTGATTTTCTCTGTCTTGAAAAGATTTTAGAAGCTTTCTAACATCAAAGCTTTAGAGCACCAAACTAAAAACATCTTGGAGAAGATCACATTAAAGCGAGGATAGAAGGCAGGACAGACACATTTTCCTGAAAACACACAAAGGTTTTTATAAGCTTGTTCACAGTAGTGCTATTCTTAATAGCTCCGTGTTGGAAGTGACCCAAATGTCCATTATCAGAAGGCTGGATAAATACATTGCGGTACACGGACACCGGAATACTGTGCAGAAATGGGAATGAAAGGCCAGCAACTGCAAGGCTGAGTCTCACAAATACAGTACTGAGCAAAGGAAGCCAGACACAAAAGAGTCCATACTGGATGATTCCACATAAACAATGTTCAGGTGAAACCAATTTTTGTGTTAGAAGTCAGGATAAAGGGCATCTTGGGAGTGGGCTGGGAGAGGAAGGGGATAGAGGAAACTTTTCAGGTGCTGATAATGTTCTGTTTCCTGATGTAGGTTCTGTTTATACAGACTTGTTCACTACAAGTTCACCAATCGGTACAGTTTTTTGGCTTAATACCCTTCCTTGTATCTACGGTATACTGGGTTAAATATGGTACAGATTAAATAGCTATTAAAATTACTATCTAGAGATCATTTGGTTGCTGCTACATTATTAGACTTCTGTTATTTTATCCGCTTTAAACTTTGTTCATTCAGTCCATGAGAAGTAATACAGTATAATGGAAAAGAAGACCAGACTTGAAGACCACCTGTCCTGGATTAGAATCCTGGTTATGTCATTCAGTGGTTATGTGATTTTGTATTAATTATTTAACCTGGGTCTTAATGTCCTCAATTGTGAATCAGAGTTCACAGGTCTACATTTGCAGAGTGGTTGGAAGCATAAAAGAAAACTTAGGGAAAACATCCACCATAACACTGTACCTGCCCCTGCAGCAGTCACTCAATAAATTAGACAGTTAAATAGTTCCAACAAATGAGTTCATCAATCTACCTCTCCATTAACTAACGTCCTCTCAAAGTGAAAATGGATGGCCATGTGCTACAAGTACACTAAGTTTAGACGAAGTTTAATGGATAAACCCAGTCATGGTCTCTACTCTGCCCGACTTTACAATTTGGACTTAGGTGAGAGAGGGACATGGGAGGGGGGAGAGGATGGAGGGGAGTGATGAAAATCCCTGATAGACAAGGCCAAAGCACAGAATGGAGCTTGCAGCATGATAATTTCCCAATCTCTATGCCTCAGTCTTCTTATCTGTAGAATTGGGTGGTCATTTCTCCCTAATTTCTCAGTAATCTGTTGCAAATAACTATTCTGAGCACAGAGCAATTATATAAAAATAAGGGATTTATAAAAACATAACATCTCCTAATTGGCCAATATAAAGAGTTAAAACTCTTCAAACATCAAGACAACCTTATGACGTTCGCAATTTGCTTAACCTCCGATAGCCCTTCAGGTAAGACCTGAATTCTGCACATTCCCTCCCTGTACCTCCAGGGCAGATTCTAGAATTCCCTGGTGGCCTGCAGTACTACCCTACTTCAGTGAGCAGTGAATGTTTGGGGGTGGGGAGGGGAATGCTGCTCAGCCCTGGCCAAGAGCAGCATGCACCTGAAAGGAAAGGGACAACCAAGTGATTGGCGTCACCGCCAAGGGTAGTGACACATAGAACATACCCTGCTATGTTTCTGGGCTCTGCATGTCCCAGTAACTTAGTCCTACCCGAAGCACAAAAGCACAGAGTGCTTTCTCAACCAAGTAAGTAAAAGAAAATGGTTGGGCTCAAGTTCTAATCCAGAGATATTTCAACCTGAGAAATTTGCCTCATCAGGGCTATCCACTGGGCTGACTGTGCCACAGGGCCAATCCGATGTTCTTTCAGGTAAGAGGTCCTGTGCTCTGGCCCTGAGGTCTGTTCATGAGGACGGTGATCTGTGGGGCAGCCAAGGACCAAAAGCCACCACTCACTAACAGATCACAGAAAACAAATTCTGTGCAGTGATCATCTACTGCCTGTGCAGTAGACGGCTTCTACTCCTCGGCCTCTCCCTGGAATTCAAAGCCATTGCCCATCTTCTCTTCAGTGTGAGAGCCAGCCCCTTGGACAATACTCTCCTGCTTCTCCCTTACCTGTCTGCCCAGGCATCTTCTTCCCTCCCACTCTCTCTCCCTGTTCTCCAGAAACGGGTCCCTAGCCCTATCCTCTTGCCTTTGGTGACCTCCACATGCCCTTTGGCCCTTCTGCTATATGAGCCATTTCTAAGGTGTACATGAAGATTGTTCCTTTCTTCCCAAGCTCCAGGTCAAAAACTCCAAGCGCCGACTGAAGCAACGTGTTTAAAGTTGAGCTCAACCTCACTGGTTTGTTCACTGAGTGCCCCCTATGGGCCAGATAAGGATAGAACACTAAAAAGGAGAGAGCAGACCCTTTATATTCTAGTGGAAACGACTGCAGGCAAATTTAAGTTGAAATCATTGTTTTTCAATACCAACAGAGAGGACACCACACACACCATTCTTCCACGGTAGAAATAATGCTGTAGCCTTCCCTTAACCTCCTTATTTGCCATCGGCCATGCTAAGACTAATACTAATACTATCTCTGCAAACTAATACTATCTCTGCAATGTCCCCAGCCTCAGCCTTGATGCGTAATCGAACAGTCAGCCCTTCTTTCTCATGATAAATGTCCTTGAGACCATCACCCACTGCCACTGCTATAATCCTAGTCCACGCTTTCATTCTTCAGACTCGGGACTGAGCAGCTGTCTCGTCACTGTCCTCTACTCCTCCCCCTCATTCTTCTCTCTAACCTAGCTGCACCCCAGCCAAATCCCAAGCTCCGTCATTAAGCGTCTGCCTTCAGCTCGGGTCATGATCCCAGGGGCCTGGGTTCAAGCCCTGCATTGGGCTCCCTGCTTGGCGGGGAGCCTGCTTTTTCCTCTCTCATTCCCCTTGCTTGTGTTCCCTCTCTTGCTGTGTCCCTCTCTGTCAAATAAATAAAATATTTAAAAACAAACAAGCAAACCCATATTTGAAGTTTTCTTATTCATCACATTAAGCTCACAAAGGAAAAGCCTGACTCTTACTTCTCATCCCCAGAAACATCTCCACGTGCTTTCCACATATTGTTTAACTAAAACTGGCCATGTGATACACAGGTCAAGTGAAGTATAGAGCTCAGATTTACAAAAGGGAGCAAACAGGGGAGGTGCAGGGGGGGAGGCCAACCTTTGCTTTGAACACATTCTCACCCTCATTTGATTTTGAAGGAGCCCAGAATGAGTTCTAGGCAAGTATCTTCTCTTGATACAGATCAGTACAGGGAACCAAATGTCCATTTTTCTAAACCAGCAGATTATGCTCCTTCTTCAACAATACGACCCAATAAAACATTCACTTGACGTCCCTAACATTAAATGTTATGTGTAAGCAATGAGTCTTTTGCCACAAAAAGATAACTCGAAATGCTGTCTGGTGAGAAATAAATATTAGTACGTTGGCTTACATTAAAATTCCCATAAGGTAATTAGCATTTCATTAATATGCAGTCAATTAATTTGCATAAACCTCTAAGCAACTGAAATGCAGTCAATTATCAGATTTCTTTAATAATTGATTACTTTAAAGTCAACATCCTTAAAATTGCCTTAGACAGATAAATTACACTCATCAAATAGCATTTGATACAGGACCATTTAAGTGACTCTGAGCTTCTTTCTCGTACATAAAGTACCCTGATGAGATCTGAAGTTCAAGGACCCTTGCTTTTCCCAAAGAAGACTGTTCTGTGGTCTAACAGTGTCACCCAGTGGTAGTACGCATGGTTTGTGTTCAGAGCAGCTGTTGTTTTTAAAAAGAAGCACTTGTCACACGTGTTTACTAAAAGGGAAGAGAAAAAACGCTTTTCTGAACTGTACAAAGAAAACCAGTACATTCCAATTTTGGACTACATGGGGCCGGTACTAGAAGAGAGCTACCCTATAGCCACGGTTACTTTGAAGCCCTTGGGGACCATACAAGAGTGTACATATCTGAAGAGAGGCACAAGTGATGCTCCTGTGACTTAGGGGTAGCACAGGTTTGACTTTCAATCAGTTCAGTGTCCCATGACTGAGCCACAGGACCAAAGTCGCCCCTGTCATTGGCTTTATTGTCTATCATTTGGTGGCTTCAGTTCTCAAAAGCTTACATCTCCCAGAACAAGGAAAGAATAACCAGCCAATTCTGTTCCAGGGTTCACTATCGGATTTTAAAAACTTATGAGGTGAAGTTTAATTGAAAATAATAAATTATTTAACTTCCTTATCTGTAAAAAGAGAAGGCTGGACCAGATGACCCTTGAGATCCCTTACTAGTTCTAACATTCTGATAATACAGAAGAGTCCAGCTTATCTGTTGCTCCCAACCACAGGGGCTTAGAGCCAAGGGATGCAGAGCTTGGCTCCAACATTAGAGCCAGATGGACCGGGGAAGGTGTTCTCTGATATTCCCCACATATCCCCCACCTTGGTCTCCATTCCAACTCACCCCTGTTCCCAAGAACCATGGACTTCTCCAAATGAAATCTATAGTGAATAGGTTTTCTGGTAGTGATACTGAATACCTCCAGATGCAGCCACCTTCACTCCAAGTCCCCCTAAAAGAATCTCAACTGCTTGGCCCACAGCTAGAGACATGTACCTAGGAATGGAGCATGGACCAGACTTTATTAAACCCAAACTCCAAATCCGGGGGGGGGCGCTCCTAGATATCATAGTGAAGAAACACACATGTACCATATAGGGTAAATAAAAAACTATTTATTCCTCCTTGCACAGTCTCCTATATCAAATATATATCGCACCATAATTGAATAAATTCACCTGAATCCTATAAACCTAAAAACGACCTTAGAATCACGGCACAGTTCACCCTCTTACTCCCCACCTAGTTTCTCTTTATACATCTTTGTCTTTATAAATCCATAGATATTCTTCTTGCTTATCCCCACCAAATCTCAAATACCTAAAAGTTTTATGATGTTAATGACAGTTTTTTCTCCTCATTCCCGTTTATTTAGAAAATCAGTATCAACTCTCATGGGCCACTTGTCAGAAGATAAATTTTTGCTGCATTCTTTCTGAAGAATGTGCTAGCAGTCTGTGGCAAAACATAATAAATTCACTTCTAGGAATTTACTCCAAGATGATAATCAGAGATGCAGACAAGAATATATTGTATAAGAACATTTATCTACAACCTATGATGGTGGGAAAAAAAAAAAAGGAAACCACTTAAATATCTAATACTGGGTTACAATGTGGCTTAAACATGATTTTTTAAATAATAAAAAGGGAAATACTCACCATGCACCAAATAGGAGAAAAATACCAGTATCCTATCAAAACAGTATGCCCCCTATGTTCTAGTACGGGTGTCTGCACGTACAAAAGCTATTCAAAATGCTGTGCAAGGCCCAGCTCCATCAGTACCACCATGGAACTTGCTAAATACAAATGCCCAGCCTGAGAGCTCCTGAATCAGAATGGCCGGGGGTCAGGCCCAGCAGCCTGTTCTCATGCTCACTGTATGCCACACAGCCTCTGAGGTTAAGATATTGAAATTCACCCCATTGGAGGGCCAGAGACACTGAGGCCTAGAGAAGGTGGGTAATTCACCTAGGGTTAAAAGGCTAATAAGTGGGCAGCATCACCCAGGTAGCTCAAGTCCACACTCTTAACCACTTTGCTCTAGAGCCTCTCCAGATGAACTCATGTTTGGAAGTATACTCCGTGCTCTTTCCCCTAAATGAACAGTGTGATGCGTCCCACCTACTGGTCTGTCTTCTTCGTTTGGTTTCAGCACTTCTGTTACAAAGCTACCAGTTGGGACGGGGTGTTTGGGAACTATCACTGGCACCACTATTGACAAACTTCTTGGTGAGCTGTCACGTGGCAGGCCCAGACACATACTTCATAAAACATTGTACATTTATAATGGCTTACCATTTTTGAAATGATGCAACTCTTGATCAATTTCTTTTACTCTTCCAGATTCTACATTACTTCAAAATCTGCATGTAACACATTTTTATATTACACCATTTCATATTCAACAAAATTCAAGTTCAAAAAAGAACGCTACCAGCTTTTATTCCCAAGCTGCCCCTCTTCAAGCATCAGGATGCAGGATAAAATTAAATTTAAAAAAACTACTGGAAAAGTGAAAATCAGTCCTACTGGCAACTAGAGAAGTAAAGACCAACTTTCCTAGACGTCCCCAATACTGCCACCAGAACATAAAGAATGCTCAGAATGGGTACAGACGAGCCCACAATGCCACCAAGAAAATGACAAGACGTCTCTCTGATGGCACTAAAAGGTGTGACTGCTAACTTTTTACTAAATGACAGCTCTAATGTCACATTCATCTCTTGCCTCCTAGATAAATATTGTTAGTATTCCCCATCACTGAACTGTGCCTGCTTCCGGACCACATCCAACCCAGGTCCCCACTCCTCCAATCCCACCTTCGGAACACCCAGCTCAAGCACCATCCCGACTCTGCTTTCGAACAGAATCTCAACATTCTTCTGAGCTATGTTCACCTATGACAGCAAACCAAATGAACCACACTTGGGTCTGACTCCACCTGCTCCTGGTTGTTGCTGGCTGATGGGATTCAATACACTTTTGTCTTAATAAGTTACCAGTAACATCTTGTAGGGTAGCAAGAACCTCAAATAAAAAGCCTACAAACTAACATCACTTTTCTTGGTCTGCTTCCTTACTGATAAAATGACAGCCAGTCATCTTATCATTTTCCTCGCAAATCTGCTCAATTTCAGCCATACTGTGCGTCAAACAGATTTGTTTCTATGAAAGAACGTGCTCTGGCTTCCACTCATTCAACTTACCCTTTCACAGATACAATTTGTCCGGAAAATTTCATTTTTCACTCTCAGAAAAAAAAGAAAAGAGAACTTCATGCCAAAAACGATGGTTACAATTATGTGTATTTTCTAAATGGCTAAAATGCTTCATAATTATAAGAATATAAGTTGACTTTTATTTGATTTTTGCTTCCATGATAAAAATGGCGCTATGTCTCCGTCTGGTTCTTCAGAGGACTGTCTGGCTCTAACTAAACCCCAGAGAGCAGCTATTTACACAGCCCAGGTACTTTTAATTAAAGTCTGTTTTCCCCCACTCACTTTTCAGGTTACCTCATGGGTTTTCGGTGAACAACAGCATTAAGCTGGTCTTGTTTTGGAAGTCACCAAAACCAAGATGGGAATATTAAGCCCACTGCAGCCAGCAAGACCACAGTCAGGCGTTTTCCCCCGTGGACTTCAACAGTGGCCATGTCCCTCCCTCAGCTTAGGCCCAAAAGATCCCGAGAGGAGTGGTGCGGTCCGCATGCCGAGTTCACAGCCGGCGGGGGGCACAAGTACACATGGTCAATACAATGTGGTATCACGTCTGGAGGGTGACAAGCACAGGCAAGTCTCAGAGCTGGGTTCCTCTCAAGACTCCTCCCTCCGACTCCAGGTTCTCCATGCCGACTCCACACATCAGTGAGGACGCTCTGGGACACATATGATGGCACCTGACTAGACGCAGCTGAAACGGCAGGCGCTCGTTTGTAACTCACACAAGAACCTGGCGTCAGATGTTCCCGGGCTGCTTCAGAGCTCCGCGGTGTTACCAGGGCCCTTGGCTCTTGCTGTCGTGCCCTGCCTCAGCAGCTCCATACAGCAGCTCCCAGAGGAAAGGCAGCTGGACAGGTCGCCCCCGACTAAGTCGTCTCTCCCTCTGTCTGGGGGAAGTCACTCCCAGAAGCCCCAGGTGATGGGGGGGGCTGCTTGCATCTGATTGGCCAGAACCGTGTCATGTGATCACCAGAGACACAAAGGAAGCTGGGAAAATGGAAAAAGGCACTCCAGCAAGGAGGAGCTGAGAGTAGGGGCTGTCGAGGGGACACTCAATTCTGTCACTTTTGTCACACTCAGACTGTTATGACTGACTCTCCCCCCTCCCCATTCATAATGGTAAAGTCCTATCTCCCAGTGTACTGGCACCTTTGTGAGGTGATTACATGAGGTCATAAGGGTGAGACCCCATGGTGAGATTAGTGTCCTTGAAAGACCAAGAGACAACAGAGCTCTCCTTTCCCCCACCATGTAAGGGCAGTAAGAAGGCAGCAAGGCAGGAAGACAGTCCTCACCAGGAACCAAATCAGCCAGCATCCTGATGTTGGACTGCCAGCTATAGGAGAAAAATGTCTACTGTTGAATAGCCACACAATGCCCCCCCCCCCGCAACTATGGGGGCTCCTGGGTGGCTCAGTTGGTTAGGCATCAGATTCTTGATTTTGGCTCAAGTCATGATCTCAGGGTTGTGGGATTGAGCCCCATGCAGAGCTTGCTGGGGCTCGCTCCCACCTCCCCCTCCTCTCTTTCTGTCCCTCCCCCTGCTCACTGTGCTCTGTCTCAAAAAGGCACCAACTATTCCGTTATGTTTTAAGTATTTCATTATGGCAGCCGAGTTAAGACATATCCTCAATGCAACTGTCTTCAAAGGCACTCCAAACTCCTGACAAGAGGCTCGCTGGACCCCTCTGGGTGAGGTCATTTAGCTACTTTCCGACCTTGGCTCCAAAGCTGAAAGGGAAACCCTAGCAACAATCATTTCTTGGAAGTGTGTAGCCCTCACAGCACAGGCAGTAAGAGCTGCAACAACCAAAGATAGGAGACTTTTTAATGGAAACGCTTTTATCCTTAGTTTTTCCATCTACACATAACCTCGCTTTTCAAACGGTGGGTGGGGGGTGAGGGGGCCAGTTTGGGAGTTCAAATGTAAACATGTCTGTAGTGGGTGTGGACCCTGGAACAAGGGAGTCAACTACTCTGACTGGTATCTTTCTCTGCTTGAACTCTGCACATTAAAGCAGATCCCTCCAGATACCTGTCATTCTAAGACACCAGACCTTGCTATTTCCACAGCTGTGGTGTGCGGAGTCACAGACAAACAAAACATGGTGCCCCCAGCTTCAGGAAGCATCTTACTTCCCACAAGACATTACTGCAGTCACCCATCTCAGAGACACACTCAGCCTCCCGCAGGGCTACACTGAAGCTTGGTCTATCTCTATGTACAGTAACAGGCCGAGGGAAACTTTCAAAATGAGAATGGGAAAAAACAACAGCCACTCATTTGGCAAACCAGCAAAACAGGAAAATGAAAGCTTAAAAACAAGTAGCCCACATTTAAAGGAGCAGACCTGAGGTGCCACAACGTCTAAAAAGTGTAAATGCCTTCATTCTTACTGGAATAGAAAGAATACTCACTGTTTCAGAAAATATTCAAGATTTCAAAAATACATGTATTTCTGGAATAGAGGTCTTAGAGAGATATGCACTTAAATTTTAGTAGTGAGGAATAGATAGGCAATTCATAATCCAGATGCTATAGAAGTTGAGAGATTTCATTCATTTTCATTCAAACAGGATGCTCTCAAGAGCAATTTGTAACTACTCCAATAGCCTCCTACTTACTTTGTAGCTTTCACCCTCAGATAAGTTCTATCTCAAAGTGAATCACTCCTTCTTCCCCCTATGCAAGAATGCAAACCACCTACCACTTTGTCTATAACCCTCATGGCCTCAGCCACCAGGGGTGAGGACTTGTGCCCCAAGTCCCAACATACCCTCCCTCAGGCTAGTCATTCTAGCATTTCAATCCAATCTATTACTATCCAATAATACTACAGTCAAATGATGGGTTTCCCCAATCTTGCCACCATTAGGCCACTTAAATTCTATAGCAGCAAAAGTGATTAAGTAAAAGAACAGGGCAGGTCAGTAACAGTAAACACTCAGCCCAACACTAGTTCCATATAAAATGGGAGAACTCTGCTTCTCTCTCCCTGCAGTTACTCAAGTTTTATATGTTTTCATTTCTCTTGTTGCAAGAGGGTTCATTCTCAAGAACTCAACATCCAGAAACTTCCCATCAGCTTTGACTTCTCTCACAGCTCCTGTCAAAAAGTTCAGAACTTTAACAATATCTGTTTTAAAATCCACACAAATAGCAGCTACTATAATTTAATTAAATGAAAAGGGCAAGGACACATGACATGTCAACACATTCATAATGAAAAGTTGTCTTTTACTTACAGCTGGTTATAAAGGAAATATTAATTACTTCCAGAAAAACAATCATAAAATCATTCCCTAACAAGAAATTACAGATGTACCATGACAGCTAACTACTTCCTTTATGCCTTTAAAAAAAGCTAATCTGAAAAGCTTAATAAGGATAGTACAGTTTTACCTACTTAGATTAAGTATTCAAAGTTAAATGTGGCCAAAGGGCTACAAAAAATGAAATGATTCTTTAAAAAAATTTTTTCAAGGCAATTCAGGACTTAAAGAAGAAAATCTAGAAATAAATACTCTTTAGTTTATAATCTTACAAATGTCAAATTGAACAAGATGCCAAGTATTTGAGAGTGAAATTTACCTCAGATTTAAAAATTCAGTTTATAGTACAAAATCTACACACACACAATGGTACATGTGACATAGTAATTAGGAAGGACACTAACAACTTTATTTTCCTAATTTCATCTGTGAATCTTCAGAATTAAAGTTCTAAACCTTCTTTCCACTTTATACAATATAATAGTTCTAGAAAAGATCTGTTACCATTCTTAAATTTCCTTATATCCAGTAATATACAAAAATCAATGTTAAAGATAATTATAAACACTTACCTTCTATGCACCCTCAGACTTGCTCTAAAGTTGATAAACTTTCTAAAATACCTCGGATCAATGGCTTTCAAACTTCTGTCTGTAATCCTCTTTACACTCAGTGACCCAATAAACACCCGCACTAAAATTAGCTAAAGCAGAAGTTTCCAGAAGAAGCCATCTTTACTATATGCTGTACACTGTGATACTTGCTTTGTTTCTTTCTTTTTTTTTGTAATGCTGGCTGTGACCCACTGAATTGATTTCATGACCCACTAATGGATGCAGCCTGAGAAATCCTGCTCTGATTCATTTATTTAAACTTGCCACAATAACTTAGCAGCACTCTGAAGATGGGAAAGCACCTGAAAATTTGCAACAGAAATGTAAATTGGATGATCTGCTGTATGCCAACTGTCATCATCCCTTCCAAATAGAAAACACTTAAAATCCATTACCTTTTAAAAAGTGTTATTTGGGCTAGTATTGCTGATACTAAAGTCATCACCTCTCTTCCACCTAATCTTTAAACTATTCTTACTCCAGTCACTGAAGAATAACCTCAAATCCTTCTGTGTGTGAATGAGTAAAGGAATACAAATTAAAGATTACCTAGAGAATTCTGTTGCTAGGTCTTTTTCCACACTTATGACAGAATGTGGGGAAAGAGGTGACCTAGGAAGTACTGCATTTTTCCCTTCTTAAAATATTTTTATAGACTTCATTTTTTTTTTTAATTTTTTATTTTTTATAAACATATATTTTTTATAAACATATATTTTTATCCCCAGGTCTGTGAATCACCAGGTTTACACACTTCACAGCACTCACCAAATCACATACCCTCCCCAATGTCCATAATCCCACCCCCTTCTCCCCAACCCCCTCCCCCCGGCAACCCTCAGTTTGTTTTGTGAGATTAAGAGTCACTTATGGTTTGTCTCCCTCCCAATCCCATCTTGTTTCATTTATTCTTCTACCCATTTAAGCCTCCATGTTGCATCACCACTTCCTCATATCAGGGAGATCATATGATAGTTGTCTTTCTCTGCTTGACTTATTTCGCTAAGCATGATACGCTCTAGTTCCATCCACGTTGTTGCAAATGGCAAGATTTCATTTCTTTTGATGGCTGCATAGTATTCCATTGTGTATATATACCACATCTTCTTGATCCATTCATCTGTTGATGGACATCTAGGTTCTTTCCATAGTTTGGCTATTGTGGACATTGCTGCTATAAACATTCGGGTGCATGTGTCCCTTTGGATCACTACATTTGTATCTTTAGGGTAAATACCCAATAGTGCAATTGCTGGGTCATAGGGCAGTTCTATTTTCAACATTTTGAGGAACCTCCATGCTGTTTTCCAGAGTGGCTGCACCAGCTTGCATTCCCACCAACAGTGTAGGAGGGTTCCCCTTTCTCCGCATCCTCGCCAGCATCTGTCATTTCCTGACATGTTGATTTTAGCCATTCTGACTGGTGTGAGGTGATATCTCATTGTGGTTTTGATTTGTATTTCCCTGATGCCGAGTGATATGGAGCACTTTTTCATGTGTCTGTTCGCCATCTGGATGTCTTCTTTGCAGAAATGTCTGTTCATGTCTTCTGCCCATTTCTTGATTGGATTATTTGTTCTTTGGGTGTTGAGTTTGCTAAGTTCTTTATAGATTCTGGACACTAGTCCTTTATCTGATATGTCGTTTGCAAATATCTTCTCCCATTCTGTCAGTTGTCTTTTGATTTTGTTAACTGTTTCCTTTGCTGTGCAAAAGCTTTTGATCTTGATGAAATCCCAGTAGTTCATTTTTTCCCTTGCTTCCCTTGCCTTTTGCGTTGTTCCTAGGAAGATGTTGCTGCGGCAGAGGTCGAAGAGGTTGCTGCCCGTGTTCTCCTCAAGGATTTTGATGGATTCCTTTCGTACATTGAGGTCCTTCATCCATTTTGAGTCTATTTTTGTGTGTGGTGTAAGGAAATGGTCCAATTTCATTTTTCTGCATGTGGCTGTCCAATTTTCCCAGCACCATTTATTGAAAAGGCTGTCTTTTTTCCATTGGACATTCTTTCCTGCTTTGTCGAAGATGAGTTGACCATAGAGTTGAGGGTCTATTTCTGGGCTCTCTATTCTGTTCCATTGATCTATGTGTCTGTTTTTGTGCCAGTACCATGCTGTCTTGATGATGACAGCTTTGTAATAGAGCTTGAAGTCCGGAATTGTGATGCCACCAACGTTGGCTTTCTTTTTCAATATCCCTTTGGCTATTCGAGGTCTTTTCTGGTTCCATATAAATTTTAGCATTATTTGTTCCATTTCTTTGAAAAAGATGGATGGTACTTTGATAGGAATTGCATTAAATGTGTAGATTGCTTTAGGTAGCATAGACATTTTCACAATATTTATTCTTCCGATCCAGGAGCATGGAACATTTTTCCATTTCTTTGTGTCTCCCTCAATTTCTTTCCTGAGTACTTTATAGTTTTCTGAGTATAGATTCTGTGTCTCTTTGGTTAGGTTTATTCCTAGGTATCTTATGGTTTTGGATGCAATTGTAAATGGGATTGACTCCTTAATATCTCTTTCTTCTGTCTTGCTGTTGGTGTAGAGAAATGCAACTGATTTCTGTGCATTGATTTTATATCCTGACACTTTACTGAATTCCTGTATAAGTTCTAGCAGTTTTGGAGTGGAGTCTTTTGGGTTTTCCACATATAGTATCATATCATCTGCGAAGAGTGATAATTTGACTTCTTCTTTGCCGATTTGGATGCCTTTAATTTCCTTTTGTTGTCTGATTGCTGAGGCTAGGACCTCTAGTACGATGTTGAATAGCAGTGGTGATAATGGACATCCCTGCCGTGTTCCTGACCTTAGCGGAAAAGCTTTCAGTTTTTCTCCATTGAGAATGATATTTGCGGTGGGTTTTTCATAGATGGCTTTGATGATATTGAGGTATGTGCCCTCTATCCCTACACTTTGAAGAGTTTTGATCAGGAAGGGATGTTGTACTTTGTCAAATGCTTTTTCAGCATCTATTGAGAGTATCATATGGTTCTTGTTCTTACTTTTATTGATGTGTTGTATCACATTGACTGATTTGCGGATGTTGAACCAACCTTGCAGCCCTGGAATAAATCCCACTTGGTCGTGGTGAATAATCTTTTTAATGTACTGTTGAATCCTATTGGCTAGTATTTTGTTGAGTATTTTCGCATCTGTGTTCATCAAGGATATCGGTCTATAGCTCTCTTTTTTGGTGGGATCCTTGTCTGGTTTTGGGATCAAGGTGATGCTGGCCTCATAAAATGAGTTTGGAAGTTTTCCTTCCATTTCTATTTTTTGGAACAGTTTCAGGAGAATAGGAATTAGTTCTTCTTTAAATGTTTGGTAGAATTCCCCCGGGAAGCCGTCTGGCCCTGGGCTTTTGTTTGTTTGGAGATTTTTAATGACTGTTTCAATCTCCTTACTGGTTATGGGTCTGTTCAGGCTTTCTATTTCTTCATGGTTCAGTTGTGGTAGTTTATATGTTTCTAGGAATGCATCCATTTCTTCCAGATTGTCAAATTTATTGCCGTAGAGTTGCTCATAGTATGTTCTTATAATAGTTTGTATTTCTTTGGTGTTAGTTGTGATCTCTCCTCTTTCATTCATGATTTTATTTATTTGGGTCCTTTCTCTTTTCTTTTTGATAAGTCGGGCCAGGGGTTTATCAATTTTATTAATTCTTTCAAAGAACCAGCTCCTAGTTTCGTTGATTTGTTCTATTGTTTTTTTGGTTTCTATTTCATTGATTTCTGCTCTGATCTTTATGATTTCTCTTCTCCTGCTGGGCTTAGGGTTTCTTTCTTGTTCTTTCTCCAGCTCCTTTAGGTGTAGGGTTAGGTTGTGTACCTGAGACCTTTCTTGTTTCTTGAGAAAGGCTTGTACCGCTATATATTTTCCTCTCAGGACTGCCTTTGTTGTGTCCCACAGATTTTGAACCGTTGTATTTTCATTATCATTTGTTTCCATGATTTTTTTCAATTCTTCTTTAATTTCCCGGTTGACCCATTCATTCTTTAGAAGGATACTGTTTAGTCTCCATGTATTTGGGTTCTTTCCAAACTTCCTTTTGTGGTTGAGTTCTAGCTTTAGAGCATTGTGGTCTGAAAATATGCAGGGAATGATCCCAATCTTTTGATACCGGTTGAGTCCTGATTTAGGACCGAGGATGTGATCTATTCTGGAGAATGTTCCATGTGCACTAGAGAAGAATGTGTATTCTGTTGCTTTGGGATGAAATGTTCTGAATATATCTGTGATGTCCATCTGGTCCAGTGTGTCGTTTAAGGCCTTTATTTCCTTGCTGATCTTTTGCTTGGATGACCTGTCCATTTCAGTGAGGGGAGTGTTAAAGTCCCCTACTATTATTGTATTATTGTTGATGTGTTTCTTTGATTTTGTTATTAATTGGTTTATATAGTTGGCTGCTCCCACGTTGGGGGCATAGATATTTAAAATTGTTAGATCTTCTTGTTGGACAGACCCTTTGAGTATGATATAGTGTCCTTCCTCATCTCTTATTATAGTCTTTGGCTTAAAATCTAATTGATCTGATATAAGGATCGCCACTCCTGCTTTCTTCTGATGTCCATTAGCATGGTAAATTCTTTTCCACCCCCTCACTTTAAATCTGGAGGTAGACTTCATTATTTTTTAAAGATTTTATTTATTTGAGAGAGGGAGAACATGAATGGGTGGGGGAGGGGGAGAGGGAAGCAGGCTCCGTTAAGCACACAGCCAGACCTGGGGGCATGATCCCAGGACCCTGAGATCATGACCTAAGCCAAAGGCAGATGCTTAACCAACTGAGCCAACCAGGCACCCCTCCTCTTCTTAAAGTATTTTTTAAAAAGCAGTTTCTGTAATTTCTCTATCCAGGAAATTATAGATACAAAACATCAATATTTAAAACCAACTTGAATGGCATTTGCCTATTTTTTTTAAAGAAATGACAGTGTAACTCAGATAATGTTCTTAATACCAAAATAATCATTCTATTTGCATAATCTTTTAAGAAGCAGAACAAAAATTCCACCCAGGGAGCTAAAGTCAACAATGAATAAGAGGAAGGGCTCTAGTCTCAGGTACCTGGAACCAGACAAAGGCAATTTAGCCCCAACGCACAGAAAGCTGGGCAGAAAAATATATGGGAGAAATTAAAATTGATCTATTTTTCTTCCTGGTCAACAGAGAGAGGGTAACATAAGGGCAGTATGGAACAGTAGTGGGGCTTAAGCTTTATCGTCTGAGAAACTGAAACCCAGCTCCACCACACATTAGCCATCTGACCTTAGTTCAACAATAACAGCACTTAAAATAATCATTCAATAAATATTAGCTGTGGGCAGGGCACAGTCCTAAATGTGCGCACCCATCAACTCACTGAATTTTCACAACACTCTGAGGTAGGCTCTGAGGGCCAGAGAGAGACTAGGAAGCTTGTCCAATTTCATACAATTAGTCACAGGAAGGCCAGAATTCAAACTCAGCCCAAGGAATCCCAAAACCTTTGCAGGGGTTGCCTTCTGAGCCCTGGTTTCCTTGTCCTTCCCTATAAGGGCTGCTATGTGAATTAAAACCTCTGGCCTGTAAGATAGGGACTCATCACCTCCCAGATCCAGTGACACAGCTGCCACCCTCACAGGGCACAGTGTCTCGGGTAAGCCAACTTCACCTGTTCAGAGTCACAAACTTTATCTTTTTTTCTTCTACCCTCTCTCTGCCCCACCCCTTAGACACACCTCCCACACACATACCTTTCACTGACCTAAGGAAATATGTACTGAAGAAGGGGAGAGTAATATAAGCCCTATCATGAGTATATTTACTGAAGGAAGGAAGGGAGGTAGCTCATGTTTGTAAGAGGGCGAAGTTGTCAGGCTTAATTCAAAGCCAAGACCATGACAGGCAGAGAGCCACAGAGGGTGTGCTGGAATGATCTTGGGGGTTACGCAAGGAAGATCTCTACCAGCAAGAGAATGAAGGCAGGAGGGAGCCTCGGCAGCAGTGCTGGAGTGGGACGGACTGGGCCAGTTGTGGCTTGGGGATCTGGCAGAAATTAGAGGGCAGGGCCTCAAATATGCCAGGAATTCTGCTGAGGGCAATAAACCACCTCACAATGCAAAGCTGGATTGCATTAACATCAGTTTTGGAAACAGGAAGTACCAGTACCAAGTAGTAGCTAATAAGTGTTGACAGAATTTTTCAAAATAGGGTTACATTCTCCCTTTCTTTCCTGTTCACATTAGTTGGCAAATGCCATCCCCTTCACTTCCTCACACACAAAAAGTGGGTAAACAGAGGCACTCCCAGGCTGTTTAATGGACCTAACCAAAACACAGCAATCAAGTTAACTGAACCAAGTTGTTGAAAGACATGCCAATAATACACCAGCACCCAATTACTGAATCAGGCCTTTTTTTCTTTTTTTTTTTTTTTTTACAACCAAGAGTAACAATGTGAGTATATGCTTCTATGGTAGAACAAGTTAGCCACCAGTGTCAGACACAACTGTTAGTTGTTGTAGCAACAGCAGACAACAAGACTTGCTCCGATTGGTGGTTAGCAATTTACCTCTTTGTTTCCCATTATACATCTATCACTACTTATTATAAAAACCACCTTCCAAGTATTAAGATATCATTAGCTTGCCAAACCAAGGAAGAATACAACCAGTAAGTCTGACTTGGAAAAAAAAAGCACCGAGAAGCATGAATACCATAAAATGAACTTATGAATGTTTAGAAAACAAGACATTGTTACTATAAGCTATTTCATAATCTCTAGAGATACAATGTTTATTTTTAGACTGGAAAAAAATTAACTATGGGACTAACTGCCAGATTAAATAATATTATCTAATAAAAGTAGTTTACAAATACATCTACTATTTTAATTAAATGAAGTACCGAATGACACTGTCAGCTTAGAATCACTAATGTCAATCCTACTGGTTATAATTAAATGCCTGATTATAAAATAAACACACAAAGTATCCTAGACTTTGTCTTTAATCTAGTTTTTATTTTGCCTTTCATGCTTGTTTTAAAATAAATTTTATTTCCACCTCACTAGTAAAAAACAAATTTTGTTTTCTCTTAAAATGGTTCACTGCAGAGATAGAGAGATTCGACTGTGACTTGGGATTACTGGACATTATTTCCTCATTGCATCTGTTACTGACCCTTTCCTTTACAATTAACTAAACATGCTTTGTCAGAGGGCACAGGCCCAAGCCTAAGAAATGCCAGGTCCTATTCCCTGTCACCTCACAGGCTCTGTGCATTCAGAAAATGACCATGCCTCTTGGGATGAGTTTCCTCACCTGTGAGCCCCAACCAGGAGATCGGAGGTTCTCATTAGTCAGGACAGTCTGAACTAAACCTGAGACTCCCTTGCATGCATATGCACACATGCGCGCACACACGCGCGCACACACACACACACACACTGCACTGGGTAACACAGGCTCCATGACACAGGTCTTTCAAAGCCACACACACTGGCCCATCCACAAAAATGGGAAACAAGAGAAATCGTTTCTTTACCCATCTGCAGCTATAATACAACTAGTAGGGTGACCCTTATTAGAGATATTTTAAAATCTCTGACCCATAGGAATGGTTATTAAAGCTTGAGTATGAAGGCAAGAGGGAGCCCTTCGTTGCCTCCTTGGGGCTTTCAACAGTCAGAGGTGATTAGGCAGCAAGAGAAAGCAAACTGAGGTAACAGACCTTTACGCGCCTTTCTCAATTCTCAGCGTAAACAAACAACAACAAAAACACTATTTGATTAATAACAATGACTTAAAATGGCCTTCCTGAGAGTCCTGGTGTGTCATCAGAACTGACTGATTTGAAAGTGGTAATTTGATATCAGAGATCTACAATCAAGGAGTCCCTGATTACTCCTCCCCAAGCACAGATCTCCAAGTGCTGATCACAGAGTTTCTGCATTGTTCTTGGCTCAAACAGGACGCTGGGACTGAAGAAGGAAATACACCAGTCAGCGCTCAGCATGCCAGATACCAGCCAGGTCACAACATTCTCCTCAGTCGCAGCCCTGACTGGGAGAGCTCTGCTCTTGACACAACAAAGCCATACAGAACCCCCAGCTTAATTAGCAACCTACCGTGAGTCCTTCTCCAAAGGACTCTGTAGGCTGTGTCTGGGCCACAGCCACTGGTCTGGCTGGCCCTGCCACTTTGCAGAATACCCACATACTAACAGTTCCGTGGCTAAAAAAAGGCAGTACCAGCATTTTCTTTATTAAGAAGACGAACATCAAAGCAGGACACCTGCACTAAGAATGGACTTTCTTCCCGGGAAATTATCTTAAAATGTAAATTAGGTCAGGTCCCTGGCACAATACCTTCTCTGAACCCCTGGCAGCGGCCCTAACTCCCTACCTGAGTGGACCCTGGCCAACTCCTCACACACCAGTCTCTCCCCTGCCCTTGCTCCCCACACTCCAGCCACACTGGCCATCCTGGGTGTCTCACCTGGCGGGGCTTCACACCCCAGAGCACTCCCTCCCAACCCATCCCCAGCCTCTCCCTACAATGGCTCATCCTCGCCCTTTTCATCTCTACCCAGACATCATCTTCCCAGAGCACCCCATTGAACCGGGGTCCCTCCACTCTCAGTCTCTGTCCTGAGCTTGTGTCCCACTCTCACAGTCTGGAACTCCTCATTTATTGCTGGATACATGTTATTCGATGATAATCCCTTCTAGATACGGAGCTACCTGAGGGCCTGGGGCCATTTCTCTTGTACACCACTCTAACTCCAGGGCTTAAAATATACTAAATGCTCAATTATCATTTGTTAAAGTGATTCAATATCTCAATAAATTTTGCATCGGAAGAGATGGAGCCCATAAACATTTTTATTTGTCCTAAATTGGTTATGGTGCAAAAATAAAACAAAACAATTCACTGGGCTAAATGAATTTCTCCCTACTAAACACCCACCCTTGGTCGGGTCTGTGCTCTCCTGCAATCTTCTGATTTAAATGGGAATAAAAAAAGCATTTGAAATCTGTAATAGAAACGGTATTATCAGTGATGGTTGAATCTCAGGTAATCCATAGAAATACTCCTCCTCCTATGAGCTACTGAATAAATGTTCCAGACACCAGTGAAACACTGTATTTCATCTCGTGTAACCTTCATGGCAGTTCCATGAGAGAGGTCTTCTCATGCCTCCTGACAGAGCAGGAGCTGATGCACAGTGACCTGGTAACTAGCTCAAGGTCATATAACAAGAAAAGGTGGGTCAGCTGGGTGGAGTGCTGCCGGAACTTGGCCTCCTCTACTGCTCCATCTTCTGTCCCTCCTAGAGCAGTCCACCCCCATGGGAAAGAAAGGGAGACAAGGCAGAGCTGTCTCTTCTCCTTTTGGAACCAGGCCATTATTTCTTTATTAAGTTTTTAAGGGAAAAAAGACAAGTCATCTTTTGACCCACCCGGCGTCAGTCAGCTTGCCTTCCCCGTTGCCAGCGCCTCCTACTTCCCTGAACCTCCGCTTTATGCATCTCCATGCTTTGGAATTCATCACACAGTCCGTAACTCCTTTCTGCCCCAGCCTGTGCACGCATATGAGTGTTGAGCACACAATCACATGCAAACATGCAAATCTCTTTCCAAACTCCAGTTCGCTCTCTCTAGCTTTTTCAAGTCAGACGGTAAATAAGTCACCTAAACTATTTCATCCTGAGGTGTAAGAAGAGGCAAGTAACTCCCTTGACCTTCCTAGAGATGCTCAAATGCATAGCATAAAAGGTTACTTGCTCACAAAGTACAGTTTGAATTATTACACAGCTTGAAAATGACCAAAATTAGGTGAAAATGTCGACAGGAAAATGTCCAGGATGATAATGAAATCAAGCCGGCCAACCAGCCACCACTCACCTGATGGCAGTTTTCCTATCTATCGTCCTCCGTTTCTGAACTCAGAGTCCAGGCTGCTCACAGCTGTACTTCTGGGGCGAGCTACAGGGAGAACTGGAAAACTGGGCTACAGGAGGGGCACTGAGCAGGGAGATGCTAAATCCAGTGTTTGCAGCTGGAGGCCACCTACACGTTGGTGCTGAATTTTTAAAAACACTTCAACACCTTAATAATATGTTCTGCCAGGTATAATAAAAGTGTGCCCAAGGAGCTTGAATTCTTAAGCTGCTAGGAGCTAAATGTGAAAGGAAGCCCAAAGCAGCAGAGGAAGATGAGCGAGGGGAGGGGGAGGAAATCCCTTCAACTACTGAGTTGTATGGCTCCAAGAAAAGAACAGCAAAAGAACACATCCCCCAACAGGCCACGCTGCGTGAACCTCCATTTTCCTTCAAACGCTCCACAGCTGTGGTTTATACCCCTGGCTTGCACATCCGAACCACCTGTGGAACTTCAAAACACAACACCAGGGGCGCCTGGATGGCTCGGTGGGTTTAAGCTTCTGCCTTTGGCTCAGGTCATGATCTCAGGGTCCTGGGACAGAGCCCCGAGTCGGGCTCTCTGCTTGGTGGGGAGCCTGCTTCTGCCTCTCTCTCTGCCTGCCTCTCTACCTACTTGTGATCTCTCTCTCTCTGTCAAATAAAATAAAAAATCTTAAAACAAAACAAAACACCAGCGTCTAGCTCCAGTAGAGAACTGAAAGGGGAACCCACCATGTTCAGCGACACCTACAACAGGGTCTGGGCCACAACATAACCACGTAAAGAGGAAATGCTGGTCGGGAGTGCAAGAACCAGTGAGCCCACACGTCTCCTCTCAGTCCCATCTCCAAGAGCAACCACCTTTACCAATCATCCATTTATCTCTTCTTCCCTGACTACCTCTGGTCTCAGCCCTGAGTGCCAGAGACATAGGGCAGACCACATGACAGACTGGCCCTCAAGGAGCTTCCATTCTGGTAAAGTCACATGAAAGAGATTTAAGGTACGGTATTAAAATAAAGGAGGGCAGCTAAAAAAGATTCCCCCAAGCAATTTCCATCAGTCTTCCTGACCTCAAGTCCTTTGAGCCCCCAGCTCCTTGTTCCGTGCTCGGATACGTGTCCATCGCGTCGTGCTGTGCTTCAATGGCAGGCCAGGCCCCACCCCCCCCATGGCTCTGTTCAAAGCCTGGATCCAGACACTCAAACCTGATTTCCTCTGTGCGCTGATGTGCCCCCACATCCTCAGACAGTGTGACTGGAATGGTCCAAGTCAAGCTTCTCCTATCAATATCCTAGGTCTCATATTTTCTCTTTTTTTCATTGCCTATCCTACGCTTGGGGGATATAAAAGATCGACAGGAGTCCCCTTAAAAGTGTTTCGTCTTTTTTGTAAAAAATTAGCAAGATACAGAACATATTAATATCACACACTGATTCGGAGCTAAACTGTACAGAAGGAAGGGACAGAGACTAGTCAGTGTGAGCACCTCAGAAGCAAGCCTTGAGCAAAGGGTTTGGCCAGGCAGAGTCAGCAATGACCAAGCAGGATGTTTGAAGGAGCACCAAGGGCCCAGACAGGGGAGAAGTAATGAAGACACCGGCCTGACTGAAACCAGGAGGACTCATCAGGCAAGTGGCAGGAAAGAAGGCGGGAGGAACAGCTCAACACGGAGCTCTGCAACGAGGTGTGGTTTACCCAGGACACTGGAAGACAGGTGTGGCATGACGCTGAGAAGGAGTAAGGCACAGATGCAAACTCTTTCAAGCACACAGAGGAAATCACTGTCATTAACTCTGATTCAGCCTATCATAAATATCTGACACACAGTTATTTTCAACAAGAACCTCATCAAAGTGGTTCCTAATCCTCCCATTCCGACCATTAAAAAATCAAGTCGAAGTATGCCAGAATGCAAATATTTACAAATTTGAAAATCAAAAATGCCTCCCACCAACCTCCTGGGCTTTCTCAAGCTCCATCTTCACCGTCTGCCAAGCACACTGGTGTGCTGGGAGCCACGGATAGACAGGAGCATAAACAAACAACTATCTGGCCGTCCACGTGTCCTTTTGTTCCATAACATGTGACTGTCAACTGTTTGTCAGGCACGGTGTTTGGCAGTTTGAATCAAGGTATAACACAGCAAGCCTTTCGTTCCCTGTCTTTCAAAGGAGCTATGACACCTGGAAAGCAAATACAATCTGTTCATAGCAGCCCCCAAAAGAGAAGCTGGTGAGTTCATTCATACGTTAATTCATCAAGTTTTTATTTCACGTATTAAGCGCCAGACACTATCCCAAACCGTGTGGAAGGAGCAGCAAAGGAAACAAAGCCCCTGCTCTGATGAAGCCTATATGGGGGGTGGGGTGGGCAGGCAAGCAGTGGGCAAGCGAACAGGAAGGTATGGATTTATCAGACAGGAAGGAAGTACCATGGTAAACACACACAGGTAAGGAAACAGCGGTGCCATTTTCGGTGTTTGGGGAAGACTGCAGACTGAGAGCAGACACCTGAGTGGTATTTGAGCAAAGAGCTGAATGAATGAAGTGAGGGAGCCAGCCAGGCTGCTATGTGGGGAAGAGTTCCACTCCAGGTAAAGGCACAGGCAGAGGCAGAAGCTGAGACTAGACAGCCAGGAAGCCTGGGGAGCGGGAGCAGGTGCCAGGTGAGATGGGAAAGCAGTCAGGAACAAGAGTATGGGACATACCACAGGTAGGTGGGGGTAAAGCGCCCCTGCAGGTTACAAAGCTGATGGTTTTGGTAACACAGTGATAATAACAGTCCTCCTTCCTTACTTGGAATCTGCAGATCCTTCCAAGTCTGGTCTATTACACAAAAGATGAGGTCAGATCTGAAAAATAAATTCAGTGGAAAGAGAGGTTTTGATATTAAGGTGAAGAAAGCACCCTATATATTTGGAGAGCATTCCCTGCCCTCCAAAATATTCAACTCCAAAAATCGGATGGAAATCAGAGTATTTCTAAACTTAATGATGCTTTAACCATTAGGGATGCCCCCAAGTAGAATATTCTTAACCATTTTAGTCAGAGGATAGGATGGTTTTTTAATGTAAAACAGTATTAGAATATGCAATTAAGTAGCTTCCCATCATAGTTTACACTTCAAAGCGAGCTGTGCCTTAGTAAATAGTCTTGGGAGAGAATGCAAACACTGCACGTCAGAAACATATTAACTAAAGCCACAGAACTGTATGCTCAGCTGGAAATATCAAAGGGATGTTCTCATATTTAAGATGATAAGTGGAGAATGCAAAACTGCTAATTTCCTGCTTTATGGATGTATTGTAGCTTCTGGAGACATCTTAATAATCACTTAATTATATCATAAGAAACATAAAACAAAAAATGCCAACAGGATGAGATCCTCCATTTTCAGAAAAACAGACCGTCAGCAGATTTGGATTGCTGTCCACAGACTGAGGACAAAAAGCCTTAAAGCAGCAATATTTTAGGACAATACAGTGTCAGGGACATAATAGTGAGCAAACATCCTTTCTAAATCCAGGGGCACGCAGGGAACTAATCCCCAGAGGTGGGCTGCCCTCTATTTCTCTGAAGCCGCTTCAACTTCTAGCCATAAAACCATAAAGACAAAAATGCGACAAACACCAACACTGACAAACTACTCCAAGGCAGTAAATGAGAGGTTAATTACATGCTGATTTCCAGGATATTTCTAAACTGTGAGAGTAGCTCAATCACCTAGGACAAGATGCTTTTGCCATTCTACAAGATAAGAAATAGTGTTCGCCTGAAGTGTAACAGAAATGAGAAAAGGCAAATCATGCCTCTGCTATATAGTTCAACGACCAATACTTTTCTTGAATAATTCCTGAGTCAAGTTTCTCTAATAAACCAATTAACTGCCACTGAAATAAAAAGGCAAAGTTCTGAGGCTTAAAACAGTCAAAGAAAGGTTATTTTAGTATGTTAAATTAACAAAAATTTAAGGGGGAAGAAATGGATCTTGCTACCACTCCCAACTGGAAATATTGGGGTTCTTCTTGTAAAAGTTGGCTTTGGGATAAGGGAAACAGTTTAACAGATATATTTATTCTCTCTTAAAAACAACAGCAACAACAACTTATTTTTCCTTCCAACAACTTATTTTTAGAAGCAATGTGCAGATTGTAGAAAACTTGGAAAATATATAAATGTATAAAGAAAATGAAATATCGGGGTGCCTGGGTGGCTCAGTGGGCTAAAGCCTCTGCCTTCGACTCAGGTCATGATCCCAGGGTCCTGGGATCTAACCCCGCATTGGGCTCTCTGCTCAGCAGGGAACCTGCTGTCTCCTCTCTTTCCCTGCCTGCTTCTCTGCCTACTTGTAATCTCTGTCTGTCAAATAAATAAATAAATAAATAAACGTAAAAAAAAAAAAGAAAAAGAAAAAGAAAAATGAAATGTCATCCATGACATCCATCACTAAACATACCTATATTTTGCTATATTTTCCTTTCAATTAATACATACTCCTCTTCATTCTTTAGCAAAATTAGGATCATTAGATAATTTATTACAATGGTAAGCACTTCATCTGTGACAAAACACTGTTTAAATATGGTTGCATAATATTCCACTACACAGATGTCTGGTAACTGACTTAACCATCCCTTTTCTGTCCTATTGAGAATGCAAGATACATTAATGAATTTTAAAGTAACAGACTCTGTTGAGACCCATGTTATGGCTGCAGAATCTACACTGTGCATAACCTCTAAAAAACCACTAGTCATGTTTTAATGTAGTATCAAAGAAGAATACCCACAATTATCCGAAAAGGTTATTTCAATGCTCCTCCCTTTCGCAATGGCACATCTGTGCAAGACTAGAGTTTCTGCACACTTCCACCCAACCTGTCAACACACTGCAGGGCGAAGCAGACAAGAGAACTGCTTGTCTTGTCCAACCCCAGAATTCCGGGATCATAACCTGAGACAAAGGCAGGCACTTAACTGACTGAACTACTCAGGTGCCCCTCTGTTTTGCTTTTAAGATGGAAGACTTGAGTATTCACAAATCTTTTTGAGAAAGAGACACCAGAAGGGAGGTTGAAACAGAAGGTGGGAGAGAGTGGTGGTAGAGAAACTGATTTCCAGAAAGTCAGGGGGATATTTCGTGCATTATGAACAGGAAAAAAAAAAAAAAAAAGGATACAGGACGGAGCAGCTGTGCAGAGGGGCAGAAGGAAGAAGAGAACATGGCCTTCACATGACTATTTTTTTAGTGGTGGGAAGATGATCTGCTGAGAGTGAAGGCCAAGTAGGAGAGATGTGGCTGACTTTAAAGCTGGAGATTTACATGTTGAGAAGGTTGGATATAGTCACTGTGGAGAGTGAGAGTTTAACTTCCTGGCAGTGCTGAGTCTCTGCTGAAGGTGGGGACCAGCATCTTACAGTGGCATCTGTGACCTGTTCTGAAGAATCTGGCAGTCCAGACCCAGTCCAGCAGGCTGCCTGGTCCACCAGGGTTGGGATGTGCCAACACAACAGGCAGAAGGGAATCTGGCATACTGAGAAGTGCACAGTAAAATGCTGGCCACGGAATCAAACAGCAGAGATGCTGCGACAGACTCTCAAGATGTAAACGGGAGTGAGGAGCTGGAAACAGGCCTGGAAGGTGAATCTCTGATGTTACCTGGGACAGTCTGTCAGATGAACTGGATAGGAAGTCCTGGCCAGGAAATGGAACCTGCGAGTTCCAGAGCAGAAGCAACTCTCAGTATTATCAAGATGTAGGACAGTGACTCGGTGACCCACTTGTTCCAGTTTAAGCACTGAAAGTCCTGCATCTGGAGAAACCGGAATGGTTCTAAAACTGAGTGTCCATTGCAGGAGAAAGGCCCAGACCCAGGCCCAGGCAAAGCAGGCCTGCTGCTCCCCCACGTTGGCTGCCACTGGGATCACCTGGTGAGCTCCCAGAACTCCTGAAGCCTACAGCGAAGACTGCCACCCAGGTGCCAAAATTTTCCGTGGATGAGGAGCTGTAACTAGCGAATGATAGCACAGAGAGCAGGAGACCATGACTGTCAGGAGCCTAAAAGGACAAGAAGTCAAAGAGCAAGGATAGGCAGGGAGCCACGAGGAGCAGGGGCCCCATCCTGGGGTGTGCAAGAAGGTGCCATCTCCCAGGAGGCAGCAGCAAACTCAAAGAGCGCAGTTCACCAAGGACCAGGAGGTGAAGACTTCTGGAGGAGAAACTGGCTGATGACCAGGCAAAAGCACAGCATGTGGAAAGTGTAGAATTTAGGTCAGAAGGGGGAGCACAGAGCAGTCCTCCGAGGCAATTTGCTGGAGGCCCAGGGCTGCAGGAGCCCACAGAGCTAACTGCAGGGAGAAAGGGAATGGGGTGGGAGGTGACCCCACGTGGGCTGTGGGCTGGCTGGTGGCATAGTGAATGGCACCCCCAGGGCCCTGGCGTCCCAAGCACAGGTATACTTTAACACAAGGAGGCTGCTATGTTTTGTAAAGATACACATTTATCCTGAAGAAAAGAGATCAGGAATTTTCGAAGCTTCAGAATGGGTTCCTCTGGTCCTTGTCTGAAAGCCCTTTCCTCTTGGGACTCAATTCTCTGATGTCTGTTTCACAAATAATCATCTTTGTTCGATATTCAAACCTTCACCCAACCATGAGATTCTCCTCACATCTCTCACACTTCACTAATAACTTCAGTGTTTTACCCGAATCCAGAAAATCGTCACGGATTTAACAGATATAGCTGCCAATAATTCATACAGAAATAGAGTGAAGAATATATTTCTTGACAATCAAGTGCCAAAGTTATCACCATGGAATGAAGGAGAGGGTATGTGCTGCACTGTGTTGTGTTGTGTCATGGGAGTTGTGTTTTTCAGTGAGTGTGTGTATGTGTGTGTATGTGCCCAGCCAACACGTCTGTGTTAAGAGTATACCACCTGGAGATCTAAGTCGTACGGAAGTTTAGAAAGACTCAACAATAAAACACCATTTCAGCGAAAAGCTTTTAGCATTATTTATAAAAAATATATATGCAGGAAAATGTCCTCCACTCAGGAACAGCACAAGTACTTCTATTCAGTCTAAGCTTGCTCTCAAGTTCTGGGCAAGACAGAGTTCATCCAGGCCTTGGGGGAGGTACTAATCAAACAAAAAAGTCCAGTGAGCTCACAGGTGCCAGGAGATATGATGGTTACTCAATAGGTAGGGCTGGGAAGGAAACCAAGGATCCTTTGCCTCCTTCCTCACACAGCCCACAAACAAGTTCGCTCTCTCTGTTGATTGAAGGCCAGGCTTCAGGAAGGAAAGTGGAACTCGACTCTCTTGCCTCACGAGGGTACTTCTACAGTTTCCCAAGACAGCCTCAGCCCAAGCCAAAGCTCAAGCCAGAGTTCATCAATAACCAAGGCACAGACAATGGAACAAAAACCCCCCACCAACAAGGTCCATTGCCTACAAATGCAATTACCAGTAAATAAATACTTCTAAATCATTTTGTTTAGCTACAGAATGAGGATTCTTTTATAAATTAAAGCTTTCAAAAGTTAAGTCAGTATTGCTTAGGCTGGAATTTGTCTCTGCTTTCAAAATTTAACTTATATATAAATAAATATGAATGTGCCTAGGGCAGATGACAGTCCTATGTTAATTAGGGTGGCCCCTATGTTTTCTCAAATGAAAAGACACTGCAAATGCTCCTGCCCAAGAAAGACAAAAACAAATAGAAAAAAAGTGTGTGTGTGTGTGTGTGTGTGTGTGTGTGTTTGAGAGAGATCGATCCATGGGTCTATACCAACCTTACATTGTCACCAAATGTTTGTGCACACCTATCCCAGACACGAGTGTGGCAAAGTAGCAGGTAGCAAGGCAAGTCAAAGCCACTGTGAAAATTACACCACAATGAAACAGAGCATTTACATCCTTTTTCTTATAATACAGTTTCATAATAGACACCCAAGAAATCATCTTTCCTGATCCCAACCAGGGAATAAGCAGCAAATCAAATTCAGAGCATATCAGTATGTTTTGTTTTCACGCACTTGTGTTTTTTTATATCCACAACTACTAGGGAGAAGGTGAAGGCAATGAGTGAGACAATTTCAAATCAAGTGCTATTCTGCTCAAATGAAGTACTTCAAAATGCTTATCAGTTCTGTAATTTTCAATGGATGATCACATTTTTACTAGAAGCGTGTATCTTCAAAGAAACTGCATGGTTTAATCACCCAAATGTAGAAGAGAGGATGGATAAATAGATGAAGATAAAACTTACTGGATACAAAAAAGGTATTCTGAAAAGGTAAGCAAAGTACAACTCCACCAGAGTATGAGACAGATGGACATCTGAAGAAATCTTAGGGGGAAAAGTTTATGACTATAAGAGACAGAGCCTCTTACAGAGCTCTCCCCCTGGCAAAGACATGTCCAAAACTGTAACAAGATGTGGTTTTTTTTAATTTAACCTTGTATCATACAGGTCTGCTGCTCTGTTAAACCCGCAAGTTCAAGTTCAAATTCATATAGTTTAAGGACTTAGATTGTTGAATGGTCCATGGAGAGATCTCAAGGTTTATTATTACCTCAGATATACATTTTCTTGTTTATGCTTTCCTCATGATCATTCAAAGCTTTGAAAAATCAACCTCTATTAAGAAAAAGTTTGCCCAGGAAATTGCCCCACACTTGTCATCTGATTCAAGGCATAAGCGACAAAAGGTTATGAATGCTAACTCTGGATATTTGCAGGCTCTTCACTCAAGGCAACAAATAAAAAAAAATAAAAAAAACCTCAGTAAGAAGGCACCTCCCCACAGCAGTAGTGCCTTGTAGAGGGGAAGAAAAGCCTCCCAAACAAGACTTTACCACTACCACTCGCTCCCCTACCAAGAAGCTCTCTTTCTGGAACTCAAAAAAGACAAAGTTCAACTTCAAAGAGAGATGCTGTAGTAAAACCAGAAAGCAGGAAAGTTGGCATATCCATCTCTGTGTGCAAATGAATGACCTCATGAGGCATAGAAACAAGGGCAAATAATGCAAAACAAACTGTTCCAACTCTGGTACCAGTTACTGACCTTCCAGACCAATGGAACATGCTGTCTCTGGCAGCACAAGCAGAATGTGCATAAAACATCAGCTCCTCTGCTTGAAGGCAAATACCCTCTATTCCAGTTCACTGAAATCGAATTACAAAAGCAAACACTTCCACCTACAAATCAGTGTCCTGAGTGCTGTGACAATACACATATATAAACAAGTCCGTGCCTGTGCAGCATTCCCAGCACTCACACACCTAAATCATGCTCAAGTCACCTTTCCAAAGGCTTATAAATACCCCCCTCCAACTATAAGAGCTTGGGCTCTAACATCAGTAAGATGTCATCGCCATACTTACAGCATAGACGCTTTAGGACAACTAAAACTTGCACTCCTAAAGATCATAATTCAGGACATTATGGTCCACTTATAAAATATGCTGGGAACTTTCTATTTGGGAGGTGTGGGAGGAAGTGTTTCATATAATGGGAAAACCACAACCAGGGGAAGAAGGGTCTTGAGCTCTGGTCCCAATTCTGTCCAACTACCTGCAATAAACTCTGGTCTGAGAAGGGCTCACCTCTCTAAATCAAAGAAGTTTCCTTCTAGGTCTAGATTGTTATTCATTTGTTAGAAAATACCAAATCTAGACACAGCCTGTGCAACTACAATTGCAGAGGCACACGCAGGGCTTATGTAGTGAGCTAACGTCAGCACTGGCCCACAGCGCACTTGCTCCCGCACCAAGCTTGACACACAAGAGTCAAACAAAAAGAACCCGAGAGGCAGTCCAGAGACAGGCTCCATGGACAACCCTGAAAACTGTTTACAAACCATGCTGCTTGGCTCAGATGTGATTCACTAGAATTCCTTCCAAGTGTATCATTGTGGACCTCATGAGTCAGTTTGCTCTTCTTGCTCCTTCTTTCTATCTGCCCTGCCCATAACATGGGAAACACTGCACACACCTCTGCCCAAATGAAAAGTGCAGTAAGACCTGGTAGACACTTAAAAGTTCAGCTCCAGTCCACCTGTGAAAAACATGGAACTCCAACAAGGTGTAGAATAACACACACACACACACACACACACACATTTCACAAAATTGTAATGATATCTAATATAGCATACATTTTCTATTGTGTTTTATGTTATGAAAGTACTGTCACCCACAGTATAAAACAGAGTGAGATCCATCAAAGGATGGATGTGTATGCAAAATGTGGCATAAACATTCAGTGGAATATTACTCAGCCTTTCAAAGGAAGGAAACCCTGACACCTGCTACAACATGGCTGAACCTTGATGACGTCACGCTGAGTGGAATCAGCCAGACATAGAAAGATGAATGCCATATCATTCCACTTACATGACGTACCTACAATACTTGAATTTAGAAAAACAGAGGATAGAATGGGGGCTTCCAGGGCTGGGGGGGGTAGGAAAGAATGGGGAATTAAGTGTTTTATGAGGACAGCATTTCCATCTGGGAAGATGAGAAAGTTCTGGAGATGAACGGTGGTGATGGTGGCATGACATTGTGATGTGTTTGATGCCACTGACCTATGCTTAAAAAATGGTTAAAACTGTTGTGTGTCAACTATATTCGCAATGAAAAAACAATTTTAAAAATGGCAAATTGTTATGTATATTTTACCACAAAAGAAAGAAAAAAAAACCCAAAACATAAAAAAACACTGGGTTAGGAAGCAGTCCAACTGAGAAACTCCCCTAAAGATTGAAAGCCTTCTCTGCTATGTGGTATTAATGAAAATGGCACAACTGGGAAATCATACTTCCAGCAGTATTCAGGAGAATTTCATGTGAGATAATAAAATACAGGTCTCTGCCTCTGGCTCCTGACCCAGCGTTCCTAAAAAGGAACCCTAGGAGCATCTCTCGTTCTCATAGTTGGTCTTTGACCCCATCCTGAACAGGGCTCCCGGAACCCCTGTAAATTCCTAAAGTGGTTAGAGCATTTGGCTTTCGTTCTAATGAGGCGACTATGGGGTGGGCTCCTGGATGAGAGATGGTCACCAGAAAGACCAAGCCATGATTAGAAGCCTGGCAATTTTCAGCCCCACCCCTCACTTCTTAGAAAGTTAATAATTGATCATGCCTCTATGAGGAAACCTCCATAAAAATCCCCAGCACACAGGGTTCAGAGAGTTTCTGAGCTGGTGAACACATCAATATACTGAGGGGGGGGAGGCGGTGCACCCCAGTCCACGGAGACAGAAGCTCCTGCACTCCGGACCCTCCCAGACCTTGCCCTATATATTTCTTCATCTGGGTTGTCATCTGCATCCTTCACCATATCCTTCAATCAACTGGCAAAAACTGTTTGCCCAAGTTCTGTGAGTCATTCTAACAAGTGATCAAATCCAAGGATAAGAGGTCAAGGGTACCGCTAGGACAGGAGTTGGGGGCAGCGTGAGAACCTGCTGGTGTCTAAAGCAGGGAGCTTCAGACATGAGACTACATCCATGTAGAGAGTATCAGAATTGAGTTAAATTACAGGGCACCCAGCTGGTGTCACCGAGAAATACTTGGTAGGGACAAACCCCATAGGCCTGGTATCAAAGGTATTGAGCACCAGTAGGGCATCAGAAGAAAGGAGAACCAAAGCCGGAGAGGCTGGGCTCTTTTTCTAAAACAGCTAGAATCCTAACACTTTATTCCACTTACACTATTAAACCTGAGTTTCTCCTAACTATAAAAGAGGAATAAGGATGTTTACTACTAAATTAAAGAGTCAAGATGCTTAAAAAAAAATAAAAAGTTTGTTATGAAAAGTTGAGAACACTAAGAACACTATGAAAATTTAGTTAAGAATAGAAATTATAATATCACTGAATAGAGAAAGGGTACTTTATTAGACTAAATCTTCCCAAAGTATTTTGAGATTAATAGTATGTCACTTCTATTAAAAAGCAGGAAAAAGAATAAACACCGATTTCAAGTTCAAAAGGAGTATAATCATTGCAAGGCTTTTTTTGATCAAAAGATTGTTTCTTTTTAAAAGCTCCTTTTATTTCAAAGACACACTGATTACCATCACAGTGTTTACCCTTGCTTTTTAAGTTGAGAGCTGAGGATTTCAGCTCTCAAAAATGGTAGGAGGCATCTTGTTCTCTTACCCTAATTTCACATCCAGTGTCCTCAAATGCCACACCTTTTATACTCAGATCTATACAACTACATTTATAACACAACACATGTCCACAGAGGGAACTCTGGATAAGTAGCCCCCTGTTTTTTCCACAAATGTAAATAAACATATGTATTTATAATCCACAGTTTTCTATTCACATATGACTCCAAGATTAAAGCCTTTTTTCCCCTCCAAATAAGCATTTTTGGGTGACTAATATTTTGATAGATGCACTGGGCCATGAGATACAATGAGTTAAAAAGTTTTATTAAAGGTACTATCATTAATACTCAAGAATGGTGGCTCCTTTCCTGAGTTCTTCTCAAGTGAACCGGTCCTGTTTTTACGTTTAAATAAGGCTTCATAGGGCTCTCCATCTTTAGGCCAAGGGCACATACATACAAAGCCCTCTTCTGATCAGGAAAGTTCAATAAGCAAAATGGTACCAAGTTCACTTCCAACAGAAGGAGCAACTACCTTGTATAACATTTGTTTGTTAACCTTGAGTACAGGCCTTAACTAGATATAAACTCCCCACAGGTAAATATCCTGTGTACTTATCTGTGCCCAGGATACTGGGTCTTCCATCAGGAGTTTAATAAACGTAAGTTAAATTAACACACTCCACAAACAATCCATTTTTACTCATTTCTTCCTATTTTGCCAAATCTAAGTGATTTTTCTCAAGGTTAGAAATATACAGAAGAAAAAAAATCTAGAATAAACAAGTTCTTCACTAAGATGATTACACATTTCCTTTGGAGATTCTGAACAAATACCACCAGTTTATAAATATGACTGGTCTTTACTTGAAGGAAAAGACTCCACCTCAAACATAACAAGAGAGGGGATCTTGCCAAAATGTTCACTTTTTGGTCAATGCTACAAATAATAGGGTTCTTCATTTCGAATCAATATCCCATTGTCAGGAAGCAACGAAGGGCCATTGATACGGCAAGAAAACACAAATTGCACCTCAGTCACCAGAACCAAGTACTGGAAATTCCCACTGAGCACAAGACAAACATGACCATCTTAGAAGAGGTTCGAATGAGGGAGGGGCAAATTGCCAAATCAGTGAGGATAACTCACATTGACAGAATCACACGATAACTCCAAGAATACAGGAATTTAATTCACCTGTGATTTATCACCATCCTAGGCGCCTCTCCCAGTCACACGCTCCACAAAGGTGAAGATATTTTTCCTCAGATGGTGTTAAAAAGGACAACCTCATTCACAAATTTTAGGACTTTACCAAAATTATAACAAAGCAAACACAACCATACAAAAAACACATTCACTTTCTATTAATTTCTATTAGGCGTCTCAGAAAAACACTTGTACCAAACACCAGGCAAAACCTCACTCTTTATATTATGCATAAAGCTCAAGTCAGTAAACAAATTGATTTTCTAAGAGGGAAGATATTTCCTTAATTGCTTATGAAATCGTTACCAATTTGATACACCAATTTTGAAAACTAATTTAATAGGATGTACGCTTCTCAAAAGTGGGTTCTGCTATTAAGCATCACTTATAAACAGCCACCGCGACTAGTGTAAATCTTCGAACACACAAGACACAAAGTTACTGAATAACAGGATTCAAGTCCTTTGGAAACAGCAATGCTTAAGAAATCATATTTTAACATTCAGAAGCCAGTTACCTGTTTTCCCTATCACAGTGCATATTCCTTTTAAAGCCTTCCTAACTGCAAAGTAGCCAGGATCTTGCAACTGGAATAAACCAGATAAAACCAGGGAGAAATTCACCTCAAAACCCTACTCTGATTATTTACAAGTTCCTACCTCCCTACCTAGCTGGCCACGGCCCTAAAATTGCTTCCCTGAGCTTATCAGCCAAAGAAATGGAAACTACCTAAGCAAGCACAGAAATTTCGGTCAGCAGCATTGCACGGAGTGAAAATCAGACCCAAGTTGGCTACTCAGTACCTCTCATTAGGAGGTAAGACGTGGGTAAAATTGTTTTGGCATTCCCTAGTTCCTTCCAGAAACATGGGGGTACCTCAAAATAAATCCTCCATGCAACTAAATCCATAGAATTTAAAAGTTAAGGCCACACTACAGAAGAAACAGTAAAGTATGAACCATGAACAGCAGTGTCAACAATATCCCTCATTCATTTACCCACAAAAAAAAAGAAAGAAAGAAAGAAAGAAAGAAAGAAAGAAAGAAAGAAAGAAAAAAGCACATGAAACACATGGCTATTTTCTATTTAAAAAAAAACAAAACAAAACACAAGCTGTTAAAGGCCAAAGGCATAGGATTATGCCTGGCCTTTAATTCATTTTAATTTACCGAGAGGAAATGCTAACGTGATCCTCATACTTGGCCTCCCATGATCCTGATTTCATACCAAGATGAAACTTAATGTATTCTGCAGAATTCTCCTCCCAAATATTTCCTTCCTTGCTGAGAAGACAAATGACTCAGTTATACTCAGTGATTAAAACCTGAGGACCTCTTATCCTATATTGCTTGGACAGTATGAGACGGTCTCGAAGGCCTTGCATCCAGTGGAAGGACACCTGGGGTTACAGCAAACCAAGAACAAAGCAGAGTCTCTGTTGCTGGAAATACTCAAGGTTCACAGACTGTAAGTTCTACTGGTAGTGCAAGGGGAGGGGGAAGATAGGCAAGAAAAAACGATCCTACGAGGTTATCTGTCAGGTCTGGTGATGTTAGAAAGACAAATAAAGCAGGGTAAGAGGGTGCAGAAGGTCAGGGAGCTGATTTTAAAAGGGGCGACAGAGAGGCCTGTGAATATTTGAGATGGACTTTCCAGAGAGTGGATCTGGAGAGCCCCACAGACCCTGGCCAAGCTTGTGCTTGGCTTGTTGAGGAAAAACAGAAAAAAGGCCAGTGTGGCTGGAGCAAGGGAAAGACGAAAGTGGCTGGAAACTAGGTCAGGGAGGTGGCAGGGGCCAGACCAGCTTCAGATTGCACTTGAAGAAATGGCTGATTCAGGCATCAGGGTCCTGATGGAAATCAACTAGCCGAAGCTTAAAGCGATGCCCTGTCCCAGCCTTATAAGGACATAGGGAGAGCTCCAGGGACCATCTCACTGTGGCTTCACCTGTGGGTGTCCACACCAGCGGGAGCCCGGTTCCCGGGAGCAGACACAGAGTAGGGCGCTCAGGATTAATGCTGGAGACCGTATAGGCTCCTGGCTTGGGTGGAGAGTTTCAGAGTGGGCATCCTCTCTACATGCTCTACGGGACAGCAGCCAGAACCCCACCTTATGGGGCATTAGAATAAAACTCAGTCCTTGGTCATAAAGTACATCATCATCCACCTGCATCCCAAAGAGCTGGGATTTTCTGGGATACTCCCAACCTCAAACACTCTTCCCCGTCACCCCCAGAAAAGCATGCCTTGTCTCAAGACCATCTACTCTGGTCAAGATGACAGAACAGGCAGTGGCCCTACCTGGAGGACACCAGAATGTTGAGGTGTGCATTATTAACATATCCATGTCTTCTCACATTTGCCTGAGTGCTTACTACATGCACTGGTTTTATTTCTGTGCAAATCTGTCAAGTGTATAATATTATTATCCCTACTTTACGACAAAGCTAACACACTAAAGACACAGAGGGTGGGCCCAAGCAGTCTGATCCCAGAGTGGGGGGGGCAAATCTTACACTGCTTCTCTCGAAGAAACTATATCACGAAAAATTACTCATTGGGCGAAAGCTACCCAGGGAGAGAGGGGAGGAGGTATTCTTTTCCATTCAGCTAAAAAAGACAGTCCCTATCTTATTTAAGATCCAGAGTCAGGACTCTTTAGGGAGATCTATGCGACCCGCAGCGAAACAAACTACAGAGAAACAATCTACTGCTCACTAATGACAAGTAACACGAAATGCAGAACCACAGTACGGACCACAGGCCTCCGAGAGCAGGAAGCACGCTCACCTTCCTGGGCACGCGGCCTCCCACCCACAAGCTTGTTGTGTAGCTCTCCGCTTATTTCTTTTCACAAGGGGGCCCGGAAGTTGGGGCCTGACATATCACCCCACCCCGAATCACAAAGCTAGGGTAAGCGGGGGATGGGTGAAGAAGGAACCGCTCAGCCCAGCCAACCAGCACACTCAGTTGCCAACACCAGCTGCCATGAAGGAGGGGGAGATTCATAATGGAAGCAAGCAACCGAAGCAAAGGGAAGGCAAACACAGAGAAACCAATCATTCCCTCATTCGGAGGGTCATCTACCTGTGTTTCCACGTGGTTGGGACCCTCCAGGCCACTTCTTGAGATCCGGGGCCTGGGGACACAGCCTAAAGTAGGGGCAGTGCTTTCCCCTAAAAAGATCTGTGGAGGTGTTGGTGTTGGTGGTGGTGTTGGGGTTGTTGGGGGTGTTAGAGGTGGGTTTTAAGGCAAGTCCCTAGAAGAGACAGTTTTAAGTTCAGGAAATAGGGGACTAAAATGATACAAAACTGAATGTAAACAGACGCCTTTGAAAAGGAACTCATGCAGATCTCAAATGACACACAGTGAGTCTGAAACAGGCTGAACAATGAGGCTGCTCGCTCTCTGTGGGCTTTATGAACGGCAGGACTGAAGCCAGCCCAGCCTCCACACGGTCTGAACCCCATCCATTGGTCGACCGGAGTGGCAGCAGAACGCAGGAAGAACCACTCTGGAGGCCAAGACCTCCATCCTCAGAGTTTCAGACAGAAAAATGTAACCCAAGATCAAGAGGCCACAGAGAACCCAAAGGAGGAGAAGCACTTCCCTGCGGGAGAGGAGGACGTGCAGGTGAGCTCTGCCGTCTCATCCCAGGGCGCCCAAGGGCATGGAGCCTTTCACTCCACTTCATCATAAACACAGCCGTCTCCGGACAGGACAGTCGGTTGTGTGAGGTGGGCGTCCCCATCTCCTGGTGATCGTGGGACTTCAAAGAAGAACATCAGCTCTTCTTCTGGGGAATGAAGCTAGCACCAGAAGGGAAGCTCCCCACGCCAAGGGGAACAGGACACACACACAGGGTGCATTACCAACAGCACCAAGATGGCACCAAGATGGGACCAAGTGGGTCCTGCTTCTCCCACCCACTCCCAACACTGCCTCACACCCCAACTGCCAGGCATTCAAGGCTTCCCAAAGCCCTTTTCATCAGGCTGACTAGTAAAAGAAGGCCAAGTGTCCTCTCCCTCCTCTTCCTCCTTTCCGCCTCTCACTAGTCCTGCCATGGCCTTAGGTGGAGCTTACGCCCTGCAGGGAGCCCCAGGGAAAGCACCGCCCCCTGAAGAGGTCCAGGCAAGGGGCCACAAATAGGGGACTGCCAGGTGTGACGGTATTTGAGGGTGGAGAACTAGGGGATCATGGCCAAAACCAAGAGTCTCTGAAAACATACGCCCAGAGAGAAAAGAACACTGAAAAACACAATGCAGAATGTTCTTCAGAACCCAAATAATAAGCAGGCCAAGAGATGGTAGCCAAGCTCCCCTCATTCAGGCAGGAAGCCTGGGACTTCCCAGAGAACCCCATGTCAGTCAAATCTTTAATCAAGGATCTTTATTCAAACACCCAAGAAACAGGTATCTGCAACCAGGGGTATGTACCTAGAAAAGCTAAATTATTTGTCAGTGATACCAGGTCCCTGTGGAGTCTAGATGAAGGTCCTACTATTAATTACACATAACATAAAAGACACAAACCAAGCTTATCCCAGACTAAACAGAAGGTATATCATCCCCATGCGTGAGGTCCTTGCTGGGCTGCTCTCTTGCCATTAACCATGGACCCTGGAAGACTCAGTCCATCCCTACATTTACAGGAGCCCATGACCCACAAATGAATCGGGTAAGAACCCTTACTTACTTGCCATCACTGCAACTCCAGGCTACTGGTGACCTACTGACCTGATTTTCTCCTCTGGCTGAGATTCCTGACTCACTCATCATATCCTCCTTACTTCTACTTCCAAACAGGACCACTGAAATCCGACCTTCTCTGTAGAACATGTCCCTGTTTCTAAGAACCTTGCCTATCCACATATTTTAAACCTCTGTTCACACTGGCCATTGGTATGGGCTGCCTGTTTACATCTCCCCAGCATTCTTAAATTGAAGCCTTATTAATGCCCAATGTGATGGGAAGTGGGGCCTTTGGGAGGTGATTAGGTCACAAGGGTAGAGCCCTCATGAATGGGATTAGTGCCCCTAGAAGAAGCGACACAAGAGAGCTGACGTCTCTCTCCGCCATGTGAGGACACAGCAAGACCACCATCTACAAATCACGAAAACAGCCCCCACCAGACACCAACTCTGTCAACTCCTTGATCTTGGACTTCCAGCCTCTAGAACTGTGAGAAATAAATGTCCATTGTATATGCCACCCAGCCTATGGTATTTGGGGTAGCCCCTGGGCTAAGATGTCCATATCCATTCTGTGAGGTCCAGTGCCCTCTCTTCCACTCTCCCACTGGGCCCCAGAGCCCCAGCTTTGGCCCCTCATCCAGAGCTTCCTAACCAATGCCTCTCTTCTACCATTTGTAAAACTGGCTCAGCACTTCAGGAACAGATGGACCACAGGACAAGACACGTGAAGTGGGCACTCATCCCAAACTTTAGGCAGACTCTAACTGCATCCAGTGAAGGTGAACAATTTTATTCCACTGGGTGAGTGAAAACAATCATATACAATGTCACATCCAGACACCAAAGTGGGAGGGGGCTTGAAAAGGAACAACACTAACATTTGTTAACACCTACACACCAGGCATGGTGTCCAGGACTTTACCTGCATTACCTGCTTAATATTCACATCTCAGAGATGAGAAAACTGGAGCTCACAGAGGTAAAAGAACTTTCTACCCACCACGAGGGCTACCTAAAATAAGTGCACGTTCTTTCAAGTGTGCCAGCATTGGAATAAGTGACAGCCAATGCTTTAAAAAGCCTTGCGGGGAATGGTAATGTGGAGAGCATCCTTCCACAACCATGGAAAAAACTCACACACTTGTTCTTAGAGAACTATGTGCTCATATAATTGTTTACAAAAATACATTCTTATGTATTTATTTATTTGGAAAGAAATCACATATGCATTCTTTGTAGGAAGCTGCTTGCACTAAAAGTCAAAGTGTGAACAGATGACAGCAAAGATAGTTCTCACACGTTCAAATGAACCCCTAAGCTTTCGTTGGTGTTATAAGTCAACTACTTTTAAGGTTTTAAAGACTTTATATTAGTATGAACAAGAACCAAGAATGTACACATGCAAAAAAAAAAAAGGCAGTTTTTAGGATGACAGAATGATGTGCATTGCTTTTTCTCTAACATTATTCTTTTTCTGCAGTGAAACTGTCACCATCATCCCTGTAACTCAGAAGTTTTGATTTTGGGGTTTGTTTATATGTTGCTGTGGCAGCCACCACTAGGACACAGAGAAGGCAGAGTGAGGGCAAAGGAACCCGTACTGAATTAGGGATGGAAGGAAGAAAACTCTAGTCCTACACATGCAGCAAGGCGCTGGGAGACGCTGGTCTAGTCAGCACTCCTGAGCATCGGCTTCCCTGTGAGAGCTCCACACTGGAGGCCTCACCCCCACCCCGCCGTCACTCTGTGACAGCACAGGCTCGGGACTGCAGCAACACTCTCCCGAGAAACAGCGGGTGTATATTTAAAGGAGATTATCAAGTGACTCATCCGTGAGTAAAAACTCAGTTTATTTCCATTTAAAGAGTCGTGTTCATTGACATGAGGTTTGTAGAGGGAACATCTAACGTTTTACACTTACTCTAAAGAGGCAATAAATAGGAGTGTATGAAGCTCATCAGCTATGTGCTGGGGCTCGTGGAGATGCACATGGATGCAGCATGTTCCAGACTCTCTTTATGAGCTGTTTTGTTTCTACCGCAAATGGAAAAAGGAAAAAAAAAAAAATCAAAAACCAGTCTTGGTAGAACCAATCACTACAGATTTCAGCTATACAAATCAAACAGGAAGCTCATGAAAAATGCAATTTAGAAGCATTTCAATCAAACAAAACTAAACCAAAAAAAAAAAAAAAAAAAGACCTAGTTTGGGCATCTTTAGGGACAGCTGCAAAGCTGACTATGTTTTTGTTTTACCACAAATTGTTTAAAGTCCCCAACAGAGCAGAATACAAGAGACACCCAAGTGGACACTTCCTGGACATTCCCAGGGTCTCCACATTTCCCCTCCCTGTGTACTCCCTTGACCCAGACTGGCCTAATAAATGCCTCCGTGGCACCCAAACCACACTCTGGGGACAGCATGGACAGAGAAAAAGGGAAGTCTTCCAGTCCTAAGAAGAAAGAGGCTAACGCTCAGAAAACCAGTATCTCCCACTTCCAGAGGGCTGACGACTCACCCACACTGCCCTCCGCCCGCCACCCCTTGCCCCCCGGCTCCCACAAGACTGGCCCTTGATGACATCTGTGCTATAGGACTCCCAGGGTGTGACTGAAGGAAAAGAGAAATAGACAGGAGGAGCAGACAAGGACAAGGAGCGCATCCCAAAAACTTCTGCTTCCCAGACCCCACCACCAGACAGTGCCTCGGGCATGTTTCCCAGTAATTAAAGGATGAGGGGCAATTTGTTTTAAGTAGTGATCAAAGGAATTATGTCTTTCAAGCTTTGGCTGGGCACAAGGTATTTAGCAAAAGAAAAAGACCATCTGTTCAAACTTACCTAGATGTCTCTCTTTTAAGAGTCCTGAACCATCTATCATCTAAGAGCTCAACATGCTAAGAAGCCAAGTAGAATTACTTGTTAAATAAGCAAATTAATTATTTAAATACTTCTTATGGTGAGTGTTTCATTTTCCATTTCCAAATTTATTGTAATTTACAATAAATAAATGTACAATAAATTTACAATAAATAAAAAACAGATTTTTAATATAGATTTTTAGAGTATATGGAAGGTCCTAGAATGGCCATGTTTATGGGCCATAAGGAACAGGGCATCCCTTTACTAAAGAATAACAAAGTTTAAAAAATAATAAAATGGAAGGAAGGAGGAAAAGAAAGAAGGGGTGAAGAAAAAGGCAGCGCTCCAAGGTGGACAAGCACATGTTCTCTGTAGCAAACATGAATTCTGTATGACCTTGGATTAGTTATTGGAGGTCTCTATAAACCAGTGTCCTCTTTGGTAAAATATAGTCATGTGATCATCTGAAGATCAAAAAAATAACACACATAAAGCATTTACACGTGCACAAGAAAAACAATAAGTATTTGTGACCCACATTCTGGACCAAGTTCAGTTCCAACTCCACCAGTGATTAGCATGTGGTCTGAGCCCAGCTAGCTGCCAGGTCTGAGTGTCTGATTATTCACTAAAAAATAAGGATTCTGGGTTAGCTGACCTCTGGATCTCTGTGGCTTCTCCAAGCTTAGACCCTCTCTGACAACATGATACGGTTTACAATTTCAAACACCTTAAGGCTTGTAGTACTCACACCTTTCTTCTAGGATTTATTGGTCAGAGCCATGATTTGATACCAAGTGTGTGCTCACAAACACAACTGCTCATCATAAAACTGTGCTTAAGGGAATCCTAGAACCTGTTTTGTGATGACCCCTCTCACAAGTGGTTTCCAGGAACACACGGTGGCAAAAGAAAGGCCTGCCTGTGAGAAGAGGAATCCATATATTTCCATTGCAGTGGCTTTCAAAGATTGAGGCTGTCCCTAAATCAGGATGCTGGTGTAGTATGTCCTCATGCGGTTTGGCAGGGAAGGAGCATATGGAAATTAAATTCATTTACTATAACCACCCTTCTTTATAAAAGGAGCTCTCAACTACTTCCTGCTGGAAACACTACAAGAATCTATCCTTTCTGAGCTACACAATCAAGTCAAAAAGCTGCTACTAAAGGTCCCTTGCTCCTAGATCCCGGCAAAACAGAAACTATTTCAGATTGATCATTCTCCTCCCATTGTTTTAAACTCATCAGTGACACCTTTTCTAAGGAAAGATGGAGCTTTAATGTCCTTACTTACGTGTCAGATTTAAAATGATTATTGACAAAGATCATCTGTCATGGTGTGCCCCATCACACCGGATTCCAGCTCATAAACCCACGTCACAATCTCCTAATTTAGGTGGTGGCGAGGCACCCAAGTTATGTAAACAACAGGAGAGAATTTAATGCTGCTGCTAAGCCAGACTTACAGTAAAATTAATCCAGTGCAGTATCAGTCATAAAAGATTGTGCAAATGGTAATTAGCTCTAATGATAGGAAGCATTTGCAACACCTGGAGAAAGCCAGACCAATCCTGACTTCTCTACTAACACTCTAGATGTCCCTAAGCTGCATCAGCGTCGCTGGTTTTCCCCAACCCCTGGCCAGTTTAAACTTCACCTCACTCTCACTAACAATACTCATGAAGAAAGAAGAATCACCAATCTCTCATGAGACCTTCAGTCTGGGTAATAGTGCTCAGGGGACACCAACAGACATTAGGGGAAGGAGGGTGAGGAAATTCACAATAAAAGGCTCAAACGGTCGCACCGTGAACTTGGAGGAGAGTTGCCTCTATATTACCGCAAGGGAGACACCCAGACCTTTGCCTCAGATGATGCAAGGTGAAGTACACACCACCACCAACAGAATGATCTCACCCAAACAGCTGGATGTGAAGCTAATCGAGCTTTAGGGCTAACTTCCAGTGTACAGACGTTCAGAGACTAGTGGAACAGGTTTACACTATCTGCCAAGTCCAGAAGGTGGGCCACTCTCCAAGACAACTGACCTGATTCTTCCACAAATTAACAGCTCTAGGAAAAGGATGGGGAAGAAGAGCTAATCCAGAGTTAAAAGGGTTCAGGAAGCGTAACAATCAGATGGTAAGTATGGGCTCTGTTCCGATGCCAGTCTGAAGAAACCGCATGGGAGTGAAGTCAATGGTGGGGGTGGGGAGATGGGAGTTCTACAGATCCCTGCCCTCTGCCAGACCTCGCTGGCCAATGTTCTGGAACCTCGCCTTCAGCCACCCCACAACGAAAGGGCAGGGCCCATCAGTAGAAACTGGGGTCCGGATGGCTGGGCCCCACCCAGCCCTACCCAGAAAGGGGAAACTCTCAGGTAAGAAGACTCAGAAGAGGGGCGCCTGGGTGGCTCAGTGGTTTGGCTGCTGCCTTTGGCTCGGGTTATGATCTCAGGGTCCTGGGATCGAGCCCCGCATCGGGCTCCCTGCTCCGCAGGAAGCCTGCTTCCCTCTCTCTCTCTCTCTCTCTCTCTCTGCCTGCCTCTCTGCCTACTTGTGATCTCTGTCTGTCAAATAAATAAATAAAATCTTAAAAAAAAAAAAGAAGACTCAGAAGATTCACAGCTGGTATAAGAAAGAAACAGATAGCTGCTGGGGAGACCGAGAGAGGAAATCTACAGGTTCCTCTGTTAACAATTTTTGCCGACAGGTTTCCAGCAGCCCCCAGCTTCATCTGAAACCCATTCATGCAAAAAGCATAAAAATCGCTGGCATCCGAAGCAAGCAAGTTACGTGTGCAACAGGGGGAAAGAGTCAAGCAACACCCAAGTGGCAACTTTGCTTTTGCCTTCTCGAGCGACGCTCCACCTCCTGCCTTTATTCCCTGGAGAATTTGGTTGTGTTTCCTTTTGTTTCCTGTCTTTCTTTTTTTTAAATATATCTAATGGAGGTAATAATGTACACAATCTAAAGGGCACACAACCACACGAACAGCGTCCATCACTTTTCACTCCCTGCCATTTTAATTTGATTTGATTTGTCTTTCCAGTCTGACAGCCCCACTCCTCAAGGCGAGTAGGGCCAGTCAGAAGCACACCTGGAATGGAAAAAGGAACAGGTTGGGGCATGTTTGCAATGTCCACGCTCCACACACGGGTGGCCTCTGCAGCTGAAACATGCTGTCCAACCCACGTGCAAACAGTTAACGTGAATAGAGGGTGATGGCGATTGAAGATATGGCTCTTGTACTGCACCTTGTGTGCCTCTCACTCCGTCCCCAAATCGGACTTTGCCACAGCTTCTAGCTCAAGTCATGGGACTTTTCACCTGCTGCTCCACAAACTGTCGCAATGGCTGTGGAACAGTGTTTGGCCCCTTTCACCAGTTTCGAAGACCGGCCATTTCACTGGTTAATCTTTTAAAATACGGCAGACTCCCCTGCGGTTCTAACCATATAGAGACTTTTTAAAGATCTGAAGGAGACCTTTTAAGATCATAACACAAAATTGTTAATTTTTTCACTCTTCAAACCAGGTATTCTAAAATAAAGAGTGGCTTTTTTGTTTGGTATCTTGAATTAGTAAACTGGGACCATAATTAAAAGTCCCTAAAAAATGAAAGATGTACCACACTTACAGAGTTACTTTAATGATGCCATAATTCCGTTTCAGAAAGACAGGAAGTTGCAACGCCAGTAAAGTGTCTCATGAGAAACCAAGGGCAGAATCTTGGTGTTCTGTTAGTCCTGATTCCAAAGAGGCTATCACTCATGATGGCTGAAATTACACAACCAGCTCCTACCAAGCTACTTGATAATCTTTAAAAAAAAAAAAAAAAAAAAAAAAAAAAAAAAAAAAGGTAAACAGACACAAAGGAGGTGTTAAAAATGTTTTGAAAATTTTCAGAACATTGGGAGACACAAAGAATTCCTCTTCAATAGGGAATATGAAATTTTCCAATACGGATTTTATGTGAATAGGAATAAAGTACTGTTTGAATACAGAATTGTTACAAAGAGGGGAAAAAATGTATTACTGTATAATTATATAAACATCTTGAAAAATGCATCATGCCTAATTAAATTCCATCCATTAATAAGGCAGTAGGCCTGGGGCTAGTTTGTACAAAAATGGCATTTCTGGTAAACACAATATTTAAAACACTACTCAAATACACAAGCTTGGTCTCATGACATAATTACGTGTTTTTAATTTGGCGCTATCCTTATATGATGCCAAAAAGAAAGCTACAAATGAACCATTTTAAGACACTATAATTTCCATACAGTAATGCCAAAAATAGAAACGCAGTATAAATATTTTCCTTAAAACTGTAATTTTGGATTTACCTGGCAATTGCATTACTCTCACCAGGATCCCAAACCCCTTCTGAAGTCAGGAAGTCAACAGACACGGTTCTGAGAGAGAAGGGCGAGTGTGATCCTGGCTTTCCTCATAACCTTGGGCAAGCTTCTTAATCTCTCTGTGCTTTAGTGTCTCATTTGTCAAACACTAATAATGCTACCTGCCTCAAAGAATCACTCGGAAGATGAAAGAAGACCACGAACACCACCACGTCTGGCGTCATAGTAAATGCTCAGTAAATGCCAGCTAATACTATCGACCCACCTCGGTGGAAACCATTGTCATCAGGACAGAGCACTTCTCTCTGACAAAAGGAAAAACACATTCCTCAAAAGCAGACGCATGGCAGGAGAGGAGGTAAGCTGCAAACACGTTCTGTGAAAACAAACAAAGCCAGACACCAGAGGCCACAACTTGTAGGATTCTCAGTGGATGAAATTTCTAGAAAAAGCTGCTTCTTCTAGAAACAGAAGAAAGGTGAGTAGTTGCCTAAGACTGGGGATGGGAACAGGAATCGGCCGCAAAATCCCCAACAGGACTGGGGTGATGGTCGTTCAACTGCATGAACCTACTGAAGACTACAGAGCCGCACGCTAAACGGGAGAGTTGTAGGGATATAAATTATACCTCAATAAAGCCACCTTGACATAAACAAGATATATGTTTCCAAAGTGTTCGCACAGGCATTTTCATACCACTCCATGATTATAGCGAATTCGGATATTTTATAGAGTAGAGCAGAAATGGTAGAGGATGCGAGCAGGTCAAGGATCACACCCGGATCCCAATCCGGACCCAGCTTCCTTCATTTCAAGGCAAACTCTTCACTCCTCTCAGCGTCAGTTGCCCTATCTGTGAAAGGGGAATCATAATACTATTACTTTCAGAGGCTACTGTGAGAGTTATGTCATCCCCCCTTGGCCCCTCTGGGTTCCCCACATCAATAAATGGCGCCACCCCCTTCATGCAGTTGCTGGGGCCAAAAGTGTGGATGTCATCCATGGCTCCTCTACCTCTGGAATATTGGCTCCAATCCATTAGCGAGTCCTGATGGCTCCACCTTCAGACCGTATCAGGCACCCAACCACTTCTCACCAGTCCCATCCTAGTTCTTACAACATCCCTGGGGAATCACAAAAGCCTCCCCCTCTGGAGTCTCTGGACTTCCATTCTGGCCCCTCCAGAATTACCACTGCGCTCCAGGCCAAAGGGCTATGTAGAAAACACAAGGCCAGAGCCTTGTTCAGAGCCTGTTTAGAGCCCTCCCATGACTGTCTGGACCATGGCCTGCGGGCCCCACATGAGCCGGTGCCCACCCAGACCTCACCTCATATCCTGCCCCACCCTTACAACCAGCTCCATCCACCTGGGGCCCTCTTGCCCTTCCCCAAGAGCAGAGTCCTCTTGCTTCTAGGCTATTATTTGCACCTGCCCCTGTACAGACGGATGGGGGTGAGGCTCATCCCTTTCTTCCTTGAGATCTCAAGTGGTGTTGAAAAACACCACTTCGTCCCACTACCACACGCCAGCCCTTTCACCTGACTGGTTTCTTTATAGCTCTGACACTCCCTGGAATCACATACTGTCTGTCTTGCCACCAGAATGCAAACTCCACGCAGGCAGGGATTTCATCTGTCCTGCCCCCTGTCTCTGCCACGTCCCCCAGGGTCTGGCCCAGAGCCTCGCGCAGAGGAAAATTCCTTAAATACCTGCTGAATGAAGGAATCTCATAAATCACTTAGCATAATGCCTGCCACGTAAGAAGTCCTCGAGAACTGTACGTTGGTAATAATAAAAATAATATTATTACACTTACTGTTATTATATTTCACAGATAAGAATATGGAAGCCCTCCTAGGTCAACAGGCTAACCCAGGTGGAACTCTAAGTGTGACCCTTTAGTACTTCAAGAAGCCTCCTTGCCACGACCACATAGTAACATGTTCTCACTCCAGCAGGAGCCTAAAGGATCGTGCAGCTGATTTTCTCTGTCTGTTCTCTGCTTCCTCTGCCCTCAAAGATCCACCCCTGTCCTAAAAGTGTGGCCCGGGTGCCACAGAACCACAGGGAAATCCCTTGGATGACAACTTCTAGTAAGGGGGCACTCCATCAGCTATGAAGTGTGCAAGCTTCACTTCACCCTCATGACAGCTCTAAGAGGCTGATTACCCCAGTTTACAGATGAGGAAGGAGAAAAACAGACATAAATGACCTGCTCAAAAATCATACTTATTAATGGGGAGCTTGCATTGAAGATTCTGAAAATCTTAAAAATCTAGATCTCTCTCCCACACACACTCCACTACTCTGTGCATCCATTAAAAACAGCAAGAAAAATAAGAACCCTGACCACAGCTTTAGCTTTTAAATGACACTAAGTTATAAGGGAAAAGGATGTTATGAAGAAAGTCTTTCTACAAACACATATCCACAATGACATTCTTAACTTCCTCTGGGACATGGAAATTTGAATTCATCCACATTAGACACTCAGAGACAACTTCTAACTATTCATACTGCAGGAGTTTATAAGGTGACTGTAGAGTTTCATAAACTCATTAGCATGCAACAGGCCCAGATGCCTGAAAAACCCAGATACAATGTGAGTTTCAACCTTAACTCTCATGGAGTGTGCTGAGTTTTAAATGTTAGTAATGACACAGAAAAGTTTACCTCAGAGTCACAGCCCTCTCTCCTATACACTTTATTATGACAAACCTTGTGTCCAAGAATATAACAGAACGTGTCACTTCTGCTATCAAAGCCAGGTTATCTTTACAACACTCCTGAGATATGATGGCGTCCTGAGGAGCCAGGGGAAAAGAGGGACTCCCCCCCACCCTTCCCTACATGTCTCTTATCAGCACCTTGGCACCACTGCCATTGAGTTACTAGAAATTGGAGCTATAACATTGTGGGCAATGGTACAACAGCCTAATGCCCATGTCTCAGGAAACGTGTGTTTGGGGCTTCACGACCTTGCATTTGCCCTTGCCGTGCTGGAAGGTACATCTTACTAAGTTCACCTCCCACATGAGAAAACTGTAGCTCCCAGGGGTTCTGCGACTTGCTGCAGGTCACAGAGCTGGGGTCTGGATTCTGATTCACAGGGACCTGGCTTTCCCTGAACCACATTAAGAAACTCATCCCAGTTTCCACGCAGAAACACACTTGCATTGACATGCCTGAGTGGCTCAGTGGGTTAAGCCTCTGCCTTGGGCTCAGGTCATGATCTCAGGGTCCTGGGATCAAGCCCCGCATCGGGCTCTATGCTCAGCGGGGAGCCTGCTTCTCCCGTCCCCTCCCCTACCCCCACCTACTTGTGATCTGTCAAATAAATAAATAAAATTTTAAAGGAAAAAAAAAGAAAAGAAAGAAACGCATCCCATTCCCCAATCACACCCTCTAGTCCAGGACTGGTACTGAGCAGGGCAGTACCCCATAGACACGCCAGGACAACACAAGTCAGCGTGGACAACAAGGATGATCAAGAACCCTCCAAACTACATCTACCTACAACCAGTCAGGAAGCAGATGGCTGGACCCTAACCCACATTTTCTCAATCCTGTTTTTGGAGGAGACTTCACAACACAGACTGAACCCAGAAGGTTGCGTAGGTTGGGCATTGCCCCCCCGCCCCCATTTAAAACTTCTGGGTCTAATGACTGAATTTATGATTCAGCAGCATAAGCCGGAAAAGCACTGTGGACACCCCAGAGGCCCTTGATGTTTCATGGCCTCTAAAGGGCAGGAGATTTCTTTTTTTTTTTTTTTAATGGGTGTTTTCTTCACACGGCAGAACCCCGAGACTTCGCTGTGTGTGGGGAACATGGCTGTCACCAAACCATGACTCCCTCCCACTTCCCCATGCACACAGCACCACAGAGCACAGACTGTGGCTACGGCTTTTTAAGGCTTGGAGCCCATGGCTTCCCCTCCAGTGAAATCTAAATCTTCGGCAGAAGGACTAAAGCATCCACCTTGTGTTAAAGCAACATTCCTCCCTTTTTTCTGAACCTCTCCCCTCTATTTTCCTTCCTACAGTTCACCAGTTTGAAAAACATCAAGTAAGTCTTTCTACAAGTTCCCCACAAAAACTGTCTTATCTTCTCATTTGTAACAGAACTTCCGGTGGGCACAGTTGAGGTCAGTTACCCGTCCCCACCACGTGACACCAGCCCTCAGCTCCTGGGAAGCCTTCAGGACAGCTCAGGACCCCATGTCCCCACCACAACTAACTTCCAAGGGCCCCTACCCTTGAGGTTTACCTCAGCATGAAAACAATACCATAGTTTCCCGGTGTCTCTCAGACTCCATGCTATAGAAAGTGCCCCAACCCCTCAGCCACACTCTAGACAAAAATGAACAGTCCTGGGGCACCTGAGTGGCTCAGTGGGTTGGGCCTCTGCCTTTGGCTCAGGTCATGGTCTCGGGGTCCTGGGATCTCTGCTCGGTGGGGGGCCTGCTCCCCCCCACCCCACCGCCTGCCTCTCTGCCTACTTGTGATCTCTGTCAAATAAATGGATAAAATCTTTAAAAAAAATAAAATAAACAGTCCTCTCCCTGTGTTCAGCCACACCCCTACCACCAGGCTCTCAAACTGATCAGCCCTGAGCCAGTAGGCACATTTCCCTCCCAAGCCTCTTCACAGCCTTTAATTTCAGTCAGAAACCCAACCCCTCAGCTTTAGCTGTGATTTCCGTCATTCTTTCAGAGATACCTTAATTCATAGCTCTTATCAGGACTGTCCTTAAACAACTTTTTAAAAAATGTTTTTGAAAGATTTTATTTATTTATTTGAGAGAAAGAGAGAGAGAGAAGGCACAGGCAGGTTGGGGGGGGCGTGCAGAGGGAGAGGGAGAAGCAGACTCCCCAGGGAATCTGAGGCGGGGCTCAATTCCAGGACCCTGAGATCATGACCTGAGCCAAAGGCAGATGATTGAGCCACTGAGCCACCCAGGTGCCCCACTCATTTAAAAACTTTGTGTAATTTTGAGAAGTTCTTTTTTTTTTTTTTTAAAGATTTTATTTATTTATTTGTCAGAGAGAGAGAGAGAGAGTGAGAGCGAGCACAGGCAGACAGAGTGGCAGGCAGAGTCAGAATGAGAAGCAGGCTCCCTGCAGAGCAAGGAGCTGGATGTGGGACTCCATCCCAGGACGCTGGGATCATGACCGGAGCCAAAGGCAGCTGCTTAACCAACTGAGCCACCCAGGCGTCCTGAGAAGTTCTTTAAATATCATCCTTGCCTGCCCTGCCCTAAGAACAGGGTCCCACCCCATCAGTCTTGTCAACTGCAATCCACCCCACGTTAGGCCACTGCTGGCACGGAAGGGGCTCTATGTGAATGTCTGTTAAATGAAGAAGTGAATAAAAAACCAAAGTTTCCCCTACCAGTCTTAGAAATAGCCCCTATTAACCATGGCTAAATGGCAACTTCTACCAGCTTACCAAATTATTTATTTTACTGATGCAAAATGAAATCAATAATACCAGATGGGTAAAAGGGTAAAAGCCTCAGTTCCTTTTCAGTTGAGCTCCCTAAGTATTGAGCCTAAGGAAAAGTTCAAATGGATCAGGCCCAGCACTTTCTGCACTAGCAACGAAAGAGGGGAGAAAAATGACTTGCTTTCACGAAGGAAAAGCAAAAATAGGCCAAGACAAGGAAATTATACAAGAAAATGAAGCCTCATCAGGTCAACCCAGCACTACGTGGCCTGGGCTGTGCACAGACTTCTGGTTGACATGGTTGACACCCGTGCTGTCCCCACACATATGCCTGAAGTAAGTTGCAAAATGGGCCAGCATCCACAGCTACTTTCTTGAGACTTAAAGAGTAACATATCTGTCGAAGTCCCCAACATTATCTGGGGGCTTCTACCAATGCCTGAAATCTAGATCTTACTGAATCAATTTTCCTGATCCATTTTAAAATACATTCTGCACACAGAATCCTGCAGAGAAGAAGGTACAGACAAGTGTTATCATGAATAACACTAAAGCCACATTACCAATATACTAGGGTCCTTTTTTCCAGAGAAAAAAGTCTTCTACCCCTCAACCACTCCCAAAGAAAATCAGTATAAACCTTTTCCCCCTATCTTCTGACATTTTAAACAATTAAGTAAACAAAGAGGGCGCCTGGGTGGCTCAGTGGGTTAAACCTCTGCCTTCGGCTCAGGTCATGATCTTAGGGTCCTGGGATCAAGCCCCACATCGGGCTCTCTGCTCCTCTCTCTATGCCTGCCTCTCTGCCTACTTGTGACCCCTCTCTCTCTCTCTCTGTCAAATAAATAAATAAAATCTTAAAAAAAAAAGAAAGAAAGAAAAAGAAAAAAATGAATTAATAAATGCACCCACCCTACCACAGTTCGGAACAGGATTTCTCATAGCCCTTCTCTAAAACACAAACCAAGTCTCTATTGAAATACCCCAAGAATGGATCCTGCAGTCCACGGGGGCAAGAGGCTGCCTGCCACAAACAACCGTATTAAGTCCACGACATGGGACCAACCCCAAAGTCTCCTCTCCTCCCCACGAAGTAACATTATAGAAAAAAGGCAAAGCTACTCAACTCTGACTTCTATTCCAGAGGGGCATACATTTTGCTGCCAGTGTTTCCGGTGTCCAAGGCCATAAGAGGGTTGAAGGACAATATCCCAAAATTCTGATATTTCCTATTTGAGTTTCTTTTGCCAGGGTCCTCTTATTTCTGAAGTAACGCTGATCATTACAGCAGACGAAACTCTTTGCACCACATACTTCACACACAGACTAACAAGTCACCACTGTATCGCAAAAGCTCCCTATAAGCCTGTATGCAGATTAAGGAGCCCCAAATTAGGAACAGGAACAAAGATTGCACCTGATAGTACAAAGCTACAACTTCCTTCTTGTAAATTCTTCTGACTTCCAAAAGTATTGCATCATCCTCATGCTCCATTCACTTCTACACAGTTGTCTCCAACATCTTTTTATTTTGCATGGAGTAATGAAGATGTCTAAAACTTTTACAAGTGGAAATTGGAGAAATGAAACGTCCAAAAACTTGACAAGTGGAAAGTAAGTGTATGCAATAACAAAAGCATTCAGGGCCAAATCTACGATTGAACAATGTGTTGTTTTTTGGCTTTTTTTACAGAACACACGCACTCCAAACCACTCACTACTCACGGGGAAATCCTTTTTTTCTACTTTCAGAAGTAAACACCTAGCTATAAAACCTCGGCCATTCCTTGTTCTACAAAAAGAGTGTCTTTGCATCACATACGTCTCCCCAGTCGCAGAATTTTGCTTTTTAAATATTTTAAAAGCTGAAGTATTTATTTATTTTTTTTTTTAAATAGTCAATCCAAAACTACTCTTGAAATCTAAAGAACACAATCCCTAAAACTTTTCTGCCGCTTCATTCTTCCAAATTATGTGGAAGGTACCTTGTGTTCCCTATTTCTTCCCTTCCCCCTTTTGTATAAGTAGTTATTTTAAGGCTATAAGAAGATACACTTCAGGCGACTTGTTGGTATTAATCCTATGTGAAAGTGGCACCACTACTGTAGACTATGGTTATTCAATATATTTTAGTCTGATGCGACTGGTAAAGATCAAGAATCAGTAACTCCTTCCTTTATTCACACACACACATTCTCTCTCAAACAATCCCACCACGGCTGCCAAGCCATAAATCAAGCTAAGATGCCTTCATCCTTAGGGTGTGTTTGGGTGGTAGGCGTAAGTGACCTTCTTTTCTGTATTTTTTTCCATTTTATAATAAACATACATCATTCTATACTAAAAGTTTTCAACTTGAAACTACGAACCCTAAGAAATCTCCAGACAGGCACCTCAGGTACTATTTCAACTTAAAGCAACTCCAAAGTAATGGCCAGGCAAACGTAGTCGGAGGCAAAAACTAACATACCTGTTAGCAAGAAACCCTCAAGTTAAAGAATGGAAAGCCTAACAAGCCTCATCTCGTTTTTTATATTTCTCTTTAATACCATACACATTCTACAAATAAGTTAGCTCTACTATTGTTGACTGAAGTGGTTTTTGATGGTTTTTGGTTTTTGTGTATTTTTGAGGAAGGAAGGGTATGGTATCTTGATGCAGAGATTAAGATTTGCAATTTACCGTCTCGACAGGATTTCTCTCCAACATTTCAGAAGGGTCTGTTTCCCTCCCCTATGCAGCACGTCAAAACTTGGCCATACATAGCTGTGCCATCCCCAAGGGACCCGAAGATGCTTGGAGAGAAATTATGGGAACCCAATTTTTAGAACTTCTCGGGTTGCAGACGCCACCCAACATGCTGGGTTTACTGGAAGAGTGGGTACGTAAAGGAATAAAAAATGGAAAAGTTACTTGCAGACTGTTTGGAAACACTGCGACCGTCACCTTTAAACCAGCGGGACAAGCCCCCCGCGGCCCCTCCTTTGTCTGCCCAGGCACAGGCTCGCTCCGGCCCCGGAGCCAGCTCCGACCACCCCGAGCGCGGCCGCGCAGCAAGGGGCGAACCGGGCGCCTAGGGCTCGGCAGCTGGCCGCGCGCGGCGCTCCCGGTGGGCAGAGCATGCAGCTCCAGACAGGGTCTCTCCATTTTCAGGGCCGAGGAAGCAACAATAAGCCGAGCGGAGCGGCCTCCTGAGCTCCCCTTCCTCGCGGCGGCACTCGCCTCCCCTGAGCCCCTCGGGCTGGGGGCCACCGCGCCGGGCCCCACCACGCCCCGGCACCCCAGACCCTCCCGGGGCACAGCGCGGGGTGGCCGGGGCTCCCACACGCCCACCGCCCTGCGCGTCTTCCTCTAGCGCACGTAGGGACCCCCGCCCCACCGCCCGCGCCGCGCTGACGGCCGACCGGGGGGAGGGAAAGCCGGCGGCCCTTTCCGCCCTGGGGTCCCTCGGGCCAGGGGTCGGGGCTGAGCGGGCGGCCGCGCAGTCTCCCCGGCGGGTACCCGCCTACCCCGAGCTCCCAGTCTTTGTGTGCAAAGTAAGTGCGGGAGACGAACCTACCTCGGCGCGCTCACAAAGGCGCGCGGCTCCCTCCCCGGCGCTCGCTCCGGGCGGCCGCGGCGGCGCCCAGCGGCCCGGCTGCTCAGGGCGGCCCCGAGGCGGCGCGGGCGGCGGCTCTGACGGCAGCGGCGGCCGGTCCAGCACAGGGCGGCTCTTTCACACCCCGCGGCCCCGCGCATCCGAATTAAGCGGCGGGGCAGGGCTGGGGGCGGGGTGCGACTGCGGAAGCCCCGCCCAAGCCCCGCCCCGCCGCGCTGGCTGCGGGCTCTGCGCTCGGGACCGCGGCTGCCCCGAAGGGAGTGAGCCAGGCCAGGCGGGAGCTCGGACAAAGTCTGAGGTTTTGGTTCCGGGAGGTTTTCCTTCTGTTGTTTGAGTTTGGTTGGCTTCAGAAACTTGGAAAGAAGAGAGGGAAGGTTGGAAGAAAAATACTAAGTGTCACCAGATGAGAGAGAGAAATGGGGAATCGAAGGTGCCAGGAGTAGGATCACGAGGGCCACAATTAAAGATCTTTCTCTCCTTCCCTCTCCGCATCTGTCTCTGTCTCCCTCACGTACTCGCTGGTGGGCGTCTGGCCTCCAACTCCACTCCATGCTTGTGAGCCTTAGCGAGACTGTCCCCCTTGAAATCCTGCAAATACGTCACAGAAGAAAACTCAAAAGGAATCAGGGAGGAAAAGGAAACAGGTTTGTTGGAATTGTATAAATTTACTGTCAAACCAGGACTTGAAACCCAGTGACCTGGAAATTTACTCATATTCCTTCCCTGTCCCCATTCATCAAAGAGTAACTGGAGATTTAATTTTGTGCGCAAGGAGGGAAGGTTTGTTTCACCTCCTCTTTTCCCCTTCTCTGGTTTTCATTTTTTTACAGCTGTCTTACAGCAAATTGCTTCTTGCCCAACCCTAAGACTCAGATTACCACGTACCTGAATCACGACATCGAACAAAAATGAGAAATATCTAATTCAGAGTAGCAAAGGAGGACAGCAGTTTGGCGGATTTTAGATCAAAAGCTTCTTAATTTTCTTGGCAAGAGATGAATAAGGGTTTATTTGCCGGGAAGTTTTTCTGACTAAAACAGCTTGGGTCATGATCACACACAACAGTCATCAATTATGATTTTTGTTAACAAATGACTTACTCCAAAGGTAGTCTAAAGCCACAGCCCTTCAAGGGCCTGACCCTCTCCAGGTCCCTGAAGCCCACTGAGGGGAGGAATCACTTGCCACCGGATTTAGAGAGAAAGAAGCTCCTTTTCAGCCCAAGAAACTGACCTGTGTGAACTTTATCCATAGTGTTTCCTACACATCTTTCTTCTCTCCCTGTCCCTGCACTGTGTTGTTTCTGTAATTAACTGAGGCTCTGCCAGTCCCCAGACCAGAACCTGGGATCCAGCCTAGATTTTACCTTCACTCCCCACATGGAGCCAATCCAAAGTTCTAGAAATCCTACAGAAGACCGGGATACCCACCTCCCTATTCCACCAACATTGCCACAGTTGGCCTTTGGTGTCTGTCATCACGCTGTGGTCTCCCAACTGTCCCCAGCTTCTAATCACATACTGTTTTCCTCCAAACTTCTCAGCGAACTCCAAGTACAAATCTGCTCAAGTTAAACACCTTTAGCAAGTGCCCAATTCCTACTACATGATCAAGTCCAAGCTCCTTACTACAGTACACTTTTTGCTATCACCTTGACCTCTTCCCTGTATTCTTCCAATATCCCCAGACACCCAGAACTTCACTCAGCCGGGAGTGCTGTATTTGCTGAATGGGCAGGCTCTGTGAATACAAAGCCTGGAGGAAAGAATCTGTCACTTGTTTGTTCTTCTACATGTCTCCCCTGGGCCTAGCATACCTTCACTACACTCTACCTCCACAAGGGTTCCTCTCCTCTGAGATCCCTTCCTCTGAGAAGACTTCCCTGACTTGCTCAGACTGGATGGACATTTTCTGCCCCTCTTATGCCTAGGGTAGCCTGGTAATTATTGCACTGTACTGTAAATATATGTCCTCCTTGAACAGAGTTTACACTTGATATGTTTATCTTTATGTAAAGATATACACTCTCATGCTTAACATAGTATCTTCCAGATAAAAAGTGTTGGGAACTGAATTGCATCCTTCCCCCAAGTTCATATGTCGAACCCCTAAACCTCAATGTGACTGTATTTGGAGATAGGGCCTTTAGGGAAGTAATTAAGGTTAAATGAAGTCATAAAGGTGGGGACACAATTTGGTAAGACTGGTGACCTTATAAGAAGAGGAAGAGACACCAGAGACTTCTCTTTCTCGCTCTCACTCTCTCTCTCTCTAAGACACTTAGAAAAGAGGTCATGTGAGGACATAGCCAAAAAGAGCCATATGCAAGCCAGGAAGAGGCGTCACCAGAAACCAACCCTACCAGCATCTTAAACTTGGACTTCCAGCCTCCAGAACTGTGAGAATATAAATGTCTGTTGCTTAAGCCACTGTTATGGCACCCTGAGCAAACTAATACAAGAAGTATGCATTAAATTCTAGATTCTAAACTTGAAAAACCACTAACCCACCAGGGAGCCTGAATGTCCCCTTAAAACAACCTGTGACAAACTTCTGTGATGCCAGGACAGTGGGCAGAGTGTCTGAATGTGATAAGTGACCACACAGCATTTCCCCTGCCTTCTGAGAGGAATGGAAATATGTATCTCATCCCATAGCCTGGGGTATGTACACAGTTTCATTGTCATTACCCTGCCCTGGTATCAGGAAACATAATTTAAACATAACCAGTAAGAGGAGATCAAATCTTTTCTTTGAAGTTCTTGAGTCAAAGCCTTCTTAAAAGAAAAGACACCCACACCCATTTACTGAGTCCACTATTTGAGGCTGAGTATTTCACATTCTGGGAATCTTAGGGGGAGTTTTGATTCAGGTAGGATCAAGTATCTCATTTGGTTTGGGGCTCCTAGAATTACTGTGGGTAGAGCCCAGAAGAACTTTAAGGTTATAGACAAGAGTAGTATTTATATTTGTACCCATACCATCTACCAACAGTGCCTGGAATATAGTAGGTGCATGGGAGATGTTTGTAGAATGAACATGCTTAGATTTTCAGGGCACGAGTAGACTTCCCAGGGTTAGGTCCAGTAACAGCAAACTCTCTGCCCGAGTCTGCTGTAGATTCCACATTCTGGATGTGAACAGGACTCCAGGAAAGGTCAGTGGCATAGACACCTCCTGTGCTCTGGTTGGGTTTCTGTTCCTGGGCCCACATGGATTATCCAGTGGCATCAGGGGCCTTTCCTCACTGGCTCTCTCCAAATACAATACAAAGAAAATACTCCTCTGAAAGGTTTTGAGTCACTTAATCTATTGGTGATAGAATCCCTAACCTGACATTCCTGGAAAACATGATTGATAATTTCCTATTCTATCACACTCACCTACAATGTCACTGGTACGCTCAACTTTAATCTCATTGTTGCTCTGACCTCTTGAGGCCTTTTAAAGTTACTCCTAAGGAAAACTGAAGAAAGCAGAGAGGTACATCTGGGGACATAAAGTAGAGCAAAACAAATCAATATGGATTGAGATATGCTGTTATCTCCTTCGCCGGTCACTTTTCCCTATGCATAATCTTGAAATTGTTACGTTATGCCCTGTTATCCTTCCTGAAGGGCTCCAAAGAGATGAGAAAGGTTTCACAGCACCCTGGAGGTAGGAAATTCATTTTTATGTGTATATTCTCTTGTATCCTAAATTTTGTGCTGTGTACATGGACATCAGAATAGATCATCCATTCAAAAAGAAATAAAATTTTAGGGGCGCCTGGGTGGCTCAGTCGGTGAAGCATCCGACTCTTTTGTTTCAGCTCAGGTCATGATCTCCCCATCGGGTGACAGAGTCCTCATCAGGCTCCCTGCTCAGTGGGGAGTCTGCTTCTCCCTCTGCCTCTCTCTCTCCCTCTCTCTCTCTGAAATAAACAGATCTTAAAAAAAAAAAAAGAAAAGAAAAAAAATTTTAATTTTAAAATAGCATTTAAAAGTCCTGTTCTCTAATATCTGTATCAGTTAACTATCACTCTCTGATAAATTACCTCAAAACTTAGTAGCTTAACCTAAGAATGGGTGATTTGCTCACAGTGCTATGGCTGGCAATGGGGGCCACACTCAGCTGAGATGAGCTCCGTTTGACCTTAGCGAGGCTCTGTCATGTGTTTGCCCTCAGCTGGGAAGTCTGCCAGGGACCAGCTTGCTCTGGGTGACCTCAAAGTCCAGATACTGATGGGAGCTGTCTGCTTGGGTGCCTCAGATGTCCTCCACATAGCCCCTCAGCACGATCGCTAGGACTTCCTCACGGGGCAGCTGTGTCCAAAGGGGTGAAAGAGGAAGCTGTAAGGCCCCAGGAGGTCTACGTTCCAGGTCATTCTGTGACATTCTATCATTCAAAAATAGCACAGAGCCAGCCCTAATCTGAGGTTCAGGGAAACAGCCTCCACCCCTTGATGGTAAAAGCAATGGTCACATTACAAAGGGACCTGAGCCGGGATCCGAGGATAGGAGGAGTCCTGGCAGTCATCACTGAAATAATCTTCCCTTGAATTGGAGTTGAGGAACTACACAGTGAAGGGTAACTGTGACAGTTGAGAACAATAGTCTCAAGGGAAATCATTCTGATTTATAAACAAAACAAGCAAAAGCCACCTGCAGTGGAACATAAAGCTCATGACAAAAAATTCTCTAAATTGGTAATGGCCTCATGTCCTGAATTGATAGATCAAAGTAAAGATGTGATTTCTACTTATTCATTTGTGCTTTCAAAAAAGAAGGACACTGGAGGGAAAAATGGCTTTAGTTCTCTAAAGAAACTAAGCTTGACCAAATTCCAAAGCAATGTATTTATTTTTTTTAAAAGATTTTTTATGTATTTATTTGACAGTAGATGGAGAAGCAGGCAGAGAGAGAGAGAGAGAGAGGGAAGCAGGCTCCTTGCTGAGCAGAGAGCCCGATGCGGGACTCGATCCCAGGACCCTGAGATCATGACCTGAGCCGAAGGCAGCGGCTTAACCCACTGAGCCACCCAGGTGCCCCAAAAGCAATGTATTTATTAATTGTCTATTGCCACATAAGCAATTATTACAGACTTAACAACTTCAGGCAATACCCATATATCAGCTCATCTTTGCTTTACTCAGGCCTGGCCCGACTGTGTTCTGTGCTCAAGGTCCCCCACAGCCAAGATCAAGAGCTTGGCAGAGCCTATAGCTCATCTCATCTGGAGCACGAAGGTCACGTTGGCAGAACGTTTGCAGTTCCTTGTTGGTCCAGTTTGTCCAGTCTTTAAGATTAAGGTTAAGGTCCCCGTTTCCTTGTTGGCTGTCAAGTAGGAGCTTCTCTCAGATTCTAAAAGCTGCACGCATGCCTTCCCATGTGGCTCTTTCCATTATCAAGTCAGCAAAGGCACATCAAATCCTTCTCCTGCTTCCTATCTCTGCCTCCCTCCCCTTCTATCTCCCTCTATCTCTGCCTCTAGACTCATTTACAGTGCTAGTGTCATTAGGCCAGGCCTGGCCCAGATCACCTCACTATCTTAAGGTCAACTGATTCGACCTCTGCAAAACCTCTTCCTTACCTCTGCAAAATCTCTTCTCAGCATGCCTAGATGTATGCACCTTTTAAAATTAGTAGTATTGGGATGCCTGGGTGGTTCAGTGGGCTAAGCATCTGCCTTCTGGCTCAGGTCATGCATGATCCCAGGGTCCTGGGATGGAACCCCCCCTCTTGGGCTCCTTGCTCAGTGGGGAGCCTGCTTCTCCCTCTGCCAGCCACACCCT